>NC_141693.1:538802029-539485173 GCF_964263255.1 Lissotriton vulgaris | reverse complement strand
TCATTTTGGTCCGGGCCATCTGGTCGCCCCTCTCGCCTCGGCCATCTGGTCGCCTGCAATGCTTTCCTATGGGGCGACAAGATGGCCGGACTTCCCTGGAAGTCCCTACGAGGTGCCATTCGCCTCCCGGATCCCAGCCAGGGCTCCAGGAGGTCGGGCATGTTTGCGCCCTGGGTCCCCTCTGTCACCTCAAGTGCACGCATTACAAGAAAGGGGGGTAATTTTCCTCCGGATTAGTAGGTGCAAGGGTATGCCCAAACACCCTCCCGGGGCTGGTGGTTCCCTGCTGGGGACCAGATGGGCGATGCCTGGGCAACACTTACCAGGCATCCGGGGCTCCCTCCTCCGGGCCGCAGAGTGGCAAAGTACCCGGGACGGGCTCCATGGGTCCCGGGCCCTGGAGCCCCGGAGCCCTGGAGCCCTGCTGCCCTGAAGCCCCCGAACCCTGGAGCCCTGCAGCCCTGTAGCCCTGGAGCCCTGGAGCCCTGAAGCCCTGGAGCCCTGGAGCCCTGGAGCCCTGGAGCTCTGGAGCCCCGGAGCCCTGCAGCCCTGGAGCCCCGGAGCCCTGCAGCCCTGCAGCCCTGGAGCCCTGGAGCCCTGGAGCCCTGCAGCCCTGCAGCCCTGCAGCCCACCGAGCCGTGGAGCCCTGCAGTCCCCGAGCCCTGCATCCCTGCAGCCCCAGAGTCCCGCAGGCCCGGATCCCCGGAGCCTCCGAGCCCCGGAGCCCTGGAGCCCTGCAGCTCCTGAGCCCTACAGGCCCGGGGCAGGCAGATTGGCGTCATTTCGGTCCCGGCCATCTGGTCGCCCCTCTCGCCTCGGCCATCTGGTCACCCGCAATGCTTTCCTATGGGGCGACTAGATGGCCGGACTTCCCTGGAAGTCCCTATGAGGTGCCATTCGCCTCCCGGATCCCAGCCAGGGCTCCAGGAGGTCGGGCACGTTTGCGCCCTGGGTCCCCTCTGTCACCTCGAGTGCACAGATTACAAGAAAGGGGGGTAATTTTCCTCCGGATTAGTAGGTGCAAGGGTATGCCCAAACACCCTCCCAGGGCTGGGGGTTCCCTGCTGGGGACCAGGTGGGCGATGCCCGGGGAACACTTCCCAGGCATCCGGGGCTCCCTCCTCCGGGCCGCAGAGTGGCAAAGTACCCGGGACGGGCTTAATGGGTCCCGGGCCCTGGAGCCCCGGAGCCTTGGAGCCCTGGAGCCTTGGAGCCCTGGAGCCCTGCTGCCCTGGAGCCCCCGAGCCCTGGAGCCCAGCAGCCCCGGAGCCTTGCAGCCCTGCAGCCCTGGAGCCCTGGAGCCCTGGAGCCCCGGAGGCCTGCAGCCCCCCGAGCCGTGGAGCCCTGCAGTCCCCGAGCTCTGCAGCCCCAGAGCCCCGGAGCCCCGGAGCCCTGCAGCTCCTGAGCCCTACAGGCCCGGGGCAGGCAGATTGGCGTCATTTCGGTCCCGGCCATCTGGTCGCCCCTCTCGCCTCGGCCATCTGGTCGCCCGCAATGCTTTCCTATGGGATGACTAGATGGCCGGACTTCCCTGGAAGTCCCTATGAGGTGCCATTCGCCTCCCGGATCCCAGCCTGGTGGAGTTCTGGACTTTTTTTGGTTCCGTCCAGAGGTGTCAGGGTACAACACCCAAAGACCCCGGAGTCCCACCTGCCTTGGTGCACAAATGAACAGAAACACGGGCTTCTCGATGGTGGCGTCAAAGACCAAAGGTTTATTACTGCAGGGACACAGAAGTCACAGAATCTACACACGGGCAGAATCTAGGAGACTGTTCGATTTGTACAAAGTGGGTTGCTCCTTATATACTAAAAATTGTGCTCTAGGCAAATATTTCACATGTCGGTACATTCCCAAACCTTTGTGTCTCTAAACAATAAATATTTGGCGTTACACAGGAACTGTCGATAATATCTGATACCAAACATCACGAAGAGGGGTTCCCACCAGTCCATCACAATCCCTTGTCAATATTGTATTCAAGACCCGGACCGCCTCATCGTAAAGTTCGTTACCTCCCCCTAATAAAGGCCCAGAAGGAAAGGAGCAGAGCCAGGTGCAGAAGATAGAAAAGCGGGATAAGAGATGTTTGTGGGTTGTAAATGGGCAAGGCTACCGGCTTCGGCCGCCTAATCATGATCAGGTACAATGGACAGGAAAACCAGTTCAGGTGGGCTGGCCTCGGGCAGAGGAGGCAGCCTTTGTCGAGTCATGCAGCTTCAGCGTGATCTGGTTTAAGGTGCACGTGTCACGTAAGAGGTGAATCTCCGGCTAAGGCTACGTGTCCTTAATCAAAGTGAAGTGAATGAAATGATCAGAGGCTATTGCATATGTGAGGGCAAGGAACCACAAAATGGCGGCCATGATCTAAGATGGATGCCGTGTGTATATCAGAAATGTGTCAGTGGAAGGAGTGCTCTTGCTCGTAGCGTAGCGAAAACACTAGGATATACTAAATGGATCATTTGCGGTTCGCTGATACTAATTTTATGTATTTCCGACAAACTTGAAAACACGGGTTCAAGTCGTCACGGAACCGTCACGGAACCTCAGACCCTCCTTTTGCCCTTACATAGGCAATTACTCAATCTATGTCTGAATCTAGTTCTATGCTCATCAGGTCAGTGACATGCTGTTGTATCATCATCCTTTCTCGTGTCTTTTCTCCAAATGCAGGTGGTTTCCTAAAACAGGTTGTAGCACAAAGACTACACAGAGCAGGACCACACTGGATAATCAGACAACATGAGAATAGTAATATTAAGATGACACCAATGACCATTAGAACCTTCCATCCCCACGCTGAGATCAGAGTCCAAACCCACTTCATAAAGGACCAGTTTCCCTCATCTACATGTATGGAGTCCGAAATCTTGTGCAACTTAGAGATCGCCTCGTAAACTGTTGGAGCATTATTAGGAATAAAGACACAGCAGCTCGATTGGATCATTCTGCATACCCCACCTCGATCTGCAAGTATAACATCTAGAACCATACGGTTCTGCAATGTCATGAGCCTATCCGCCTGAAGCTCAGCTGTCAGATTGCTAAGGGCACCAGCAGTTTCGGTAATAGTAGATTCAACTACCCGTGTTAGCTGACGTATGTTTCTACTATTGGCCATAGGCCCCCAGAACGGAAGGAAGCCTTTGAAGAAGTCTCCAGCTTCCTGACCAGCTGTATCTTCCTTGCTGAAGACACCTCTCGCTACTCTTGTTCTGTGGTAATCAGGTGAAGCAGTGTATGTCGGAGGCAATAATCGAGCAATATAACATGATCCTGAGAAGTCGGCAGGCAACCATGTATAAGCTCTGTCTCGACAAATGAAATAGGTACCCCTAGCAGTAAGAAAGGCAGGGGAAGAGTTAGCCGGAAACACATAAGTCTCTACGCACTCACTCCTCCCTAGCTGAGCTCTCGGATTTCTCCCATTACCTTGCAAACAGACCTGACCTCGGTGAGGTACGACCCAGATTGGAGTTGAGCTTTTACGCTTGCTTTCTCCTAAACTAAGGCGATACTCTGAAGTATTCCAACTTAAATATACTCGCAATTCGTCTCTAGGGTATGATGGAGTATTATTGACGTCTTTGACCATGTCAATAATTCCCTGGACTAAAGCTTTGTTGGCAGAGTTATATTTAGTGGAACGTGGTGGACGTGGAGGATAGGTCTCAAGAGCATAAGCAAAGATGGTTTGAAGGGCCTGAAATGATCCATTGTAGCTGAAAGGCAAAACCAGATAGGGAATACCTTTATCCATAGTGTGGGGTATCAAGCCACACACCCAACAGTCTGTCGTGTTAACTACCAGTTGGTGTTGGTGCAAGAGCTGTACAAAAGTATTATTAATGAATTCTGAGCGTCGAGCTTGCTCATGTTCCGGAAACGAGTGAAAAGAGTGTATAGAAGAAACAGTAGAAATAGCAGGATCAAGGGGAGGTACTGTAGATACTGGCACAAAAATCAAATTTATGCTAAAGACAATTCCACCCACCAGTGTTGCTAAAACAATCAAAAATGTAATGGCACATTGCATCAAGAAACATTTGCTATGAAGAATTCTATTTAGTCTGTTTCTGCGAACGTAAATCACATTCTTTCGTTGCAGCGCAGGAAGCTCCATCTTCTACAATCCGCTCGCGACCACTGATGATGTGTACGTAGATGAAAATGCCTCTGTCAGCCCTGGGAGTTCCCAGTACTAACAGAAAGATCGACCTTGTGTCAGACCCCTGCAAATTCAAACTAGGCACACAGCCACGACCCTACGGCTACCCAGACGGCAAGGCAATTTATTAAAAACAATAAACAATAGCAAACTTCCTGGCTGAAAAGCAAAAAAAAAGTCCAATGTATATAAATATCAAAATCACAATATGCAGTTGCCTGCTTTATTTGTCCTTTTTATGGCTTCTAAGGTTGTATTTCTGCTTCGCTGGTACTGTCTGATCGGAGAATAGTGTATCACTAGCAGCTGTTGCAGAGTTTACGTTCGCAGATGGCAAAGTTTCTTCTGATGCTGGAGACAAATGTTCAATGTTCAAAGCAGTCTTTTCAAGAGGAGAGTCACGTTTCAAAGTGTCAGAAATCAAATCGGCATCGCTGAAAGGGACAAATTTCGGAGTTGTTTCAGCTTCGGAGGCACCAATTCCCTTCTTCACCCAGTCGTCGTAGGGCAGCGGCAGTGGAACACGCTTTACGTGAGAAGCGTGGATCCAGTGCTTGCGACCAGCAACACGTACAGCTGTCCTCGTCGCCAGCAGGATTTGGAAGGGGCCGATGTAGCGAGGCTGAAGATTCTTTGTCCTCGCAAAATTTCTGACCACCACGTGGTCGCCGGGTTTCAGCTGATGCCCTGGACTCTCCGGAGGTTTTGGCAAAGCATCAAAGACCTGTTGATGAATAAGACTTAATTTAGCAGTCAAGTCGTAAAGATAGTCTATCAACATAGGATATTCAATGGAGCAGAATTGTTTAGGCCTTGGCACACCCCAGACATTTGCCGGGCGGCCAAATACAATCTCATATGGAGAAAGCCCTATTCTAGAATGCACTGTTGCTCTCGTTGATAACAAGGCCAAAGGAAGTGCGTCTGGCCAAGCCAAACCTGTGGATGCTTGAATTTTGGCTATTTTAAGCTTGAGGGTGCCATTGTAACCCTCGACTAAACCAGCAGACTGGGGATGGTTCGCACTATGAAATTTTTGTTTCAATCCTAGACCAGCACACACACTCTGCATAACTTTCCCTATAAACTCACTTCCGTTATCTGACCATACAATCCGTGGCATTCCAAACCTAGGGAAAAATTCTTTGAGAAGAATTTTGGCAGTTGATAAAGCAGTGTTGTCCTTTAGTGGGTATGCTTCTATCCACCTGGAAAAAGCACAAACCACCACCAGGACGTATTTTAAATTGTTGCAGCGTTCCATGTGAATGAAGTCTAACTGTATTACTTCAAAGGGACAGGAAGGAGGAGCAAAATGACCAGCTGGAGTTGGAGTTCCCTTGCCAGGATTATGCATCAAGCACACCATACAATTTTTCACCACTCTCTCTGCACACTTACTGATTCCCTCATTCTTCCAAACCGGAGCTAACATCTTACATATCCCTTTAGAACTTATGTGCGCCACTCCATGCGCCATCGTCACTACTGCAAGCACATACGCATCAGGCAACATCCAACGCTGCTGTTCTGTCAAATCGATCCAACATCCATTCGAGTCCAATTTGCCCGTACTTTCTCTCCATACGCGTTTCTCTTCCTCAGTCGCTTCTTTCTGAATCTCTTTCACACTTTCCATTGTGTCCTCACACATTCCAGACTCAGCAATCCATCTTGCAGACGTAGCAACATACATTCTACTCATCATGTCTCTAGCTGTCTGTTTAGCGGTTTCATCAGCAAAGGCATTCCCCCGACCAACATCATCCGTGATTGCTTTATGAGCACTGCACTTCACAATCGCAACTTCAGTCGGTAAGGTTAGAGATTCTAACAAGTCGTTAACTAGCTGACCATGTTGAATCTTAGTCCCATGGGACGTAATGAAACCCCTTTCTCTCCACAACCGGCCAAAACTATGGGCCACGCCAAATGCGTACTGACTATCTGTAAACACATTCACTCTCTTTCCCTCAGCTAAAACACACGCTCTCGTAAGAGCTATTAACTCTGCAGCTTGGGCAGAATTCTGACTCACCCTTGCAGTCTCCACAATCGTCTTCAAAGTCGTTACCGCGTAGGCAGCAGTCACATCACCATTCTCCAATTTAAAACATGACCCGTCCACATACAGCGTACCATCTGGGTCGGATAGAGGAGTATCTCTCAAGTCGATACGACCTTTTGTCTCTTCCTCCGTTTTGAAATAACAGTCATGTGGCTCAGAATCACTCGACTCTTGATCAGTCGGCAACAATGTTGCTGGGTTCAATACATTGCATCTTTTGATCTGAATATGACTCGCTAATAACGTCAGCTCGTAACCAGATAATCTCGCACTAGTAAGGTGTTGTGTCTTCGTTCGGTTCATGAGTGTGTCCACTGCATGAGGAACCATGACCACTAGCATATTGTTCATCACCAAACCAGCAGATTGTCGAATGGAAGCTGCAGCTGCCGCTGTAGCCCTCAAACAACTAGGCAATGCTCTAGCTACCGGATCTAATGTTGATGAGAAATACGCACAAGGGCGTTGTTTATCACCAAACTTCTGTGTCAAGACACTCAACGCGCAACCTTCTCTTTCGTGAACGTAGAGCGTGAATGGCTTACTGTAATCAGGTGTGCCCAATACAGGAGCTGAACACAAAGCTTTTCGTAATTCAGCAAAACCCTCTTGACATTCATCAGACCATGGCACCGGACTCGGAACATTTTTCCCAGTCAAAGCTACCAATGGCTTTGCTAAAAGTGAAAAATTTGGTATCCATTGCCTACAGTAAGAGGTAATACCTAGAAAGGCACGTACTTCCCTCTGTGTGCGTGGAACACTCATCTGCGTAATTGCTTTTATTCTTTCTGGGGTCAACTTCCTTCCCTCCTTTGACAAGAGATGACCTAAATAGGTTACTTCTTGGCAGCAATATTGCATTTTGGAAGGTGACACCTTATGATTCAAATTAGACAAATGATGCAATAGTGAAATTGTAGCTGCCTTGCAAGTTTCCTTGTCATCGGCAGCCACCAAAAGATCATCTACGTATTGTACTAGGGCAGAACCTGGAGGAAGGACAAAAGAATCTAACTGGCTTTTTAAAGCTTGACTGTAAATAGATGGACTTTCACAGTAGCCTTGTGGAGCGCGTTTAAATCTGAAACTACGACCTCCTAAACAGAAGCCAAAAATATCTCTGCTTTCCTCGGCTATCGGAATGCTGAAAAAGGCATTCTTCAAGTCGATGACTGAGAACCAATTGGCTGTAGCGGGAATCAATGTTAGCAAAGCAGTAATGTCTGGCACTACAGGAAACTGCGGAATTACAATCTTATTAACTTCTCTAAGGTCTATGACAAACCTATAAACTGGAGGCTTTGTAGGATCTGTTCGTTTCAAAATCGGCAATACAGGACTATTACAAACATTTCCTCGCGTTTCTTCAACCACACCTTTCTTAATCAAATCTTGCACAATCAATAAGAGTGCACGCTCACCTTCATTCGATATTTTATATTGAGGAATTCTTGGAAATTTCACATTCGCTTTCAAAGTTACTACATACGGTGGAATCTCTAGTAGACCTACATCATTGGGACCAGTCGCCCAAAGAGAATCAGGGAGTGAACGTAGCTCCGGCGGGAGTTTGTCCATTGACAAGTACATCGGAGAGGTGAGTCTTTTACCCAAAGTAAGCTGTACTCCTTCCGGAGAACAGTACAATGTCGCATATAGTCGTTTTAACAAATCTAAACCAAGCAGATTTTCATTACAACCTGTCGTCAAAATTAAGGGTGCTTTCAATTGACACGGTCCAACAGAAATAGACAAAGGACCAGATATCGGGTTGTACACAGGGGCGCCTGAAAAACCTACGGAAACATTTGTTGAGCCAGACAAAGGTGCGCCAGGGAGTTTCGCATGCATGATAGAACTTTTTGCGGCACCAGTATCCAACAGAAACGGTTCGACTACACCTGATGTTGCTACTGCGACATAAGGCCCACTCTGATCCACTGGAACTGATACTACTCCCTCTCTCTGTCCATGGCTGTCCTAGTACCCATTTTGTTGAAATCCCTCTTCAACTTCACAATAATCCTCAACAAGATATTGCTGAGATCTATTCTGTTGAGCTGACTGTACATTTCGCTGATCAAAGTGATTAGAAGGACGATCATTAGTTTGTGGAGGCATAGCACCTCGTCCTCGTCCTCTAGAATTCTGCGCATAACCACCACGACCTCTCTGAGCTGCTGCCGCATTATTTTGCGCTAAGATCTGACAATCATTTTTATAGTGACCCTCTTTCTTACAGTACGCACACTGATTCCACTGGTATTGAGGCCTGGTCAAATTATAATCTGTTTTTTGATACGAATTCTGTTGCATATTAGTCTGATTCGTGCGAGGCGGATACGCCTGCTGTAAAAGAACTTTAGTCTTTAAATCTTTCGTTTTCTTCTCTGATTTCTCCTTTTCCTCTTTATCCCTATTTTCATAGTACTGTGCAGTCGCAAGTATTTGCGCTGTCGTAGATACAGCCCACGCACTTTCTGAGTCTTTCAATTTATTGCATAATTCGGGTAACAAATTATGCACAAATTTATCGACAAACAATCTCTGTCCTCCTTCAGTGCTCATATCCTGACCACTATGGTCTACAAAAGTCTCTTCGAACCTCGTGAAGAAGTCGGAGACACTTTCGTCTTTCTTCTGCTTGCATGTGGATAATTTATCCCAATTAACACGCAATGCTGGCATCAGAGTCTTCATTAAATCTATTATTCTACCAGGAAGATTAGCAATTAGGGGTTCGGGTTTCGCACCACCTATTTGTTGAGCATCTGCTGCAGTGATAGCTGCCCAATCACCACCTAAAGCAGCCTGATGATCCTCTCTACGAATTTTAGCCCACACTGGTTGTGGAACTACATTACCAAACAACATATCAATGTCGGCTAAGTTCATTATACAAGCCTCAACTGTCTGTGTCAATTCCTTGTAATATCCGGCTGGATTCTTACGTGGATCTGGCAAGGCCTGTTTCACTGCTAACACTTCTGCTCGCTTCCACGGAATATGTATCCATACTCTTTGGAACTGTGCTGGAGCAGCTGCAATACCCGCATTATCATCACGTTGTACTGCTTCGCGCCAAATTGGAGGAACTTCCCTCATAGGATATTGGCGACTTAGCTTCATTCTACCTTTCTCTAAATCTCTCGGCGAACGAAGAGATGGATCATTCCTAAAACTCAAAATGAGTTCCATCGCTTCCTTTATATTATCGCCCACTATCATTCCAGCAGCAAACTCTTTTTGCACTTTAATTAAATCTTCCAAATCTGATTCGACATCGTCTTCTTCTATTTCCTCACGCAACAACGAGCACATCTCGTCGAAGACGTAT
This sequence comes from Lissotriton vulgaris, assembly GCF_964263255.1. Lineage (NCBI taxonomy): Eukaryota > Metazoa > Chordata > Amphibia > Caudata > Salamandridae > Lissotriton > Lissotriton vulgaris. The sequence goes on along the minus strand of NC_141693.1, from coordinate 539,475,594 downwards.
CGTTGCGTTGGCTCTCCCCATTGCATAAATGTGTCTAGCACATCTTTCGTACTATATCTTCTAACTTTTGTAATCCATCTGAGAGCCGTGGAGTCTAAAACTCCCCGTTCCTCAGTACTTGGAAGCTGACTCCGTCTCTGAACAGAGTCAGGAGTAGGAGTCTTAATCAAGGTTTTATATATAGGAGACAGCATATTAGTAACAGAATCAGTAATTCTTCGACGAACAGAAAGTGGAGTTAGTACACTCGCAGACATAGAGAATGCAGTAGAGGTAGGAATAGATGACGAAACAGTAGGAGTATCGAGGAAAATAGTTTGAGGACCAATAGGTACAGTGGTAGGTACAGGAGCGGGCAGTGCAGGAAGAGGAGGAGCTGTAGGAACATTTACATTCACCACAGGAGGTATAGGAACTTGATTCTGAGGAACAAGAACACCAGGTTGTCCAGCAACCGGCAATTGAACATTCGGGATTAGTGGAGCCGTAGCACCTTGTGCATACGGTGGAGGCGACCGTAACAGATAAGATAGCAGAGGATCGTTTTCGGAATCCTCCAGTATCTTAGCCATTTTCGATGGCAAGGCAGGATAGCACTTGTCAATCGCTAAGTTACGCTCTCTAATGGCTACATCTATGGCTTTCTCACACTCGTTAGCCTGCAACTGCTTAGTCGCTTGCTCTAGAGTTAACTCTTCTAGTTCTTTTTGCTCTTTTTTCAACCTTTTCATTTCTCTCTGTTTGGATTCTTTCCGCCAATAACGAAAAGAGTCAAACATTGCCGGCCGGGCTTTCTTCCTAAACAATTTCGCTTCTAAATTGTCGAGAATCTCTTGTTCAAAACTACCATGCAGTGGCCAACTAAGGACACCATCCTTCTTACAATAACGGACCCATATCTCATTATAAGTTATAGGACCCACACCATACTTACAATATAGGTCATATAGGGGAGTCCCAATCGGAGGAACCAGACAGGAATCCTCTAATTGTGAGTCACTGTTGCAACTAAAACAAGACAACATTTTCCGACTTACCATTTTCAGTCCGGAACACAAAACAAACAAAACACGAAACAAATTGTGCACTTGAACCAAGAACTTAGGCCTACCAAAACGAACTGATGTATCGATACCCAAAACTGAACCAAATAGATTATCGTAACCAGAACAACTAGTGATAATCTTACAAAACCAAACCAAACCAAGAACCGATCAAGGATTTTTAACAATCCTCACAAAAGTAACCAGCTAGCTATCACTAAATACTTAACTGAGGCACTGAAGACGTCACCAAGGAGAAACCCGTCACGTTTCGCCGTACTAAGGACTGCACCACTTCGGGTCCAAGACAGGGCGACGGTCAAGGCAACGGCCCACTGCAGCCGTCCTGAACGGGAACCCTCGTGGAAGAGAACTTCAGGGCCACTTTTGCGATATGCCGGGATCGATGAAGTGGGGCGCCTCCCTCAGGAATCTTCACACGAAGCTTCTCGAACTCTTCAGGCTTTTGGACCGGTACCGAATGACGTCGCCCCACGTTGGGCGCCAATTGGAGTTCTGGACTTTTTTTGGTTCCGTCCAGAGGTGTCAGGGTACAACACCCAAAGACCCCGGAGTCCCACCTGCCTTGGTGCACAAATGAACAGAAACACGGGCTTCTCGATGGTGGCGTCAAAGACCAAAGGTTTATTACTGCAGGGACACAGAAGTCACAGAATCTACACACGGGCAGAATCTAGGAGACTGTTCGATTTGTACAAAGTGGGTTGCTCCTTATATACTAAAAATTGTGCTCTAGGCAAATATTTCACATGTCGGTACATTCCCAAACCTTTGTGTCTCTAAACAATAAATATTTGGCGTTACACAGGAACTGTCGATAATATCTGATACCAAACATCACGAAGAGGGGTTCCCACCAGTCCATCACAATCCCTTGTCAATATTGTATTCAAGACCCGGACCGCCTCATCGTAAAGTTCGTTACCTCCCCCTAATAAAGGCCCAGAAGGAAAGGAGCAGAGCCAGGTGCAGAAGATAGAAAAGCGGGATAAGAGATGTTTGTGGGTTGTAAATGGGCAAGGCTACCGGCTTCGGCCGCCTAATCATGATCAGGTACAATGGACAGGAAAACCAGTTCAGGTGGGCTGGCCTCGGGCAGAGGAGGCAGCCTTTGTCGAGTCATGCAGCTTCAGCGTGATCTGGTTTAAGGTGCACGTGTCACGTAAGAGGTGAATCTCCGGCTAAGGCTACGTGTCCTTAATCAAAGTGAAGTGAATGAAATGATCAGAGGCTATTGCATATGTGAGGGCAAGGAACCACAAAATGGCGGCCATGATCTAAGATGGATGCCGTGTGTATATCAGAAATGTGTCAGTGGAAGGAGTGCTCTTGCTCGTAGCGTAGCGAAAACACTAGGATATACTAAATGGATCATTTGCGGTTCGCTGATACTAATTTTATGTATTTCCGACAAACTTGAAAACACGGGTTCAAGTCGTCACGGAACCGTCACGGAACCTCACTGGGCTCCAGGAGGTCGGGCACCTTTGCGCCCTTGGTCCCCTCTGTCACCTCGAGTGCACGGATTACAAGAAAGGGGGTAATTTTCCTCCGGATTAGTAGGTGCAAGGGTATGCCCAAACACCCTCCGGGGGCTGGTGGTTCCCTGCTGGGGACCAGATGGGCGATGCCTGGGCAACACCTCCCAGGCATCCGGGGCTCCCTCCTCCGGGCCGCAGAGTGGCAAAGTACCCAGGACGGGCTCCATGGGTCCCGGGCACTGGAGCCCCGGAGCCTAGGAGCCCTGGAGCCCTGCTGCCCTGAAGCCCCCGAGCCCTGGAGCCCTGCAGCCCTGGAGCCCTGGAGCCCTGAAGCCCTGGAGCCCTGGAGCCCTGGAGCCCTGGAGCCCTGGAGCCCTGAAGCCCCGGAGCCCTGCATCCCCCCGAGCCGTGGAGCCCTGCAGTCCCCGAGCCCTGCAGCCCTGCAGCCCCAGAACTCCGGAGCCCCGGAGCCCCGGAGCCCTGCAGCTCCTGAGCCCTACAGGCCAGGGGCAGGCAGATTGGCGTAATTTCGGTCCCGGCCATTTGGTCGCCCCTCTCGCCTCGGCCATCTGGTCGCCCGCAATGCTTTCCTATAGGGCGACTAGATGGCCGGACTTCCCTGGAAGTCCCTATGAGGTGCCATTCGCCTCCCGGATCCCAGCCAGGGCTCCAGGAGGTCGGGCACGTTTGCGCCCTGGGTCCCCTCTGTCACCTCGAGTGCACGGATTACAAGAAAGGGGGGTAATTTTCCTCCAGATTAGTAGGTGCAAGGGTTTGCCCAAACACCCTCCTGGGGCTGGTGGTTCCCTGCTGGGGACCAGATGGGCGATGCCCGGGCAACACCTCCCAGGCATCCGGGTCTCCCTCCTCGGGGCAGCAGAGTGGCAAAGTACCCGGGACGGGCTCCATAGGTCCCGGGCACTGGAGCCCCGGAGCCTTGGAACCCTGGAGCCCTGCTGCCCTGGAGCCCCCGAGCCCTGGAGCCCAGCAGAACAGCAGCCCCGGAGCCCTGCAGCCCTGGAGCCCTGGAGCCCCGGAGCCCTGCAGCCCTGCAGCCCTGCTGCCCTGGAGCCCCCGAGCCCTGGAGCCCTGCAGCCCTGGAGCCCTGGAGCCCTGCAGCCCTGCAGCCCCCCGAGCCGTGGAGCCCTGCAGTCCCCGAGCCCTGCATCCCTGCAGCCCCGGAGCCCCGGAGGCCCGGAGGCCCGGAGCCCCGGAGCCCCAGAGCCCCGGAGCGCCGGAGCCCCAGAGCCCCAGAGCCCTGGAGCCCTGCAGCTCCTGAGCCCTACAGGCCCGGGGCAGGCAGATTGGCGTAATTTCGGTCCCGGCCATCTGGTCGCCCCTCTCGCCTCGGCCATCTGGTCGCCCGCAATGCTTTCCTATGGGGCGACTAGATGGCCGGACTTCCCTGGAAGTCCCTATGAGGTGCCATTCGCCTCCCGGATCCCAGCCAGGGCTCCAGGAGGTCGGGCATGTTTGTGCCCTGGGTCCCCTCTTTCACCTCAAGTGCACGGATTACAAAAAAGGGGGGTCATTTTCCTCCGGATTAGCAGGTGCAAGGGTATGCCCAAACACCCTCCCGGGGCTGGTGGTTCCCTGCTGGGGGCCAGATGGGCGATGCCCGGGCAACACCTCCCAGGCATTCGGGGCTCCCTCCTCCGGGCTGCAGAGTGGCAAAGTACCCGGGACTGGCTCCATGGGTCCCGGGCCCTGGAGCCCCGGAGCCTTGGAGCCCTGGAGCCCTGCTGCCCTGGAGCCCCGAGCCCTGGAGCCCAGCAGCCCCGGAGCCCTGCAGCCCTGGAGTCCTGGAGCCCTGGAGCCCCGGAGCCCCGGAGCCCCGCAGCCCTGCTGCCCTGGAGCCCCCGAGCCCTGGAGCCCTGCAGCCCTGGAGCCCTGGAGCCCTGCAGCCCTGCAGCCCTGCAGCCCCCCGAGCCGTGGAGCCCTGCAGTCCCCGAGCCCTGCATCCCTGCAGCCCCTGAGCCCCGGAGGCCCGGATTCCCGGAGCCCCAGAGCCCCGGAGACCTGGAGCCCTGCAGCTCCTGAGCCCTACAGGCCCGGGGCAGGCAGATAGGCGTCATTTCGGTCCCGGCCATCTGGTCGCCCCTCTCGCCTCGGCCATCTGGTCACCCGAAATGCTTTCTTATGGGGCGACTAGATGGCCGGACTTCCCTGGAAGTCCCTATGAGGTGCCATTCGCCTCCCGGATCCCAGCCAGGGCTCCAGGAGGTCGGGCACGTTTGCGCCCTGGGTCCCCTCTGTCACCTCGAGTGCACAGATTACAAGAAAGGGGGGTAATTTTCCTCCGGATTAGTAGGTGCAAGGGTATGCCCAAGCAACCTCCCACGGCTGGGGGTTCTCTGCTGGGGACCAGATGGGCGATGCCCGGGGAAACACCTCCCAGGCATCCGGGGCTCCCTCCTCCGGGCCGCAGAGTGGCAAAGTACCCGGGACAGGCTCCATGGGTCCCGGGCCCTGGAGCCCCCGAGCCCTGGAGCACAGCAGCCCCGGAGCCCTGCAGCCCTGCAGCCCTGCAGCCCTGGAGCCCTGGAGCCCTAGAGCCCTGGAGCCCCGGAGTCCTGCAGCCCCCGATCCGTGGAGCCCTGCAGTCCCTGAGCCTTGCAGCACCGGAGCCCCGGAGCCCCGGACCCCTGCAGCTCCTGAGCCCTACAGGCCCGGGGCAGGCAGATTGGCGTCATTTCGGTCCCGGCCATCTGGTCGCCCCCCTCGCCTCGGCCATCTGGTCGCCCGCAATGCTTTCATATGGGGCGACTAGATGGCCGGACTTCCCTGGAAGTCCCTATGAGTTGCCATTTGCCTCCCGGATCCCAGCCAGGGCTCCAGGAGGTCGGGCAAGTTTGCGCCCTGGGTCCCCTCTGTCACCTTGAGTGCACGGATTACAAGAAAGGGGGGTAATTTTCCTCCGGATTAGTAGGTGCAAGGGTATGCCCAAACACCCTCCCGGGGCTGGTGGTTCCCTGCTGGGGACCAGATGGGCGATGCCTGGGCAACACCTCCCATGCATCCGGGGCTCCCTCCTCCGGGCCGCAGAGTGGCAAAGTACCCGGGACGGGCTCCATGGGTCCCGGGCCCATAGCCCCGGAGCCCCGGAGCCCTGGAGCCCTGGAGCCCTGGAGCCCTGCTGCCCTGCAGCCCCCGCGAGCCGTGGAGCCCTGCAGTCCCCGAGCCCTGCATCCCTGCAGCCCCAGAGCCCCGGAGCCCTGCAGCTCCTGAGCCCTACAGGCCCGGGGCAGGCAGATTGGCATCATTTCCGTCCCGGCCATCTGGTCGCCCCTCTCGCCTTGGCCATCTGGTCACCCGCAATGCTTTCCTATGGGGCGACTAGATGGCCGGACTTCCCTGGAAGTCCCTATGAGGTGCCATTCGCCTCCCGGATCCCAGCCAGGGATCCAGGAGGTCGGGCACGTTTGCGCCCTGGGTCCCCTCTGTCACCTCGAGTGCACGGATTACAAGAAAGGGGGGTCATTTTCCTCCGGATTAGTAGGTGCCAGGGTTTGCCCAAACACCCTCCCGGGGCTGGTGGTTCCCTGCTGGGGACCAGATGGGCGATGCACGGGCAACACCTTCCAGGCATCCGGGGCTCCCTCCTCTGGGCCGCAGAGTGGCAAAGTACACGGGACGGGCTCCATGGGTCCCGGGCACTGGAGCCCCGGAGCCTTGGAGCCCTGGAGCCCTGCTGCCCTGGAGCACCCGAGCCCTGGAGCCCAGCAGCCCAGCAGCCCCGGAGCCCTGCAGCCCTAGAGCCCTGTAGCCCCGGAGCCCTGCAGCCCTGCTGCCCTGGAGCCCCCGAGCCCTTGAGCCCTGCAGCCCTGGAGCCCTGGAGCCCTGGAGCCTTGGAGCCCTGGAGCCCTGCAGCCCTGCAGCCCTGCAGCCCTGCAGCCCCCGAGCCGTGGAGCCCTGAAGGCCCCGAGCCCTGCATCCCTGCAGCCCCAGAGCCCCGTAGGCCCGGAGGCCCGGAGCCCTGGAGCCCTGGAGCTCCTGAGCCCTACAGGCCCGGGGCAGGCAGATTGGCATCATTTCGGTTCCGGCCATCTGGTCGCCCCTCTCGCCTCGGCCATCTGGACACCCGCAATGCTTTCCTATGGGCCGACTAGATGGCCGGACTTCCCTGGAAGTCCCTATGAGGTGCCATTCACCTCCCGGATCCCAGCCAGGGCTCCAGGAGGTCAGGCACGTTTGCGCCCTGGGTCCCCTCTGTCACCTCGAGTGTACAGATTACAAGAAAGGGGGGTAATTTTCCTCCGGATTAGTAGGTGCAAGGGTATGCCCAAACACCCTCCCAGGGCTTGTGGTTCCCTGCTGGGGACCAGAAGGCGATGCCCGGGGAACACCTCCCATGCATCCGGGGCTCCCTCCTCCGGGCCTCAGAGTGGCAAAGTACCCAGGACGGGCTCCATGGGTCCCGGGCCCTGGAGCCCCGGAGCTTTGGAGCCCTGGAGCCTTGGAGCCCTGGAACCCTGCTGCCCTGGAGCCCCCGAGCCCTGGAGCCCAGCAGCCCCGGAGCCCTGCAGCCCTGCAGCCCTGGAGCCGTGTAGCCCTGCAGCCCCCCGAGCCGTGGAGCCCTGCAGTCCCCGAGCCCTGCATCCCTGCTGCCCCAGAGCCCCGGAGCCCCGGAGCCCCGGAGCCCTGCAGCTCCTGAGCCCTACAGGCCCGGGGCAGGCAGATTGGCGTCATTTCGGTCCCGGCCATCTGGTCGCCTCTCTCGCCTCTGCCATCTGGTCGCCCGCAATGCTTTCCTATGGGGCGACTAGATGGCCGGACTTTCTTGGAAGTCCCTATGAGGTGCCATTCGCCTCCCGGATCCCAGCCAGGGCTCCAGGAGGTCGGGCACGTTTGTGCCCTGGGTCCCCTCTATTACCTTGAGTGCACGGATTACAAGAAAGGGGGGTTATTTTCCTCCGGATTAGTAGGTGCAAGGGTTTGCCCAAACACCCTCCTGGGGCTGGTGGTTCCCTGCTGGGGACCAGATGGGCCTTGCCCGGGCAACACCTCCCCGGCATCCAGGGCTCCCTCCTCCGGGCCGCAGAGTGGCAAAGTACCCGGGACGGGCTCCATGGGTCCCGGGCCCTGGAGCCCTGGAGCCTTGGAGCCCTGTAGCCTTGGAGCCCTGGAGCCCCCGAGCCCTGGAGCCCTGGAGCCCCCGAGCCCTGGAGCCCAGCAGCCCTGGAGCCCTGAAGCCCCGGAGCCCTGCAGCCCCCGAGCCGTGGAGCCCTGCAGTCCCCGAACCCTGCAGCCCTGGAGCCCTGGAGCCCCGCAGCCCCGAGCCCTTCAGCCCCCGAGCCGTGGAGCCCTGCAGTCCCCGAGCCCTGCAGCCCCGGAGCCCCGGAGCCCTGCAGCTCCTGAGCCGTGGAGCCCTGCAGTCCCCGAACCCTGCAGCCCTGGAGCCTTGGAGCACTTGAGCCCTGCTGCCCTGGAGCCCCCGAGCCCTGGAGCCGAGCAGCCCCGGAGCCCTGCAGCCCTGCAGCCTTGGAGCCGTGGAGCCCTGGAGCCCTCGAGCCGTGGAGCCCTGCAGTCCCCGAGCCCTGCATCCCTTCAGCCCCAGAGCCCTGGAGCCCCGGAGCCCTGCAGCTCCTGATCCCTACAGGCCCGGGGCAGGCAGATTGGCGTTATTTCGGTCCCGGCCATCTGGTCGCCCCTCTCGCCTCGGCCATCTGGTCACCCGCAATGCTTTCCTATGGGACGACTAGATGGCCGGACTTTCTTGGAAGTCCCTATGAGGTGCCATTCGCCTCCCAGATCCCAGCCAGGGCTCCAGGAGGTCGGGCACGTTTGTGCCCTGGGTCCCCTCTATCACCTCGAGTGCACGGATTACAAGAAAGGGGGGTAATTTTCCTCCGGATTAGTAGGTGCAAGGGTTTGCCCAAACACCCTCCTGGGGCTGGCGGTTCCCTGCTGGGGACCAGATGGGCGATGCCCGGGCAACACCTCCCAGGCATCCAGGGCTCCCTCCTCCGGGCCGCAGAGTGGCAAAGTACCTGGGACGGGCTCCATGGGTCCCGGGCCCTGGAGCCTTGGAGCCCTGGAGCCCTGGAGCCCCCGAGCCCTGGAGCCCAGCAGCCCTGGAGCCCTGGAGCCCTGGAGCCCCGGAGCCCTGCAGCCCCCGAGCCGTGGAGCCCTGCAGTCCCCGAACCCTGCAGCCCTGGAGCCCTGGAGCCCTGCAACCCCGGAGCCCTGCAGCCCCCCGAGCCGTGGAGCCCTGCAGTCCCTGAGCCCTGCAGCCCCGGAGCCCCGGAGCCCTGCAGCACCTGAGCCGTAGAGCCCTGCAGTCCCCGAACCCTGCAGCCCTGGAGCCCTGCAGCACTGGAGCCCTGCTGCCTTGGAGCCCCCGAGCCCTGGAGCCGAGCAGCCCCGGAGCCCTGCAGCCCTGCAGCCCTGGAGCCGTGGAGCCCTGGAGCCCCCGAGCCGTGGAGCCCTGCAATCCCCGAGCCGTGGAGCCCTGCAATCCCCGAGCCCTGCATCCCTGCAGCCCCAGGGCCCTGGAGCCCCGGAGCCCCGGAGCCCTGCAGCTCCTGATCCCTACAGGCCCGGGGCAGGCAGATTGGCGTCATTTCGGTCCCGGCCATCTGGTCGCCCCTCTCGCCTCGGCCATCTGGTCGCCCGCAATGCTTTCCTATGGGGCGACTAGATGGCCGGACTTTCTTGGAAGTCCCTATGAGGTGCCATTCGCCTCCCGGATCCCAGCCGAGGGCTCCAGGAGGTCGCGCACGTTTGCGCCCTGGGTACCCTCTGTCACCTCGAGTGCACGGATTACAAGAAAGGGGGGTAATTTTCCTCCGAATTAGTAGGTGCAAGGGTTTGCCCAAACACCCTCCTGGGGCTGGTGGTTCCCTGCTGGGGACCAGATGGGCGATGCCCGGGCAACACCTCCCAGGCATCCGGGGCTCCCACCTCCGGGCAGCAGAGTGGCAAAGTACTCGGGACTGGCTCCAAGGGTCCCGGGCCCTGGAGCCCCGGAGCCTTGGAGCCCTGCAGCCCTGCTGCCCTGGAGCCCCTGAGCCCTGGAGCCCAGCAGCCCAGCAGCCCCGGAGCCCTGGAGCAATGGAGCCCCGGAGCCCTGCAGCCATGCTGCCCTGGAGCCCCCGAGCCCTGAAACCCTGCAGCCCTGGAGCCCTGGAGCCCTGGAGAAATGGAGCCCCGGAGCCCTGCAGCCCTGCTGCCCTGGAGCCCCCGAGCCCTGAAACCCTGCAGCCCTGGAGCCCTGGAGCCCTGGAGCCCTGCAGCCCCCCGAGCCGTGGAGCCCTGCAGTCCCCGAGCCCTGCATCCCTGCAGCCCCAGAGCCCCGGAGGCCCAGAGCCCCGGTGCCCCAGAGCCCCGAGTTGGGTGCTCGGGCCCTGGGCCCTGTCCCCCGGCCTGCTGCACTGCCAAGAGCCCAGGTCGGGTTCCGTTGTGCCCGGGCAGGCCTCCCCTGCTTGTCAAAGTGCCTGGGGGCCCCGGGTCAGAGGGCCTGTCGGGGCCCCCTGGGAGCCTCCATGGGCCTCCATGAGGTCTGGCCATGCTGAGAGGGGGAAGGCGTCCCGGGGCCCACCTGCCAGGGGCCACCAGGGGCCCGGGGACGCTCCTGCCTCTCGGCCCCTTGTTGATGGTCGTTTTTATCCGAGTTTGATCAGGCCCAGACCTCCGTGAGGTCTGGCCATGCTGAGGGGGGGAAGGTGCCCCGGGGCCTGCCTGCCAGGGGCCCCCAGGGGCCCGGGGACACTTCTGCCTCTTGGCCCCTTGCCGATGGTCGTTTTTCTCCGAGTTCGATGGTTGTTTTTCTCTGAGTTTGATCAGGCAGACTTCCATGAGGTCCGGCCATGCTGAGAGGGGGGGAGGCGTCCCGGGGCCTGCCTGCCAGGGGCCCCCAAGGTCCCGGGGATGCTCCTGCCTCTCAGCCCCTTGCCGATGGTCGTTTTTCTCAGAATTTGATCAGGCATACCTCCTTGAGGTCTGGCTATGCTGAGAGGGGGAAGGCGTCCCTGGGCCCACCCGCCAAGGGCCCCCAGGGGCCCATGGACGCTTCTGCCTCTCGGCTCTTGTTGATGGTCGTTTTTATCAGGGTTCGATGGTTGTTTTTCTCCGAGTTTGATCAGGCAGACTTCCATGAGGTGTGGCCATGCTTAGAGGCGGAAGGCATCCCGGGGTCCGCCCGCCAGGGGATCTCAGGGGCCCGGGACGCTCCTGCCTCTCAGCCCCTTGCCGATGGTCCTTTTTCTCTGAGTTTGATCAGGCGCATGTTTGTTGGGCACCCGGTGCTAAATCATTCGTAGACGATCTGGGTCAGGGTTTCGTAAGTAGCAGAGCAGCTACCTCGCTGCGATCTATTGAAAGTCATCCTCTGAGCCAAGCTTTTGTCTCTTTCCGTGCGTGGGCGCCCGTGGAAGCCTCCCTCCATCACACCCAGGGGTGGGTCCCTCTGCCGCCTGGCCGGCGGGAGGGATGCGGAGGGGGTAACGCGGGCCTGTGGGAGGCTGCCTCCACCACGTGCCCTTCGGCACGGGGGCCTCCCCCTCCCGTCCCTGCCCCACCGGGGTGCGGGGATGGGGGCCACACCTTCCCTTGCGGGTCGGCAGGGTGACCAGATGGCCTGGGCCACCGCCGGCCGGGCCTCCCCTTCCCACTGCTGCATGGGCAAGTCGAGCAGGGAGGCGAGCAGCAGCACCTGGCCACCCTCGCTGGACTGCAAGGGCGACTGGGTACGGCATCCTCCCAGGCCATCCGGGCGCTGGGTCGTCCTGGGTCATCTGGTTGCCTGGCTGCGCGACCACATGGCCCTGCGGGCAGCGCGACCAGATGGCCCTGCGGGCTGGCGGCCGGGCTAACTCCAACTTTTGTCCTTCCCCAAGGTTCTGTAAGCCCCCACTATGTGGGGGCTTAATAGTCGACAAAAATGGGCTCCCCGGGCAGGCCGTCGGGGAGAGGACGTGGCCTGGGCTTAACCCTCCTTGGTTCCGGCCCAGGGTCCGGGTGCTGGGGACAGGGGGGTCCACCGGGAGGCTCTCCCCGAGCCCGGCTAGGGTTGGTAGGCTGGGCCTGGGGCCTGAGCTCCGTCCTGCAAGCCGGCCGAGGTTTTGGGCGTTCATCGGGGCCAAGGGAGGCTCTCCCCGGGCTGGCTGGGGTTTCGGAAGCAGGGACCGGGCCCGGGGCTTGAGCTCCGTCCGGTAGGCCATGGGGTTGCTGGAGCCTCCCCGTCCCGCAAGCCAGCCGAGGTTCCGGGCGTTTATCATGGCCAAGGGAGGCTCTCCCCGGCCTGGCTAGGATTTTGGAATCAGGGACCCTGCAGCCCTGGAGCCCCCGGAGCCCTGGAGCCCCCGGAGCCCTACAGCCTCTGGAGCCCTTGAGCCCCCCCGGAGCCCTGGAGCCCCCAGGGCCCTACAGCCCCTGGAGCCCTGGAGCCCTGGAGCGCGGGAGCCCTGGAGCCCCCGATGAGCCCTGCAGCCCCGGAGCCCTGTGTGAGAAGTTGGCCTGATATATAATGTTCACTATTCTAGTGAGCACTTTGTATCAGTCCAAACAACCCTTATGGTGATTGTTTCTAAGTCAACCTTATAGACCAGCTATCCTAGTAGCGTGGATACGAGCAGTCTTCGGGCTAAACTCTAGAGGGCGTGTTAAGCCAGCTGTTATACCATCACATATACCCCTTGAACACCAAGTGAAAGGACACCACACAAGGGTTATGAAAATAAACAGTGTATTTATTTAGATCACAACAGCCCTGTACTCTTTATGAGGACAGGGTACTAAGCACACAACAAAACTCTTACGAAAATACTTTAAGTTGCACAATTTACACAAATGCCCGAGGGGCACGAAAAACCATATACTCTGAAAGTGGAATGCGAAATTACTAGCAGGTATGGAGTTCTGGACTTTTTGGTTCCGTCCAGAGGTGTCAGGGTACAACACCCAAAGACCCCGGAGTTCCACCTGCCTTGGTGCACAAATGAACAGAAACACGGGCTTCTCGATGGTGGCGTCAAAGACCAAAGGTTTATTACTGCAGGGACACAGAAGTCACAGAATCTACGCACGGGCAGAAACTAGGAGCCTGTTCGATTTGTACAAAGTGGGTCGCTCCTTATATACTAAAAATTGTGCTCTAGGCAAATATTTCACATGTCGGTACATTCCCAAACCTTTGTGTCTCTAAACAATAAATATTTGACGTTACACAGGAACCGTCGATAAAATCTGATACCAAACATCTACGAAGAGGGGTTCCCACTAGTTCATCACAATCCCCTGTCAATATTGCATTCAGGACCCGGACCGCCTCATCGTAAAGTTCGTTACCTCCCCCTAATAAAGATTCAGAAAGAAAGAAACAGAGCCAGGTGTGGAAGATAGAAAAGTGGGATAAGGGATGTTTGTAGGTCGTAAATGGGCAAGGCTACCGGCTTCGGCCGCCTAATCATGATCAGGTACAATGGACACGAAGACCAGTTTGGCAAGACTGGCCTTGGGCAGAGGAGGCAGCCTTTGTCGAGTCATGCAGCTACAGCGTGATCTGGTTTAAGGTGCACGTGTCATGTAAGAGGTGAATCTCCGGCTAAGGCTACGTGTCCTTTAATCAAAGTGGAGTAAATGAAATGATCAGAGGCTATTGCATATGTGAGGGCAAGGAAACACAAAATGGCGGCCATGATCTAAGATGGATGCCGTGGGTATATCAGAAATATGTCAATGGAAGGAGTGCTCTTGCTCGTAGCGTAGCGAAAACACTAGGATATACTAAATGGATCATTTGCGGTTCACTGATACCAATACTATGTATTTCCGACAAACTTGAAAACACGGGTTCAAGTCGTCACGGAACCGTCACGGAACCTCAGACCCTCCTTTTGCCCTTACATAGGCAATTACTCAGTCTATGTCAGAATCTAGTTCTATGCTCATCAGGTCAGTGACATGTTGTTGTATCATCATCCTTTCTCGTGTCTTTTCTCCAAACGCAGGTGGTTTTCTGAGACAAGTCGTAGCACAAAGACTACACAGAGCAGGACCACACTGGATAATCAGACAACATGAAAATAGGAATACTAGGATGACACCAATGACCATTAGAACTTTCCATCCCCACGCTGAGATCAGAGTCCAAAACCACTCCATGAAGGACCAGTTTCCCTTGTCTACATGAATGAAGTCCGAAATCTTGTGCAACTTAGAGATCGCCTCGTAGACTGTTGGAGCATTATTAGGAATAAAGACACAGCAGCTCGATTGGATCATTCTGCATACCCCACCTCGATCTGCAAGTATAACGTCTAGAACCATACGGTTCTGCAACGTCATGAGCCTATCCGCCTGAAGCTCAGCTGTCAGATTGCTAAGGGCACCAGCAGTTTCAGTAATAGTAGATTCAACTACCCGTGTTAGCTGACGTATGTTTCTACTATTGGCCATAGGTCCCCAGAACGGAAGGAAGCCTTTGAAGAAGTCTCCAGCTTCCTGACCAGCTGTATCTTCCTTGCTGAAGACACCTCTCGCTACTCTTGTTCTGTGGTAATCAGGTGAAGCAGTGTATGTCGGAGGTAACAATCGAGCAATATAACATGATCCTGAGAAGTCGGCAGGCAACCATGTATAAGCTCTGTCTCGACAAATGAAATAGGTACCCCTAGCAGTAAGAAAGGCAGGGGAAGAGTTAGCCGGAAACACATAAGTCTCTACGCACTCACTCCTCCCTAGCTGAGCTCTCGGATTTCTCCCATTACCTTGCAAACAGACCTGACCTCGGTGAGGTACGACCCAGATTGGAGTTGAGCTTTTACGCTTGCTTTCTCCTAAACTAAGGCGATACTCTGAAGTATTCCAACTTAAATATACTCGCAATTCGTCTCTAGGGTATGATGGAGTATTATTGACGTCCTTGACCATATCAATAATTCCCTGGACTAAAGCTTTGTTAGCAGAGTTATATTTAGTGGAACGTGGTGGACGTGGAGGATAGGTTTCGAGAGCATAAGCAAAGATGGTTTGGAAAGCCTGAAATGATCCATTATAGCTGTAAGGCAAAACCAGATATGGAATACCTTTATCCATAGTGTGAGGTATCAAGCCACATACCCAGCAGTCTGTAGTGTTAACTACCAGTTGGTGTTGGTGCAAGAGCTGTACAAAAGTGTTATTAATGAATTCTGAGCGTCTGGCTTGCTCATGTTCCGGAAACGAGTGAAAAGAGTGTATAGAGGAAACAGTAGAAATAGCTGGATCAAGGGGAGGCACTGTAGAAACTGGCACAAAAATCAAATTTATGCTAAAGACGATTCCACCCACCAATGTTGCTAAAACAATCAAAAATGTAACGGCACATTGCATCAAGAAACATTTGCTGTGAAGAATTCTATTAAGTCTGTTTCTGCGAACGTAAATCACATTCTTTCGTTGCAGCGCAGGAAGCTCCATCTTCTACAATCCGCTCGCGACCACTGATGATGTGTACGTAGATGAAAATGCCTCTATCAGCCCTGGGAGTTCCCAGAACCAACAGAAAGATCGACCTTGTGTCAGACCCCTGCAAATTCAAACTAGGCACACAGCCACGACCCTACGGCTACCCAGACGGCAAGGCAATTTTAAAAACAATAAACAATAGCAAACTTCCTGGCTGAAGGCAAAAGTTCAAAATATATATAAATATATCAAAATCACAGTATGCAGTTGCCTGCTTTATTAGTCCTTTTTATGGCTTCTAAGGTTGTATCTTTTCTTCGCTGGTACTGTCTGATCGGAAAATAGTGTATTACTAGCAGCTGTTGCAGAGTTTAAGTTCGCAGATAGCAAAGTTTCTTGTGATGCTGGAGACAAATGTTCAGTGTTCAAAGGAGTCCTTTCAGGAGGAGAGTCAAGTTTCAAAGTGTCAGTAATCAAATTGGCATCGCTGAAAGGGACAAATTTCGGAGTTGTTTCAGCTTCGGAGGCACCAATTCCCTTCTTCACCCAGTCGTCGTAGGGCAGCGGCAGTGGAACACGCTTTACGTGAGAAGCGTGGATCCAGTGCTTGCGACCAGCAACACGTACAGCTGTCCTCGTCGCCAGCAGGACCTGGAAGGGGCCGATGTAGCGAGGCTGAAGATTCTTTGTCCTCGCAAAATTTCTGACCACCACGTGGTCGCCGGGTTTCAGCTGATGCCCTGGACTCTCCGGAGGTTTTGGCAAAGCATCGAAGACCTGTTGATGAATAAGACTCAATTTAGCAGTCAAGTCGTAAAGGTAGTCTATCAACATAGGATATTCAATGGAGCAAAAGTGTTTAGGCCTCGGCACACCCCAGATATTTGCCGGACGGCCAAACACAATCTCATATGGAGAAAGCCCTATTCTAGAATGCACTGTTGCTCTCGTTGATAACAAGGCCAAAGGAAGTGCGTCTGGCCAGGCTAAACCTGTGGATGCTTGTATTTTGGCTATTTTAAGCTTCAGAGTGCCATTGTAACCCTCGACTAAACCAGCAGATTGGGGATGGTTTGCACTATGGAATTTTTGTTTCACTCCTAGACCAGCACACACACTCTGCATAACTTTCCCTATAAACTCACTTCCGTTATCTGACCATACAATCCGTGGCATTCCAAACCTAGGGAAATATTCCTTGAGAAGAATTTTGGCAGTTGATAGAGCAGTGTTGTCCTTTAGTGGGTATGCTTCTATCCACCTGGAAAAAGCACAAACTACCACCAGGACGTACTTTAAATTGTTGCAGCGTTCCATGTGAATGAAGTCTAACTGAATCACTTCAAAGGGACAGGAAGGAGGAGCGAAATGACCAGCTGGAGTTGGAGTTCCCTTGCCAGGATTATGCATCAAGCATACCATACAATTTTTCACCACTCTCTCTGCACACTTACTGATTCCCTCATTCTTCCAAACCGGAGCTAACATCTTACATATCCCTTTAGAACTTATATGCGCCACTCCATGCGCCATCGTCACTACTGCAAGCACATACGCATCAGGCAACATCCAACGCTGCTGTTCTGTCAAATCAATCCAACATCCATTCGAGTCCAACTTGCCCGTACTTTCTCTCCATACACGTTTCTCTTCCTCAGTCGCTTCTTTCTGAATCTCTTTCACACTTTCCATAGTGTCCTCACACATTCCAGACTCAGCAATCCATCTTGCAGACGTAGCAACGTACATTCTACTCATCGTGTCTCTAGCTGTTTGTTTAGCAGTTTCATCAGCAAAGGCATTCCCACGACCAACATCATCCGTGATTGCTTTATGAGCACTGCACTTCACAATCGCAACTTCAGTCGGCAAGGTTAGAGATTCCAACAAGTCGTTAACTAGCTGACCATGTTGAATCTTAGTCCCATGGGACGTAATGAAACCCCTTTCTCTCCACAACCGGCCAAAACTATGGGCCACGCCAAATGCGTACTGACTATCTGTAAACACATTCACTCTCTTTCCCTTAGCTAAAACACACGCTCTCGTTAGAGCTATTAATTCTGCAGCTTGGGCAGAATTCTGACTCACTCTTGCAGTTTCCACAATCGTCTTCAAAGTCGTTACCGCGTAGGCAGCAGTCACATCACCATTCTCCAATTTAAAACATGACCCGTCCACATATAGCGTACCATCTGGGTCGGACAGGGGAGTATCCCTCAAGTCGATGCGACCTTTTGTCTCTTCCTCCGTTTTGAAATAGCAGTCATGTGGCTCAGAATCACTCGACTCTTGATCAGTCGGCAACAATGTTGCTGGATTCAATACATTGCATCTTTTGATCTGAATATGACTCGCTAATAATGTCAGCTCGTAACCAGATAATCTCGCACTAGTAAGGTGTTGAGTCTTCGTTCGGTTCATGAGTGTATCCACTGCATGAGGAACCATGACCACTAGCATATTGTTCATCACCAAACCAGCAGATTGTCGAATGGAAGCTGCAGCTGCCGCTGTAGCCCTCAAACAACTAGGTAACGCTCTGGCTACCGGATCTAATGTTGATGAAAAATACGCACAAGGGCGTTGTTTATCACCAAACTTCTGTGTCAGAACACTCAACGCGCAACCTTCTCTTTCGTGAACGTAGAGCGTGAATGGCTTGCTGTAATCAGGTGTACCTAATACAGGAGCTGAACACAATGCTTTTCGTAACTCAATAAAACTCTCTTGACATTCATCAGACCATGGCACCGGACTTGGAACATTTTTCCCAGTCAAAGCTACCAACGGTTTTGCTAAAAGAGAAAAATTTGGGATCCACTGCCTACAGTAAGAGGTAATACCTAGAAAGGCACGTACTTCTCTCTGTGTGCGTGGAACACTCATCTGCGTAATTGCTTTTATTCTCTCTGGGGTCAACTTCCTTCCCTCCTTTGATAAGAGGTGACCTAGGTAGGTTACTTCTTGGCAACAATATTGCATTTTGGAAGGTGACACCTTGTGATTCAAATTAGACAAATGATGCAATAGTGAAATTGTAGCTGCTTTGCAAGTTTCCTTGTCATCGGCAGCCACTAAAAGATCGTCTACGTATTGTACTAGGGCAGAACCTGGAGGAAGGACAAAAGAATCTAGCTGACTTTTTAAAGCTTGACTATAAATGGATGGACTTTCACAATAGCCTTGTGGAGCGCGTTTAAATCTGAAACTGCGACCTTCTAGACAGAAGCCGAAAATATCCCTACTCTCTTCGGCTATCGGAATGCTAAAGAAAGCATTCTTTAGGTCTATAACTGAGAACCATGTAGCTGTAGCAGGTATCAATGTTAACAAGGCAGTAATGTCTGGCACTACAGGAAACTGCGGAATTACAATCTTATTAACTTCTCTAAGGTCTATGACAAACCTATAAACTGGAGGTTTTGTAGGGTCAGTTCGCTTCAGAATCGGTAATACAGGACTGTTACAGACATTTCCTCGCGTTTCTTCAACCACACCTTTCTTAATCAAATCTTGCACAATTAGTAAAAGTGCACGTTCTCCTTCACTTGAGATTTTATATTGAGGAATTCTTGGAAATTTTACATTCGCTTTCAAAGTTACTACATACGGTGGAATTTCTAGTAGACCTACATCGTTGGGACCAGTCGCCCAAAGAGAATCAGGGAGTGAACGTAGCTCCGGCGGGAGTGCGTCCATTGACAAGTACATCGGAGAGGTGATGTTTTTTCCCAGTGTAAGCTGTATAGTCGCTTTAACAAATCTAAACCAAGCAGATTTTCATTACAACCTGTCGTCAAAATCAGGGGTGCTTTCAAGTGGCACGGTCCAACAGAAATAGACAAAGGACCAGATATCGGATTGTACACAGGGGCGCCTGAAAAACCTACGGAAACATTTGTTGAGCCAGACAAAGGTGCGCCAGGGAGTTTCGCATGCATTATAGAACTTTTCGCGGCACCAGTATCCAACAGAAACGGTTCGACTACACCTGATGTTGCTACTGCGACATAAGGCCCACTCTGATCCACTGGAACTGATACTACTCCCTCTCTCTGTCCATGGCTGTCCTAGTACCCATTTTGTTGAAAACCCTCTTCTACTTCACAATAATCTTCAACAAGATATTGCTGAGATCTATTTTGCTGAACAGATTGTCCATTTCGTTGATCAAAGTGATTGGATGGACGATCATTCATTTGTGGAGGCATAGCACCTCGTCCTCGTCCTCTAGAATTCTGCACAAAACCACCACGACCTCTCTGAGCTGCTGCTGCATTATTTTGCGCCAAGATCGGACATTCATTTTTATAGTGACCCTCTTTCTTGCAGTACGCGCATTGATTCCATTGATATTGAGGTCTTGATGTACTATAATCTGTCCTTTGGTATGAGTTCTGCTGCGTATTAGTCTGGTTCGCGCGAGGCGGATACGCCTGCTGCAAAAGAACTTTAGTTTTTAAATCTTTCGTTTTCTTTTCTGATTTTTCCTTTTCCTCTTTATCCCTATTTTCGTAGTACTGTGCAGTCGCAAGTATTTGCGCTGTCGTAGATACAGCCCACGCACTTTCTGAGTCTTTTAATTTATTGCATAATTCAGGTAACAAATTATGCACAAATTTATCGACAAACAATCTTTGTCCCCCTTCTGTACTCATGTCCTGGCCACTATGATCCACAAAAGTCTCTTCGAACCTCGTGAAGAAGTCCGAGACACTTTCGTCTTTCTTTTGCCTACATGCTGACAACTTGTCCCAATTAACACGCAATGCTGGCATCAGAGTCTTCATTAAATCAATTATTCTACCTGGCAGATTAGCGATCAAAGGTTCGGGTTTCGCACCACCTATTTGTTGACCATCTGCTGCAGTGATAGCTGCCCAATCACCACCTAAAGCAGCCTGATGATCCTCTCTACGAATTTTAGCCCACACTGGTTGCGGAACTACGTTACCAAATAACATATCAATGTCGGCTAAGTTCATTATACAAGCCTCAACTGTCTGTGTTAATTCCTTGTAATATCCGGCTGGATTCTTACGCGGATCTGGCAAGGCCTGCTTCACTGCTAACACTTCTGCTCGTTTCCATGGAATGTGTATCCACACTCTTTGGAACTGTGCTGGAGCACCTGCAATACCAGCATTATCATCACGTGGCACTGCTTCGCGCCAGATTGGAGGAACTTCCCTCATAGGATATTGGCGACTTAGCTTCATTTTACCTTTCTCTAAATCTCTCGGAGAACGAAGAGATGGATCATTCCTGAAACTTAAAATGAGTTCCATCGCTTGCTTTATTTTCTCACCCACTATCATTCCAGCAGCAAACTCCTTTTGAACCCTAATTAAATCTTCCAAATCTGATTCGACATCGTCTTCTTCTATCTCTTCACGTAACAACGAGCACATCTCATCAAAGACGTATCGTTGCGTTGGTTCTCCCCACTGCATAAATGTGTCTAACACATCTCTCGTACTATATCTTCTACCCTTCGAAATCCATCTGAGAGCCGTGGAGTCTAAAACTCCCCGTTCCTCAGTACTAGGAAGCTGACTCCGTCTCTGTACAGAGTCAGGAGTAGGAGTCTTAATCAGGGTTTTATATATAGGAGACAGCATATTAGTAACTGAATCAGTGATTCTTCGACGAACAGAAAGTGGAGTTAGTACACTCGCAGACATAGAGAATGCAGTAGAGGTAGGAATAGATGAGGAAGCAGTAGGAGTATCGAGGAAAATAGCTTCTGGAGCAGTAGGTACAGAGGTAGGTATAAGAGTTGGCAGTGTAGGAAGAGGAGGAGCTGTAGGAACATTTACATTCACCACAGGAAGTACAGGAACTTGGTTCTGAGGAACAGGAGCAGGAGCACCAGGTTGTCCAGCAACCGGCAATTGAACATTCGGGACGAGCGGAGCCGTAGCACCTTGTGCATACGGTGGAGGTGACCGTAACAGATAAGACAGCAGAGGATCGTTTTCGGAGTCCTCCAATATCTTAGCCATTTTCGATGGCAAGGCAGGATAGCACTTGTCAATCGCTAGGTTATGCTCTCTAATGGCTACATCTATGACCTTCTCACACTCGTTAGCCTGCAACTGTTTAGTCGCTTGCTCTAGAGTTAACCCTTCTTGTTCTTTCTGTTCTTTCTTCAACCTTTTCATTTCTCTCTGTTTGGATTCTTTCCGCCAATAACGGAAGGAATCAAACATTGCCGGCCGGGCTTTCTTCTTGAACAATTTCGCTTCTAAATTGTCGAGAATCTCTTGTTCAAAACTACCATGCAGTGGCCAACTAAGGACACCATCCTTCTTACAATAACGGACCCATATCTCATTATAATTTATAGGACCCACGCCATACTTACAATATAAATCATATAGGGGAGTCCCAATCGGAGGAACCAGACAAGAGTCCTCCAATCGCGAGTCACTGTTGCAACTAAAACAAGACAACATTTTCCGACTTACCATTTTCAGTCCGGAACACAAAACAAACAAAACACGGAACAAATATGTGCACTCGAACCAAGAACTCAGGCCTACCAAAACGAACTGATGTATCGATACCCAAAACTAAACCAAATAGATTATCGTAACTAGAACAACCAATGATAATCTAACAAAACCAAACTAAACCAAGAACCGATCAAGGATTTTTAACAATCCTCACAAAGTAACCAGCTAGCTATCACTAAATACTTAACTGAGGCACTGAAGACGTCACCAAGGAGAAACCCGTCACGTTTCGCCGTACTAAGGACTGCACCACTTCGGGTCCAAGACAGGGCGACGGTCAAGGCAACGGCCCACTGCAGCCGTCCTGAACGGGAAACCCTCGTGGAAGAGAACTTCAGGGCCACTTTTGCGATATGCCGGGATCGATGAAGTGGGGCGCCTCCCTCAGGAATCTTCACACGAAGCTTCTCGAACTCTTCAGGCTTTTGGACCGGTACCGAATGACGTCGCCCCACGTTGGGCGCCAATTGGAGTTCTGGACTTTTTGGTTCCGTCCAGAGGTGTCAGGGTACAACACCCAAAGACCCCGGAGTTCCACCTGCCTTGGTGCACAAATGAACAGAAACACGGGCTTCTCGATGGTGGCGTCAAAGACCAAAGGTTTATTACTGCAGGGACACAGAAGTCACAGAATCTACGCACGGGCAGAAACTAGGAGCCTGTTCGATTTGTACAAAGTGGGTCGCTCCTTATATACTAAAAATTGTGCTCTAGGCAAATATTTCACATGTCGGTACATTCCCAAACCTTTGTGTCTCTAAACAATAAATATTTGACGTTACACAGGAACCGTCGATAAAATCTGATACCAAACATCTACGAAGAGGGGTTCCCACTAGTTCATCACAATCCCCTGTCAATATTGCATTCAGGACCCGGACCGCCTCATCGTAAAGTTCGTTACCTCCCCCTAATAAAGATTCAGAAAGAAAGAAACAGAGCCAGGTGTGGAAGATAGAAAAGTGGGATAAGGGATGTTTGTAGGTCGTAAATGGGCAAGGCTACCGGCTTCGGCCGCCTAATCATGATCAGGTACAATGGACACGAAGACCAGTTTGGCAAGACTGGCCTTGGGCAGAGGAGGCAGCCTTTGTCGAGTCATGCAGCTACAGCGTGATCTGGTTTAAGGTGCACGTGTCATGTAAGAGGTGAATCTCCGGCTAAGGCTACGTGTCCTTTAATCAAAGTGGAGTAAATGAAATGATCAGAGGCTATTGCATATGTGAGGGCAAGGAAACACAAAATGGCGGCCATGATCTAAGATGGATGCCGTGGGTATATCAGAAATATGTCAATGGAAGGAGTGCTCTTGCTCGTAGCGTAGCGAAAACACTAGGATATACTAAATGGATCATTTGCGGTTCACTGATACCAATACTATGTATTTCCGACAAACTTGAAAACACGGGTTCAAGTCGTCACGGAACCGTCACGGAACCTCAGGTAAGTACTGTACTAATAGGCTTTGGAATCGCTAGGACTACGTTACTGAACCTTCAGATTACTAGTAGGAGGCCTAGGGGACTCGGGTGCAGAGTGTGCACTCTCACGCGGGATGCGGGACAAAGTCTATGGGAGCTAGTAAAGGCAAAGTTAGTGTTCTCGGGCGAACCCGACTAGGTAGATCGAAAACGACAGTGGATCCTGACCCTTGGATAGTGAGGCCATGCTGGGGCACCGAAATGCCGAAGTTACCTAGCCCTGCATAGGTCTCAAAAGACGTCGGGAATCCTCGTAGACGAACCAGGAGCCTGAAGAAAGAAGTTGCTGGCCGGCGACCAGTGAAGATAGTTCGAGTGATTCAAGCCTGGATCGAAGATGGATGACACCTGAAAGCAGAGGGGAGCAAGTTTGTGACTACTAGCCAGTAGTCAGGTGGCACCAGGAGGGCACCGGATGGTAGTCACCTCGACTAGGTGAGTGGGCGACGCTGGGCTCTGCAGTCTCACGGACCAGGAGGCGTTGTCGGCAACCAGGATGGAGGTGCAAGCTGTCCCACGATGGATGATGCTGTCGACGTTGCTGGACCCAGGATTGGGGCAACAAGTCTTGGCAAATTCAAGCCCACGCGGTGGACCTAAAATGGCATCTGGAGTGGACCAGGAGGGTCCGGGGTGCTCCTCTTTTGGAAGGGAGCAAGGGCCAGTCTGGAGCAACCAGACCAGCAGCAGTGATGTCGTCGGGCGTCGTTCAGAAGGCCACAAGCCAGCGGGCTAGTAGCCAAACAACGCGGTGAGCAGCAAAAAGCAGAAGGGCCCCACGCTGATCATGGAGATGCTGGGAGGCTGGACTTCGGTGCTGGAGCTGCTCAGGGTTGGGGCTTCTCGGACCCCAAAGCACTCACCAGAGGATCCCTCGGCGGTCGTGCTGGATAGAAGTCGTGCAGTTCTGATGATGGCCGGTCCCTCGAGGTCTCGTTGCACCTACGGTTCTCAGCTTAGCTGTAGAGGTAGGTAGAGGTCAGAGGTGCCAGGGAAGCCGGGTCTCGTCGTGCTGGTCGGTCGGATTCCTGAGGAAGGACGTGCAGCAAACCGCAGAGTTCTTAGATGGTGCCTGCGGATGCAGGGTGACTACTCCTTAGCCACGAGGGAGAAATCTTGAGAAGAAGTCGAGAGTTCCTTTCGTAGAAAGTAGTTTCTTGATTCAAAGATGATCTAATGTGGAAGGGTCCCCGCTCCTGCCTTTATCCTAAAGAAAGGGGTGGGTACGCGACTAGGTCCTGCCCTAGGGGTGGGACCAGGAAGGGGGGTGGTTACACCCCTCTCCCATGCCGGACTTTCCCCAGGCCAGGGGCTGGTGTGCCCCTGGAACTGGTTCTAGCTGGCAGATGCGTAGTGAGCACCGGGGTGCCACTCTGCAGTCACCTTCCTGTAGAGCCCTGCCTACCCAGGATACACAAAACCCTGTCTGGGATGGTGCTAGCACCGCCCCTGACAGGAAACCCTTTGTCCAAGCTCTCCTCGCTGGAAGGACTCCCAGCAGCAGGAGGTCAGACTCGTGTCTGTGGTGGCAGCATCCATTTTGTGGAGCTGAGGCTTCAGTTAACTTTAACCGGGGTTCACAGTTACATACATGTTGTGTCCCTCTAGAAGGGTGGAATGCTAACCCCGTTGCCAGAATTGGTGAGGGGTTAGTATTCCAATTCGTATGACACCTTACTCGACATGTTTTGATAAAGCAATACCAAAGATAGCATTTAACCGCGAGGATTATAATGCACTTAAGAGTATATGGTATGCGTTATCATGGAACAGCTATTAGAACTTGGTTCCGCAAGCTGCAAACGGGCTCAGCTCATGCCAGAGCACCATTTCCCACGATTCCAAGCACTCTGCCTTCAGGATTGTCAAGGCCTGCCATAGGAGTGACTGATAGGAATCTGTGTGTCCATTTTTAGGGTTAGATATAGGTATACTATATCTAAAGCAAAGGGTGAGTACACCACCTTGCCCCAGCTGTTGTGCAGCCAGTTGTGTCAGATTTAGATGGCCATCCAGGGGAGGCATAATACATGCTTCAGCCCCTGGTAGGCCCTGGGTACACCTATGCCCTGAGTTACAGGGTCTGATAAGGTGGCCCAGTTCCAATTGGGTAATGCACCTAAGGTACCCATGTCAATTTAGTGAGAGAACAGCTAGGCTGTGGGTCTGGTTGGCAGGCCCACAGCCAGAGAAAGTCGTAAACCAGTGAAACAAAAGCAAAAAATCTGGGTGATCATAGGATTGCAGACCCTACTCTCCTACATGACCCCCCCCAAACTTTGGGACAATAAACTAACCTTGACCAGGTGAGTCTTCTTGCTCTAATTGGAAATACCTGGAGAGCCCATCTGCATTGCCATGATCAGTGCCAGGTCTATGCTCCACTGTAAAATCCATCCCCTGTAGGGAAATGGACCACCAAAGCAGTTTGGGGTTTTCACCCTTCATCTGATTTAGCCATAAGAGGGGCTTATGGTCGGTCTGAATCTTGAAATGAGTGCCAAACAAGTATGGCCTCAGTTTCTTCAGGGCCCAAACCACAGCAAAGGCCTCCCTCTCAATAGCTGACCAATTGTTCTCTCTGGGGGTCAGCCTTCTGCTTATAAAAGCAATGGGCTGGTCTTGACCATCAAAATTCAGTTAAGATAGAACAGCTCCCACACCCAACTCAGAAGCATCTGTTTGGACAATGAATGGTTTGGAGTAGTCTGGACTCTTGAGGATAGGTGCTGTGCACATGGCCTGCTTTAGGTCATCGAATGATTTTTGACAGCCTGCTGTCCACTGAACCTTTTTGGGCATTTTCTTACTTGTCAGTTCATTAAGTGGAGTCACAATTGATCCATAATTCCTGACAAACTTTCTGTAGTAACCAGTCAGGCCCAAGAAAGCTCGAACCTGAGTCTGGGTGGTTGGAGGAGACCAGTCCCTGATTGACTGTATTTTGGTCTCCAGTGGTTGAACTTGGCCTCCACCTACAAGGTGGCCCAAGTACACAACCTGTGTCTGCCCTATCTGGCACTTGGTGGCCTTGATAGTGAGACCTGCTGCTTGCAGTGCCTCTAACACTTTCCTCAGGTGGACCAGGTGATCCTCCAAGGTGGAGCTAAAGACAGCTATATCATCAAGATATGCTGCACAGAGGTCATCCAGCCCAGTGAGGACATGATTCACCAATCTTTGGAAGGTGGCAGGTGCATTTTTCAAACCAAAGGGCATTACCACAAATTGATAATGCCCACCAGGGGTAGAAAATGCTGTCTTGGGCTTGGCATCCTCAGCTAACCTGATTTGCCAGTACCCAGCTGTCAGGTCAAATGTACTTAAGTAGTTGGCAGAAGCCAATCTATCTATAAGTTCATCTGCCCTTGGTATTGGGTGGGCATCAGTCTTAGTGACTGCATTGAGACCCCTGTAGTCTACGCAGAACCTCATCTCTTTCTTACCACCCTGGGTGTGAGGTTTTGGCACTAGAACTACTGGACTAGCCCAAGGGCTATCTGAGGGTTCAATGACTCCCAACTCCAACATTTTCTGCACTCCTGTTTTGATGCAGTCTCTAACATGATCAGGCTGCCTGTAGATTTTACTCTTAACTGGCAAGCTGTCACCAGTGTCAACATCATGGGTACACCAATTGGTCTGACTGGGTGTTAGAGAGAACATATGCCTGAAGGATTGAAGAACCTGTTTACAATCCTTCTGTTGATGTTCAGAGAGGCTGCCACAAAAGACAACACCATCCACTGATCCATCATCAGGATTCTGAGTGAGCAGGTCTGGGAGAGGGTCACTCTCTTCCTCCTGTCCCTCATCGATGGCCATGAGCAAGCTCATGTCCTTCCTGTCGACATATGCTTTGAGCCTGTTAACATGGAGCACCCTGTGGGGGCTCCTGGGAGTTCCAAGGTCCACCAGGTAGGTGACCTCTACCTTTTGCTCAAGAATTGTGTGGGGCCCAGACCATTTGTCTTTGAGTGCTGCTGGGGCCACTGGCTCCAACACCCACACCTTCTGTCCAGGCTGATAAACAGTCAGGACAGCCTTTTGGTCATGCCAAGCTTTTTGGAGTTCTTGACTGGCCTTAAGGTTTTCAGATGCCTTTTCCATATACTCAGCCATCCTGGAGCGGAGACCAAGTACATAGTCCACTATGCTGGTTGCAGGCTTTTTGAGAGGTCTCTCCCATCCTTCCTTAACCAAACACAGGGGTCCTCTCACAGGATGCCCATACAGAAGTTCAAAAGGGCTGAAGCCAACCCCCTTCTGTGGGACCTCTCTGTAAGCAAACAAAAGGCAGGAAATCAGGACATCCCATCTACGCCTGAGCTTTTCAGGTAGTCCATGAATCATCCCTTTTAGGGTCCTGTTGAACCTTTCAACAAGCCCATTGCATTGTGGATGATAGGGTGTAGTGAACTTGTAGTTGACACCACATTCCTTTCACATAGCAGTTAAGTAGCTTGACATGAAGTTTGCACCTCTGTCAGAGACAACCTCCTTAGGGAAGCCCACTCTGGAGAACACTCCAACTAGGGCTCTTGCCACAACAGGTGCTGTAGTGGTCCTAAGTAAGTATGGGCGTAAAATCCGCCCCGCTCGTGGATTTTGCGGATTTTCGGGAAATTCGCAATCCACGAGATTCGCGGATTTCCCGCAAAATCCGCTAAATTCGTATGCAGCGGATTTTTTTTCTGGGTGATACAATTTTTGTGGCGTGCGGCGTTCACTTACCGTCATTCAGCGTTTGCCGAGTTGTTTTTCTCGATATTTTGTGAGTGCTGCGCCATTTTGGATCTTGCTGCGGGATCCCGCGAGAATTTGGCGAGCGAGATTACGTCATCGCGGCTTGCCGCGAGAGTTTGTCAACGCGAGTACGCCGTGTTCACGTATCGCGGGAATTCGCAATTGCGACTTTATAGATGCGGCGCGCAGGAATAATCTCGCACTCGCGAAAATATAAAATTTGCAATTCTGCACAAGAAATCCACCAGCAAGCAGCATAAACCCTCTGGAAATGATGATTTTTCTCTGAATAACTCCTCAGGTTGACATTTTTTTGGGGAGGGGGGGTGGGAGGAAGGAAGTGCCCCACAGTCTCCAACTTCCTGTTCGTGTCCAGCAGGCTCCTCCAAGTGCTTTGTCCATCTCCTGGTCACTTTTCATTTGGATCTGGAGCTGGAAGGATTACTTTTTGTGGATGCTGCTGCATATTTGGATTTGAGGCCTTTTTGACTTTCTTTGGATCACTTTTGGATTAGAAATTTCACAAGTAAGTTTGTTTGGGGCATTACAGTTGTTGCAACTACAATTTTGGAATTTTCGATTTTTGGGCTGTTTTGGGGCCTTTTGCCCAGGGGTACTTAGTGGTGGGTGGACTGAGTCTTTCTGTGGGGTGTCTTGAATTTAAACATAATGGAGGGCATGGATGGAATGGGATTGTGCAGATTTTTCTGTGATTTTCGTTTTTTGGGGCTGTACTTGTGGCCTTGTCACCAGGGGTATTGAGTCTTGCATGGGCCTAGTCTTTCTGTGGGGTGTCTTGAACTTAAACATCATGGAGGGCATGGATGGAATGGGATTGTGCTGATTTTTCTGTGATTTTCGTTTTTTGGGGCTGTACTTGTGGCCTTTTCAGCAGGGGTATTGAGTCTTGCATGGGCCTAGTCTTTCTCTGGGGTCTCTTGAACTTAAACACCATGGAGGGCATGGATGGAATGGGATTGTGCTGATTTTTCTGTGTTTTTCGATTTTTGGGGGTGTTCATGGGGACAGGCCATGTGGGTGGGGGCCATTTTGAGTGCTGCTACAGGCCCTGGCCATGTGCTGGGAGGCCAGTGGCCATTTTGAATACAGGCAGTGTTGTTAGGCCTGCAACCATTTTGCCTACTTTTCAACCTTTATGCCCAGGGGTAGTGAGTCTTGCATGGGCCTAGTCTTTCTGTGGGGTGTCTTGAATTTAAACATCATGGAGGGCATGGATGGAATGGGATTGTGCTGATTTTTCAGTGATTTTCGTTTTTTGGGGCTGTACTTGTGGCCTTGTCACCAGGGGTATTGAGTCTTGCATGGGCCTAGTCTTTCTGTGGGGTCTCTTGAACTTAAACACCATGGAGGGTATGGATGGAATGGGATTGTGCTGATTTTTCTGTGTTTTTCGATTTTTGGGGGTGTTCATGGGGACAGGCCATGTGGGTGGGGGCCATTTTGAGTGCTGCTACAGGCCCTGGCCATGTGCTGGGAGGCCAGTGGCCATTTTGAATGAAGGCAGTGTTGTTAGGCCTGCAACCATTTTGCCTACTTTTCAGCCTTTATGCCCAGGGGTAGTGAGTCGTGCATGGGCCTAGTCTTTCTGTGGGGTGTCTTGAATTTAAACATCATGGAGGGCATGGATGGAATGGGATTGTGCTGATTTTTCAGTGATTTTCATTTTTTGGGGCTGTACTTGTGGCCTTGTCACCAGGGGTATTGAGTCTTGCATGGGCCTAGTCTTTCTGTGGGGTCTCTTGAACTTAAACATCATGGAGGGCATGGATGGAATGGGATTGTGGTGATTTTTCTGTGATTTTCGTTTTTTGGGGCTGTACTTGTGGCCTTTTAACCAGGGGTATTGAGTCTTGCATGGGCCTAGTCTTTCTGTGGGGTCTCTTGAACTTAAACATCATGGAGGGCATGGTTGGAATTGGATTGTGGTGATTTTTCTGTGATTTTCGTTTTTTGGGGCTGTACTTGTGGCCTTTTCACCAGGGGTATTGAGTCTTGCATGGGCCTAGTCTTTCTGTGGGGTCTCTTGAAGTTACACACCATGGAGGGCATGGATGGAATGGGATTGTGCTGATTTTTCTGTGTTTTTCGATTTTTGGGGGTGTTCATGGGGACAGGCCATGTGGGTGGGGGCCATTTTGAGTGCTGCTACAGGCCCTGGCCATGTGCTGGGAGGCCAGTGGCCATTTTGAATGCAGGCAGTGTTGTTAGGCCTGCAACCATTTTGCCTACTTTTCAACCTTTATGCCCAGGGGTAGTGAGTCTTGCATGGGCCTAGTCTTTCTGTGGGGTGTCTTGAATTTAAACATCATGGAGGGCATGGATGGAATGGGATTGTGCTGATTTTTCAGTGATTTTCGTTTTTTGGGGCTGTACTTGTGGCCTTGTCACCAGGGGTATTGAGTCTTGCAAGGGCCTAGTCTTTCTGTGGGGTCTCTTGAACTTAAACATCATGGAGGGCATGGATGGAATGGGATTGTGGTGATTTTTCTGTGATTTTCGTTTTTTGGGGCTGTACTTGTGGCCTTTTCACCAGGGGTATTGAGTCTTGCATGGGCCTAGTCTTTCTGTGGGGTCTCTTGAACTTAAACACCATGGAGGGCATGGATGGAATGGGATTGTGCTGATTTTTTTTGTGTTTTTCGATTTTTGGGGGTGTTTTCTGGGGACAGGCCATGTGGGTGGGGGCCATTTTGAGTGCTGCTACAGGCCCTGGCCATGTGCTGGGAGGCAAGTGGCCATTTTGAATGCAGGCAGTGTTGTTAGGCCTGCAACCATTTTGCCTACTTTTCAACCTTTATGCCCAGGGGTAGTGAGTCTTGCATGGGCCTAGTCTTTCTGTGGGGTGTCTTGAATTTAAACATCATGGAGGGCATGGATGGAATGGGATTGTGCAGATTTTTCAGTGATTTTCGTTTTTTGGGGCTGTACTTGTGGCCTTTTCACCAGGGGTATTTGAGTCTAGCATGGGCCTAGTCTTTCTGTGGGGTGTCTTGAACTTAAACATCATGGAGGGCATGGATGGAATGGGATTGTGCTGATTTTTCTGGTTTTTTTTTTCGATTTTTTTGGGGTGTATAACTGAACTGATGTTCCTCTGTCTTCCATTGTTTTTAGGTGCACAAGACTCAAGAGAACCACCAGTGCCAGGAAGAAGTCCTGCAGCGGTGTGTGTGTGCAGCATAACGTCACGCGATGTCACGTCTGGCCTCAGACAACTCTACAATTCGTGCAACTGCGGCCTGCTGTCTGACCTGCTCTGAAGAAGATGGCCCCAAAAAAAGGTCTCCGTAGCTCCTCTAGCAAGAAAGTTGCTAGTAAGGAGCAGAAGAAGCAAGTTACCAAGGAGGCTGGTGTGCCAACCGCCACGTTTTCTGGGAGCAAAAAAAAAAGTACGCCTGCAGCAGCAGGATCTGCTGGGGACCAAGCTGGGAGCAGCTCCCCCGCTCCATTGGGTTCAGTGCCTCCACCACCACCCCAAATTAAGTCAAAGCCCTTGAGTGCTTCAGAGGCAGTCAGTGTACTTCTCCAATCACCATTGAGCAGTGATGTTGGCTCATCGCAAGAAAGTAGCAGGAATGTCCCTGAATCAACACAGGTTGTTGTAACTCATCTGACAAGTGTTGAACAACCACAGCCGCAACAACAACATGTGCAAGTAGTACAAGCCCAAGTACATGTGGAAGGAGAGGCAGCGCAAGGAGATGCGCAAGCAGAGGTGCATGGAGGGTCACAAGTGCCCACAATAGTTGTTCCTCCCAAAGTAGGGGCACATCAGGAAATTGACAATCAGACCGAGGTATCATTTGAGGAAGCCACTCCTCCTGATGATCATTCATTGTCTTCCACATCCCTAGCAAGGAAAAGATCAAGGGGGGTGTCTACAACTTCTACAAGCTCACCTCGTACTGATGATCTGGATGACGAATGGGTACCACCACGGCAGCCTGAGAGTGAGGCACACCATGATCTGACAAAGATACCTAAGCGTAAAAGGAAGGTCATCGAAAAACTCATACCTATGGAGTGTGATGAGGCTCAACAAGAAGTGACGCGTACTGCTGCTGATGAAGCCCTTCACGACGACGATCCAGTCATCATAATGGTCACTGCAGCCCCAACGGGCATGCAGCAAAGAGACATTTTGACCCTATCCCGAGAAGCTGCTGAGCGTGATGATGATGTCGACGAGGAGTCAATGGAAACACAACAATCATTGGATTTGGAGTTAACTAGTACACCAACACCTACCGCTTCCATATTTCTTCCTCGCAAGAAGGGACCTCCATCCCCCTCACTCAATTAGTGGTGGTGAAAGTGCAAAACGTACTGAAGTTCGGCAATCCACATCCTCCACTTCATCTGGCATTAGCAGCAGGACCACCACCACCAGTATATCCGGCCCCCAAAGACATTTCAAGTCTGCAGTTTGGGACTTCTTTAGTGTTTGCCCAAAAAATGAAAACATGGCCATTTGTAGCATTTGTAAGCTTTGAGTTAGTCGTGGTAAGTTTGGTACCAACTATGGTACCGGAGGCCAGAGAGGTCATCTTGAGAGACAGCACGCTGTCCAATGGTTTGCGCACCTACAGGCGATCAAGGAAGCCCGAATTGCACGAAATGAAAACGTTGATGTTTCATCTGATGATGACAAGGAGGAAGAAGACGTGTCAAACACTTCACTTACACCCAGTACCCCTGTCAGCAGCACACCCCATGTGAGGCACACTA
This sequence comes from Lissotriton vulgaris, assembly GCF_964263255.1. NCBI lineage: Eukaryota > Metazoa > Chordata > Amphibia > Caudata > Salamandridae > Lissotriton > Lissotriton vulgaris. The sequence goes on along the minus strand of NC_141693.1, from coordinate 539,443,165 downwards.
AGAGTGTGGGAGAGAGTGAGACATCAATGCGGAAAAGTTCATCAGCGAGCGTAACTGGGTCGAAGATATCATCATCATCCCGTAAATCCTTGGTCCAGGGCAACATTAAAAAGATGTTGTTTACAGAAGCGCAATATGAACGCAACCACCCACTGACGCGTCTGTATAACACTAAGCTGGCTAAAATGCTAGCTCTGGACCTTCTCCCTTTTTCTTTTGTAGAAGGGGTTGGTTTTCTAGAATTAGTGGCAGCGCTCTGCCCTAAATGGAAGGTTCCTACCCGGTTCTATTTTGCCCGAGTTGCGGTTCCAGCACTACATGAAGATGTTCTGAAGGTGATTGGGGCAGCTTTGCAGAAGAGTGCTGTTCACACTATACATCTGACAACAGACATGTAGACCAGTGGCGCAGGCGCTGATTACATGTGCATCACTGCACACTGGGTCTCTTTTTCAGGGGCTAAAGCAAAGCTAAACACAGGTGTTGACCCGGACATTGTTTTTAAAGCTGCTCGGAAACATGCAACACTAGCCATGTTTGGTTTCGAGAAACGTCACACAGCACAAAACATTTTGGATGTCTTTAACACAAAGGTCCTTAACTGGCTGTCCCCAAAAAAACGCCAGGTTGGTTATGTTTCCACGGACAATGGCGCCAATATAGTTAAGGCCATGAGGCTGGGTGACTATTTCAGAGTGCCGTGTTTGGCGCACTGTATAAACCTGGTTGTCCAAAAATTCTTGGGTAATAAAGGCAGTGCAGCGTACAGAGTATTGGACACCTGCCGAAAAATGTGCAACCATTTCAGCCATTCTTTTAAGGCCCGGAAGCAGCTGAGGAGCCTGCTATATCAACGTCAAATGCCAGTGAAAGCACTCATCCAGGAGGTGGTAACACGTTGGAACTCAACCTTCTACATGCTTGAGCGTCTGTATGAGCAGTATACGGTACTCGATCAATATTTCTTAACAGAAGGTACAACTCAGGATGACCTGAGGATGGGTGCGGCGCAATGGAACATAGTTCAAAGCCTGACACGCATGCTTCGTTCTTTTGAGTTCTTCACGAGTGCAGTCAGCAAGGAGGACTGTAATTTGGGAAAAGCTATCCCATTGTTGTACATGCTGGAGGACCAACTGAAGGAGGTGTGTTCTGTGTTTGAAAAAGATGTAAAAAACCAAGACTCTTTTGTTCTGGCTGAGAAATTATTAGAGCTCCTACAAGGTGATGAACGTCTTAAAATGATCCCCTCAGAAGAGCATTACATTTGTGCTACTATTCTGGATCCACGCTACAAAAAGGCGCTGGCAGGCCAAGCATTCTTTCCTTTTGATGATGAACATGTTCCAAAGTACAAACGTTGTCTAGCCATGTCAGCCAAAAGGTTTGAAAGAGAACGGCAGAAAATTGAAGGAAATGGCAGTACATCAGCAGGCCATCCCCAGTCAAAACAATCCACTTCTGCACCTGTGGCTGTGGCACAAGTGACCTCTCAGCCGTTAAAGACACCGGCAACCGGATCATCTGCACCAGACACAACAGAAACATTGGAGGCTGAAGAGGATTGGCTAGCTCTGCGTGGGTTTGGTTCTCAAAAGGTCAGAGGCACAGCAACAGCTAAGCAAAGTGGAGGAACCTTGGATGAGGACCTTGAGTCGATGGTTAAGGACTATCTGAATGACTCAACAGAGGTCTATGTTAATTCTGACCCATTGGCGTATTGGCATGGGAAAAAAGAATTGTGGCCACAGCTCACCAACCTGGCTTTAAACTACTTGTCTTGCCCACTCGCAAGCGTGTCTTCTGAACGTGTTTTCAGTGCTGCTGGTGGCATTGTAACTCCCAAACAGAGCCGCCTCTCGCCCAAAAATGTGGAGAGGTTAACAATGATCGAGATGAATCAGCACCTCATACCACCAGATTTCAGAGTACGAGAAAGCGCGCCGGATGAAGACGAGGTGGCCAGCAACATAGATGAGGGAATTTCTACTCTGTCAGGTGACACTGAGCTCACCCTGCCTGAATTCGCAGAGTATGATGGCGAAGCCTTATTCTCATTCCTGGACCGTGATACCGAGCCCTGAAAATGAGACAACTAATCATTAACTTTCTTTTTCGTCCTTATTCACTTTTATTCCTGTGTGTCTGTCTTTCTTTGTTGTGCACAGTTAATATATTTCAAACTTTAATCAGATAATCACAAAAACAAGCCCATCAGCAGAACTGTCTTCACTGGTTTGCTAATTGATTTGAAGTTGCAGCAGTCTGCATTCCTCAGGTTCACAAGTTCAGAAGAACATGCTCCTCTATCCTCCTCCTCCAGACTCCTATTTCCATCAAACCAGAGGGCTGGTTTACGCCCAATGAAGAAAGACTCAGCACTTGTGGGGGTGTTGTTCTACCTCTTTGCAGGTGAGTTGACGGCTCTGGGACCATTGTTGGGAAGCTCTAATACCGGATAAAAGTGGTTTGGACCAAATCCGAGGCGCACATTTTTTAGTGTTTTTGCTGACTTGCTTGCCTTTGAGGTGCTCTTAGGGGGGGTTCCGTCTGTTTGTGGGTGAGTTTCGGGGTCTGGGAGCACTGCTGGGACACTCTAATCTTGATTGCATTTGCTTTTCAGGAAATCTGTGGTGGCAACCCCGACTTATGGCCTAGCTACGCAGCGCGTTTGGACCGAAGGCCGAGAAATATTGCAAGTATGAGATTTTGCTTTAGGCCTGTTTGGGGGTGTTATGCTTCTTGGCGGGTGGGTTGGCGGGTCTTGGGGCATTCCTGGGAAGGTCTAATACCGGGTAGAAGTGGTTGGGACAAAATCCAGGGCGATTTTTTGTTGTTGCTATTTCTGACATTTTTCTCAATGTAGCGTTTTCGGGGGCCTGTTTGTGGGGCTTCCTGGTGTTTGTGGGTGAGTTTCGGGGTCTGGGAGCACTGCTGGGACACTCTAATCTTGATTGCATTTGCTTTTCAGGAAATCCGTGGTGGCAACCCCGACTTATGGCCTAGCTACGCAGCGCGTTTGGACCGAAGGCCGAGAAATATTGCAAGTATGAGATTTTGCTTTTGGCCTGTTTGGGGGTGTTATGCTTCTTGGCGGGTGGGTTGGCGGGTCTTGGGGCATTCCTGGGAAGGTCTAATACCGGGTAGAAGTGGTTGGGACAAAATCCAGGCCGATTTTTTTGTGCTATTTCTGACATTTTGCTCAATGTAGCGTTTTCGGGGGCCTGTTTGTGGGGCTTCCTGGTATTTGTGGGTGAGTTTCGGGGTCTGGGAGCACTGCTGGGACACTCTAATCTTGATTGCATTTGCTTTTCAGGAAATCCGTGGTGGCAACCCTGACTTATGGCCTAGCTACGCAGCTCGTTTGGACCGAAGGCCGAGAAATATTGCAAGTATGAGATTTTGCTTTTGGCCTGTTTGGGGGTGTTATGCTTCTTGGCGGGTGGGTTGGCGGGTCTTGGGGCATTCCTGGGAAGGTCTAATACCGGGTAGAAGTGGTTGGGACAAAATCCTCGCGGAAAAGCCTTTTGGCACTTTTTGTAACTTAGGGTTCGTTAGGGTTAGCCCTAGCAGCAGGATTGCATGTGTTTCGGGGTGTTCTAGATTTTTGCAACTGAGTTCTGGGGTCTTAGAGCACTTGTGAGAATGTGTAATTTTGGTTGCAAGTCATTTGAAGAAAAACCATGGTGGGAAAGGGGGGATTTGGCATAGTTAAAGAAAGCCTTTGCCACTATTCTTAACTTAGGGTTCGTTAGGGTTAGCAGTATTTCTATTGCATGTGTTTGGGTGGGGGGGTTTTCGAGTCTTGGAGCGATGCTGGCTATGGATACTTTTGCTTGGTTTCTTGCAAGTGGTTTGAATGCAATCCACGGTGGGTAAGGGGGTACTTGGGCCTACTTTTACTTTCAAAGTACGTTTTGTCACCAGTTTTCTGCTAGGCCTAGTTTTTTGAGATTTGATTGGGGGTCTTCTACATTTTTACGACTGGCTTTAGTAAGGGTCGGGTGGAAGCACTGCTGGGAAGATCTAATTTTGTTCTAAAACACAGTTTACAGTACACCTAGCTTGAGGGGAAAGATCCGCAACATTAATTTGCCCATACTTATTTATCCTTCAAAAGGTGACTCAGACAGAGTACGCACTTTCAAAAATATTGTACTGTCTACTAGGAAAATCAAAGTGTGACTTTTTGCACTCTACAGCCTACATACCTTATATTTATTTATCAGTGGTGTTTTAATATTATATCACTTCCTGTTTTTCATTGAATAATTACAGGCCGGGTTTCAGTCTCTGCAATGGGGAAAAAAGGATGGAGTCAGGCTTCACATTAGCGAGCCACAATTCAGCATCAGGCAGGCAGTGGACAGGGTGTCTTCTGGTCACCAACATTGATGGACGAAGCGTCAGCTGCAATGGAGGAGTGCCGCTAATGAGAGGATTTTTTTTCTGGATGCAACTTACTTACCAAATTCAACAGGACAACTACAACAACATACAGATACAGTATCCTTTGTGTTTTTCTCTGACTGTGACTGCATTTCTTGGATCTCTCTCTGCTTCTAAATTAATCCCTTAACACATCACTTAGTCCACTCCACTATCACATCTGCACCACACATAGTCATTTGTAAGTGCTCCTACGTAATTCGCAAGTCGCAGCACGCCCCAGCCCGTAGTGGACTGGGATGGCCCCAATGATGAAGCATGTCACCTAGGGGCAACCCTGGTGAGTGAGGGAACACCTAGAAAAAGAGCAATTTCTCCTTTTCTATCTACTATACCTTCCAGACCAACCCATTGAGTGTTGTGAATGGATTTATAGTGACCAGCAAGGCTCTCAGGTATCTGGCAACAGAGACCTTATGTTGAATATAGTTATCAATAATTCCACACACGCCCTGTACTGTCGCATTCTTTCTTCCGTAGTTGTCGAAAGTACTACTTACTTTTCGCTGACATTCATGCAGTAGTGCATGCACTTTCAAAGATTGATGTATAGGTTTGTACCCAAAGATTTGTTTATGTTCACAATTGTTTGTCCATGCTGTGCTTTTTTTACAGGGTGTCTTCTGGTGACCAACATCGATGGACGAAGCGTCGGCTGCAATGGAGGAGTGCCGCTAATAAGAGAATTTTTTTTCTGCAGGCAACTTACTTACCACTTTCAACAGGACAACTACAACAACATACAGATACAGTATCCATTGTGTTTTTCTCTGACTGTGACTGCATTTCTTGGATCTCTCTCTGCTTCTAAATTGATCCCTTAACACATCACTTAGTCCACTCCACTATCACATCTGCACCACACATAGTCATTTGTAAGTGCTCCTACGTAATTCGCAAGTCGCAGCATGCCCCAGCCCGTAAAGGACTGGGATGGCCCCAATGATGAAGCATGTCACCAAGGGGCAACCCTGGTGAGTGAGGGGACACCTAGAAAAAGAGCAATTTCTCCTTTTCTATCTACTATACCTTCCAGACCAACCCCATTGAGTGTTGTGAATGGATTTATAGTGACCAGCAAGGCTCTCAGGTATCTGGCAACAGAGACCTTATGTTGAATATAGTTATCAATAATTCCACACACGCCCTGTACTGTCGCATTCTTTCTTCCACAGTTGTCGAAAGTACTACTTACTTTTCACTGACATGCATGCAGTAGTGCATGCACTTTCAAAGATTGATGGATAGGTTTGTACCCAAAGATTTGTTTATGTTCACAATTGTTTGTCCATGCTGTGCTATTTTTTCTTGTCTCCCAAAACCTTTCCCAAAAACCCCCGTACCCATCCATTTTTCAAACCCTAACCCTCTTCCCCCGGGCTGTGTGGTTTTGATTGATGTGTGACTAAATTACAGCAATAAATCCACACACTTGCTGGGGAGGATAAGGTGATAGCAACAGGCTGGTGAAGAAATCCGAGGATATATTCTTACTCTGCTTGACAAAGACCCATGGCTAATGTCAAAGAACTTCAACCGAATTAGTAGTTATACTTTGCCATTTGTTAGGCTACAATCTGGCACTGTTCTAGTGTACTTCTGTCACCTGCTATATTCTCTATTGTACCGTTGAATTGCTCAGGAGGACAAACCAGATTTAATTTTCTTTTTTTTCATAGGCATACAACTGCCACTGTGTCACACCACTAGTACCACCGCAATGAGGAAATTTTATCCGCCCAGGATTGCCAACCTTATTCGCTGTTTCCCGTGGAGCCAGTCCTGGGTCTAGCCCTACTTTCAAACACAAATTACAGGTAAGATAAGCGTTTGGTGGTTTGGGGGTATAATGGAGTATTAGGAGAGACGAGAGACTGACGGTAGTACTACTAAAGTCCTAGGACTCTTGAATTCACTTCACTTACTCTGTGAGAGGCACTTAGTGTTGAAAACATTTGGGCATTTACACTTAAAGGAAGAAAATGGAACTAAACTTTCAGGAAAACAAAGTCACTGTTAAACCCCCACCCACCAGGCAAGCAGTAAAAAACAGGTATGCTCAGATAAAGTTTGAAAAAGTATATTTATATCCCTAACAAAATAAACTCCCGCAAGACCCACCCTAACCCCAACGATTGTCCTTCAAAAGTCCCCAAAAACCCAACTCCCAATTCCCACCCCCCAAAAGTCTCTAAAAAAGGGGCAAGGGACACTATGGGTGGATGCTGTTTACTTTTTGGGCCAGGGCATCATGCTCCTCGCGGAGCAAGGCGTGCTCTAAGCGGAGCCCCTCCAACACGTTTGTGAAGTGGTGGAGCTCCTGCTGAAGGCGGGACACCATCAGGGTACTGCGGCGCAGGCGTGCCTTGACTGCCTTGCAGGTGCAATGGCTGTGAGAGGCAGCTGTTGTCCTTGCTGCTCGGCGGTGGCGTTTGGCTTTGGCAGCCCGGCTCAGTCTGTGTGGACCACTGTGCTGGGTGGCAGCCCGTGGGGGCACGGAGACCGATGCAGACGACGTTGTTGTTGTGGTCGACTGCACACTTTCTTCGTCCTCCAGGGCCACCAGCCGCCGATATTCCGCAACAGTGGCATCGATCCTCCGTTGCCGGGCCGCTCTAGCCAGCTCCTTCCTCCTTGTTGGTTTGGAAGGAGCATCTATATGAAGAAAGAAAGACATAGTCTGTAACCAATGCTCTTTAAGATTAACTCAATCATTCAGCAGAAATTTGTGTTGCAGTACAACTAGCAACTTGCAAGCGCATTACATAACTATTGAGGCCAGTATCTATCTAACCTCCCACTTCTTCATCCTTGCTCTAACATTAGTGGGAGTTTAAGGAACAAATTCTACGAGCACTATGGACTTCCATTGGAGTCGACTATGAAAGTACACCAGTCTTATTCTTGTTCTTGTCTCTTGTTTAGGAAAATTGGTACGTTATCTTCTGCAAGCCGGCATAATGCCAGCGCAGTGAACTTGCACCCGAGAAAAACAGACGCACACCACGGTGAGTGAGACAGACTTGCGTTACTGTACCGGTCCAGAACATGCAGGTGGTGAAGCTCTTACTTTTCTATTACGGGTGGCACTGAGAATACTCTGTTACAAGGGCTACTGCTTAATTAATTTAACTTTCACCCTACAGTGCAAATGAGTACTAGAAATGGAAAATTGAAGAAGATAAATATTCTGATTATCTATCACTCCACATGGGATGTTTTTGCTTATATATGGGATGACTTTAGGTGCTTTGCTTTTTATTGAGTGACCAGTGATACATCCACACATTAATGACTGAGTACTACTAAACTTATTAAGAGAGGTAGGGAGTGGCCACCGTAATAACCGGATCTATGCTGTGCTTGCAATACAAACTACTGCTACTATTGATGGTAGTATTTGGACAAAATTAAAACTTCTTTTCCTTGCCTTTCCTACACTGGAACGGACGTGCGGGTGCAGTGTTACATGCTCTTCAAAGTTACACTTAGTTTATCCACTGACCGTCTACTCTCTCTAGATCATGGGTACTCACAAACTTTCTCTCAGGGGCTAAATTTACAGTGTAGTTTGTGGCCGAGGGCTGCACTGGTGGGGGCGGAGTCAGAGGGGGCGGGGCTAAAGCAAAACGAAAACTTGTGACCATAAGGTTGCACACAGGTCCCTGCAGCAGATGCCTTCATCCACTGAGCCACCAGACCCAGCATTTACATACATCTCTCTCCCTCATGCTCTCCCTCCTGCCCTCCCTCTCCATCTCTCTCTCCCTCCTGCCCTCCCTCTCCCTCCCCCTCTGTCATCTCACTGTGTGTGTGTCTGTGTCTGTCTGTGTCAGCCTTCAGCCCGGGCTGAGACAGATTCCTCAACGCGCACACACAGACAGCCACACCAAAGTACTTAACAGGTCTTTAAAAGACCATTAACATATTATTGAGGCTTTGTTTGTTGTAGCGCCCCTGCATCTACACCCTGACAATCACTGCTTGCCCGGCACCACAGAGCAGAGGCTTTGTTCTGTTTCACCTCTTTGTGGCCCTGCATCTCCACTCTGCTCTGTGGGGGCCGGGGGAGCAGTGATTGTCTGCAAGGTCTGCGCACCGCCAAGGAAGGCTTGCTGGGCCGCCACCGGCCCGCGGGCCGTACTATGAGTACCCCTGCTCTAGATACACATATGCTAAAAAAGAGTCAGATAGTAGCATGATCCAGGTATATGGACACATACAGTTTCTGTGTCACCCACCCAGGCTGTTGTCCTTCCACCAATCATTGCTTCATCATTCACCCAGCCATGCATCTCATATTCTTTCCTTCCCAGCCACGTCTTCAATCTCAATAAGTAAGGAAAATATAAGAGCTTACCTCTGCCCGCCACCACCACCGTCTGAACTCTCACAGCCGGCACTAAAACCGCCGCATCCTCCCCTGAGGAATTGCCCTCCGCCTCCCTGTCGAGCACCACCACTTCCGCGTTGGCCCCGTCACCAGATGTTCCACCTACAAAGTACATTTAAGAATGTTAGAATAAACCACTCACTAGTATTTGGTCTAGGAATGAAGACATGTGAAAACAATGTAATGCAGCACTTTTTGGCACAACTGATGAAGGCTGGCTTTTTAACACGCACCATTTTTTTCCACACAGACAGAAGATGGACTTCTAACAACAAGATCAAGTTGAAACAAGGTGAGAGCTCGGCTAGACCACAAGACATGTCTTCAATTAATCGTCAGCACTAACCACTTTTCCATTCTCAGTTAAACGTTTAGTTTTTTTATTATGACTTTATTTTAATAAATGTGTTTACTTTTAATAAAGCTTTTAAACTTAGAGAGACTCTGTGTTTTTTGGTCCAGACTTGAGTGACTGAGCGAAAGGTTTTGCAATTTTTGCAAGCATGAGTCCGTGCCTCTGACACTTCTTGACTCTGACTCCGTACTCTTCAGCTACGTTGGATCATTGGGGATCAATCAGCGATGAATTCGGGAGGTAAATGACTGTGCCACACTATGTAGTCTAGTCAGTCAGTAAGGACATTGGGGGTTCAAAGTCTGTTATCACAGAGGTATGTGGAAACTCTAACAGCGCCTATTATAATTGATAAGCAATGCACTATTTATTGTCCATAGTTCTGTTTCTGCAGAAGAATTGTCCGCGCCACTGTAGTGGTATGGATTGTCCTCCTATCCAAACCAAAAGGTAGTATCTTATTCTTTCTTGGTGGTCATTCACATTTTATAGTTGGGAATTTTCAAAGCAGATAGAACACTTCAAAAGACATTATGGACAATCCCAGAGGACTGCACTAAGTTGATAGAGCTATTGCTGACTAGAATGGGAGTTTCACCAACCGTGCAATCTTAGTTAGCTACACAGACAGACTAATAAGAATAATCTAGTAATACCACAGGGAGTCATAGTAGAGGCAGGATAAGAATTTAGATGCAGTCTACAAAAAGATCAAAGACGATTTTGAAAAAATCAAATGAGGAACGCTAGGAAAAATAGGTACTAGTCTAAAATGAAAACTTACTGGGGCCAGCAAAGGAGCCCTCGCCTGCCCGATCCTGGCCCTGTTCAACAGCATCCGCCGCCTGCTGCTCCTGTGTCCTCCGCTCGCCCCTAGGGGGAGCTGACGTACAACATGAAAGAAAGAACAGAAAACATGGATGATTGTTGCTTGTCAATATCAACCAAATCAAACATTTCAAAACAACAATAACAAAATATTTCCGCGAAATTATATTGATTAGGGTTAGTTTTCATTGATTTGCGGACCTGTGACTTCGAAAGTCACGTAACTCACTAAACAAAGTACTGAAAGGTTCACCTAGGACTGGCAGGCAGCAGTCCGCAGGCAAGACGCAAAGTGACAGACAAACTCCATTGTGATTTCAGTCAGATCAGTGACATCACTAACAGTTGCCTGCTACATTACCAGTCATTTAAATAGTCAAACTATCAAACCACCGCCACTATTTTTCTTATTGTCAGGGGTACAAAGGAAGAGGCAGATTTAAGCCCCTTGCGGCTCTTTTGCTCCGTTCTTGCGTGACTTTTGTGACGCAGCAGCTAAACAAAAGAGGTGCCATGGTGCTGCGTATAATATTATAACAACGTGACGCATTTGGGAGATGCATCCCGTTATAAAGCCCTGCGCCATCAGGGGGCGTTCCGGCACAAGGGAGGGCATTCCTGCGCTGGAACACATCCTAAAAGTGGCTGAGGGAAATCTACAAAATTTCAATCAGTCACCTTTAGGACAATGATGCGTCACACAAACCCTGCACCTGCTTGAAGCAGACGTACGGCTTGACCCAGCATTGGGGAGATAGGGTACCCCAGAGCATTGCTGGAGCTGCGCCATCGTTTTTTCCTCGCGATCTCATGAGAACTTATACTCGCAATGCGCTTACTGCGCGAGATTATACCTAGCGGGCGGAAACGGAAATACGTCACGCAAACAAAATGGGCGTGCCCGTACTCGACCTTGGGGTAAATTCGCGTGTTGCGCTGTAAGCGGCTCGCGAATACTGCAAAAAAACTCGCGAAACAACAAGCCGCAAAAAAATATAAAGCTCATTCGCACGAATTGGCGGCTTCCGCGGTCGGTTTCGCACGACGCCGCGCCCCGCGAATAGCGCGAAAAAACCGAAAAACGATTTTTGCAAAAGCAAAAGCAATGAGCAGGTGCAAAAGGTCAACCTCATGATTTGTAACGATTCCCTGTAGTGCTTCCTGAGGGGGCCCTCCAGAATTCGGTTGCCTGCTTGCAACTATTGTGTGACCCTGCTCTGACCTTAACTGTATGCCACAAAGGTCCTGATTTACAGCTAAGGGAGCAGACAAGCAGGTGCCAGGCTGGAACTTCAAATTCAGTGACACATTAATTAGCCCCTAATTCATTATTGTCAGTTGGGGCAGGGCAGGTGTTGTTAATAAACTAACCCCAAATTAATTCATGTCAGTTCAAGCAGGGCAGGTGGGCTTGCTTTTCCCCCCCATCTTCTACAGTGATGATGAACAAGAGGGTGGCATTGATGTAACAGAGGGTGGCATGGGTCAAAGAGAGGGTGGCAATGGTGAAACAGAGGGTGCTGGGAGGCTGTGATGATGAACCAGACGTAGAAACAACATAGTTGCGACCGTTGCGAGCCGACAAGTAAGTTCGCAATTGTGAACTAGTACCAAATCCTCGCGAACTGGCAGAAACGCTTGCGAACACAAAAAAAAAATCCGCAAATTCGCGGGAATTCGCAGATTTTGCGGATTGCGAGTTCGCAAATCCGCAAAATTCGCGAACGCGAGATTCGCAAAATTCGCCCATACTTAGTCCTAAGGGGAATAGCTTCAAGATACCTGGTGGCATGATCCACTACCACCAGTATAAACTTGTGCCCTGATGCTGTTTGGGGTTCCATTGGACCAACAATGTCAATCCCCACTCTTTCAAAGGGCACCCCCACCACAGGCATTGGTATATGGGGGGCCTTTGTTGTGCCACCTGACTTACCACTGGCTTGGCAAGTGACACAGGAGCGACAAAACTCCTTGGTATCCTCATTCATGTGAGGCCAGTGAAAGTGTGAGACAAGTCTGTCCCAAGTCTTTATCTGGCCTAAGTGTCCTGCTAAGGGAATCTCATGGGCCAAGGTAAGAAGGAAACCTCTCTGAGACAAGGGGATAACCAGCCTCCTGGTCATGCCAGGCTTGGGGTCTCTTGCCTCAGTGTACAGGAGTCCATCCTCCCAGTATACCTTGTGGGTACCTTTGGCGTTCCCAGCAGCCTCAGCAGCAGCCTGCTGTCTGAGGGGTTCAAGGGAAGGGCAGTTTAATTGTTCCTTCCCCAGGTCTGCTCTTGAGGGTCCCCCTGAGCCCAGGAATTCAACTTGATCAAGTTCAAACTCTTTAGGCTCAGTTTCCCTCAGTTCCTGTAGGCCAGCCTCCTCTGAGACTTGATCCTCCCCCTGGGGCAAGGGGGAAGGCAATGCCTTAACCCTACTGCTCTTCTTCTTGGAAGGTGGCTGGTCCATTGTTCCAGGATCCAGCACCTGTTCAGTGGGGCATCTTCTGGCCTGTGACCTAGTCACAGCAAGCACATGTGCTGGCAAGCCTAACATCTCCATGTGAGTCCTATGCTCCACTTCTGACCATTGTGATGACTCCAAATCATTTCCCAACAAACAATCCACTGGGAGGTCTGAACTAACTACAACCTTCTTTTGGCCAATTACCCCTCCCCAGGAGAAAGCAACAATTGCCATACTATGACTGGTAGTGACATTGCTTGCATTGGTCACCAGGGAATCTGTACCTGGCATGATCTGTCCAGGGTCCACAAAGTTAGGTGTCACCATTGTGACACTGGCACAAGTGTCCCTATAGGCCTGAGCCATTTTTCCATTGATAAAAGGTGTCTGTCTGTATTTGCCCAAAGTATTGGGACTGACATCAGGGGATATGTCCACATCCCCTGTACAGACAAGGACAGCCTGAGTGAGTGTGCCAACTAAGTTGTCATACCCCTCAGAACCCAAGGTTAACCCAACTAAACCCTTGGGAGGTGCACTACTACTGCTGGCTGTACTAGGGGGCACAGGTGCCTTAGGGGCTGCAGTAGTTGGAGTCTGCCCTCCTTTCTTGGTGCACTCACTAAACCAGTGAGTTTTACTTTTACAGTACTGGCACCACCTTTTTGATTGGCCTTCTTGATTCTTCTTTTTCTGGGAAGCCTGACCCCCACCCTCTTTGGGTTGTTGGGGAGCTGTTGAAGACTTCTGGTCATTTTGTTCACCTTTAGAATCTTTACCCTTCTGGTCTGCTTTCTTCTGACCACCCTGGTTCTGGCCCTGGTTTTGCTTAACTCTTGTTCTGACCCATCTGTCTGCCTTTTTTCCCAATTCTTGGGGAGAGGTCAGATCTGAGTCAACAAGATGCTGATGCTGAGGTTCCGTGACGATCGTAAGTGGTGTTTTTGGACTCGCACGAATATGGTCGAGTCTGGTATCTATGAACCGCAAATGACGAGTTTAGTGGGTGTACGCGTTTTCGCTGTGCTAGCCTAAACCGTTCGTTTGTTTCGTGGGTTTCTACATCCGAGCCCACGGGTTCCATCTTAGATACGGCATCCATTTTGTCTCTTGCCCTCAAGTAGCCAGCGAACGGACGCTGTCCGCTTCGCGACCCTGGGATTCCCAAGACTCTTGCGGTAGACACGTTTCCTTTGTAAGTGTCTTTATGATGAGGGGGATGACACTGTAAGGCAGATGGCCCCGCTCGAGGCACATCTTGCCATGTCGCACTATTGTCTCAGCTGTGCATCTCATTAGGCACGTCCCTTTGATGCCTGTAGCTCGTGTTTCCCGATACCACCCCTTTTACACCCTTTCCGATCTCCCACTGTTTCTGTCTTCCTCTGCACCTGTTTCTGTTCCTTCTTCGATCTGTTTACTACCGATTGGAATGTACTAATGGTGGGAAGATGGGTTTTTACAGTTGGGAACCACCAAACGTTTCCGTACTTATGTTCCGGGCCTTGAATACATGAAAGCAACCCCTTATGTTTTTTTTTATGGGAACCAAGTTGTAAACCTTTGTGTACCATGTTAACCTATGAGGAAAAACTGTATAAAAGGAGCGACCCACAGTAGCAATTCGAATCAGGCTCCGTGAACTTACATGATATGTACTTCTCGTGACTTCTGTGTTCCCTGCAGTAATAAACCTCGAATCTTTGACGCCGAAGGAAGTGTCCCGTGTCTCTGTCATTTGTACGCCGGAACAGGTTACCCACGAAGGTTTTAGGTGTTATCCCTGGCACCGCTGGGTCTTAGCAGAACCCAGTCCTTCAGTTGGCGCCCACGTGGGGCTGCATCAGTGGTACCGGTCCAAAGCCCGACGATAGTGAGGAACTTCGTGTGAAATCTCCGAGGGAAGGTGCACCCCGCTTCATCGATCCTGTTGTCGAAACAAGTGGCCCGACGACTTTTCCCGCGAAGATTCCCGCCTCCTGACGGCTGCGACGGACTGCTGCCCTGACTGTAGACCTGTTTTGGCGCCTGGCGTAGACCTTGGTACAGTGAGACGATAGACGGGCCTTCCTGGTGACGCCATCGATCTTTGAGTTAAGTATTTGTGGGTCGCTCCCAGAGTCCTTAGTGGTGGGTGCTTAGTTGTTGCATGGTTCCATTGCATTTGTGGTTCTTAGTACTTGGTTCTTTGTTGTGATATTTGACGTCTGCAGTCGCCAAAAACCGAGGGTTTTTGCTCTTTGCAGGGACTTTGTTAATCCTATAACCCTTGAAGTTTGTGAAACTCGGTTAGTGTGCAAGATGCCTGGCCGTAGTACTTTGTTCAGTTGTTTTAGACGTTGTGGTGCGGATTCCCGATTGGAGGACTCGCGTCCGATACCTCCGATTGGAACTCCAAATTATGAATTGTATAGCAAGCACGGGTTAGGTCCAATTACATTCAATGAGTGTTGGGTGCGCTATACTAAAAATGATGGTGCCCTTAGTTGGCCACCTCACGGTAGTTTTGAGACCCCGATTCTAGATAATCTTGAAGCCAAATTGTTTAAATGAAAATCAAGGCCGGCCATGTTTGATTCCTTTCGGTTGTGGCGCAAAGAAGCCAAACAGAAAGAAGTCAGACAGATTAAACGTAATCAGTGAGATGGAGTTGTTACCACGGTAAGAAAAGCAGAGCAGTTTCAGCGAGATAAGGAGGAAAAGGAAAAGGAAGTTTTCGATAGATTGCAGCAAATGTCTATAGATAAGTGCTATCCCGCTTTACGGGCGGATACGGATAAAAAGGAGGAAGGTACAGAGGACCCTTTAATGTCTTATCTTATGAAGTCACCACCTCCGTACGCACAGGTTTCCGCAGCTCCTGTGGTTCCCCCTGTACCTGCTCCTGTACCTATTCCCCAACCTGTTCCTCAACCTGTACCCGTTCTTCCGACTGTTCCTGCTCCCTTGCCTACTTCTGTTCCTACTGCTCCTCCGCTTGTACTTCCTCATACTCCTGCTCCTGCTGCTGCTCCTGCTTTACTTACTCCCGCTGTTCATCCTGTTCCCGATCCTTCTCTTGTTGATCCTTTGTGTTATTCTTCTCCATCTGTCCGACGTCGTACTCCCTCTGTTGCTGCTAACTTTTTCAATTCTCTTGGACCTATTCTTGAGTCCGATGGTTCGGACGGTCCTCAAAGACGAAGTCAGCTTCCCGGTAATCGGGAACGTGCCGCACTGTATAATATGGCGATGGCTTGGATGAAATACCCCATTAGAAATCCTCCACGCGCAGTGTTGAATACGTTTTGCCAATTCAATGTACCTACGCAAAGATACGTTTTTGAAGAAATGTGCAAGGTTTTGCAAGACCAAATATCAGTTGATGCATCTGCAGAAACGATGTCTGCTCTAACTGACCTCCAGCTTCAGTTTTCGAGCGGAATGGTAGTGGGTAGCAATGTCCGACGTGCTGTCGAGCAGTTGCTGTCCTTTCGTCCTTCTATAATGCCTCGAGCATTGTTCGTAGAAGACATTGAGGGACCGTTAGGAGCGCCTGGTCAGTACCCCATGCGTGAGGTTCCACCGGTGTGGATGCCAGGTGATGCTACTCAAAATCCTGCAGTCTTGCCATACTTTCGGAGAGTATGGATACATCTCCCGTGGAAACGATCGGAAGTTTTACAGGTGAAGCAATCTTTGCCTGACCCTCGCAAAAATCCTGCAGGGTACTATAAAGAATTATCGCAGCTCGTGGATGCTACGATAATGAATCTTGCCGATATCGATATGCTGTTTGGTAATGTCGTACCGCAACCTGTATGGGCAAAGATTCGTCAGGAAAACCATGCAAATGAATTAGGTGGTGATTGGGCTGCTCTTATAGCGGCGGATGCCTTGCAAGTTGGTGGGGCTAAGCCTGAGCAGTTGATTATAGCCTTACCTCAGAGATTTATTACTCTTATGAAAACGCTTATGCCAGCCATGAAGGTGAATTGGGACAAACTGTCCGCTTGCAAGCAAAAGAAAGACGAGAGTGTCTCTGATTTCTTTACGAGATTTGAGGAGGCATTCATCGATCATAGTGGTCAGGATATGGGTACTGAAGGAGGACAGCGATTGTTTGTGGATAAGTTTGTCTCAAATTTGCTGCCTGACTTAAGCAACAAATTACGTAATTCGGAAAGTGCTTGGGCTGTTTCTACTTCTGCTCAAATATTGGCCACAGCACAATATTATGAGAACAGAGAGAAAGAAGAGAATGATCGTGCTGATAAAAAGACGAAAGAGCTCAAAACGAAAGTGCTGTTGCAGCAAGCGTATCCTCCACGTTCAAATCAGAACGATTCGCAACAGCGGAATAGACCGCAGCCTCAGTCGAATAGATCGCAATCTCGAAATGACTCCTCTTCTGACAGATCTTCATTGGGGTACAATCAGTGTGCCTATTGTCGGAACGAGGGTCATCTGAAATTTGATTGTCCGGTTTTGCGTGATCGAAACAGCGGTAATTCTTCTAGAGGAGGTCGTAGCGGCCCCCAACAAGCATCACGTGGTAGAGGTCGTGGTGTTCAGACTGATCGTTCTAATAACTCTTCCGATTCTAACAACTGTTTTGATCAACGTGGATCATCGCAAAGCAGATCTGCTCAGTACAATGTAGACGATTATTACGTTGATCACAATATCGACGATAGTAATTACTAGGACAGCCATGAACAAAGAGAGGGAGTAGTATAGTATCAGTTCCGGTTGATCAGAGAGGGCCTTACTTCGCAGTTGGCACCTCGGGCGTCGTTGAGCCTTTTCTGTTGGACACTGGTGCAGCGAAAAGTTCTATCATGCATTCGAAACTCCCTGGCGCACCTTTGTCTGGCTTAACAAATGTTTCCGTTGGATTTTCTGGCGCCCCTGTTAGCAATCCGGTTTCGTGCCCTTTGCCCCTTACAATTGGGCCTCGTGAGCTGCAAGCTCCACTGATTTTGACCACTGGTTGTGGTGAAAATCTTTTGGGCCTGGATTTGCTAAAACGTCTGTATGCGACTTTGTATTGTTCTCCTGCGGGAGTAAAGCTTACGTTGGGCGAGAGAGTTGTCTCTCCTATGTACTTGTCCCTCGATAAGCTTCCACCGGAATTGAGTTCTCTTCCTGCATCTTTGTGGGCAACAGGTCCCAATGACGTGGGCCTGCTTGACATCTCCCCTTATGTTGTTCACTTGAAATCTAACGTGCGTTTGCCACGTATTCCCCAGTATCGTATCTCCCTTGATGGTGAACGGGCATTGTTAGCTATCATCTACGATTTAATTGAGAAAAACGTTATTGAGGAGACTCGGGGAAACGTGTGCAATAGCCCTGTACTGCCCATTTTGAAGCGCACTGATCCATCAAAACCCCCTGTTTATCGTTTTGTTATCGATTTACGGGAGGTGAATAAAATTGTGGTTCCTCAGTTCCCTGTGGTGCCTGACATCACGGCGCTACTAACTCTGATTCCAGCCTCTGCATCTTGGTTCTCAGTGATCGATCTGAAAAATGCGTTTTTCAGCATTCCGATTGCTGAGGAGAGTAGAGATCTTTTCGGTTTCTCTCTTGGTGGCCGCAGCTTCAGGTTTAAACGTGCTCCTCAGGGCTACTGTGAAAGTCCATCGATATACAGTCAAGCCTTGAAGGGTCAACTTGATGCGTTTGTGTTGCCGGCCGGTGCGGCCTTGATCCAATATGTCGATGACTTATTGGTGGCTGCAGACACTCAGGACATTTGCAGAATTGCTACGGTGTCGTTGTTGCAACATCTTTGTGACTTACATCACAAGGTGTCACCTTCTAAGCTACAATATTGTTGTCAAGAAGTAACCTATCTAGGTCACTTATTGTCAAAGGAGGGAAGAAGGTTGACCCCAGAGAGAATTGCAGCGATTGCTCGAATGACTGTGCCAACAACTCAGAGAGATGTGCGTGCCTTTTTAGGTATCACGTCATACTGCAGGCAATGGATTCCAAATTTTTCATTGCTAGCGAAACCTTTGGTGGCTCTTACATGCAAGGATGTTCCAACTCCTTTGCCATGGACGGAAGAATGTCAGAAAAGTTTTTCTGAACTGCGTGACGCATTGTGTTCGGCTCCTGTGTTAGGTACTCCTGACTACAGTAAGCCGTTTACACTATACGTTCACGAAAGGGAAGGTTGTGCGTTGAGTGTTTTGACGCAACAATTCGGCGGTAAGCAGCGTCCATGTGCATATTTTTCCTCGACCTTGGACCCAGTAGCAAGAGCATTGCCGAGTTGTCTGAGGGCAACAGCGGCAGCTGCAGTGTCCATCCGACAATCTGCAGGATTGGTCATGGATAATATGCTTACGGTGATGGTTCCGCATGCAGTTGACACTCTCTTGAATCGTACGAAAACTCAGCATTTGACGAGTGCAAGGTTGTCTGGTTATGAGTTGACGCTTTTGGCAAGTCACATTCAAATAAAACGCTGTAATGTCCTGAACCCGGCGACTTTGTTGCCAATTAGTATGGAATCGGATGAAGTAGCAGCTCATGACTGCTACTTACGAACTGAGGAGGAAACCAAGGGTCGTGTGGACCTGAAAAATACTCCTTTGGAAAATCCCTATGGGACTTTGTATGTGGATGGGTCGTGTTTTAAGTTGCCGAATGGTGATGTAACGACTGCGTATGCTGTAGTGACATTGAGTACGGTTGTGGAAGCTGCAAGATTGAATCAGAATTCTGCCCAGGCGGCAGAGCTGATTGCCTTGACTAGAGCGTGTGTGTTGTCGAAAGGGAAACGGGTGAATGTGTTTACCGACAGCCAATATGCTTTTGGCGTCGCACATAGTTTTGGACGATTGTGGCGAGAGAGAGGTTTTATGACGTCGCATGGCACTAAGATTCAGCATGGACAACTTGTGAATGATCTTTTGGATGCACTGACTTTGCCTGAGCAGGTGGCGATTGTTAAATGTAGTGCGCATCGTAAGGTGACGGATGATGTTGGCCGTGGGAACGTGGTTGCAGATGAGACTGCTAAGGAGACTGCCCGGAACCTTAGCACGAGAATGTATGTGACGAGTTTGGTAAGGTGGCCTACAGAGACTGGTCTGTGTGAGGATACTATCGAGAGTGTAAAAGCGATACAGAATGAGGCCACCGAGACTGAAAAGACGAAGTGGAAGGAGAGTACGGGAAAGTTGGATGCGAATGGCTGTTGGATTGATTTGTCGGAGCATAAGAGATGGATGTTGCCAGATGCGTATGTACAAGCTGTTGTGACCATGGCACACGGTTTAGCACATATTAGTGCGAAAGGTATCTGCAAGTTGTTGTCCCCTGTATGGAAGAATGACGGTATCACTAAATGTGCTGAGAGATTGGTTAAGAATTGTATGATATGTATGATGTACAACCCTGGAAAAGGAACCCCTACACCTCCTGGCCATTTTGCTCCCCCTTCATGTCCCTTTGAAGTAATTCAGCTAGACTTCATCCATATGGAGCGATGCAATAACCTGAAATACGTTTTAGTTGTGGTTTGCGCATTCTCCCGATGGATTGAAGCCTACCCTCTCAAAGATAACACTGCTTTGTCCACTGCGAAAATCCTACTGAAGGAATACTTTCCTCGGTATGGAATGCCACGGATTGTATGGTCTGATAACGGAAGTGAGTTTGTGGGGAGTGTGATGAAGAATGTGTGTAAGGGCCTTGGAATTACTCAAAAATTCCATAGCGCCAATCATCCTCAGTCAGCGGGTTTGGTTGAGGGTTACAATGGCACGCTCAAATTAAAGCTGGCGAAGATTCAGGCTACAACTGGTCTTTCATGGCCTGACGCTTTGCCTCTAGCTCTGTTGTCGACTAGGGCGACTGTACACTCCCGAGTAGGGCTCAGTCCCTATGAAATAGTGTTCGGCCGTCCTGCAAATGTTTGGGGGGTCCCTAGACCGAGTGTGTTCTCTGATCTTGAGTACCCAATGTTGATCGATTATCTGCATGATCTGACTGCTAAACTGAGGTTAATTCACCAACAGGTCTTTGAAGCACTGCCGACGCAGACGGAGGGTCCAGGCCACCAGCTCCAGCCCGGAGACTGGGTGGTGACGAGGAATTTTGGACGAAAAAGAAATCTTGAACCCCGCTTTACTGGACCCTACCAGGTGTTACTCGCCATGAGTACTGCAGTTCGTTTGGAAGGACGTAAACACTGGGTGCATGCCACCCACACCAAAAAGGTACCTATACCTTTATCAGCAGACTCGTGGGTGAGGAAAGGCATTGCTTCATCGGAAACAGAAGTTGCACAGACTTTCGTCCCTTTTAGCGACGCCAAGCTTGTTGGAGAACCCTCAGTGCAGCAGAAAGACATTGTTGAACCATTACCATCAAAAAACTCAAGATCCGAACAATTGACTGATCAGCAGAACTCTGTCCCACCATCGGATCAGTTGTTTGATGAACAGACCCGTCCCGGGAAAAACCGATACTTTTTGCGATCTAATAACAAGGACAAATAAAAAAAAGCTTTTTGCTTTCCCCTCTTTTGACATCCACATTACCCTATTGATACCATTCAGTCTGAACACACTCGTATGATTTTGGTTTTTGTAAATACTGTGAGTTTGTTTCCATATGTGTTTTTGCTTCCACAGCTAGGAGATGTTGTATATACTTGTAAATAAAATACCTTGCATTCGGGTGAGCCGTAGGGCAGCACGTGTACTTCCTTCTGGTTAGTAGGTCTTGACACTAGGTCGAAGGCCGTCGGTTCCTGGGAACTCCTGGGGATTGACTACTGCTACACAGAACGAAGTGCGTCAAGAAACGTTGCGGACGGTTTTAGAGGATGCCGTTCTCTAAGCTAGTGGATTTGGAAAAAGCTCAGGCCCAAAGATTCAAGTTGCAGCAAATTACTCGTACCAAATGCTTCATGTTTCAAGTGTTCCTTCTGTTCCTAACTGTTTCTTCGCTATTGGTGGGTGGGGTGTATTATCTGATATTGACGTTCTTGCCTTCTGCCTCACCTACCCCTTCTCTTGAGCCTAAAACTACCTCTACTGTTTCTCCTCATTCCTTCCATATCTTACCCCAACACGAGCAGGCTAGATGTGCGGAATTTATGAACAATTCCTTCATTCAGCTCCTTCATCAACATCAGTTGGTGGTTAACACTACCAATTGTTGGGTGTGTGGGTTGATGCCACATACCACCGATAAGGGAATTCCGTACCTGGTGCTTCCTTATAGTTCCCAGGGTTCAGCTCGAGCATTCCAAACAATGTTTCGAAGCGCACTAGATTCCTACCCCAATCGAGAGCCACGTCCTCCGCACTTTGGTCCCGGTCCGTACCACAAGCCTTTGGCTATAGCGATCGCTGATTTAGATAGGGATATCTATGAGCCGTCGCTCATCCCAGAGGAAGAGGTGCGAGCCTATAGGGATCTGAGTGAGGCTGAGTATAGTGCGCTCGTGGGTGAAAGACAGCTTAGAAGCTCGTCTCCAATATGGATCGTACCCCACCTTGGTAATTTCTGTCTAAAAGGTCGTGGCCGAAGACCGAGAGCACATCTTGGAGAGAGTGCTTGCTCCGAGACGTATGTCTTACCGATGCTCTCTTCCCCTGTGTTTCTGACTGCCAAGGGTACGTACTTTGTTTGTCATGATCGTGCGTACACGTGGTTGCCCTCCGACTTTGCGGGCACATGTTACATTGCAAATTTGTTGCCACCGACTTTTACAGTCGCCTCCGATTACCACAAGACTCGAATTGTGAGGGGCGTGATTAGCGAAGAGGACACTGCCGGTCAAGAGGCAGGAAACTTTTTCAAGGGTTTCTTTCCGTTTTGGGGACCTATGGTCAATAGTAGGAACCTGAGACAGTTGACCCGAGTGGTGGAATCAACAGCTAATATCACTGCCAGTGCCCTTGGCAACATTACAGCAGAACTTCAGGCGGATAGGCTTATGACGTTACAAAACCGTATGGTTTTAGACGTTGTTTTAGCAGATCGAGGTGGAGTATGTAAGGTGATCCATTCGAGCTGCTGTATTTTCATTCCAGATAACGCTCCGACTGTCTATCAAGCCATTTCAAAGTTGCATAAGATCTCCGAGTCCATACACGTGGACGTAGGGGATTGGACGCTACTTGGGTGGTTTTGGGGCCTAATGTCGACTTGGGGTTGGAAGATTCTGATGATCATCGGGGTTGTCGTAGCATTCCTGTTCACGTGTTGCCTTTGTGTGCAGTGTGGTCCTGCCTTATGTGGCCTATGTGCTACGACGTGTATAAGACAGCCGCCTGTTACCAAAGGAGCTCAGATGGATAGAATTATGTTACAGCAGCATCTGGATGGTCTGATGAATATCGAGTATGATTCCGACTAGTGCTTGCCTACATGAGGGCAAAAGGAGCGTCTGAGGTTCCGGACGATCGTAAGTGGTGAATATGGTCGAGTCTGGTATCTATGAACCGCAAATGACGAGTTTAGTGGGTGTACGCGTTTTCGCTGTGCTAGCCTAAACCGTTCGTTTGTTTCGTGGGTTTCTACATCCGAGCCCACGGGTTCCATCTTAGATGCGGCATCCATTTTGTCTCTTGCCCTCAAGTAGCCAGCGAACAGACGCTGTCCGCTTCGCGACCCTGGGATTCCCAAGACTCTTGCGGAAGACACGTTTCCTTTGTAAGTGTCTTTATGATGAGGGGGATGACACTGTAAGGCAGATGGCCCCGCTCGAGGCACATCTTGCCATGTCGCTCTATTGTCTCAGCCGTGCATCTCATTAGGCACGTCCCTTTGATGCCTGTAGCTCGTGTTTCCCGATACCACCCCTTTTACACCCTCTCCGATCTCCCACTGTTTCTGTCTTCCTCTGCACCTGTTTCTGTTCCTTCTTCGATCTGTTTACTACCGATTGGAATGTACTAATGGTGGGAAGATGGGTTTTTACAGTTGGGAACCACCAAACGTTTCCGTACTTATGTTCCGGGCCTTGAATACATGAAAGCAACCCCTTATGGTTTTTTTGATGGGAACCAAGTTGTAAACCTTTGTGCACCATGTTAACCTATGAGGAAAAACTGTATAAAAGGAGCGACCCACAGTAGCAATTCGAATCAGGCTCCGTGAACTTACATGATATGTACTTCTCGTGACTTCTGTGTTCCCTGCAGTAATAAACCTCGAATCTTTGACGCCGAAGGAAGTGTCCCGTGTCTCTGTCATTTGTACGCCGGAACAGGTTACCCACAAAGGTTTTAGGTGTTATCCCTGGCACCGCTGGGTCTTAGCAGAACCCAGTCCTTCAATGCAACAACTGGTTCTGACAATTGTTTAAAATCTGTTCCCTCATGATCAGATTATACAATCCTGTGTAATCAGTAACCTTACTGCCCAGCAACCAGCCCTCCAAAGCCTTAGTGGCACAATCTACAAAATCAGACCAATCCTGAGACTGAGTTTTCTGGGTATCCCTGAACAGCAACCTGTACTGCTCAGTGGTAGGGCCAAACCCATCAATCAGTGTATTTTTCAGGACTTGGTAATTGTTAGCATCCTCAACTCTAGTAGTGAGGAGCTTATCTCTACCTTTACCTTCAAAGGAGAGCCACAAGATTGCTGCCCACTGACTCTGGGGGACACACTGTACAGTGCAGGCCCTCTCCAAAGCAGTAATCCATTTGTGGATATCATCCCCTTGTTTAAAGGGGGGGCACTATCTTACTCAGGTGCCTAGTGTCTAAACTCCTGTTTTCCCTTGGGGGAATGCTGCCACCAGTGGGATTTGTCCCACTCAATTCTTGCTCTCTAGCAAAGGCAAGTCTCTCTTTGGCCAGGGCAAGTTCTTCCCTTTCAATCCTCAGATTGACTTCCCTTTCCTTGGCTTCATATACTCTCCTCTGAGGGGATGTCATCCTCCTTTGAGCAGAGGCCTGAGAGCCATTGGTTCGAATGGATCTGTTAGAGCCTCTTGATAGAGACCTAACTCGTCCATTCCCAATGTTAAGCTGGCCTGAGAGGGGCCCCAGGGGTCTCCTAGTACCATTCTCATGCCTGCTTCATTTGTCCCTAGTTAGCTGGCTAACTACTTCTGGACCTTTGTCTGCCTCGTCCTCAGATGGCTCTAGATCCTCATCCTCCTCTTCACCTTCTGCAGAGAGATGGATAAGGTCAGGGTCACCTGAGGTTCCCTCTAGGGGGGGCATGTTCCCATCTGGATTAGAAGGGTCTGGGTTACCAGCCCTCCTGGCATCATAAGTCTCTAAGAGACCAATCAGGAATGGGATTGTAGGGTTAGAACCCTGTTTTAGCTTCCTGGAGGTACACACTTGTCTCATCTCCTGGAAGCTAAGAGCAGCATATCTGGAAGTGACCTGTGGAGGGTCCACTGACACAAGGGGAGACTCAGAGTTTCCTCCTTTGTCTGACATGCTGATTCTAATGTGGTGTAAGTGATGCACCTACCTACACTATATGTTTGCCTACTGATCCCTTGCTAAGAGTTGTAGCCAAGGTGTGCTAAGCCTTGAGGAGCTACAACAGCTGGTTCAATAGAACTCAGAGTATTCTAAGCTAAGTTATATGTACCTGAAGTACTTATGTGATCTTTCACAAGATATTCTTAGGATACGTGTGGTAAGACAACAGCAAGCTCAAATCCCAACCGCTGCTCACCAATGTGAGAAGTTGGCCTGATATATAATGTTCACTATTCTAGTGAGCACTTTGTATCAGTCCAAACAACCCTTATGGTGATTGGTTGTAAGTCAACCTTATAGACCAGCTATCCTAGTAGCGTGGATACGAGCAGTCTTCGGGCTAAACTCTAGAGGGCGTGTTAAGCCAGCTGTTATACCATCACATATACCCCTTGAACACCAAGTGAAAGGACACCACACAAGGGTTATGAAAATAAACAGTGTATTTATTTAGATCACAACAGCCCTGTACTCTTTATGAGGACAGGGTACTAAGCACACAACAAAACTCTTACGAAAATACTTTAAGTTGCACAATTTACACAAATGCCCGAGGGGCACGAAAAACCATATACTCTGAAAGTGGAATGCAAAATTACTAGCAGGTAAGTACTGTACTAATAGGCTTTGGAATCGCTAGGACTACGTTACTGAACCTTCAGATTACTAGTAGGAGGCCTAGGGGACTCGGGTGCAGATTGTGCACTCTCACGCGGGATGCAGGACAAAGTCTATGGGAGCTAGTAAAGGCAAAGATAGTGTTCTCGGGCGAACCCGACTAGGTAGATCGAAAACGACAGTGGATCCTGACCCTTGGATAGTGAGGCTATGCTGGGGCACCGAAATGCCGAAGTTACCTAGCCCAGGGGCTGCAGCTGCATAGGTCTCAAAAGACGTCGGGAATCCTCGTAGACGAACCAGGAGCCTGAAGAAAGAAGTTGCTGGCAGGCGACCAGTGAAGATAGTTCGAGTGATCCAAGCCTGGATCGAAGATGGATGACACCTGAAAGCAGAGGGGACCAAGTTCGTGACTACTAGCCAGTAGTCAGGTGGCACCAGGAGGGCACCGGATGGTAGTCACCTCGACTAGGTGAGTGGGCGACGCTGGGCTCTGCAGTCTCACGGACCAGGAGGCGTTGTCGGCAACTAGGATGGAGGTGCGAGCTGTCCCACAATGGATGATGCTGTCGACGTCGCTGGACCCAGGATTGGGGCAACAAGTCTTGGCAAATTCAAGCCCACGCGGTGGACCTAAAATGGCGTCTGGAGTGGACCAGGAGGGTCCGGGGTGCTCCTCTTTTGGAAGGGAGCAAGGGCCAGTCTGGAGCAACCAGACCAGCAGCAGTGATGTCGTCGGGCGTCGTTCAGAAGGCCACAAGCCAGCGGTCTAGTAGCCAAACAACGCGGTGAGCAGCAAAAAGCAGAAGGGCCCCACGCTGATCGTGGAGATGCTGGGAGGCTGCACTTCGGTGCTGGAGCTGCTCAGGGTCGGGGCTTCTCGGACCCCAAAGCACTCACCAGAGGATCCCTCGGCGGTCGTGCTGGATAGAAGTCATGCAGTTTTGATGATGGCCGGTCCCTCGAGGTCTCGTCGCACCTACGGTTCTCAGCTTAGCTGTAGAGGTAGGTAGAGGTCAGAGGTGCCAGGGAAGCCAGGTCTCGTCGTGCTGGTCGGTCGGATTCCTGAGGAAGGACGTGCAGCAAACCGCAGAGTTCTTAGATGGTGCCTGCGGATGCAGGGTGACTACTCCTTAGCCACAAGGGAGAAATCTTGAGAAGAAGTCGAGAGTTCCTTTCGTAGAAAGTAGTTTCTGGATTCAAAGATGATCTAATTTGGAAGGGTCCCCGCTCCTGCCTTTATCCTAAAGAAAGGGGTGGGTACGTGACTAGGTCCTGCCCTAGGGGTGGGACCAGGAAGGGGGGTGGTTACACCCCTCTCCCATGCCGGACTTTCCCCAGGCCAGGGGCTGGTGTGCCCCTGGAACTGGTTCTAGCCGGCAGATGCGTAGTGAACACCGGGGTGCCACTCTGCAGTCACCTTCCTGTAAAGCCCTGCCTACCCAGGATACAAAAAACCCTGTCTGGGATGGTGCTAGCACCGCCCCTGACAGGAAACCCTTTGTCCAAGCTCTCCTCGCTGGAAGGACTCCCAGCAGCAGGAGGTCAGACTCGTGTCTGTGGTGGCAGCATCCATTTTGTGGAGCTGAGGCTTCAGTTAACTTTAACCGGGGTTCACAGTTACATACATGTTGTGTCCCTCTAGAAGGGTGGAATGCTAACCCCATCGCCAGAATTGGCGAGGGGTTAGTATTCCAATTCGTATGACACCTTACTCGACATGTTTTGATAAAGCAATACCAAAGATAGCATTTAACTGCGAGGATTATAATGCACTTAAGAGTATATGGTATGCGTTATCATGGAACAGCTATTAGGACTTGGTTCCGCAAGCTGCAAACGGGCTCAGCTCATGCCACAGCACCATTTCCCACGATTCCAAGCACTCTGCCTTCAGGATTGTCAAGGCCTGCCATAGGAGTGACTGATAGGAATCTGTGTGTCCATTTTTAGGGTTAGATATAGGTATACTATATCTAAAGCAAAGGGTGAGTACACCACCTTGCCCCAGCTGTCGTGCAGCCAGTTGTGTCAGATTTAGATGGCCATCCAGGGGTGGCATAATACATGCTTCAGCCCCTGGTAGGCCCTGGGTACACCTATGCCCTGAGTTACAGGGTCTGATAAGGTGGCCCAGTTCCAATTGGGTAATGCACCTAAGGTACCCATGTCAATTTAGTGAGAGAACAGCTAGGCTGTGGGTCTGATTGGCAGGCCCACAGCCAGAGAAAGTCGTAAACCAGTGAAACAAAAGCAAAAAATCTGGGTGATCATAGGATTGCAGACCCTACTCTCCTACACCCTGTAGCTCTGCAGCCCCCAGAGCCCTGCAGCCCCTGGAGCCTGGAGCCCCCCTGGAGCCCTGCATCCCTGCAGCCCTGCAGCCCTGGAGCCCTGCAGCCCCATAGCCCGGGAGCCCTGGAGCCCCCGAGGAGCCCTGCAGCCCCCGAGGAGCCCTGCAGCCCCGGAGCCCTGCAGCCCTGGAGCCCCCGGAGCCCTGTTGACCCCGGAGCCCTACAGCCCCTGGAGCCCTGGAGCCCCCCCGGAGCCCTGCAGCCCTGGAGCCCTGCAGCCCTGGAGCCCGGGAGCCCTGGAGCCCCCAAGGAGCCCTGCAGCCCCGGAGCCCTGTAGCTCTGCAGCCCCCAGAGCCCTGCAGCCCCCGGAGCCCTGCAGCCCCAGAGCCCTGCAGGCCCGGGCAGGCAGATTGGCGTTATTTCGGTCCCGGCATCTGGTCGCCCCTCTCGCCTCGGCCATCTGGTCACCCGCAATGCTTTCCTATGGGGCGACTAGATGGCCGGACTTCCCTGGAAGTCCCTATGAGGTGCCATTCGCCTCCCGGATCCGAGCCAGGGCTCCAGGAGGTCGGGCACGTTTGCGCCCTGGGTCCCCTCTGTCACCTTGAGTGCACAGATTACAAGAAAGGGGGGTAATTTTCCTCCGGATTAGTAGGTGCAAGGGTATGCCCAAACACCCTCCCAGGGCTGGTGGTTCCCTGCTGGGGACCAGATGGGCGATGCCCGGGAACACATCCCAGGCATCCGGGGCTCCCTCCTCCGAGTAGCAAAGTACCCGGGACGGGCTCCATGGGTCCCAGGCCCTGGAGCCCCGGAGCCTTGGAGCCCTGGAGCCCAGGAGCCCTGGAGTCCTGGAGCCCTGGATTCCTGGAGCCCCGGAGCCCTGCAGCCCCCCGAGACGTGGAGCCCTGCAGTCCCCGAACCCTGCAGCCCTGGAGCCCTGGAGCCCTGCAGCCCCGGAGCCCTGCAGCCCCCCAAGCCGTGGAGACCTGCAGTCCCCGAGCCCTGCAGCTCCGGAGCCCCGGAGCCCCTGAGCCCTGGAGCCCTGCAGCTCCTGAGCCGTGGAGCCTGGAGTTCTGGACTTTTTTGGTTCCGTCCAGAGGTGTCAGGGTACAACACCCAAAGACCCCAGAGTCCCACCTGCCTTGGTGCACAAATGAACAGAAACACGGGCTTCTCGATGGTGGCGTCAAAGACCAAAGGTTTATTACTGCAGGGACACAGAAGTCACAGAATCTACACACGGGCAGAATCTAGGAGACTGTTCGATTTGTACAAAGTGGGTTGCTCCTTATATACTAAAAATTGTGCTCTAGGCAAATATTTCACATGTCGGTACATTCCCAAACCTTTGTGTCTCTAAACAATAAATATTTGGCGTTACACAGGAACTGTCGATAATATCTGATACCAAACATCACGAAGAGGGGTTCCCACCAGTCCATCACAATCCCTTGTCAATATTGCATTCAAGACCCGGACCGCCTCATCGTAAAGTTCGTTACCTCCCCCTAATAAAGGCCCAGAAGGAAAGGAGCAGAGCCAGGTGCAGAAGATAGAAAAGCGGGATAAGAGATGTTTGTGGGTTGTAAATGGGCAAGGCTACCGGCTTCGGCCGCCTAATCATGATCAGGTACAATGGACAGGAAAACCAGTTCAGGTGGGCTGGCCTCGGGCAGAGGAGGCAGCCTTTGTCGAGTCATGCAGCTTCAGCGTGATCTGGTTTAAGGTGCACGTGTCATGTAAGAGGTGAATCTCCGGCTAAGGCTACGTGTCCTTAATCAAAGTGAAGTGAATGAAATGATCAGAGGCTATTGCATATGTGAGGGCAAGGAACCACAAAATGGCGGCCATGATCTTAAGATGGATGCCGTGTGTATATCAGAAATGTGTCAGTGGAAGGAGTGCTCTTGCTCGTAGCGTAGCGAAAACACTAGGATATACTAAATGGATCATTTGCGGTTCGCTGATACTAATTTTATGTATTTCCGACAAACTTGAAAACACGGGTTCAAGTCGTCACGGAACCGTCACGGAACCTCAGACCCTCCTTTTGCCCTTACATAGGCAATTACTCAATCTATGTCTGAATCTAGTTCTATGCTCATCAGGTCAGTGACATGCTGTTGTATCATCATCCTTTCTCGTGTCTTTTCTCCAAATGCAGGTGGTTTCCTAAAACAGGTTGTAGCACAAAGACTACACAGAGCAGGACCACACTGGATAATCAGACAACATGAGAATAGTAATATCAAGATGACACCAATGACCATTAGAACCTTCCATCCCCACGCTGAGATCAGAGTCCAAACCCACTCCATAAAGGACCAGTTTCCCTCATCTACATGTATGGAGTCCGAAATCTTGTGCAACTTAGAGATCGCCTCGTAAACTGTTGGAGCATTATTAGGAATAAAGACACAGCAGCTCGATTGGATCATTCTGCATACCCCACCTCGATCTGCAAGTATAACATCTAGAACCATACGGTTCTGCAATGTCATGAGCCTATCCGCCTGAAGCTCAGCTGTCAGATTGCTAAGGGCACCAGCAGTTTCGGTAATAGTAGATTCAACTACCCGTGTTAGCTGACGTATGTTTCTACTATTGGCCATAGGCCCCCAGAACGGAAGGAAGCCTTTGAAGAAGTCTCCAGCTTCCTGACCAGCTGTATCTTCCTTGCTGAAGACACCTCTCGCTACTCTTGTTCTGTGGTAATCAGGTGAAGCAGTGTATGTCGGAGGCAATAATCGAGCAATATAACATGATCCTGAGAAGTCGGCAGGCAACCATGTATAAGCTCTGTCTCGACAAATGAAATAGGTACCCCTAGCAGTAAGAAAGGCAGGGGAAGAGTTAGCCGGAAACACATAAGTCTCTACGCACTCACTCCTCCCTAGCTGAGCTCTCGGATTTCTCCCATTACCTTGCAAACAGACCTGACCTCGGTGAGGTACGACCCAGATTGGAGTTGAGCTTTTACGCTTGCTTTCTCCTAAACTAAGGCGATACTCTGAAGTATTCCAACTTAAATATACTCGCAATTCGTCTCTAGGGTATGATGGAGTATTATTGACGTCTTTGACCATGTCAATAATTCCCTGGACTAAAGCTTTGTTGGCAGAGTTATATTTAGTGGAACGTGGTGGACGTGGAGGATAGGTCTCAAGAGCATAAGCAAAGATGGTTTGAAGGGCCTGAAATGATCCATTGTAGCTGAAAGGCAAAACCAGATAGGGAATACCTTTATCCATAGTGTGGGGTATCAAGCCACACACCCAACAGTCTGTCGTGTTAACTACCAGTTGGTGTTGGTGCAAGAGCTGTACAAAAGTATTATTAATGAATTCTGAGCGTCGAGCTTGCTCATGTTCCGGAAACGAGTGAAAAGAGTGTATAGAAGAAACAGTAGAAATAGCAGGATCAAGGGGAGGTACTGTAGATACTGGCACAAAAATCAAATTTATGCTAAAGACAATTCCACCCACCAGTGTTGCTAAAACAATCAAAAATGTAATGGCACATTGCATCAAGAAACATTTGCTATGAAGAATTCTATTTAGTCTGTTTCTGCGAACGTAAATCACATTTTCTCGTTGCAGCGCAGGAAGTTCCATCTTCTACAATCCGCTCGCGACCACTGATGATGTGTACGTAGATGAAAATGCCTCTGTCAGCCCTGGGAGTTCCCAGTACTAACAGAAAGATCGACCTTGTGTCAGACCCCTGCAAATTCAAACTAGGCACACAGCCACGACCCTACGGCTACCCAGACGGCAAGGCAATTTTAAAAACAATAAACAATAACAAACTTCCTGGCTGAAGGCAAAAGTTCAAAAAATATATATATATATCAAAATCACAGTATGCAGTTGCCTGCTTTATTAGTCCTTTTTATGGCTTCTAAGGTTGTATCTTGTCTTCGCTGGTACTGTTTGATCGGAAAATAGTGTATCACTAGCAGCTGTTGCAGAGTTTACGTTCGCAGATGGCAAAGTTTCTTCTGGTGCTGGAGACAAATTTTCAATGTTCAAAGCAGTCTTTTCAAGAGGAGAGTCACGTTTCAAAGTGTCAGAAATCAAATCGGCATCGCTGAAAGGGACAAATTTCGGAGTTGTTTCAGCTTCGGAGGCACCAATTCCCTTCTTCACCCAGTCGTCGTAGGGCAGCGGCAGTGGAACACGCTTTACGTGAGAAGCGTGGATCCAGTGCTTGCGACCAGCAACACGTACAGCTGTCCTCGTCGCCAGCAGGATTTGGAAGGGGCCGATGTAGCGAGGCTGAAGATTCTTTGTCCTCGCAAAATTTCTGACCACCACGTGGTCGCCGGGTTTCAGCTGATGCCCTGGACTCTCCGGAGGTTTTGGCAAAGCATCAAAGACCTGTTGATGAATAAGACTTAATTTAGCAGTCAAGTCGTAAAGATAGTCTATCAACATAGGATATTCAATGGAGCAGAATTGTTTAGGCCTTGGCACACCCCAGACATTTGCCGGGCGGCCAAATACAATCTCATATGGAGAAAGCCCTATTCTAGAATGCACTGTTGCTCTCGTTGATAACAAGGCCAAAGGAAGTGCGTCTGGCCAAGCCAAACCTGTGGATGCTTGAATTTTGGCTATTTTAAGCTTGAGGGTGCCATTGTAACCCTCAACTAAACCAGCAGACTGGGGATGGTTCGCACTATGAAATTTTTGTTTCAATCCTAGACCAGCACACACACTCTGCATAACTTTCCCTATAAACTCACTTCCGTTATCTGACCATACAATCCGTGGCATTCCAAACCTAGGGAAAAATTCTTTGAGAAGAATTTTGGCAGTTGATAAAGCAGTGTTGTCCTTTAGTGGGTATGCTTCTATCCACCTGGAAAAAGCACAAACCACCACCAGGACGTATTTTAAATTGTTGCAGCGTTCCATGTGAATGAAGTCTAACTGTATTACTTCAAAGGGACAGGAAGGAGGAGCAAAATGACCAGCTGGAGTTGGAGTTCCCTTGCCAGGATTATGCATCAAGCACACCATACAATTTTTCACCACTCTCTCTGCACACTTACTGATTCCCTCATTCTTCCAAACCGGAGCTAACATCTTACATATCCCTTTAGAACTTATGTGCGCCACTCCATGCGCCATCGTCACTACTGCAAGCACATACGCATCAGGCAACATCCAACGCTGCTGTTCTGTCAAATCGATCCAACATCCATTCGAGTCCAATTTGCCCGTACTTTCTCTCCATACGCGTTTCTCTTCCTCAGTCGCTTCTTTCTGAATCTCTTTCACACTTTCCATTGTGTCCTCACACATTCC
This sequence comes from Lissotriton vulgaris, assembly GCF_964263255.1. Taxonomy (NCBI): domain Eukaryota; kingdom Metazoa; phylum Chordata; class Amphibia; order Caudata; family Salamandridae; genus Lissotriton; species Lissotriton vulgaris. The sequence continues at coordinate 539,409,996 of NC_141693.1, read as the reverse complement.
AGACTCAGCAATCCATCTTGCAGACGTAGCAACATACATTCTACTCATCATGTCTCTAGCTGTCTGTTTAGCGGTTTCATCAGCAAAGGCATTTCCCCGACCAACATCATCCGTGATTGCTTTATGAGCACTGCACTTCACAATCGCAACTTCAGTCGGTAAGGTTAGAGATTCTAACAAGTCGTTAACTAGCTGACCATGTTGAATCTTAGTCCCATGGGACGTAATGAAACCCCTTTCTCTCCACAACCGGCCAAAACTATGGGCCACGCCAAATGCGTACTGACTATCTGTAAACACATTCACTCTCTTTCCCTCAGCTAAAACACACGCTCTCGTAAGAGCTATTAACTCTGCAGCTTGGGCAGAATTCTGACTCACTCTTGCAGTCTCCACAATCGTCTTCAAAGTCGTTACCGCGTAGGCAGCAGTCACATCACCATTCTCCAATTTAAAACATGACCCGTCCACATACAGCGTACCATCTGGGTCGGATAGAGGAGTATCTCTCAAGTCGATACGACCTTTTGTCTCTTCCTCCGTTTTGAAATAACAGTCATGTGGCTCAGAATCACTCGACTCTTGATCAGTCGGCAACAATGTTGCTGGGTTCAATACATTGCATCTTTTGATCTGAATATGACTCGCTAATAACGTCAGCTCGTAACCAGATAATCTCGCACTAGTAAGGTGTTGTGTCTTCGTTCGGTTCATGAGTGTGTCCACTGCATGAGGAACCATGACCACTAGCATATTGTTCATCACCAAACCAGCAGATTGTCGAATGGAAGCTGCAGCTGCCGCTGTAGCCCTCAAACAACTAGGCAATGCTCTAGCTACCGGATCTAATGTTGATGAGAAATACGCACAAGGGCGTTGTTTATCACCAAACTTCTGTGTCAAGACACTCAACGCGCAACCTTCTCTTTCGTGAACGTAGAGCGTGAATGGCTTACTGTAATCAGGTGTGCCCAATACAGGAGCTGAACACAAAGCTTTTCGTAATTCAGCAAAACTCTCTTGACATTCATCAGACCATGGCACCGGACTCGGAACATTTTTCCCAGTCAAAGCTACCAACGGTTTTGCTAAAAGTGAAAAATTTGGGATCCATTGCCTACAGTAAGAGGTAATACCTAGAAAGGCACGTACTTCCCTCTGTGTGCGTGGAACACTCATTTGCATAATTGCTTTTATTCTTTCTGGGGTCAACTTCCTTCCCTCCTTTGACAAGAGATGACCTAAGTAGGTTACTTCTTGGCAGCAATATTGCATTTTGGAAGGTGACACCTTATGATTCAAATTAGACAAATGATGCAATAGTGAAATTGTAGCTGCTTTGCAAGTTTCCTTGTCATCGGCAGCCACCAAAAGATCATCTACGTATTGTACTAGGGCAGAACCTGGAGGAAGGACAAAAGAATCTAACTGGCTTTTTAAAGCTTGACTGTAAATAGATGGACTTTCACAGTAGCCTTGTGGAGCGCGTTTAAATCTGAAACTGCGACCTCCTAAACAGAAGCCAAAAATATCTCTGCTTTCCTCGGCTATCGGAATGCTGAAAAAGGCATTCTTCAAGTCGATGACTGAGAACCATGTAGCTGTAGCAGGAATCAATGTTAACAAAGCAGTAATGTCTGGCACTACAGGAAACTGCGGAATTACAATCTTATTAACTTCTCTAAGGTCTATGACAAACCTATAGACTGGAGGCTTTGTAGGATCTGTTCGTTTCAAAATCGGCAATACAGGACTATTACAAACATTTCCTCGCGTTTCTTCAACCACACCTTTTTTAATCAAATCTTGCACAATCAATAAGAGTGCACGCTCACCTTCATTCGATATTTTATATTGAGGAATTCTTGGAAATTTCACATTCGCTTTCAAAGTTACTACATACGGTGGAATCTCTAGTAGACCTACATCATTGGGACCAGTCGCCCAAAGAGAATCAGGGAGTGAACGTAGCTCCGGCGGGAGTTTGTCCATTGACAAGTACATCGGAGAGGTGAGTCTTTTACCCAAAGTAAGCTGTACTCCTTCCGGAGAACAGTACAATGTCGCATATAGTCGTTTTAACAAATCTAAACCAAGCAGATTTTCATTACAACCTGTCGTCAAAATTAAGGGTGCTTTCAATTGACACGGTCCAACAGAAATAGACAAAGGACCAGATATCGGGTTGTACACAGGGGCGCCTGAAAAACCTACGGAAACATTTGTTGAGCCAGACAAAGGTGCGCCAGGGAGTTTCGCATGCATGATAGAACTTTTTGCGGCACCAGTATCCAACAGAAACGGTTCGACTACACCTGATGTTGCTACTGCGACATAAGGCCCACTCTGATCCACTGGAACTGATACTACTCCCTCTCTCTGTCTATGGCTGTCCTAGTACCCATTTTGTTGAAATCCCTCTTCAACTTCACAATAATCCTCAACAAGATATTGCTGAGATCTATTCTGTTGAGCTGACTGTACATTTCGCTGATCAAAGTGATTAGAAGGACGATCATTAGTTTGTGGAGGCATAGCACCTCGTCCCCGACCTCTAGAATTCTGTGCAAAACCACCACGACCTCTCTGAGCTGCTGCCGCATTATTTTGCGCTAAAATCTGACAATCATTTTTATAGTGACCCTCTTTCTTACAGTACGCACACTGATTCCACTGGTATTGAGGCCTGGTCGAATTATAATCTGTCTTTTGATACGAATTCTGTTGCATATTAGTCTGATTCGTGCGAGGCGGATACGCCTGCTGTAAAAGAACTTTAGTCTTTAAATCTTTCGTTTTCTTCTCTGATTTCTCCTTTTCCTCTTTATCCCTATTTTCATAGTACTGTGCAGTCGCAAGTATTTGCGCTGTCGTAGATACAGCCCACGCACTTTCTGAGTCTTTCAATTTATTGCATAATTCGGGTAACAAATTATGCACAAATTTATCGACAAACAATCTCTGTCCTCCTTCAGTGCTCATATCCTGACCACTATGGTCTACAAAAGTCTCTTCGAACCTCGTGAAGAAGTCGGAGACACTTTCGTCTTTCTTCTGCTTGCATGCGGATAATTTATCCCAATTAACACGCAATGCTGGCATCAGAGTCTTCATTAAATCTATTATTCTGCCAGGAAGATTAGCAATTAGGGGTTCGGGTTTCGCACCACCTATTTGTTGAGCATCTGCTGCAGTGATAGCTGCCCAATCACCACCTAAAGCAGCCTGATGATCCTCTCTACGAATTTTAGCCCACACTGGTTGTGGAACTACATTACCAAACAACATATCAATGTCGGCTAAGTTCATTATACAAGCCTCAACTGTCTGTGTCAATTCCTTGTAATATCCGGCTGGATTCTTACGTGGATCTGGCAAGGCCTGTTTCACTGCTAACACTTCTGCTCGCTTCCACGGAATATGTATCCATACTCTTTGGAACTGTGCTGGAGCAGCTGCAATACCCGCATTATCATCACGTTGTACTGCTTCGCGCCAAATTGGAGGAACTTCCCTCATAGGATATTGGCGACTTAGCTTCATTCTACCTTTCTCTAAATCTCTCGGCGAACGAAGAGATGGATCATTCCTAAAACTCAAAATGAGTTCCATCGCTTCCTTTATATTATCGCCCACTATCATTCCAGCAGCAAACTCTTTTTGAATCTTAATTAAATCTTCCAAATCTGATTCGACATCGTCTTCTTCTATTTCCTCACGCAACAACGAGCACATCTCGTCAAAGACGTATCGCTGTGTTGGCTCTCCCCATTGCATAAATGTCTCTAACACATCTTTCGTACTATATCTTCTAACTTTTGTAATCCATCTGAGAGCCGTGGAGTCTAAAACTCCCCGTTCCTCAGTACTTGGAAGCTGACTCCGTCTCTGAACAGAGTCAGGAGTAGGAGTCTTAATCAAGGTTTTATATATAGGAGACAGCATATTAGTAACAGAATCAGTAATTCTTCGACGAACAGAAAGTGGAGTTAGTACACTCGCAGACATAGAGAACGCAGTAGAGGTAGGAATAGATGACGAAACAGTAGGAGTATCGAGGAAAATAGTTTGAGGACCAATAGGTACAGTGGTAGGTATAGGAGCGGGCAGTGCAGGAAGAGGAGGAGCTGTAGGAACATTTACATTCACCACAGGAGGTATAGGAACTTGATTCTGAGGAACAAGAACACCAGGTTGTCCAGCAACCGGCAATTGAACATCCGGTATAAGTGGAGCCGCAGCACCTTGTGCATACGGTGGAGGCGACCGTAACAGATAAGATAGCAGAGGATCGTTTTCGGAATCCTCCAGTATCTTAGCCATTTTCGATGGCAAGGCAGGATAGCACTTGTCAATCGCTAAGTTACGCTCTCTAATGGCTACATCTATGGCTTTCTCACACTCGTTAGCCTGCAACTGCTTAGTCGCTTGCTCTAGAGTTAACTCTTCTAGTTCTTTTTGCTCTTTTTTCAACCTTTTCATTTCTCTCTGTTTGGATTCTTTCCGCCAATAACGAAAAGAGTCAAACATTGCCGGCCGGGCTTTCTTCCTAAACAATTTCGCTTCTAAATTGTCGAGAATCTCTTGTTCAAAACTACCATGCAGTGGCCAACTAAGGACACCATCCTTCTTACAATAACGGACCCATATCTCATTATAAGTTATAGGACCCACACCATACTTACAATATAGGTCATATAGGGGAGTCCCAATCGGAGGAACCAGACAGGAATCCTCTAATTGTGAGTCACTGTTGCAACTAAAACAAGACAACATTTTCCGACTTACCATTCTCAGTCCGGAACACAAAACAAACAAAACACGAAACAAATTGTGCACTTGAACCAAGAACTTAGGCCTACCAAAACGAACTGATGTATCGATACCCAAAACTGAACCAAATAGATTATCGTAACCAGAACAACTAGTGATAATCTTACAAAACCAAACCAAACCAAGAACCGATCAAGGATTTTTAACAATCCTCACAAAAGTAACCAGCTAGCTATCACTAAATACTTAACTGAGGCACTGAAGACGTCACCAAGGAGAAACCCGTCACGTTTCGCCGTACTAAGGACTGCACCACTTCGGGTCCAAGACAGGGCGACGGTCAAGGCAACGGCCCACTGCAGCCGTCCTGAACGGGAACCCTCGTGGAAGAGAACTTCAGGGCCACTTTTGCGATATGCCGGGATCGATGAAGTGGGGCGCCTCCCTCAGGAATCTTCACACGAAGCTTCTCGAACTCTTCAGGCTTTTGGACCGGTACCGAATGACGTCGCCCCACGTTGGGCGCCAATTGGAGTTCTGGACTTTTTTGGTTCCGTCCAGAGGTGTCAGGGTACAACACCCAAAGACCCCAGAGTCCCACCTGCCTTGGTGCACAAATGAACAGAAACACGGGCTTCTCGATGGTGGCGTCAAAGACCAAAGGTTTATTACTGCAGGGACACAGAAGTCACAGAATCTACACACGGGCAGAATCTAGGAGACTGTTCGATTTGTACAAAGTGGGTTGCTCCTTATATACTAAAAATTGTGCTCTAGGCAAATATTTCACATGTCGGTACATTCCCAAACCTTTGTGTCTCTAAACAATAAATATTTGGCGTTACACAGGAACTGTCGATAATATCTGATACCAAACATCACGAAGAGGGGTTCCCACCAGTCCATCACAATCCCTTGTCAATATTGCATTCAAGACCCGGACCGCCTCATCGTAAAGTTCGTTACCTCCCCCTAATAAAGGCCCAGAAGGAAAGGAGCAGAGCCAGGTGCAGAAGATAGAAAAGCGGGATAAGAGATGTTTGTGGGTTGTAAATGGGCAAGGCTACCGGCTTCGGCCGCCTAATCATGATCAGGTACAATGGACAGGAAAACCAGTTCAGGTGGGCTGGCCTCGGGCAGAGGAGGCAGCCTTTGTCGAGTCATGCAGCTTCAGCGTGATCTGGTTTAAGGTGCACGTGTCATGTAAGAGGTGAATCTCCGGCTAAGGCTACGTGTCCTTAATCAAAGTGAAGTGAATGAAATGATCAGAGGCTATTGCATATGTGAGGGCAAGGAACCACAAAATGGCGGCCATGATCTTAAGATGGATGCCGTGTGTATATCAGAAATGTGTCAGTGGAAGGAGTGCTCTTGCTCGTAGCGTAGCGAAAACACTAGGATATACTAAATGGATCATTTGCGGTTCGCTGATACTAATTTTATGTATTTCCGACAAACTTGAAAACACGGGTTCAAGTCGTCACGGAACCGTCACGGAACCTCAAGCCCTGCAGCCCTGGAGCCTTGGAGCCTTGGAGCCCTGGAGTCCTGCTGCCCTGGAGCCCCCGAGCCCTGGAGCCCAGCAGCCCGGAGCCCTGCAGCCCTGCAGCCCTGGAGCCGTGGAGCCCTGCAGCCCCCCGAGCCGTGGAGCCCTGCAGTCCCCGAGCCCTGCATCCCTGCAGCCCCAGAGCCCCGGAATCCCGGAGCCCTGGAGTCCTGGAGCCCTGCAGCTCCTGAGCCCTACAGGCCCGGGGCAGGCAGATTGGCGTCATTTCGGTCCCGGCCATCTGGTCGTCCCTCTCGCCTCGGCCATCTGGTCACCCGCAATGCTTTCCTATGGGGTGATTAGATGGCCGGACTTTCTTGGAAGTCCCTATGAGGTGCCATTCGCCTCCCGGATCCCAGCCAGGGCTCCAGGAGGTCGGGCACGTTTGCGCCCTGGGTCCCCTCTGTCACCTCGAGTGCACGGAATACAAGAAAGGGGGGTAATTTTCCTCCGGATTAGTAGGTGCATGGGTTTGCCCAAACACCCTCCTGGGGCTGGTGGTTCCCTGCTGGGGACCAGATAGGCGATGCCCGGGCAACACCTCCCAGGCATCCGGGGCTCCCTCCTCCGGGCCGCAGAGTGGCAAAGTACCCGGGACGGGCTCCATGGGTCCCGGGCCCTGGAGCCCCGGAGCCTTGGAGCCCTGGAGCCCTGCTGCCCTGGAGCCCCCGAGCCCTGGAGCCCAGCAGCCAAGCAGCCCTGGAGCCCTGCAGCCCTGGAGCCCTGGAGCCCTGGAGCCCCGGAGCCCTGCAGCCCTGCTGCCCTGGAGCCCCCGAGCCCTGGAGCCCTGCAGCCCTGGAGCCCTGGAGCACCGGAGCCCCGGAGCCCCAGAGCCCCGGAGCCCTGCAGCTCCTGAGCCCTACAGGCCCGGGGCAGGCAGATTGACATCATTTCGGTCCCGGCCATCTGGTCGCCCCTCTCGCCTCGGCCATCTGGTCACCCGCACTGCTTTCCTATGGGGCGTCTAGATGGCCGGACTTCCCTGGAAGTCCCTATGAGGTGCCATTCGCCTCCCGGATCCCAGCCAGGGCTCCAGGAGGTCGGGCACGTTTGCGCCCTGGGTCCCCTCTGTCACCTCGAGTGCACAGATTACAAGAAAGGGGGGTAATTTTCCTCCAGATTAGTAGGTGCAAGGGTATGCCCAAACACCCTCCCTGGGCTGGTGGTTCCCTGCTGGGGACCAGATGGGCGATGCCCGGGCAACACCTCCCAGGCATCCGGGGCTCCCTCCTCCGGGCCGCAGAGTGGCAAAGTACCCGGGACGGGCTCCATGGGTCCCGGGCCCTGGAGCCCCAGAGCCCCGGAGCCCTGGAGCCCTGCAGCCCTGGAGCCCTGGAGCCCTGGAGCCCTGCAGCCCCGGAGCCCCGGAGCCCTGCAGCCCCCGAGCCATGGAGCCCTGCAGTCCCCGAGCCCTGCATCCCTGCAGCCCCAGAGCCCTGGAGCCCCAGAGCCCTGCAGCTCCTGAGCCCTACAGGCCCGGGGCAGGCAGATTGGCGTCATTTCGGTCCCGGCCATCTGGTCGCCCCTCTCGCCTCGGCCATCTGGTTGCCCGCAATGCTTTCCTATGGGGCGACTAGATGGCCGGACTTCCCTGGAAGTCCCTATGAGGTGCCATTCGCCTCCCGGATCCCAGCCAGGGCTCCAGGAGCTCGGGCAAGTTTGCGCCCTGGGTCCCCTCTGTCACCTCGAGTGCACAGATTACAAGAAAGGGGTGTAATTTTCCTCCGGATTAGTAGGTGCAAGGGTATGCCCAAACACCCTCCCAGGTCTGGTGGTTCCCTGCTGGGGACCAGATGGGCAATGCCCGGGCAACACCTCCCAGGCATCCGGGGCTCCCTCCTCCGGGCCGCAGAGTGGCAAAGTACCCGGGATAGGCTCCATGGGTCCTGGGCCCTGGAGCCCTGCTGCCCTGGAGCCCAACAGCCCCGGAGCCCTGCAGCCCTGGAGCCCTGGAGCCCTGGAGCCCCGGAGCCCTGCAGCCCCCCGAACCATGGAGCCCTGCAGTCCCCGAGCCCTGCAGCCCCGGAGCCCCGGAGCCCTGCAGCTCCTGAGCCCTACAGGCCCGAGGCAGGCAGATGGGCGTCCTTTCGGTCCCGGCCATCAGGTCGCCCCTCTCGCCTCGGTCATCTGGTCGCCCGCAATTCTTTCCTATGGGGCGACTAGATGGCCGGACTTCCCTGGAAGTCCCTATGAGGTGCCATTCGCCTCCCGGATCCCATCCTGGGCTCCAGGAGGTCGGGCACTTTTGTGCCCTGGGTCCCCTCTGTCACCTCGAGTGCACGGATTACAAGAAAGGGGGGTAATTTTCCTCCGGATTAGTAGGTGCAAGGGTATGCCCAAACACCCTCCCGGGGCTGGTGGTCCCTGCTGGGGACCAGATGAGCGATGCCCGGGCAGCACCTCCCAGGCATTCGGGGCTCCCTCCTCTGGGCCGCAGAGTGGGAAAGTACCCGGGACGGGCTCCATGGGTCCCGGGCCCTGGAGCCCCGGAGCCCTGGAGCCCTGCTGCCCTGAAGCCCCAGAACCCTGGAGCCCTGCAGCACTGGAGCCCTGGAGCCCTGGAGCCCTGCAGCCCCGGAGCCCTGCAACCCCTCGAGCCGTGGAGCCCTGCAGTCCCCGAGCCCTGCAGCCCCAGAGCCCCGGAGCCCTGGAGCCCTGCAGCTCCTGAGCCCTAAAGGCCCGGGGCAGGCAGATTGGCGTCATTTCGGGCCCGGCCATCCGGTCGCCCCTCTCGCCACGGCCATCTGGTCGCCCGCAATGCTTTCCTAGGGGGCGACTAGATGGCCGGACTTCCCTGGAAGTCCCTATGAGGTGCCATTCGCCTCCCGGATCCCATCCTGGGCTCCAGGAGGTCGGGCACTTTTGTGCCCTGGGTCCCCTCTGTCACCTCGAGTGCACGGATTACAAGAAAGGGGGGTAATTTTCCTCCGGATTAGTAGGTGCAAGGGTATGCCCAAACACCCTCCCGGGGCTGGTGGTTCCCTGCTGGGGACCAGATGAGCGATGCCCGGGCAGCACCTCCCAGGCATTCGAGGCTCCCTCCTCCGGGCCGCAGAGTGGGAAAGTATCTGGGATGGGCTCCATGGGTCCCGGGCCCTGGAGCCCTGGAGCCCTGGAGCCCTGCTGCCCTGAAGCCCCAGAGCCCTGGAGCCCTGCTGCACTGGAGCCCTGGAGCCCTGGAACCCTGCAGCCCCGGAGCCCTGCAGCCCCCCGAGCCGTGGAGCCCTGCAGTCCCCGAGCCCTGCAGCCCCAGAGCCCCGGAGCCCTGGAGCCCTGCAGCTCCTGAGCCCTAAAGGCCCGGGGCAGGCAGATTGGCGTCATTTCGGTCTCGGCCATCTGGTCACCCGCAATGCTTTCCTATGGGGCGACTAGATGGCCGGACTTCCCTGGAAGTCCCTATGAGATGCCATTCGCCTCCCGGATCCCAGCCAGGGCTCCAGGAGGTCGGGCACGTTTGCGCCCTGGGTCCCCTCTGTCACCTGGAGTGCACAGATTACAAGAAAGGGGGGTAATTTTCCTCCGGATTAGTAGGTGCAAGGGTATGCCCAAACACCCTCCCAGGTCTGGTGGTTCCCTGCTGGGGACCAGATGGGCGATGCCCGGGGAACACCTCCCAGGCATTCAGCCCCCCGAGCCGTGGAGCCCTGCAGTCCCCGAGCCCTGCATCCCTGCAGCCCCAGAGCCCCGGAATCCCGGAGCCCTGGAGTCCTGGAGCCCTGCAGCTCCTGAGCCCTACAGGCCCGGGGCAGGCAGATTGGCGTCATTTCGGTCCCGGCCATCTGGTCGTCCCTCTCGCCTCGGCCATCTGGTCACCCGCAATGCTTTCCTATGGGGTGATTAGATGGCCGGACTTTCTTGGAAGTCCCTATGAGGTGCCATTCGCCTCCCGGATCCCAGCCAGGGCTCCAGGAGGTCGGGCACGTTTGCGCCCTGGGTCCCCTCTGTCACCTCGAGTGCACGGAATACAAGAAAGGGGGGTAATTTTCCTCCGGATTAGTAGGTGCATGGGTTTGCCCAAACACCCTCCTGGGGCTGGTGGTTCCCTGCTGGGGACTAGATAGGCGATGCCCGGGCAACACCTCCCAGGCATCCGGGGCTCCCTCCTCCGGGCCGCAGAGTGGCAAAGTACCCGGGACGGGCTCCATGGGTCCCGGGCCCTGGAGCCCCGGAGCCTTGGAGCCCTGGAGCCCTGCTGCCCTGGAGCCCCCGAGCCCTGGAGCCCAGCAGCCAAGCAGCCCTGGAGCCCTGCAGCCCTGGAGCCCTGGAGCCCTGGAGCCCCGGAGCCCTGCAGCCCTGCTGCCCTGGAGCCCCCGAGCCCTGGAGCCCTGCAGCCCTGGAGCCCTGGAGCACCGGAGCCCCGGAGCCCCAGAGCCCCGGAGCCCTGCAGCTCCTGAGCCCTACAGGCCCGGGGCAGGCAGATTGACATCATTTCGGTCCCGGCCATCTGGTCGCCCCTCTCGCCTCGGCCATCTGGTCACCCGCAATGCTTTCCTATGGGGCGACTAGATGGCCGGACTTCCCTGGAAGTCCCTATGAGGTGCCATTCGCCTCCCGGATCCCAGCCAGGGCTCCAGGAGGTCGGGCACGTTTGCGCCCTGGGTCCCCTCTGTCACCTCGAGTGCACAGATTACAAGAAAGGGGGGTAATTTTCCTCCAGATTAGTAGGTGCAAGTGTATGCCCAAACACCCTCCCTGGGCTGGTGGTTCCCTGCTGGGGACCAGATGGGCGATGCCCGGGCAACACCTCCCAGGCATCCGGGGCTCCCTCCTCCGGGCCGCAGAGTGGCAAAGTACCCGGGACGGGCTCCATGGGTCCCGGGCCCTGGAGCCCCAGAGCCCCGGAGCCCTGGAGCCCTGCAGCCCTGGAGCCCTGGAGCCCTGGAGCCCTGCAGCCCCGGAGCCCCGGAGCCCTGCAGCCCCCGAGCCATGGAGCCCTGCAGTCCCCGAGCCCTGCATCCCTGCAGCCCCAGAGCCCTGGAGCCCCAGAGCCCTGCAGCTCCTGAGCCCTACAGGCCCGGGGCAGGCAGATTGGCGTCATTTCGGTCCCGGCCATCTGGTCGCCCCTCTCGCCTCGGCCATCTGGTTGCCCGCAATGCTTTCCTATGGGGCGACTAGATGGCCGGACTTCCCTGGAAGTCCCTATGAGGTGCCATTCGCCTCCCGGATCCCAGCCAGGGCTCCAGGAGGTCGGGCAAGTTTGCGCCCTGGGTCCCCTCTGTCACCTCGAGTGCACAGATTACAAGAAAGGGGTGTAATTTTCCTCCGGATTAGTAGGTGCAAGGGTATGCCCAAACACCCTCCCAGGTCTGGTGGTTCCCTGCTGGGGACCAGATGGGCAATGCCCGGGCAACACCTCCCAGGCATCCGGGGCTCCCTCCTCCGGGCCGCAGAGTGGCAAAGTACCCGGGATAGGCTCCATGGGTCCTGGGCCCTGGAGCCCTGCTGCCCTGGAGCCCAACAGCCCCGGAGCCCTGCAGCCCTGGAGCCCTGGAGCCCCGGAGCCCTGCAGCCCCCCGAACCATGGAGCCCTGCAGTCCCCGAGCCCTGCAGCCCCGGAGCCCCGGAGCCCTGCAGCTCCTGAGCCCTACAGGCCCGAGGCAGGCAGATGGGCGTCCTTTCGGTCCCGGCCATCAGGTCGCCCCTCTCGCCTCGGTCATCTGGTCGCCCGCAATTCTTTCCTATGGGGCGACTAGATGGCCGGACTTCCCTGGAAGTCCCTATGAGGTGCCATTCGCCTCCCGGATCCCATCCTGGGCTCCAGGAGGTCGGGCACTTTTGTGCCCTGGGTCCCCTCTGTCACCTCGAGTGCACGGATTACAAGAAAGGGGGGTAATTTTCCTCCGGATTAGTAGGTGCAAGGGTATGCCCAAACACCCTCCCGGGGCTGGTGGTCCCTGCTGGGGACCAGATGAGCGATGCCCGGGCAGCACCTCCCAGGCATTCGGGGCTCCCTCCTCTGGGCCGCAGAGTGGGAAAGTACCCGGGACGGGCTCCATGGGTCCCGGGCCCTGGAGCCCCGGAGCCCTGGAGCCCTGCTGCCCTGAAGCCCCAGAACCCTGGAGCCCTGCAGCACTGGAGCCCTGGAGCCCTGGAGCCCTGCAGCCCCGGAGCCCTGCAACCCCTCGAGCCGTGGAGCCCTGCAGTCCCCGAGCCCTGCAGCCCCAGAGCCCCGGAGCCCTGGAGCCCTGCAGCTCCTGAGCCCTAAAGGCCCGGGGCAGGCAGATTGGCGTCATTTCGGGCCCGGCCATCCGGTCGCCCCTCTCGCCACGGCCATCTGGTCGCCCGCAATGCTTTCCTAGGGGGCGACTAGATGGCCGGACTTCCCTGGAAGTCCCTATGAGGTGCCATTCGCCTCCCGGATCCCATCCTGGGCTCCAGGAGGTCGGGCACTTTTGTGCCCTGGGTCCCCTCTGTCACCTCGAGTGCACGGATTACAAGAAAGGGGGGTAATTTTCCTCCGGATTAGTAGGTGCAAGGGTATGCCCAAACACCCTCCCGGGGCTGGTGGTTCCCTGCTGGGGACCAGATGAGCGATGCCCGGGCAGCACCTCCCAGGCATTCGAGGCTCCCTCCTCCGGGCCGCAGAGTGGGAAAGTACCTGGGATGGGCTCCATGGGTCCCGGGCCCTGGAGCCCTGGAGCCCTGGAGCCCTGCTGCCCTGAAGCCCCAGAGCCCTGGAGCCCTGCTGCACTGGAGCCCTGGAGCCCTGGAACCCTGCAGCCCCGGAGCCCTGCAGCCCCCCGAGCCGTGGAGCCCTGCAGTCCCCGAGCCCTGCAGCCCCAGAGCCCCGGAGCCCTGGAGCCCTGCAGCTCCTGAGCCCTAAAGGCCCGGGGCAGGCAGATTGGCGTCATTTCGGTCCCGGCCATCTGGTCGCCCCTCTCGCCTCGGCCATCTGGTCACCCGCAATGCTTTCCTATGGGGCGACTAGATGGCCGGACTTCCCTGGAAGTCCCTATGAGATGCCATTCGCCTCCCGGATCCCAGCCAGGGCTCCAGGAGGTCGGGCACGTTTGCGCCCTGGGTCCCCTCTGTCACCTGGAGTGCACAGATTACAAGAAAGGGGGGTAATTTTCCTCCGGATTAGTAGGTGCAAGGGTATGCCCAAACAGCCTCCCAGGTCTGGTGGTTCCCTGCTGGGGACCAGATGGGCGATGCCCGGGGAACACCTCCCAGGCATTCGGGGCTCCCTCCTCCGGGCCGCAGAGTGGGAAAGTACCCGGGACGGGCTCCATGGGTCCCGGGCCCTGGAGCCCTGGAGCTCCGGAGCCCTGGAGCCCTGCTGCCCTGAAGCCCCAGAGCCCTGGAGCCCTGCAGCCCTGGAGCCCTGGAGCCCTGCAGCCCCGGAGCCTTGCAGCCCCCCGAGCCGTGGAGCCCTGCAGTCCCCGAGCCCTGCATCCCTGCAGCCCCAGAGCCCTGGAGCCCTGCAGCTCCTGAGCCCTAAAGGCCCGGGGCAGGCAGATTGGCGTCATTTCGGTCCCGGCCATCTGGTCGCCCCTCTTGCCACGGCCATCTGGTCGCCCGCAATGCTTTCCTATGGGGCGACTAGATGGCCGGACTTCCCTGGAAGTCCCTATGAGATGCCATTCCCCTCCCGGATCCCAGCCAGGGCTCCAGGAGGTCGGGCACGTTTTCGCCCTGGGTCCCCTCTGTCACCTCGAGTGCACAGATTACAAGATAGGGGGGTAATTTTCCTCCGGATTAGTAGGTGCAAGGGTATGCCCAAACACCCTCCCAGGTCTGGTGGTTCCCTGCTGGGGACCAGATGGGCGATGCCCGGGGAACACCTCCCAGGCATCCGGGGCTCCCTCCTCCGGGCCACAGAGTGGCAAAGTACCCGGGATAGGCTCCATGGGTCCTGGGCCCTGGAGCCCTGGAGCCCTGCTGCCCTGGAGCCCAGCAGCCCCGGAGCCCTGCAGCCCTGGAGCCCTGCAGCCCTGGAGCCCTGGAGCCCCGGAGTCCTGCAGCTCCCTGAGCAGTGGAGCCCTGCAGTCCCCGAGCCCTTCAGCCCCGGAGCCCCGGAGCCCTGCAGCTCCTGAGCCCTACAGGCCCGAGGCAGGCAGATTGGCGTCCTTTCGGTCCCGGCCATCAGGTCGCCCCTCTCGCCCCGGCCATCTGGTCGCCCGCAATTCTTTCCTATGGGGCGACTAGATGGCCGGACGTCCCTGGAAGTCCCCATGAGGTGCCATTCGCCTCCCGGATCCCATCCTGGGCTCCAGGAGGTCGGGCACTTTTGTGCCCTGGGTCCCCTCTGTCACCTCGAGTGCACGGATTACAAGAAAGGGGGGTAATTTTCCTCCGGATTAGTAGGTGCAAGGGTATGCCCAAACACCCTCCCGGGGCTGGTGGTTCCCTGCTGGGGACCAGATGAGCGATGCCCGGGCAGCACCTCACAGGCATTCGGGGCTCCCTCCTCCGGGCCGCAGAGTGGGAAAGTACCCGGGACGGGCTCCATGGGTCCCGGGCCCTGGAGCCCCGGAGCCCCGGAGCCCTGGAGCCCTGCAGCCCTGGAGCCCTGGAGCCCTGGAGCCAAGGAGCCCTGCAGCCCCCGAGCCGTGGAGCCCTGCAGTCCCCGAGCCCTGCATCCCTGCAGCCCCAGAGCCCCGGAGCCCCGGAGCCCTGCAGCTCCTGAGCCCTAAAGGCCCGGGGCAGGCAGATTGGCGTCATTTCGGTCCCGGACATCTGGTCGCCCCTCTCGCCACGGCCATCTGGTCGCCCGCAATGCTTTCCTATGGGGCGACTAGATGGCCGGACTTCCCTGGAAGTCCCTATGAGATGTCATTCACCTCCCGGATCCCAGCCAGGGCTCCAGGAGGTCGGGCACGTTTGCGCCCTGGGTCCCCTCTGTCACCTCGAGTGCACAGATTACAAGAAAGGGGGGTAATTTTCCTCCGGATTAGTAGGTGCAAGGGTATGCCCAAACACCCTCCCAGGTCTGGTAGTTCCCTGCTGGGGACCAGATGGGCGATGCCCGGGGAACACCTCCCAGGCATCCGGGGCTCCCTCCTCAAGGCCGCAGAGTGGCAGAGTACCCGGGATAGGCTCCATGGGTCCTGGGCCGTGGAGCCCTCGAGCCCTGCTGCCCTGGAGCCCAGCAGCCCCGGAGTCCTGCAGCCCTGGAGCCCTGGAGCCCTGGAGCCCCGGAGCCCTGTAGCCCCCCGAACCGTGGAGCCCTGCAGTCCCCGAGCCCTGCAGCCCCGGAGCCCCGGAGCCCTGCAGCTCCTGAGCCCTACAGGCCCGAGGCAGGCAGATGGGCGACCTTTCGGTCCCGGCCATCAGGTCGCCCCTCTCGCCTCGGCCATCTGGTCGCCCGCAATTCTTTCCTATGGGGCGACTAGATGGCCGGACTTCCCTGGAAGTCCCTATGAGGTGCCATTCGCCTCCCGGATCCCATCCTGGGCTCCAGGAGGTCGGGCACTTTTGTGCCCTCGGTCCCCTCTGTCACCTCGAGTGCACGGATTACAAGAAAGGGGGGTAATTTTGCTCCGGATTAGTAGGTGCAAGGGTATGCCCAAACACCCTCCTGGGGCTGGTGGTTCACTGCTGGGGACCAGATGAGCGATGCCCGGGCAGCACCTCCCAGGCATTCGGGGCTCCCTCCTCCGGGCCGCAGAGTGGGAAAGTACCCGGGACGGGCTCCATGGGTCCCGGGCCCTGGAGCCCCGGAGCCCTGGAGCCCTGGAACCCTGCTGCCCTGAAGCCCCAGAGCCCTGGAGCCCTGCAGCCCTGAAGCCCTGGAGCCCTGCAGCCACGGAGCCCTGCAGCCCCCCGAGCCGTGGAGCCCTGCAGTCCCCGAGCCCTGCATCCCTGCAGCCCCAGAGCCCCGGAGCCCCGGAGCCCCGGAGCCCTGGAGCCCTGCAGCTCCTGAGCCCTAAAGGCCCGGGGCAGGCAGATTGGCGTCATTTCGGTCCCGGACATCTGGTCGCCCCTCTCGCCACGGCCATCTGGTCGCCCGCAATGCTTTCCTATGGGGCGACTAGATGGCCGGACTTCCCTGGAAGTCCCTATGAGATGCCATTCGCCTCCCGGATCCCAGCCAGGGTCCAGGAGGTCGGGCACGTTTGCGCCCTGGGTCCCCTCTGTCACCTCGAGTGCACAGATTACAAGAAAGGGGGGTAATTTTCCTACGGATTAGTAGGTGCAAGGGTATGCCCAAACACCCTCCCAGGTCTGGTAGTTCCCTGCTGGGGACCAGATGGGCGATGCCCGGGGAACACCTCCCAGGCATCCGGGGCTCCCTCCTCCGGGCCGCAGAGTGGCAAAGTACCTGGGATAGGCTCCATGGGTCCTGGGCCGTGGAGCCCTGGAGCCCTGCTGCCCTGGAGCCCTGCAGCTCCCTGAGTCGTGGAGCCCTGCAGTCCCCGAGCCCTTCAGCCCCGGAGCCCCGGAGCCCTGCAGCTCCTGAGCCCTACAGGCCCGAGGCAGGCAGATTGGCGTCCTTTCGGTCCCGGCCATCAGGTCGCCCCTCTCGCCTCGGCCATCTGGTCGCCCGCAATTCTTTCCTATGGGGCGACTAGATGGCCGGACGTCCCTGGAAGTCCCTATGAGGTGCCATTCGCCTCCCGGATCCCATCCTGGGCTCCAGGAGGTCGGGCACTTTTGTGCCCTGGGTCCCCTCTGTCACCTCGAGTGCACGGATTACAAGAAAGGGGGGTAATTTTCCTCCGGATTAGTAGGTGCAAGGGTATGCCCAAACACCCTCCCGGGGCTGGTGGTTCCCTGCTGGGGACCAGATGAGCGATGCCCGGGCAGCACCTCACAGGCATTCGGGGCTCCCTCCTCCGGGCCGCAGAGTGGGAAAGTACCCGGGACGGGCTCCATGGGTCCCGGGCCCTGGAGCCCCGGAGCCCTGGAGCCCTGCAGCCCTGGAGCCCTGGAGCCCTGGAGCCCTGCAGCACCCGAGCCGTGGAGCCCTGCAGTCCCCGAGCCCTGCATCCCTGCAGCCCCAGAGCCCCGGAGCCCCGGAGCCCTGTAGCCCTGCAGCCCCGGAGCCCTGCATGCCCGGGGCAGGCAGATTGGCGTCATTTCGGTCCCGGCCATCTGGTCGCCCCTCTCGCCTCGGCCATCTGGTCGCCCAAAATGCTTTTCTATGGGGCGACTAGATGGCCGGACTTCCCTGGAAGTCCCTATGAGATGCCATTCGCCTCCCGGATCCCAGCCAGGGCTCCAGGAGGTCAGGCACGTTTGCGCCCTGGGTCCCCTCTGTCACCTCGAGTGCACAGATTACAAGAAAGGGGGGTAATTTTCCTCCGGATTAGTAGGTGCAAGGGTATGCCCAAACACCCTCCCAGGTCTGGTGGTTCCCTGCTGGGGACAAGATGGGCGATGCCCAGGAACACATCCCAGGCATCCGGGGCTCCCTCCTCCGGGCCGCAGAGTGGCAAAGTACCCGGGAAAGGCTCCATGGGTCCTGGGCCGTGGAGCCCTGGAGCCCTGCTGCCCTGGAGCCCAGCAGCCCCGGAGCCCTGCAGCCCTGGAGCCCTGGAGCCCTGGAGCCCCGGAGCCCTGCAGCCCCCCGAGCCGTGGAGCCCTGCAGTCCCCGAGCCCTACAGCCCCAGAGCCCCGGAGCCCTGCAGCTCCTGAGCCCTACAGGCCCGAGGCAGGCAGATTGGCGTCCTTTCGGTCCCGGCCATCAGGTCGCCCCTCTCGCCTCGGCCATCTGGTCGCCCGCAATTCTTTCCTATGGGGCGACTAGATGGCCGGACTTCCCTGGAAGTCCCTATGAGGTGCCATTCGCCTCCCGGATCCCATCCTGGGCTCCAGGAGGTCGGGCACTTTTGTGCCTTGGGTCCCCTCTGTCACCTTGAGTGCACGGATTACAAGAAAGGGGGGTAATTTTCCTCCGGATTAGTAGGTGCAAGGGTATGCCCAAACACCCTCCCGGGGCTGGTGGTCCCTGCTGGGGACCAGATGAGCGATGCCCAGGCAGCACCTCCCAGGCATTCGGGGGTCCCTCCTCCGGGCCGCAGAGTGGGAAAGTACCCGGGACGGGCTCCATGGGTCCCGGGCCCTGGAGCCCCGGAGCCCTGGAGCCCTGCTGCTCTGAAGCCCCAGAGCCCTGGAGCCCTGCAGCACTGGAGCCCTGGAGCCCTGGAGCCCTGCAGCCCCGGAGCCCTGCAGCCCCCCGAGCCGTGGAGCCGTGGAGCCCTGCCGTCCCCGAGCCCTGCATCCCTGCAGCCCCAGAGCCCCGGAGACCCGGAGCCCTGGAGCCCTGCAGCTCCTGAGCCCTAAAGGCCCGGGGCAGGCAGATTGGCGTCATTTCGGTCCCGGCCATCTGGTCGCCCCTCTCGCCACGGCCATCTGGTCGCCCGCAATGCTTTTCTATGGGGCGACTAGATGGCCGGATTTCCCTGGAAGTCCCTATGAGATGCCATTCACCTCCCGGATCCGAGCCAGGGCTCCAGGAGGTCGGGCACGTTTGCGCCCTGGGTCCCCTCTGTCACCTCGAGTGCACAGATTACAAGAAAGGGGGGTAATTTTCCTCCGGATTAGTAGGTGCAAGGGTATGCCCAAACACCCTCCCAGGTCTGGTGGTTCCCTGCTGGGGACCAGATGGGCGATACCCGGGGAACACCTCCCAGGCATCCGGGGCTCCCTCCTCTAGGGCGCAGAGTGGCAAAGTACCCGGGATAGGCTCCATGGGTCCTGGGCCCTGGAGCCCTGCTGCCCTGGAGCCCAGCAGCCCTGGAGCCCTGCAGCCCTGGAGCCCTGGAGCCCTGGAGCCCTGGAGCCCCGGAGCCCTGCAGCCCTCCGAGCCGTGGAGCCCTGCAGTCCCCGAGCCCTGCAGCCCCGGAGCTCCGGAGCCCTGCAGCTCCTGAGCCCTACAGGCCCGAGGCAGGCAGATTGGCGTCCTTTCAGTCCCGGCCATCAGGTCGCCCCTCTCGCCTCGGCCACCTGGTCGCCCGCAATTCTTTCCTATAAGGGGGACTAGATGGCCGGACTTCCCTGGAAGTCCCTATGAGGTGCCATTCGCCTCCTGGATCCCATCCTGGGCTCCAGGAGGTCGGGCACTTTTGTGCCCTGGGTCCCCTCTGTCACCTGGAGTGCACGGATTACAAGAAAGGGGGGTAATTTTCCTCCGGATTAGTAGGTGCAAGGGTATGCCCAAACACCCTCCCGGGGCTGGTGGTTCCCTGCTGGGGACCAGATGAGCGATGCCCGGGCAGCACCTCCCAGGCATTCAGGGCTCCCTCCTCCGGGCCGCAGAGTGGGAAAGTACCCGGGACGGGCTCCATGGGTCCTGGGCCCTGGAGCCCCGGAGTCCCGGAGCCCTGGAGCCCTGCTGCCCTGAAGCCCCAGAGCCCTGGAGCCCTGCAGCCCTGGAGCCCTGCAGCCCCGGAGCCCTGCAGCCCCCAGAGCCGTGGAGCCCTGCAGTCCCCGAGCCCTGCATCCCTGCAGCCCCAGAGCCCCGGAGCCCCGGAGCCCTGGAGCCCTGCAGCTCCTGAGCCCTAAAGGCCCGGGGCAGGCAGATTGGCGTCATTTCGGTCCCGGCCATCTGGTTGCCCCTCTTGCCACGGCCATCTGGTCGCCCGCAATGCTTTCCTATGGGGCGACTAGATGGCCGGACTTCCCTGGAAGTCCCTATGAGATGCCATTCGCCTCCCGGATCCCAGCCAGCGCTCCAGGAGGTCGGGCACGTTTGCGCCCTGGGTCCCCTCTGTCACCTCGAGTGCACAGATTACAAGAAAGGGGGGTAATTTTCCTCCGGATTAGTAGGTGCAAGGGTATGCCCAAACACCCTCCCAGGTCTGGTAGTTCCCTGCTGGGGACCAGATGGGCGATGCCCGGGGAACACCTCCCAGGCATCCGGGGCTCCCTCCTCCGGGCCGCAGAGTGGCTAAGTACCCGGGATAGGCTCCATGGGTCCTGGGCCCTGGAGCCCTGCTGCCCTGGAGCCCAGCAGCCCTGGAGCCCTGGAGCCCCGGAGCCCTGCAGCCCCCCGAGCCGTGGAGCCCTGCAGTCCCCGAGCCCTGCAGCCCCGGAGCCCAGGAGCCCTGCAGCTCCTGAGCCCTACAGGCCCGAGGCAGGCAGATGGGCGTCCTTTCGGTCCCGGCCATCAGATCGCCCCTCTCGCCTCGGCCATCTGGTCGCCCGCAATTCTTTCCTATGGGGCGACTAGATGGCCGGACTTCCCTGGAAGTCCCTATGAGGTGCCATTCGCCTCCCGGATCCCATCCTGGGCTCCAGAAGGTCGGGCACTTTTGTGCCCTGGGTCCCCTATGTCACCTCGAGTGCACGGATTACAAGAAAGGGGGGTAATTTTCCTCCGGATTAGTAGGTGCAAGGGTATGCCCAAACACCCTCCCGGGGCTGGTGGTTCCCTGCTGGGGACCAGATGAGCGATGCCCGGGCAGCACCTCCCAGGCATTAGGGGCTCCCTCCTCCGGGCCGCAGAGTGGGAAAGTACCCGGGACGGGCTCCATGGGTCCCGGGCCATGGAGGCCCGAAACCTTGGAGCCCAGCAGCCCAGCAGCCCCGGAGGCCTGGAGCCCTGGAGCAATGGAGCCCCGGAGCCCTGCAGCCCTGCTGCCCTGGAGCCCCCGAGCCCTGGAGCCCTGGAGCCCTGCAGCCCTGCAGCCCCGGAGCCCTGCAGCCCCCCCGAGCCGTGGAGCCCTGCAGTCCCCGAGCCCTGCATCCCTGCAGCCCCAGAGCCCCGGAGGCCCGGAGGCACAGAGCCCTGGAGCCCCAGAGCCCCGAGCTGGGTGCTCGGGCCCTGGGCCCTGTCCCCTGGCCTGCTGCGCTGCCAAGAGCCCAGGTCGGGGTTCCGTTGTGCCCGGGCAGTCCTCCCTGCTTGTCAAAGTGCCGGGGGGCCCCGGGTCGGAGGGCCTGTCGGGGCCCCCTGGGAGCCTCCATGGCTGGGGCCCAGCTGGGGCTCTGGGGCTCTGGGCCTCCGGTCGGCCATGCCGCGGAGCCCGCTGACTCCTTCGTTGGGGCACAGGGTGTCCAGACGGCTCCTCTTTTATCTGGTCACCCCGATTCCCTCGGCCATCTGGTCGACCGCAATGCTTTCCTATGGGGCGACCAGATGACCGAACTTCCCTGGAAGTCCCGATGAGGTGCCATTCGCCTCCCGGATCCCAGCCAGGGCTCCAGGAGGTCGGGCTCGTTCGTGCCTTGGGTCCCCTATGTGACCTCGAGTGCACAGATTACAAGAAAGGGGGGTAATGTTCCTCCGGATTACTAGGGAGAGGGTCAGTCAGACCTCCGGAGATTCTGAATCAGGGGAAAGCAGCCCTGGGGCCTGCCCGCCGGGGCCCCCATGTCCTGGGGACACTCTTGCCTCTCAGCCCATTGCCGATGGTCCTTTTTCACTGAGTTTGAGGGGGAAGGTGTCCCGGGGCCCGCCTGCCAGGGGCCCCCAGGGGCCCGGGAACACTCCTGCCTCTCGGCCCCTTGTCGATGGTCGTTTTTATCAGGGTTCGATGGTCGTTTTTCTAAGAGTTTGATGAGGCAGACTTCAATGACGTCTGGCCATGCTGAGAGGGGGAAGGCATCCCGGGGTCCACCCGCCAGGGGCCCCCAGGGGCCCGGGACGCTTCTGCCTCTCAGCCCCTTGCCAATGGTCGTTTTTCTCCGAGTTCGATGGTCGTTTTTCTCCGAGTTTGATCAGGCAGACTTCCATGAGGTCTGGCCATGCTGAGAGGGGGGATGCGTCCCCGGGCCCACCCGCCAGGGGCCCCCAGGGGCCTGGGGACGCTTCTGCCTCTCAGCCCCTTGCCGATGGTCGTTTTTCTCCGAGTTTGATCAGGCATACCTCCGTGAGGTCTGGCCTTGCTGAGAGTGAAAAGGCGTCCTGGAGCCCACCTGCCAGGGGCCCCCAGGGGCCCGGGGACGCTTCTGCCTCTCAGACCCTTGCCGATGGTCGTTTTTCTCCGAGTTTGATGGTCGTTTTTCTCCGAGTTTGATCAGGCAGACTTCCATGAGGTTTGGCCATGCTGAGAGGGGGGATGCGTCCCGGGGCCCACCCGCCAGGGGCCCCCAGGGGCCCGGGGACCCTTCTGCCTCTCAGCCCCTTGCCGATGGTCGTTTTTCTCCGAGTTTGATCAGGTATACCTCCGTGAGGTCTGGCCATGCTGAGAGGGGAAAGGCATCCCGGGGGCTGCCAGGGACCCCCAGGGGCCCGGGGACGCTTCTGCCTCTCAGCCCCTTGCCGATGGTTGTTTTTCTCCGAGTTCGATGGTTGTTTTTCTCCGAGTTTGATCAGGCAGACTTCCATGAGGTCTGGCCATGCTGAGAGGGGGAAGGCGTCCCGGGACCCACCCGCCAGGGGCCCCCCAGGGGCCCAGGGACGCTTCTGCCTCTCAGCCCCTTGCCGATGGTCGTTTTTCTCCGAGTTCGATCAGGCATACCTCCGTGAGGTCTGGCCATGCTGAGATGGGAAAGGCGTCCCGGGGCCCGCCTGCCAGGGGCCCCCAGGGGCCCCCAGGGGCCCGGGGAAGCTTCTGCCTCTCAGCCCCTTGCCGATGGTCATTTTTCTCCTAGTTCGATAGTAGTTTTTCTCCGAGTTTGATCAGGCAGACTTCCATGAGGTCTGGCCATGCTGAGAGGGGGAAGGCGTCCCGGGGCCCACCCGCCAGGGGTCCCCAGGGGCCCACGGACGCTTCTGCCTCTCAGCCCCTTGCTGATGGTCGTTTTTATCAGGGTTCGATGGTCGTTTTTCTAAGAGTTTGATGAGGCAGACTTCCATGAGGTCTGGCCATGCTGAGAGGGGGAAGGCGTCCCGGGGCCGACCCGCCAGGGGCCCCCAGGGGCCCGGGGACGCTTCTGCCTCTCAGCCCCTTGCCGATGGTCGTTTTTCTCCGAGTTCAATCAGGCATACCTCCGTGAGGTCTGGCCATGCTGAGAGGGGAAAGGCGTTCCAGGGCCCGCCTGCCAGGGGCCCCCAGGGGCCCAGGAAAAATCCTGCCTCTCGGCCCCTTGTCGATGGTCGTTTATATCAGGGTTCGATGGTCGTTTTTCTAAGAGTTTGATGAGGCAGACTTCCATGATGTCGGGCCATGCTGAGAGGGGGAAGGCGTCCCGGGGCCTGCCTGCCAGGGGCCCCCAGGGGCCCGGGGACGCTCCTGCCTCTCAGCCCCTTGCCAATGGTCCGTTTTCTCCGAGTTTGATCAGGCACAGACCTCCGTGAGGTCTGGCCATGCTGAGGGGGGGAAGGTGTCCTGGGGACCGCCTGCCAGGGGCCCCCAGGGGCCCGTGGACACTTCTGCCTCTTGGCCCCTTGCCGATGGTTGTTTTTCTCCGAGTTCGATGGTTGTTTTTCTCCGAGTTTGATCTGGCAGACTTCCATGAGGTCCGGCCATGCTGAGAGGAGGGGAGGCATCCTGGGGCCTGCCTGCCAGGGGCCCCCAAGATCCCGGGGACGCTCCTGCCTCTCAGCCCCTTGCCGATGGTCGTTTTTCTCCAAATTTGATCAGGCATACCTCCGTGAGGTCTGGCCATGCAGAGAGGGGAAGGTCGTCCTGGGGCCCACCCGCCAGGGGCCCCCAGGGGCCCGTGGACGCTTCTCCCTCTCGGCCCCTTGTTGATGGTTGTTTTTATCAGGGTTCGATGGTCGTTTTTCTCCGAGTTTGATCAGGCAGACTTCCATGAGGTGTGGCCATGCTTAGAGGCGGAAGGCATCCCGGGGTCCGCCAGCCAGGGGCACTCAGGGGCCCGGGGACGCTCCTGCCTCTCAGCCCCTTGCCGATGGTCCTTTTTCTCCGAGTTTGATCAGGCACATGTTCGTGGGGCACCCGGTGCTAAATCATTCGTAGACGATCTGGGTCAGGGTTTCGTAAGTAGCAGAGAAGCTACCTCGCTGCGATCTATTGAAAGTCATCCTCTGAGCCAAGCTTTTGTCTTTTTCCGTGCGTGGGCGCCCGTGGAAGCCTCCCTCCATCACACCCAGGGGTGGGTCCCTCTGCCGCCTGGCCGGCGGGAGGGATGCGGAGGGGGTAACGTGGGCCTGTGGGAGGCTGCCTCCACCACGTGCCCTTCGGCAGGGGGGCCTCACCCTCCCGTCCCTGCCCCACCGGGGTGCGGGGATGGGGGCCACACCTTCCCTTGCGGGTCAGCAGGGTGACCAGATGGCCTGGGCCGCCGTCGGCTGGGCCTCCGCTTCCCACTGCTGCATGGGCAAGTCGAGCAGGGAGGCAAACAGCAGCAGCGCCTGGCCACCCTCGCTGGACTGCAAGGGCGACTGGGTACGGCATCCTCCCAGGCCATCCGGGCGCTGGGTCGTCCTGGGTCATCTGGCTGCCTGGCTGCGCGACCAGATTGCCCTGCGGGCAGGTTGACCAGATGGCCCTGTGGGCTGGGCGACCAGATGGCCCTGCGGGCTGGCGGCCGGGCTAACTCCAACTTTTGTCCTTCCCCTAGGTTCTGTAAGCCCCCACTACGTGGGGGCTTAATAGTCAACAAAAATGGGCTCCCCGGGCAGGCCGTCGGGGAGAGGACGTGGCCTGGGCTTAACCCTCCTTGGTTCCGGCCCAGGGTCTGGGTGCTGGGGACAGGGGGGTCCACCGGGAGGCTCTCCCCGGGCCCAGCTAGGGTTGGTAGGCTGGGCCTGGGGCCTGAGCTCCGTCCTGCAAGCCGGCCGAGGTTCCGGGCGTTCATCGGGGCCATGGGAGGCTCTCCCCGGGCTGGCTAGGGTTTCGGAAGCAGGGACCGGGCCCGGGGCTTGAGCTCCGTCCGGTAGGCTATGGGGTTGCTGGAGCCTCCCCGTCCCGCAAGCCGGCCGAGGTTCCGGGCGTTCATCAGGGCCAAGGGAGGCTCTCGCCGGCCTGGCTAGGGTTTTGGAAGCAGGGACCGGGAGCGGGCCCGGGGCTTGAGCCCCGTCCGGCAGGGCCTGGTGGTGTGGCAATACCCCTCCGTCCTGCAGCCCTGGAGCCCCCGGAGCCCTACAGCCCCTGGAGCCCTGGAGCCCCCCTGGAGCCCTGCAGCCCTGCAGCCCCGGAGCCCGGGAGCCCTGGAGCCCCCGAGGAGCCTTGCAGCCCCCGAGGAGCCCTGCAGCCCCGGAGCCCTGCAGCGAGCCCCCGAGGAGCCCTGCAGCCCCCGAGGAGCCCTGCAGCCCCGGAGCCCTGCAGCCCTGGAGCACCCGGAGCCCTGCAGCCCTGGAGCACCCGGAGCCCTGGAGCCCCCGGAGCCCCCGGAGCCCTACAGCCCCTGGAGCCCTGGAGCCCCCCCGGAGCCCTGCAGCCCTGAAGCCCTGCAGCCCTGGAGCCCGGGAGCCCTGGAGCCCCCGAGGAGCCCTGCAGCCCTGGAGCCCTGCATGCCCGGGGCAGGCAGATTGGCGTCATTTCGGTCCCGGCCATCTGGTCGCCCCTCTCGCCTCGGCCATCTGGTCGCCCGCAATGCTTTCCTATGGGGCGACTAGATGGCCGGACTTCCCTGGAAGTCCCTATGAGATGCCATTCCCCTCCCGGATCCCAGCCAGGGCTCCAGGAGGTCGGGCACGTTTTCGCCCTGGGTCCCCTCTGTCACCTCGAGTGCACAGATTACAAGATAGGGGGGTAATTTTCCTCCGGATTAGTAGGTGCAAGGGTATGCCCACACACCCTCCCAGGTCTGGTGGTTCCCTGCTGGGGACCAGATGGGCGGTGCCCGGGGAACACCTCCCAGGCATCCGGGGCTCCCTCCTCCGGGCCACAGAGTGGCAAAGTACCCGGGATAGGCTCCATGGGTCCTGGGCCCTGGAGCCCTGGAGCCCTGCTGCCCTGGAGCCCAGCAGCCCCGGAGCCCTGCAGCCCTGGAGCCCTGCAGCCCTGGAGCCCTGGAGCCCCGGAGCCCTGCAGCTCCCTGAGCCGTGGAGCCCTGCAGTCCCCGAGCCCTTCAGCCCCGGAGCCCCGGAGCCCTGCAGCTCCTGAGCCCTACAGGCCCGAGGCAGGCAGATTGGCGTCCTTTCGGTCCCGGCCATCAGGTCGCCCCTCTCGCCTCGGCCATCTGGTCGCCCGCAATTCTTTCCTATGGGGCGACTAGATGGCCGGACGTCCCTGGAAGTCCCTATGAGGTGCCATTCGCCTCCCGGATCCCATCCTGGGCTCCAGGAGGTCGGGCACTTTTGTGCCCTGGGTCCCCTCTGTCACCTCGAGTGCACGGATTACAAGAAAGGGGGGGTAATTTTCCTCCGGATTAGTAGGTGCAAGGGTATGCCCAAACACCCTCCCGGGGCTGGTGGTTCCCTGCTGGGGACCAGATGAGCGATGCCCGGGCAGCACCTCACAGGCATTCGGGGCTCCCTCCTCCGGGCCGCAGAGTGGGAAAGTACCCGGGACGGGCTCCATGAGTCCCGGGCCCTGGAGCCCCGGAGCCCCGGAGCCCTGGAGCCCTGCAGCCCTGGAGCCCTGGAGCCCAGGAGCCCTGGAGCCCTGCAGCCCCCGAGCCGTGGAGCCCTGCAGTCCCCGAGCCCTGCATCCCTGCAGCCCCAGAGCCCCGGAGCCCCGGAGCCCTGTAGCCCTGCAGCCCATGAGCCCTAAAGGCCCGGGGCAGGCAGATTGGCGTCATTTCGGTCCCGGCTATCTGGTCGCCCCTCTCGCCACGGCCATCTGGTCGCCCTCAATGCTTTCCTATGAGGCGACTAGATGGCCGGACTTCCCTGGAAGTCCCTATGAGATGCCATTCGCCTCCCGGATCCCAGCCAGGGCTCCAGGAGGTCGGGCACGTTTGCGCCCTGGGTCCCCTCTGTCACCTGGAGTGCACAGATTACAAGAAAGGGGGGTAATTTTCCTCCGGATTAGTAGGTTCAAGGGTATGCCCAAACACCCTCCCAGGTCTGGTAGTTCCCTGCTGGGGACCAGATGGGCGATGCCCGGGGAACACCTCCCAGGCATCCGGGGCTCCCTCCTCCGGGCCGCAGAGTGGCAAAGTACCCGGGATAGGCTCCATGGGTCCTGGGCCGTGGAGCCCTGGAGCCCTGCTGCCCTGGAGCCCAGTAGCCCCGGAGCCCGGCAGCCCTGGAGCCCTGGAGCCCTGGGGCCCTGGAGCCCTGGAGCCCTGGAGCCCCGGAGCCCTGCAGCCCCCGAGCCGTGGAGCCCTGCAGTCCCCGAGCCCTGCAGCCCCGGAGCCCCGGAGCCCTGCAGCTCCTGAGCCCTACAGGCCCGAGGCAGGCAGATTGGCGTCCTTTCGGTCCAGGCCATCAGGTCGCCCCTCTCGCCTCGGCCATCTGGTCGCCCGCAATTCTTTCCTATGGGGCGACTAGATGGCCGGACTTCCCTCGAAGTTCCTATGAGGTGCCATTCGCCTCCCGGATCCCATCCTGGGCTCCAGGAGGTCGGGCACTTTTGTGCCCTGGGTCCCCTCTGTCACCTCGAGTGCACGGATTACAAGAAAGGGGGGTAATTTTCCTCCGGATTAGTAGGTGCAAGGGTATGCCCAAACACCCTCCCGGGACTGGTGGTTCCCTGCTAGGGACCAGATGAGCGATGCCCGGGCAGCACCTCCCAGGCATTCGGGGCTCCCTCCTCCGGGCCGCAGAGTGGGAAAGTACCCGGGACGGGCTCCATGGGTCCCGGGCCCTGGAGCCCCGGAGCCCCGGAGCCCTGGAGCCCTGCTGCCCTGAAGCCCCAGAGCCCTGCAGCCCTGGAGCCCTGGAGCCCTGGAGCCCTGGAGCCCTGGAGCCCTGCAGCCCCGGAGCCCTGCAGCCCCCGAGCCGTGGAGCCCTGCAGTCCCCGAGCCCTGCATCCCTGCAGCCCCAGAGCCCCGGAGCCCCGGAGCCCCGGAGCCCTGGAGCCCCGCAGCTCCTGAGCCCTAAAGGCCCGGGGCAGGCAGATTGGCGTCATTTCGGTCCCGGCCATCTGGTCGCCCCTCTCGCCACGGCCATCTGTTCGCCCGCAATGCTTTCCTATGGGGCGACTAGATGGCCGGACTTCCCTGGAAGTCCCTATGAGATGCCATTCGCCTCCCGGATCCCAGCCAGGGCTCCAGGAGGTCGGGCACGTTCGTGCCCTGGGTCCCCTCTGTCACCTCGAGTGCACAGATTACAAGAAAGGGGGGTAATTTTCCTCCGGATTAGTAGGTGCAAGGGTATGCCCAAACACCCTCCCAGGTCTGGTGGTTCCCTGCTGGGGACCAGATGGGCGATGCCCGGGGAACACCTCCCAGGCATCCGGGGCTCCCTCCTCCGGGACGCAGAGTGGCAAAGTACCCGGGATAGGCTCCATGGGTCCTGGGCCCTGGAGCCCTGGAGCCCTGCTGCCCTGGAGCCCAGCAGCCCCGGAGCCCTGCAGCCCTGGAGCCCTGGAGCCCTGGAGCCCTGGAGCCCCGGAGCCCTGCAGCCCCCGAGCCGTGGAGCCCTGCAGTCCCCGAGCCCTGCAGCCCCGGACCCCCGGAGCCCTGCAGCTCCTGAGCCCTACAGGCCCGAGGCAGGCAGATTGGCGTCCTTTCGGTCCCGGCCATCAGGTCGCCCCTCTCGCCTCGGCCATCTGGTCGCCCGCAATTCTTTCCTATGGGGCGACTAGATGGCCGGACTTCCCTGGAAGTCCCTATGAGGTGCCATTCGCCTCCCGGATCCCATCCTGGGCTCCAGGAGGTCGGGCACTTTTGTGCCCTGGGTCCCCTCTGTCACCTCGAGTGCACGGATTACAAGAAAGGGGGATAATTTTCCTCCAGATTAGTAGGTGCAAGGGTATGCCCAAACACCCTCCCGGGGCTGGTGGTCCCTGCTGGGGACCAGATGAGCGATGCCAGGGCAGCACCTCCCAGGCATTCGGGGCTCCCTCCTCCGGGCCGCAGAGTGGGAAAGTACCCGGGACGGGCTCCATGGGTCCCGGGCCCTGGAGCCCCGGAGCCCTGGAGCCCTGCTGCCCTGAAGCCCCAGAGCCCTGGAGCCCTGGAGCCCTGGAGCCCTGGAGCCCTGGAGCCCTGGAGCCCTGCAGCCCTGCAGCCCCCCCGAGCCGTGGAGCCCTGCAGTCCCCGAGCCCTGCAGCCCCAGAGCCCCGGAGCCCCGGAGCCCTGGAGCCCTGCAGCTCCTGAGCCCTAAAGGCCCGGGGGCAGGCAGATTGGCGTCATTTCGGTCCCGGCCATCTGGTCGCCCTTCTCGCCACGGCCTTCTGGTCGCCCGCAATGCTTTCCTATGGGGCGACTAGATGGCCGGACTTCCCTGGAAGTCCCTATGAGATGCCATTCGCCTTCCGGATCCCAGCCAGGGCTCCAGGAGGTCGGGCACGTTTGCGCCCTGGGTCCCCTCTGTCACCTCGAGTGCACAGATTACAAGAAAGGGGGGTCATTTTCCTCCGGATTAGTAGGTGCAAGGGTATGCCCAAACACCCTCCCAGGTCTGGTAGTTCCCTGCTGGGGACCAGATGTGCGATGCCCGGGGAACACCTCCCAGGCATCCGGGGCTCCCTCCTCCGGGCCGCAGAGTGGCAAAGTACCCAGGATAGGCTCCATGGGTCCTGGGCCCTGGAGCCCTGGAGCCCTGCTGCCCTGGAGCCCAGCAGCCCCGGAGCCCTGCAGCCCTGGAGCCCTGGAGCCCTGGAGCCCCGGAGCCCTGCAGCCCCCCGAGCCGTGGAGCCCTGCAGTCCCCGAGCCCTGCAGCCCTGCAGCCCCGGAGCCCTGCAGCTCCTGAGCCCTACAGGCCCGAGGCAGGCAGATTGGCGTCCTTTCGGTCCCGGCCATCAGGTCGCCCCTCTCACCTCGGCCATCTGGTCGCCCGCAATTCTTTCCTATGGTGCGACTAGATGGCCGGACTTCCCTGGAAGTCCCTATGAGGTGCCATTCGCCTCCCGGATCCCATCCTGGGCTCCAGGAGTTCGGGCACTTTTGTGCCCTGGGTCCCCTCTGTCACCTCGAGTGCACGGATTACAAGAAAGGGGGGTAATTTTCCTCCGGATTAGTAGGTGCAAGGGTATGCCAAAACACCCTCCCGGGGCTGGTGGTTCCCTGCTGGGGACCAGATGAGCGATGCCCAGGCAGCACCTCCCAGGCATTCGGGGCTCCCTCCTCCGGGCCGCAGAGTGGGAAAGTACCCGGGACGGGCTCCATGGGTCCCGGGCCCTGGAGCCCTGGAGCCCTGGAGCCCTGGAGCCCTGGAGCCCTGGAACCCTGCTGCCCTGAAGCCCCAGAGCCCTGCAGCCCTGGAGCCCTGGAGCCCTGCAGCCCCGGAGCCCTGCAGCCCCCGAGCCGTGGAGCCCTGCAGTCCCCGAGCCCTGCATCCCTGCAGCCCCAGAGCCCCGGAGCCCCGGAGCCCTGCAGCTCCTGATCCCTAAAGGCCCGGGGCAGGCAGAATGGCGTCATTTCGGTCCCGGACATCTGGTCGCCCCTCTCGCCACGGCCATCTGGTCGCCCGCAATGCTTTCCTATGGGGCGACTAGATGGCCGGACTTCCCTGGAAGTCCCTATGAGATGCCATTCGCCTCCCGGATCCCAGCCAGGGCTCCAGGAGGTCGGGCACGTTTGCGCCCTGGGTCCCCTCTGTCACCTCGAGTGCACAGATTACAAGAAAGGGGGGTAATTTTCCTCCGGATTAGTAGGTGCAAGGGTATGCCCAAACACCCTCCCAGGTCTGGTAGTTCCCTGCTGGGGACCAGATGAGCGATGCCCGGGCAGCACCTCCCAGGCATTCGGGGCTCCCTCCTCCGGGCCGCAGAGTGGGAAAGTACCCGGGACGGGCTCCATGGGTCCTGGGCCCTGGAGCCCCGGAGCCCCGGAGCCCTGGAGCCCTGCTGCCCTGAAGCCCCAGAGCCCTGGAGCCCTGCAGCCCTGGAGCCCTGCAGCCCTGGAGCCCTGCAGCCCCGGAGCCCTGCAGCCCCCAGAGCCGTGGAGCCCTGCAGTCCCTGAGCCCTGCATCCCTGCATCCCCAGAGCCCCGGAGCCCCGGAGCCCTGGAGCCCTGCAGCTCCTGAGCCCTAAAGGCCCGGGGCAGGCAGATTGGCGTCATTTCGGTCCCGGCCATCTGGTCGGCCCTCTCGCCACGGCCATCTGGTCGCCCGCAATGCTTTCCTATGGGGCGACTAGATGGCCGGAATTCCCTGGAAGTCCCTATGAGATGCCATTCGCCTCCCGGATCCCAGCCAGGGCTCCAGGAGGTGGGGCACGTTCGTGCCCTGGGTCCCCTCTGTCACCTCGAGTGCACAGATTACAAGAAAGGGGGGTAATTTTCCTCCGGATTAGTAGGTGCAAGGGTATGCCCAAACACCCTCCCAGGTCTGGTGGTTCCCTGCTGGGGACCAGATGGGCGATGCCCGGGCAGCACCTCCCAGGCATTCGGGGCTCCCTCCTCCGGGCCGCAGAGTGGGAAAGTACCCGGGACGGGCTCCATGGGTCCTGGGCCCTGGAGCCCCGGAGCCCCGGAGCCCTGGAGCCCTGCTGCCCTGAAGCCCCAGAGCCCTGGAGCCCTGCAGCCCTGGAGCCCTGCAGCCCTGGAGCCCTGCAGCCCCGGAGCCCTGCAGCCCCCAGAGCCGTGGAGCCCTGCAGTCCCCGAGCCCTGCATCCCTGCATCCCCAGAGCCCCGGAGCCCCGGAGCCCTGGAGCCCTGCAGCTCCTGAGCCCTAAAGGCCCGGGGCAGGCAGATTGGCGTCATTTCGGTCCCGGCCATCTGGTCGGCCCTCTCGCCACGGCCATCTGGTCGCCCGCAATGCTTTCCTATGGGGCGACTAGATGGCCGGAATTCCCTGGAAGTCCCTATGAGATGCCATTCGCCTCCCGGATCCCAGCCAGGGCTCCAGGAGGTGGGGCACGTTCGTGCCCTGGGTCCCCTCTGTCACCTCGAGTGCACAGATTACAAGAAAGGGGGGTAATTTTCCTCCGGATTAGTAGGTGCAAGGGTATGCCCAAACACCCTCCCAGGTCTGGTGGTTCCCTGCTGGGGACCAGATGGGCGATGCCCGGGGAACACCTCCCAGGCATCCGGGGCTCCCTCCTCCGGGCCGCAGAGTGGCAAAGTACCCGGGATAGGCTCCATGGGTCCTGGGCCCTGGAGCCCTGCTGCCCTGGAGCCCAGCAGCCCTGGAGCCCTGGAGCCCCGGAGCCCTGCAGCCCCCCGAGCCGTGGAGCCCTGCAGTCCCCGAGCCCTGCAGCCCCGGAGCCCCGGAGCCCTGCAGCTCCTGAGCCCTACAGGCCCGAGGCAGGCAGATGGGCGTCCTTTCGGTCCCGGCCATCAGGTCGCCCCTCTCGCCTCGGCCATCTGGTCGCCCGCAATTCTTTCCTATGGGGCGACTAGATGGCCGGACTTCCCTGGAAGTCCCTATGAGGTGCCATTCGCCTCCCGGATCCCATCCTGGGCTCCAGGAGGTCGGGCACTTTTGTGCCCTGGGTCCCCTCTGTCACCTCGAGTGCACGGATTACAAGAAAGGGGGGTAATTTTCCTCCGGATTAGTAGGTGCAAGGGTATGCCCAAACACCCTCCCAGGGCTGGTGGTTCCCTGCTGGGGACCAGATGAGCGATGCCCGTGCAGCACCTCCCAGGCATTCGGGGCTCCCTCCTCCGGGCCGCAGAGTGGGAAAGTACCCGGGACGGGCTCCATGGGTCCCGGGCCATGGAGGCCCGAAACCTTGGAGCCCAGCAGCCCAGCAGCCCCGGAGGCCTGGAGCCCTGGAGCAATGGAGCCCCGGAGCCCTGCAGCCCTGCAGCCCTGGAGCCCCCGAGCCCTGGATCCCTGGAGCCCTGCAGCCCTGCAGCCCCGGAGCCCTGCAGCCCCCCCCGAGCCGTGGAGCCCTGCAGTCCCCGAGCCCTGCATCCCTGCAGCCCCAGAGCCCCAGAGCCCCGGAGGCCCGGAGCCCCAGAGCCCCGAGCTGGGTGCTCGGGCCCTGGGCCCTGTCCCCCGGCCTGCTGCACTGCCAAGAACCCAGGTCGGGGTTCTGTTGTGCCCGGGCAGTCCTCCCTGCTTGTCAAAGTGCCGGGGGGCCCCGGGTCGGAGGGCCTGTCGGGGCCCCCTGGGAGCCTCCATGGCTGGGGCCCAGCTGGGGCTCTGGGCCTCCGGTCGGCCATGCCGCGGAGCCCGCTGACTCCTTCGTTGGGGCACAGGGTGTCCAGACGGCTCCTCTTTCATCTGGTCGCCCCGATTCCCTCAGCCATTCGGTCGACCGCAATGCTTTCCTATGGGGCGACCAGATGACCGAACTTCCCTGGAAGTCCCGATGAGGTGCCATTCGCCTGCCGGATCCCAGCCAGGGCTTCAGGAGGTCGGGCTCGTTCGTGCCTTGGGTCCCCTATGTGACCTCGAGTGCACAGATTACAAGAAAGGGGGGTAATGTTCCTCCGGATTACTAGGGAGAGGGTCAGTCAGACCTCCGGAGATTCTGAATCAGGGGAAAGCAGCCCTGGGGCCTGCGCGCCAGGGCCCCCATGTCCTGGGGACACTCTTGCCTCTCAGCCCATTGCCGATGGTCCTTTTTCACCGAGTTTGAGGGGGAAGGTGTCCCGGGGCCCGCCTGCCAGGGGCCCCCAGGGGCCCAGGGACGCTTCTGCCTCTCTGCCCCTTGCAGTTTGGTCGTTTTTCTCCGAGTTCGATGGTCGTTTTTCTCCGAGTTTGATCAGGCAGACTTCCATGAGGTCTGGCCATGCTGAGAGGGGGGAGGCGTCCCGGGGCCCACCCGCCAGGGGCACCGAGGTGCCCGGGGATGCTTCTGCCTCTCAGCCCCTTGCCGAAGGTCGTTTTTCTCCGAGTTTGATCAGGCATACCTCTGTGAGGTCTGGCCATGCTGAGAGGGGAAAGGCGTCCCGGGGCCCGCCTGCCAGGGGCCCCCAGGGGCCCGGGGACACTCCTGCCTCTCGGCCCCTTGTCGATGGTCGTTTTTATCAGGGTTCGATGGTCGTTTTTCTAAGAGTTTGATGAGGCAGACTTCCATGAGGTCTGGCCATGCTGAGAGGGGGAAGGCGTCCCGGGGCCGACCCGCCAGGGGCCCCCAGGGGCCTGGGGACGCTTCTGCCTCTCAGCCCCTTGCCGATGGTCGTTTTTCTCCGAGTTCGATCAGGCATACCTCCGTGAGGTCTGGCCATGCTGAGAGGGGAAAGGCGTCCCAGGGCCCGCCTGCCAGGGGCCCCCAGGGGCCCGGGAACAATCCTGCCTCTCGGCCCCTTGTCGATGGTCGTTTATATCAGGGTTCGATGGTCGTTTTTCTAAGAGTTTGATGAGGCAGACTTCCATGACGTCTGGCCATGCTGAGAGGGGGAAGGCATCCCGGGGTCCACCCGCCAGGGGCCCCCAGGGGCCCGGGACGCTTCTGCCTCTCAGCCCCTTGCCGATGGTCGTTTTTCTCCGAGTTTGATCAGGCAGACTTCCATGAGGTCTGGCCATGCTGAGAGGGGGGATGCGTCCCGGGGCCCACCTGCCAGGGGCCCCCAGGGGCCCGGGGATGCTTCTGCCTCTCAGCCCCTTGCCGATGGTCGTTTTTCTCCGAGTTTGATCAGGCATACCTCCGTGAGGTCTGGCCATGCTGAGAGGGGAAAGGCGTCCCGGGGGCTGCCAGGGACCCCCAGGGGCCCGGGGACGCTTCTGCCTCTCAGCCCCTTGCCGATGGTCGTTTTTCTCCGAGTTCGATGGTTGTTTTTCTCTGAGTTTGATCAGGCAGACTTCCATGAGGTCTGGCCATGCTGAGAGGGGAAAGGCGTCCCAGGGCCCACCTGCCAGGGGCCCCCAGGGGCCCGGGGAAGCTTCTGCCTCTCAGCCCCTTGCCGATGTTTGTTTTTCTCCGAGTTCGATGGTAGTTTTTCTCCGAGTTTGATCAGGCAGACTTCCATGAGGTCTGGCCATGCTGAGAGGGGGAAGGCGTCCCGGGGCCCACCCGCCAGGGGCCCCCAGGGGCCCGGGGACGCTTCTGCCTCTCAGCCCCTTGCCGATGGTCGTTTTTATCAGGGTTCGATGGTCGTTTTTCTAAGAGTTTGATGAGGCAGACTTCCATGAGGTCTGGCCATGCTGAGAGGGGGAAGGCGTCCCGGGGCCGACCCGCCAGGGGCCCCCAGGGGCCTGGGGACGCTTCTGCCTCTCAGCCCCTTGCCGATGGTCGTTTTTCTCCGAGTTCGATCAGGCATACCTCCGTGAGGTCTGGCCATGCTGAGAGGGGAAAGGCGTCCCAGGGCCCGCCTGCCAGGGGCCCCCAGGGGCCCGGGAACAATACTGCCTCTCGGCCCCTTGTCGATGGTCGTTTATATCAGGGTTCGATGGTCGTTTTTCTAAGAGTTTGATGAGGCAGACTTCCATGACGTCTGGCCATGCTGAGAGGGGGAAGGCATCCCGGGGTCCACCCGCCAGGGGCCCCCAGGGGCCCGGGACGCTTCTGCCTCTCAGCCCCTTGCCGATGGTCGTTTTTCTCCGAGTTTGATCAGGCAGACTTCCATGAGGTCTGGCCATGCTGAGAGGGGGGATGCGTCCCGGGGCCCACCCGCCAGGGGCCTCCAGGTGCCCGGGGACGCTTCTGCCTCTCAGCCCCTTGCCGATGGTCGTTTTTCTCCGAGTTTGATCAGGCATACCTCTGTGAGGTCTGGCCTTGCTGAGAGGGAAAAGGAGTCCTGGGGCCCGCCTGCCAGGGGCCCCCAGGGGCCCGGGGACGCTTCTGCCTCTCAGCCCCTTGCCGATGGTCGTTTTTCTCCGAGTTCGATGGTCGTTTTTCTCCGAGTTTGATCAGGCAGACTTCCATGAGGTCTGGCCATGGTGAGAGGGGGGAAGCGTCCCGGGGCCCACCCGCCAGGGGCCCCCAGGGGCCCGGGGACGCTTCTGCCTCTCAGCCCCTTGCCGATGGTCGTTTTTCTCCGAGTTCGATCAGGTATACCTCCGTGAGGTCTGGCCATGCTGAGAGGGGAAAGGCGTCCCGGGGGCTGCCAGGGACCCCCAGGGGCCCGGGGACGCTTCTGCCTCTCAGCCCCTTGCCGATGGTCGTTTTTCTCCGAGTTCGATGGTTGTTTTTCTCCGAGTTTGATCAGGCAGACTTCCATGAGGTCTGGCCATGCTGAGAGGGGGAAGGCGTCCCGGGACCCACCCGCCAGGGGCCCCCAGGGGCCCGGGGACGCTTCTGCCTCTCAGCCCCTTGCCGATGGTCGTTTTTCTCCGAGTTCGATCAGGCATACCTCCGTGAGGTCTGGCCATGCTCAGAGGGGAAAGGCGTCCCAGGGCCCGCCTGCCAGGGGCCCCCAGGGGCCCGGGGAAGCTTCTGCCTCTCAGCCCCTTGCCGATGTTTGTTTTTCTCCGAGTTCGATGGTAGTTTTTCTCCGAGTTTGATCAGGCAGACTTCCATGAGGTCTGGCCATGCTGAGAGGGGGAAGGTGTCCCGGGGCCCACCCGCCAGGGGCCCCCAGGGGCCCGGGGAAGCTTCTGCCTCTCAGCCCCTTGCCGATGGTCGTTTTTCTCCGAGTTCGATCAGGCATACCTCCGTGAGGTCTGGCCATGCTGAGAGGGGAAAGGCGTCCCAGGGCCCGCCTGCCAGGGGCCCCCAGGGGCCCGGGGAAGCTTCTGCCTCTCAGCCCCTTGCCGATGTTTGTTTTTCTCCGAGTTCGATGGTAGTTTTTCTCCGAGTTTGATCAGGCAGACTTCCATGAGGTCTGGCCATGCTGAGAGGGGGAAGGCGTCCCGGGGCCCACCCGCCAGGGGCCCCCAGGGGCCCGGGGACGCTTCTGCCTCTCAGCCCCTTGCCGATGGTCGTTTTTATCAGGGTTCGATGGTCGTTTTTCTAAGAGTTTGATGAGGCAGACTTCCATGAGGTCTGGCCATGCTGAGAGGGGGAAGGCGTCCTGGGGCCGACCCGCCAGGGGCCCCCAGGGGCCCGGGACGCTTCTGCCTCTCAGCCCCTTGCCGATGGTCGTTTTTCTCCGAGTTCGATCAGGCATACCTCCGTGAGGTCTGGCCATGCTGAGAGGGAAAAGGCGTCCCAGGGCCCGCCTGCCAGGGGCCCCCAGGGGCCCGGGAACAATCCTGCCTCTCGGCCCCTTGTCGATGGTCGTTTATATCAGGGTTCGATGGTCGTTTTTCTAAGAGTTTGATGAGGCAGACTTCCATGATGTCTGGCCATGCTGAGAGGGGGAAGGCGTCCCGGGGCCCGCCTGCCAGGGGCCCCCAGGGGCCCGGGGAAGCTCCTGCCTCTCAGCCCCTTGCCGATGGTCCGTTTTCTCCGAGTTTGATCAGGCACAGACCTCCGTGAGGTCAGGCCATGCTGAGGGGGGGAAGGTGTCCTGGGGACCGCCTGCCAGGGGCCCCCAGGGGCCCGTGGACACTTCTGCCTCTTGGCCCCTTGCCGATGGTTGTTTTTCGCCGAGTTCGATGGTTGTTTTTTTCCGAGTTTGATCAGGCAGACTTCCATGAGGTCCGGCCATGCTGAGAGGAGGGGAGGCATCCCGGGGCCTGCCTGCCAGGGGCCCCCAAGATCCCGGGGACGCTCCTGCCTCTCAGCCCCTTGCCGATGGTCGTTTTTCTCCAAATTTGATCAGGCATACCTCCGTGAGGTCTGGCCATGCAGAGAGGGGAAGGTCGTCCTGGGGCCCACCCGCCAGGGGCCCCCAGGGGCCCGTGGACGCTTCTGCCTCTCGGCCCCTTGTTGATGGTTGTTTTTATCAGGGTTCGATGGTCGTTTTTCTCCGAGTTTGATCAGGCAGACTTCCATGAGGTGTGGCCATGCTTAGAGGCGGAAGGCATCCCGGGGTCCGCCAGCCAGGGGCACTCAGGGGCCCGGGGACGCTCCTGCCTCTCAGCCCCTTGCCGATGGTCCTTTTTCTCCGAGTTTGATCAGGCGCATGTTCGTGGGGCACCCGTTGCTAAATCATTCGTAGACGATCTGGGTCAGGGTTTCGTAAGTAGCAGAGAAGCTACCTTGCTGCGATCTATTGAAAGTCATCCTCTGAGCCAAGCTTTTGTCTCTTTCCGTGCGTGGGCGCCCGTGGAAGCCTCCCTCCATCACACCCAGGGGTGGGTCCCTCTGCCACCTGGCCGGCGGGAGGGATGCGGAGTGGTAACGTGGGCCTGTGGGAGGCTGCCTCCACCACGTGCCTTTCGGCAGGGGGGCCTCCCCCTCCCGTCCCTACCCCACCGGGGTGCGGGGATGGGGGCCACACCTTCCCTTGCGGGTCAGCAGGGTGACCAGATGGCCTGGGCCGCCGCCGGCCGGGCCTCCGCTTCCCACTGCTGCATGGGCAAGTCGAGCAGGGAGGCAAACAGCAGCAGCGCCTGGCCACCCTCGCTGGACTGCAAGGGCGACTGGGTACAGCATCCTCCCAGGCCATCCGGGCGCTGGGTCGTCCTGGGTCATCTGGCTGCCTGGCTGCGCGACCAGATTGCCCTGCGGGCAGGGTGACCAGATGGCCCTGTGGGCTGGGCGACCAGATGGCCCTGCGGGCTGGCGGCCGGGCTAACTCCAACTTTTGTCCTTCCCCTAGGTTCTGTAAGCCCCCACTACGTGGGGGCTTAATAGTCAACAAAAATGGGCTCCCCGGGCAGGCCGTCGGGGAGAGGACGTGGCCTGGGCTTAACCCTCCTTGGTTCCGGCCCAGGGTCTGGGTGCTGGGGACAGGGGGGTCCACCGGGAGGCTCTCCCCGGGCCCGGCTAGGGTTGGTAGGCTGGGCCTGGGGCCTGAGCTCCGTCCTGCAAGCCGGCCGAGGTTCCGGGCGTTCATCGGGGCCAAGGGAGGCTCTCCCCGGGCTGGCTAGGGTTTCGGAAGCAGGGACCGGGCCCGGGGCTTGAGCTCCGTCCGGTAGGCTATGGGGTTGCTGGAGCCTCCCCATCCCGCAAGCCGGCCGAGGTTCCGGGCGTTCATCAGGGCCAAGGGAGGCTCTCCCCGGCCTGGCTAGGGTTTTGGAAGCAGGGACCGGGAGCGGGCCCGGGGCTTGAGCTCCGTACGGCCGGCCATGGGTTTGCTGGAGCTTCCTCGTCCTGCAAGCCGGCCGGGGTTCCAGGCGTTCATCCGAGCCAAGGGAGGCTCTTTCTCCGGCCTGGCTAGGGTTTCAGAAGCAGGGACCGGGAGCAGGCCCGGGGCTTGAGCCTGGTGGTGTGGCAATACCCCTCCGTCCTGCAGCCCTGGAGCCCCTGGAACCCTGGAGCCCCCGGAGCCCTACAGCCCCTGGAGCCCAGGAGCCCCCCTGGAGCCCTGCAGCCCTGCAGCCATGCAGCCCTGGAGCCCGGGAGCCCTGGAGCCCCTGAGGAGCCCTGCAGCCCCCGAGGAGCCCTGCAGCCCCGGAGCCCTGCAGCCCTGGAGCACCCGGAGCCCTGGAGCCCCCAGAGCCCTACAGCCCCTGGAGCCCTGGAGCCCCCCCGGAGCCCTGGAGCCCTGAAGCCCTGCAGCCCTGGAGCCCGGGAGCCCTGGAGCCCCCGAGGAGCCCTGCAGCCCCGGAGCCCTGCATGCCCGGGGCAGGCAGATTGGCGTCATTTTTGTCCCGGCCATCTGGTCGCCCCTCTCGCCTCGGCCATCTGGTCGCCCAAAATGCTTTTCTATGGGGCGACTAGATGGCCGGACTTCCCTGGAAGTCCCTATGAGATGCCATTCGCCTCCCGGATCCCAGCCAGGGCTCCAGGAGGTCGGGCACGTTTGCGCCCTGGGTCCCCTCTGTCACCTCGAGTGCACAGATTACAAGAAAGGGGGGTAATTTTCCTCCGGATTAGTAGGTGCAAGGGTATGCCCAAACAC
The DNA here is from genome assembly GCF_964263255.1 of Lissotriton vulgaris. Taxonomy (NCBI): domain Eukaryota; kingdom Metazoa; phylum Chordata; class Amphibia; order Caudata; family Salamandridae; genus Lissotriton; species Lissotriton vulgaris. Next base: position 539,370,164 of record NC_141693.1, on the reverse strand, counting down.
CCTCCCAGGTCTGGTAGTTCCCTGCTGGGGACCAGATGGGCGATGCCCGGGGAACACCTCCCAGGCATAAAGGGCTCCCTCCTCCGGGCCGCAGAGTGGCAAAGTACCAGGGATAGGCTCCATGGGTCCTGGGCCCTGGAGCCCTGGAGCCCTGCTGCCCTGGAGCACAGCAGCCCCGGAGCCCTGCAGCCCTGGAGCCCTGGAGCCCCGGAGCCCTGCAGCCCCCCGAGCCGTGGAGACCTGCAGTCCCCGAGCCCTGCAGCCCCGGAGCCCCGGAGCCCTGCAGCTCCTGAGCCCTACAGGCCCGAGGCAGGCAGATTGGCGTCCTTTCGGTCCCGGCCATCAGGTCGCCCCTCTCGCCTCGGCCATCTGGTCGCCCGCAATTCTTTCCTATGGGGCGACTAGATGGCCGGACTTCCCTGGAAGTCCCTATGAGGTGCCATTCGCCTCCCGGATCCCATCCTGGGCTCCAGGAGGTTGGGCACTTTTGTGCCCTGGGTCCCCTCTGTCACCTCGAGTGCACGGATTACAAGAAAGGGGGGTAATTTTCCTCCAGATTAGTAGGTGCAAGGGTATGCCCAAACACCCTCCCGGGGCTGGTGGTTCCCTGCTGGGGACCAGATGAGCGACGCCCGGGCAGCACCTCACAGGCATTCGGGGCTCCCTCCTCCGGGCCGCAGAGTGGGAAAGTACCCGGGACGGGCTCCATGGGTCCCGGGCCCTGGAGCCCCGGAGCCCCGGAGCCCTGGAGCCCTGCTGCCCTGAAGCCCCAGAGCCCTGGAGCCCTGCAGCCCTGGAGCCCTGGAGCCCTGGAGCCCTGCAGCCCCCCGAGCCGTGGAGCCCTGCAGTCCCCGAGCCCTGCATCCCTGCAGCCCCAGAGCCCCAGAGCCCCGGAGCCCTGGAGCCCTGCAGCTCCTGAGCCCTAAAGGCCCGGGGCAGGCAGATTGGCGTCATTTCGGTCCCGGCCATCTGGTCGCCCCTCTCGCCACGGCCATCTGTTCGCCCGCAATGCTTTCCTATGGGGCGACTAGATGGCCGGACTTCCCTGGAAGTCCCTATGAGATGCCATTCGCCTCCCGGATCCCATCCTGGGCTCCAGGAGGTTGGGCACTTTTGTGCCCTGGGTCCCCTCTGTCACCTCGAGTGCACGGATTACAAGAAAGGGGGGTAATTTTCCTCCAGATTAGTAGGTGCAAGGGTATGCCCAAACACCCTCCCGGGGCTGGTGGTTCCCTGCTGGGGACCAGATGAGCGACGCCCGGGCAGCACCTCACAGGCATTCGGGGCTCCCTCCTCCGGGCCGCAGAGTGGGAAAGTACCCGGGACGGGCTCCATGGGTCCCGGGCCCTGGAGCCCCGGAGCCCCGGAGCCCTGGAGCCCTGCTGCCCTGAAGCCCCAGAGCCCTGGAGCCCTGCAGCCCTGGAGCCCTGGAGCCCTGGAGCCCTGCAGCCCCCCGAGCCGTGGAGCCCTGCAGTCCCCGAGCCCTGCATCCCTGCAGCCCCAGAGCCCCAGAGCCCCGGAGCCCTGGAGCCCTGCAGCTCCTGAGCCCTAAAGGCCCGGGGCAGGCAGATTGGCGTCATTTCGGTCCCGGCCATCTGGTCGCCCCTCTCGCCACGGCCATCTGGTCGCCCGCAATGCTTTCCTATGGGGCGACTAGATGGCCGGACTTCCCTGGAAGTCCCTATGAGATGCCATTCGCCTCCCGGATCCCAGCCAGGGCTCCAGGAGGTCGGGCACGTTTGCGCCCTGGGTCCCCTCTGTCACCTCGAGTGCACGGATTACAAGAAAGGGGGGTAATTTTCCTCCAGATTAGTAGGTGCAAGGGTATGCCCAAACACCCTCCCGGGGCTGGTGGTTCCCTGCTGGGGACCAGATGAGCGATGCCCGGGCAGCACCTCCCAGGCATCCGGGGCTCCCTCCTCCGGGCCGCAGAGTGGCAAAGTACCCGGGATAGGCTCCATGGGTCCTGAGCCCTGGAGCCCTGCTGCCCTGGAGCACAGCAGCCCAGGAGCCCTGCAGCCCTGGAGCCCTGGAGCCCTGGAGCCCCGGAGCCCTGCAGCCCCCCAAGCCGTGGAGCCCTGCAGTCCCCGAGCCCTGCAGCCCTGGAGCCCCGGAGCCCTGCAGCCCCCCAAGCCTTGGAGCCCTGCTGCCCTGAAGCCCCAGAGCCCTGCAGCCCTGGAGCCCTGGAGCCCTGGAGCCCTGGAGCCCTGGAGCCCTGCAGCCCTGGAGCCCTGCAGCCCCCGAGCCGTGGAGCCCTGCAGTCCCCGAGCCCTGCATCCCTGCAGCCCCAGAGCCCCGGAGCCCCGGAGCCCTGGAGCCCTGGAGCCCTGCAGCTCCTGAGCCCTAAAGGCCCGGGGCAGGCAGATTGGCGTCATTTCGGTCCCGGCCATCTGGTTGCCCCTCTCGCCACGGCCATCTGGTCGCCCGCAATGCTTTCCTATGGGGCGACTAGATGGCCGGACTTCCCTGGAAGTCCCTATGAGATGCCATTCGCCTCCCGGATCCCAGCCAGGGCTCCAGGAGGTCGGGCACGTTCGTGCCCTGGGTCCCCTCTGTCACCTCGAGTGCACATATTACAAGAAAGGGGGGTAATTTTCCTCCGGATTAGTAGGTGCAAGGGTATGCCCAAACACCCTCCCAGGTCTGGTGGTTCCTTGCTGGGGACCAGATGGGCGATGCCCGGGGAACACCTCCCAGGCATCCGGGGCTCCCTCCTCCGGGCCGCAGAGTGGCAAAGTACCCGGGATAGGCTCCATGGGTCCTGGGCCCTGGAGCCCTGGAGCCCTGCTGCCCTGGAGCCCAGCAGCCTTGGAGCCCTGGAGCCCCGGAGCCCTGCAGCCCTGCAGCCCCCCGAGCCGTGGAGCCCTGCAGTCCCCGAGCCCTGCAGCCCCGGAGCCCCGGAGCCCTGCAGCTCCTGAGCCCTACAGGCCCGAGGCAGGCAGATGGGCGTCCTTTCGGTCCCGGCCATCAGGTCGCCCCTCTCGCCTCGGCCATCTGGTCGGCCGCAATTCTTTCCTATGGGGCGACTAGATGGCCGGACTTCCCTGGAAGTCCTTATGAGGTGCCATTCGCCTCCCGGATCCCATCCTGGGCTCCAGGAGGTTGGGCACTTTTGTGCCCTGGGTCCCCTCTGTCACCTCGAGTGCACGGATTACAAGAAAGGGGGGTAATTTTCCTCCGGATTAGTAGGTGCAGGGGTATGCCCAAACACCCTCCCGGGGCTGGTGGTTCCCTGCTGGGGACCAGATGAGCGATGCCCGGGCAGTACCTCCCAGGCATTCGGGGCTCCCTCCTTCGGGCCGCAGAGTGGGAAAGTACCCGGGACGGGCTCCATGGGTCCCGGGCCATGGAGGCCCGAAACCTTGGAGCCCAGCAGCCCAACAGCCCCGGAGGCCTGGAGCCCTGGAGCAATGGAGCCCCGGAGCCCTGCAGCCCTGCTGCCCTGGAGCCCCCTAGCCCTGGAGCCCTGCAGCCCTGCAGCCCCGGAGCCCTGCAGCCCCCCGAGCCTTGGAGCCCTGCAGTCCCCGAGCCCTGCATCCCTGCAGCCCCAGAGCCCCGGAGGCCCGGAGGCACAGAGCCCCGGAGCCCCAGAGCCCCGAGCTGGGTGCTCGGGCCCTGGGCCCTGTCCCCCGGCCTGCTGCACTGCCAAGAGCCCAGGTCGGGGTTCCGTTGTGCCCGGGCAGTCCTCCCTGCTTGTCAAAGTGCCAGGGGGCCCCGGGTCGGAGGGCCTGTCGGGGCCCCCTGGGAGCCTCCATGGCTGGGGCCCAGCTGGGGCTTTGGGGCTCTGGGCCTCCGGTCGGCCATGCCGCGGAGCCCGCTGACTCCTTCGTTGGGGCACAGGGTGTCCAGACGGCTCCTCTTTCATCTGGTCGCCCCGATTCCCTCGGCCATCTGGTCGACCGCAATGCTTTCCTATGGGGCGACCAGATGACCGAACTTCCCTGGAAGTCCCGATGAGGTGCCATTCGCCTCCCGGATCCCAGCCAGGGCTCCAGGAGGTCGGGCTCGTTCGTGCCTTGGGTCCCCTATGTGACCTCGAGTGCACAGATTACAAGAAAGGGGGGTAATGTTCCTCCGGATTACTAGGGAGAGGGTCAGTCAGACCTCCGGAGATTCTGAATCAGGGGAAAGCAGCCCTGGGGCCTGCCCGCCGGGGCCTCCATGTCCTGGGGACACTCTTGCCTCTCAGCCCATTGCCGATGGTCCTTTTTCACCGAGTTTGAGGGGGAAGGTGTCCCGGGGCCCGCCTGCCAGGGGCCCCCAGGGGCCCAGGGACGCTTCTGCCTCTCTGCCCCTTGCCGATGGTCGTTTTTCTCCGAGTTCGATGGTCGTTTTTCTCCGAGTTTGATCAGGCAGACTTCCATGAGGTCTGGCCATGCTGAGAGGGGGGATGCGTCCCGGGGCCCACCTGCCATTGGACCCCAGGGGCCCGGGGATGCTTCTGCCTCTCAGCCCCTTGCCGATGGCTGTTTTTCTCCGAATTTGATCAGGCATACCTCTGTGAGGTCTGGCCATGCTGAGAGGGGAAAGGCGTCCCGGGGGCTGCCAGGGACCCCCAGGGGCCCGGGGACGCTTCTGCCTCTCAGCCCCTTGCCGATGGTCGTTTTTCTCCGAGTTCGATGGTTGTTTTTCTCCGAGTTTGATCAGGCAGACTTCCATGAGGTCTGGCCATGCTGAGAGGGGAAAGGCGTCCCAGGGCCCACCTGCCAGGGGCCCCCAGGGGCCCGGGGAAGCTTCTGCCTCTCAGCCCCTTGCCGATGTTTGTTTTTCTCCGAGTTCGATGGTAGTTTTTCTCCGAGTTTGATCAGGCAGACTTCCATGAGGTCTGGCCATGCTGAGAGGGGGAAGGCGTGCCCGGGGCCCACCCGCCAGGGGCCCCCAGGGGCCCTGGGACGCTTCTGCCTCTCAGCCCCTTGCCGATGGTCGTTTTTATCAGGGTTCGATGTTCGTTTTTCTAAGAGTTTGATGAGGCAGACTTCCATGAGGTCTGGCCATGCTGAGAGGGGGAAGGCGTCCCGGGGCCGACCCGCCAGGGGCCCCCAGGGGCCTGGGGACGCTTCTGCCTCTCAGCCCCTTGCCGATGGTCGTTTTTCTCCGAGTTCGATCAGGCATACCTCCGTGAGGTCTGGCCATGCTGAGAGGGGAAAGGCGTCCCAGGGCCCGCCTGCCAGGGGCCCCGAAAAGGCCCGGGAACAATCCTGCCTCTCGGCCCCTTGTCGATGGTCGTTTATATCAGGTTTCGATGGTCGTTTTTCTAAGAGTTTGATGAGGCAGACTTCCATGACGTCTGGCCATGCTGAGAGGGGGAAGGCATCCCGGGGTCCACCCGCCAGGGGCCCCCAGGGGCCCGGGACGCTTCTGCCTCTCAGCCCCTTGCCGATGGTCGTTTTTCTCCGAGTTTGATCAGGCAGACTTCCATGAGGTCTGGCCATGCTGAGAGGGGGGATGCGTCCCGGGGCCCACCCGCCAGGGGCCCCCAGGTGCCCGGGGACGCTTCTGCCTCTCAGCCCCTTGCCGATGGTCGTTTTTCTCCGAGTTTGATCAGGCATACCTCTGTGAGGTCTGGCCTTGCTGAGAGGGAAAAGGAGTCCTGGGGCCCGCCTGCCAGGGGCCCCCAGGGGCCCGGGGACGCTTCTGCCTCTCAGCCCCTTGCCGATGGTCGTTTTTCTCCGAGTTCGATCCTCGTTTTTCTCCGAGTTTGATCAGGCAGACTTCCATGAGGTCTGGCCATGGTGAGAGGGGGGAAGCGTCCCGGGGCCCACCCGCCAGGGGCCCCCAGGGGCCAGGGGACGCTTCTGCCTCTCAGCCCCTTGCAGATGGTCGTTTTTCTCCGAGTTCGATCAGTTATACCTCCGTGAGGTCTGGCCATGCTGAGAGGGGAAAGGCGTCCCGGGGGCTGCCAGGGACCCCCAGGGGCCCGGGGACGCTTCTGCCTCTCAGCCCCTTGCCGATGGTCGTTTTTCTCCGAGTTCGATGGTTGTTTTTCTCCGAGTTTGATCAGGCAGACTTCCATGAGGTCTGGCCATGCTGAGAGGGGAAAGGCGTCCCAGGGCCCACCTGCCAGGGGCCCCCAGGGGCCCGGGGAAGCTTCTGCCTCTCAGCCCCTTGCCGATGTTTGTTTTTCTCCGAGTTCGATGGTAGTTTTTCTCCGAGTTTGATCAGGCAGACTTCCATGAGGTCTGGCCATGCTGAGAGGGGGAAGGCGTCCCGGGGCCCACCCGCCAGGGGCCCCCAGGGGCCCGGGGACGCTTCTGCCTCTCAGCCCCTTGCCGATGGTCGTTTTTATCAGGGTTCGATGGTCGTTTTTCTAAGAGTTTGATGAGGCAGACTTCCATGAGGTCTGGCCATGCTGAGAGGGGGAAGGCGTCCTGGGGCCGACCCGCCAGGGGCCCCCAGGGGACTGGGGACGCTTCTGCCTCTCAGCCCCTTGCCGATGGTCGTTTTTCTCCGAGTTCGATCAGGCATACCTCCGTGAGGTCTGGCCATGCTGAGAGGGGAAAGGCGTCCCAGGGCCCGCCTGCCAGGGGCCCCCAGGGGCCCGGGAACAATCCTGCCTCTCGGCCCCTTGTCGATGGTCGTTTATATCAGGGTTCGATGGTCGTTTTTCTAAGAGTTTGATGAGGCAGACTTCCATGACGTCTGGCCATGCTGAGAGGGGGAAGGCATCCCGGGGTCCACCCGCCAGGGGCCCCCAGGGGCCCGGGACGCTTCTGCCTCTCAGCCCCTTGCCGATGGTCGTTTTTCTCCGAGTTTGATCAAGCAGACTTCCATGAGGTCTGGCCATGCTGAGAGGGGGGATGCGTCCCGGGGCCCACCCGCCAGGGGTCCCCAGGTGCCCGGGGACGCTTCTGCCTCTCAGCCCCTTGCCGATGGTCGTTTTTCTCCGAGTTTGATCAGGCATACCTCTGTGAGGTCTGGCCTTGCTGAGAGGGAAAAGGAGTCCTGGGGCCCGCCTGCCAGGGGCCCCCAGGGGCCCGGGGACGCTTCTGCCTCTCAGCCCCTTGCCGATGGTCGTTTTTCTCCGAGTTCGATGGTCGTTTTTCTCCGAGTTTGATCAGGCAGACTTCCATGAGGTCTGGCCATGGTGAGAGGGGGGAAGCGTCCCGGGGCCCACCCGCCAGGGGCCCCCAGGGGCCCGGGGACGCTTCTGCCTCTCAGCCCCTTGCCGATGGTCGTTTTTCTCAGAGTTCGATCAGGTATACCTCCGTGAGGTCTGGCCATGCTGAGAGGGGAAAGGCGTCCCGGGGGCTGCCAGGGACCCCCAGGGGCCCGGGGACGCTTCTGCCTCTCAGCCCCTTGCCGATGGTCATTTTTCTCCGAGTTCGATGGTTGTTTTTCTCCGAGTTTGATCAGGCAGACTTCCATGAGGTCTGGCCATGCTGAGAGGGGGAAGGCGTCCCGGGACCCACCCGCCAGGGGCCCGGGGACGCTTCTGCCTCTCAGCCCCTTGCCGATGGTCGTTTTTCTCCGAGTTCGATCAGGCATACCTCCGTGAGGTCTGGCCATGCTGAGAGGGGAAAGGCGTCCCAGGGCCCGCCTGCCAGGGGCCCCCAGGGGCCCGGGGAAGCTTCTGCCTCTCAGCCCCTTGCCGATGTTTGTTTTTCTCCGAGTTCGATGGTAGTTTTTCTCCGAGTTTGAGCAGGCAGACTTCCATGAGGTCTGGCCATGCTGAGAGGGGGAAGGCGTCCCGGGGCCCACCCGCCAGGGGCCCCCAGGGGCCCGGGGAAGCTTCTGCCTCTCAGCCCCTTGCCGATGGTCGTTTTTCTCCGAGTTCGATCAGGCATACCTCTGTGAGGTCTGGCCATGCTGAGAGGGGAAAGGCGTCCCAGGGCCCGCCTGCCAGGGGCCCCCAGGGGCCCGGGGAAGCTTCTGCCTCTCAGCCCCTTGCCGATGTTTGTTTTTCTCCGAGTTCGATGGTAGTTTTTCTCCGAGTTTGATCAGGCAGACTTCCATGAGGTCTGGCCATGCTGAGAGGGGGAAGGCGTCCCGGGGCCCACCCGCCAGGGGCCCCCAGGGGCCCGGGGACGCTTCTGCCTCTCAGCCCCTTGCCGATGGTCGTTTTTATCAGGGTTCGATGGTCGTTTTTCTAAGAGTTTGATGAGGCAGACTTCCATGAGGTCTGGCCATGCTGAGAGGGGGAAGGCGTCCTGGGGCCGACCCGCCAGGGGCCCCCAGGGGCCCGGGGACTCTTCTGCCTCTCAGCCCCTTGCCGATGGTCGTTTTTCTCCGAGTTCGATCAGGCATACCTCCGTGAGGTCTGGCCATGCTGAGAGGGAAAAGGCGTCCCAGGGCCCGCCTGCCAGGGGCCCCCAGGGGCCCGGGAACAATCCTGCCTCTCGTCCCCTTGTCGATGGTCGTTTATATCAGGGTTCGATGGTCGTTTTTCTAAGAGTTTGATGAGGCAGACTTCCATGATGTCTGGCCATGCTGAGAGGGGGAAGGCGTCCCGGGGCCCACCTGCCAGGGGCCCCCAGGGGCCCGGGGAAGCTCCTGCCTCTCAGCCCCTTGCCGATGGTCCGTTTTCTACGAGTTTGATCAGGCACAGACCTCCGTGAGGTCTGGCCATGCTGAGGGGGGGAAGGTGTCCTGGGGACCGCCTGCCAGGGGCCCCCAGGGGCCCGTGGACACTTCTGCCTCTTGGCCCCTTGCCGATGGTTGTTTTTCGCCAAGTTCGATGGTTGTTTTTTTCCGAGTTTGATCAGGCAGACTTCCATGAGGTCCGGCCATGCTGAGGGGAGGGGAGGCATCCCGGGGCCTGCCTGCCAGGGGCCCCCAAGATCCCGGGGACGCTCCTGCCTCTCAGCGCCTTGCCGATGGTCTTTTTTCTCCAAATTTGATCAGGCATACCTCCGTGAGGTCTGGCCATGCAGAGAGGGGAAGGTCGTCCTGGGGCCCACCCGCCAGGGGCCCCCAGGGGCCCGTGGACGCTTCTGCCTCTCGGCCCCTTGTTGATGGTTGTTTTTATCAGGGTTCGATGGTCGTTTTTCTCCGAGTTTGATCAGGCAGACTTCCATGAGGTGTGGCCATGCTTAGAGGCGGAAGGCATCCCGGGGTCCGCGAGCCAGGGGCACTCAGGGGCCCGGGGACGCTCCTGCCTCTCAGCCCCTTGCCGATGGTCCTTTTTCTCCGAGTTTGATCAGGCGCATGTTCGTGGGGCACCCGTTGCTAAATCATTCGTAGACGATCTGGGTCAGGGTTTCGTAAGTAGCAGAGAAGCTACCTTGCTGCGATCTATTGAAAGTCATCCTCTGAGCCAAGCTTTTGTCTCTTTCCGTGCGTGGGCGCCCGTGGAAGCCTCCCTCCATCACACCCAGGGGTGGGTCCCTCTGCCACCTGGCCGGCGGGAGGGATGCGGAGGGGTAACGTGGGCCTGTGGGAGGCTGCTTCCACCACGTGCCCTTCGGCAGGGGGGCCTCCCCCTCCCGTCCCTACCCCACCGGGGTGCGGGGATGGGGGCCACACCTTCCCTTGCGGGTCAGCAGGGTGACCAGATGGCCTGGGCCGCCGCCGGCCGGGCCTCCGCTTCCCACTGCTGCATGGGCAAGTCGAGCAGGGAGGCAAACAGCAGCAGCGCCTGGCCACCCTCGCTGGACTGCAAGGGCGACTGGGTACAGCATCCTCCCAGGCCATCCGGGCGCTGGGTCGTCCTGGGTCATCTGGCTGCCTGGCTGCGCGACCAGATTGCCCTGCGGGCAGGGTGACCAGATGGCCCTGTGGGCTGGGCGACCAGATGGCCCTGCGGGCTGGCGGCCGGGCTAACTCCAACTTTTGTCCTTCCCCTAGGTTCTGTAAGCCCCCACTACGTGGGGGCTTAATAGTCAACAAAAATGGGCTCCCCGGGCAGGCCGTCGGGGAGAGGACGTGGCCTGGGCTTAACACTCCTTGGTTCCGGCCCAGGGTCTGGGTGCTGGGGACAGGGGGGTCCACCGGGAGGCTCTCCCCGGGCCCGGCTAGGGTTGGTAGGCTGGGCCTGGGGCCTGAGCTCCGTCCTGCAAGCCGGCCGAGGTTCCGGGCGTTCATCGGGGCCAAGGGAGGCTCTCCCCGGGCTGGCTAGGGTTTCGGAAGCAGGGACCGGGCCCGGGGCTTGAGCTCCGTCCGGTAGGCTATGGGGTTGCTGGAGCCTCCCCGTCCCGCAAGCCGGCCGAGGTTCCGGGCGTTCATCAGGGCCAAGGGAGGCTCTCCCCGGCCTGGCTAGGGTTTTGGAAGCAGGGACCGGGAGCGGGCCCGGGGCTTGAGCTCCGTACGGCCGGCCATGGGTTTGCTGGAGCTTCCCCGTCCTGCAAGCCGGCCGGGGTTCCAGGCGTTCATCCGAGCCAAGGGAGGCTCTTTCTCCGGCCTGGCTAGGGTTTCAGAAGCAGGGACCGGGAGCAGGCCCGGGGCTTGAGCCTGGTGGTGTGGCAATACCTCTCCGTCCTGCAGCCCTGGAGCCCCCGGAACCCTGGAGCCCCCAGAGCCCTACAGCCCCTGGAGCCCAGGAGCCCCCCTGGAGCCCTGCAGCCCTGCAGCCCTGCAGCCCTGGAGCCCGGGAGCCCTGGAGCCCCCGAGGAGCCCTGCAGCCCCCGAGGAGCCCTGCAGCCCCGGAGCCCTGCAGCCCTGGAGCACCCGGAGCCCTGGAGCCCCCAGAGCCCTACAGCCCCTGGAGCCCTGGAGCCCCCCCGGAGCCCTGGAGCCCTGAAGCCCTGCAGCCCTGGAGCCCGGGAGCCCTGGAGCCCCAGAGGAGCCCTGCAGCCCCGGAGCCCTGCATGCCCGGGGCAGGCAGATTGGCGTCATTTCGGTCCCGGCTATCTGGTCGCCCCTCTCGCCTCGGCCATCTGGTCGCCTAAAATGCTTTTCTATGGGGCGACTAGATGGCCGGACTTCCCTGGAAGTCCCTATGAGATGCCATTCGCCTCCCGGATCCCAGCCAGGGCTCCAGGAGGTCAGGCACGTTTGCGCCCTGGGTCTCCTCTGTCACCTCGAGTGCACAGATTACAAGAAAGGGGGGTAATTTTCCTCCGGATTAGTAGGTGCAAGGGTATGCCCAAACACCCTCCCAGGTCTGGTGGTTCCCTGCTGGGGACCAGATGGGCGATGCCCGGGAACACCTCCCAGGCATCCGGGGCTCCCTCCTCCAGGCCGCAGAGTGGCAAAGTACCCGGGAAAGGCTCCATGGGTCCTGGGCCCTGGAGCCCTGGAGCCCTGCTGTCCTGGAGCCCAGCAGCCCCGGAGCCCTGCAGCCCTGGAGCCCTGGAGCCCTGGAGCCCTGGAGCCCCGGAGCCCTGCAGCCCCCCGAGCTGTGGAGTCCTGCAGTCCCGAGCCCTGCAGCCCCGGAGCCCTGCAGCTCCTGAGCCCTACAGGCCCGAGGCAGGCAGATTGGCGTCCTTTCGGTCCCGGCCATCAGGTCGCCCCTCTCGCCACGGCCATCTGGTCGCCCGCAATGCTTTCCTATGGGGCGACTAGATGGCCGGATTTCCCTGGAAGTCCCTATGAGATGCCATTCGCCTCCCGGATCCGAGACAGGGCTCCAGGAGGTCGGGCACGTTTGCGCCCTGGGTCCCCTCTGTCACCTCGAGTGCACAGATTACAAGAAAGGGGGGTAATTTTCCTCCGGATTAGTAGGTGCAAGGGTATGCCCAAACACCCTCCCAGGTCTGGTGGTTCCCTGCTGGGGACCAGATGGGCAATGCCCGGGAACACCTCCCAGGCATCCGGGGCTCCCTCCTCCGGGCCGCAGAGTGGCAAAGTACCCGGGAAAGGCTCCATGGGTCCTGGGCCCTGGAGCCCTGGAGCCCTGCTGCCCTGGAGCCCAGCAGCCCCGGAGCCCTGCAGCCCTGGAGCCCTGGAGCTCTGGAGCCCCAGAGCCCTGCAGCCCCCCGAGCCGTGGAGTCCTGCAGTCCCCGAGCCCTGCAGCCCCGGAACCCTGCAGCTCCTGAGCCCTACAGGCCCGAGGCAGGCAGATTGGCGTCCTTTCGGTCCCGGGCATCAGGTCGCCCCTCTCGCCTCGGCCATCTGGTCGCCCGCAATTCTTTCCTATGGGGCGACTAGATGGCCGGACTTCCCTGGAAGTCCCTATGAGGTGCCATTCGCCTCCCGGATCCCATCCTGGGCTCCAGGAGGTCGGGCACTTTTGTGCCCTGGGTCCCCTCTGTCACCTCGAGTGCACGGATTACAAGAAAGGGGGGTAATTTTCCTCCGGATTAGTACGTGCAAGGGTATGCCCAAACACCCTCCCGGGGCTGGTGGTCCCTTCTGGGGACCAGATGAGCGATGCCCGGGCAGCACCTCCCAGGCATTCGGGGCTCCCTCCTCCGGGCCGCAGAGTGGGAAAGTACCCGGGACGGGCTCCATGGGTCCCGGGCCCTGGAGCCCCGGAGCCCTGGAGCCCTGCTGCCCTGAAGCCCCAGAGCCCTGGAGCCCTGCAGCACTGGAGCCCTGGAGCCCTGCAGCCCCGGAGCCCTGCAGCCCCCGAGCCGTGGAGCCCTGCAGTCCCCGAGCCCTGCATCCCTGCAGCCCCAGGGCCCCGGAGCCCCGGAGCCCTGGAGCCCTGCAGCTCCTGAGCCCTAAAGGCCCGGGGCAGGCAGATTGGCGTCATTTCGGTCCCGGCCATCTGGTCGCCCCTCTCGCCACGGCCATCTGGTCGCCCGCAATGCTTTCCTATGGGGCGACTAGATGGCCGGACTTCCCTGGAAGTCCCTATGAGGTGCCATTCGCCTCCCGGATCCCATCCTGGGCTCCAGGAGGTCAGGCACTTTTGTGCCCTGGGTCCCCTCTGTCACCTCGAGTGCACGGATTACAAGAAAGGGGGGTAATTTTCCTCCGGATTAGTACGTGCAAGGGTATGCCCAAACACCCTCCCGGGGCTGGTGGTCCCTGCTGGGGACCAGATGAGCGATGCCCGGGCAGCACCTCCCAGGCATTCGGGGCTCCCTCCTCCGGGCCGCAGAGTGGGAAAGTACCCGGGACGGGCTCCATGGGTCCCGGGCCCTGGAGCCCCGGAGCCCTGGAGCCCTGCTGCCCTGAAGCCCCAGAGCCCTGGAGCCCTGCAGCACTGGAGCCCTGGAGCCCTGGAGCCCTGGAGCCCTGCAGCCCCGGAGCCCTGCAGCCCCCCGAGCCGTGGAGCCCTGCAGTCCCCGAGCCCTGCATCCCTGCAGCCCCAGGGCCCCGGAGCCCCGGAGCCCTGGAGCCCTGCAGCTCCTGAGCCCTAAAGGCCCGGGGCAGGCAGATTGGCGTCATTTCGGTCCCGGCCATCTGGTCGCCCCTCTCGCCACGGCCATCTGGTCGCCCGCAATGCTTTCCTATGGGGCGACTAGATGGCCGGATTTCCCTGGAAGTCCCTATGAGATGCCATTCGCCTCCCGGATCCGAGACAGGGCTCCAGGAGGTCGGGCACGTTTGCGCCCTGGGTCCCCTCTGTCACCTCGAGTGCACAGATTACAAGAAAGGGGGGTAATTTTCCTCCGGATTAGTAGGTGCAAGGGTATGCCCAAACACCCTCCCAGGTCTGGTAGTTCCCTGCTGGGGACCAGATGGGCGAAGCCCGGGGAACACCTCCCAGGCATAAAGGGCTCCCTCCTCCGGGCCGCAGAGTGGCAAAGTACCAGGGATAGGCTCCATGGGTCCTGGGCCCTGGAGCCCTGGAGCCCTGCTGCCCTGGAGCACAGCAGCCCCGGAGCCCTGCAGCCCTGGAGCCCTGGAGCCCTGGAGCCCTGGAGCCCCGGAGCCCTGCAGCCCCCCGAGCCGTGGAGCCCTGCAGTCCCCGAGCCCTGCAGCCCCGGAGCCCCGGAGCCCTGCAGCTCCTGAGCCCTACAGGCCCGAGGCAGGCAGATTGGCGTCCTTTCGGTCCCGGCCATCAGGTCGCCCCTCTCGCCTCGGCCATCTGGTCGCCCGCAATTCTTTCCTATGGGGCGACTAGATGCCCGGACTTCCCTGGAAGTCCCTATGAGGTGCCATTCGCCTCCCGGATCCCATCCTGGGCTCCAGGAGGTCGGGCAGTTTTGTGCCCTGGGTCCCCTCTGTCACCTCGAGTGCACGGATTACAAGAAAGGGGGGTAATTTTCCTCCAGATTAGTAGGTGCAACGGTATGCCCAAACACCCTCCCGGGGCTGGTGGTTCCCAGCTGGGGACCAGATGAGCGATGCCAGGGCAGCACCTCACAGGCATTCGGGGCTCCCTCCTCCGGGCCGCAGAGTGGGAAAGTACCCGGGACGGGCTCCATGGGTCCCGGGCCCTGGAGCCCCGGAGCCCTGGAGCCCTGCTGCCCTGAAGCCCCAGAGCCCTGGAGCCCTGCAGCCCTGGAGCCCTGGAGCCCTGGAGCCCTGGAGCCCTGGAGCCCTGCAGCCCCCCGAGCCGTGGAGCCCTGCAGTCCCCGAGCTCTGCATCCCTGCAGCCCCAGAGCCCCAGAGCCCCGGAGCCCTGGAGCCCTGCAGCTCCTGAGCCCTAAAGGCCCGGGGCAGGCAGATTGGCGTCATTTCGGTCCCGGCCATCTGGTCGCCCCTCTCGCCACGGCCATCTGGTCGCCCGCAATGCTTTCCTATGGGGCGACTAGATGGCCGGACTTCCCTGGAAGTCCCTATGAGATGCCATTCACCTCCCGGATCCCAGCCAGGGCTCCAGGAGGTCGGGCACGTTTGCGCCCTGGGTCCCCTCTGTCACCTCGAGTGCACGGATTACAAGAAAGGGGGGTAATGTTCCTCCGGATTACTAGGGAGAGGGTCAGTCAGACCTCCGGAGATTCTGAATCAGGGGAAAGCAGCCCTGGGGCCTGCCCGCCGGGGCCCCCATGTCCTGGGGACACTCTTGCCTCTCAGCCCATTGCCGATGGTCCTTTTTCACCGAGTTTGAGGGGGAAGGTGTCCCGGGGCCCGCCTGCCAGGGGCCCCCAGGGGCCTAGGGACGCTTCTGCCTCTCTGCCCCTTGCCGATGGTCGTTTTTCTCCGAGTTCGATGGTCGTTTTTCTCCGAGTTTGATCAGGCAGACTTCCATGAGGTCTGGCCATGCTGAGAGGGGGGATGCGTCCCGGGGCCCACCTGCCAGGGGCCCCCAGGGGCCCGGGGATGCTTCTGCCTCTCAGCCCCTTGCCGATGGTCGTTTTTCTCCGAGTTTGATCAGGCATACCTCTGTGAGGTCTGGCCTTGCTGAGAGGGAAAAGGCGTCCTGGGGCCCGCCTGCCAGGGCCCCCCAGGGGCCCGGGGACGCTTCTGCCTCTCAGCCCCTTGCCGATGGTCGTTTTTCTCCGAGTTCGATGGTCATTTTTCTCCGAGTTTGATCAGGCAGACTTCCATGAGGTCTGGCCATGCTGAGAGGGGGGAAGCGTCCCGGGGCCCACCCGCCAGGGGCCCCCAGGGGCCCGGGGACGCTTCTGCCTCTCAGCCCCTTGCAGATGGTCGTTTTTCTCAGAGTTCGATCAGGTATACCTCGTTGAGGTCTGGCCATGCTGAGAGGGGAAAGGCGTCCCGGGGGCTGCCAGGGACCCCCAGGGGCCCGGGGACGCTTCTGCCTCTCAGCCCCTTGCCGAAGGTCGTTTTTCTCTGAGTTTGATCAGGCATACCTCCGTGACGTCTGGCCATGCTGAGAGGGGAAAGGCGTCCCGGGGCCCGCCTGCCAGGGGCCCCCAGGGGCCCGGGGACACTCCTGCCTCTCGGCCCCTTGTCGATGGTCGTTTTTATCAGGGTTCGATGGTCGTTTTTCTAAGAGTTTGATGAGGCAGACTTCCATGAGGTCTGGCCATGCTGAGAGGGGGGAGGCGTCCCGGGGCCCACCCGCCAGGGGCACTGAGGGGCCCGGGGACGCTTCTGCCTCTCAGCCCCTTGCCGATGGTCGTTTTTCTCCGAGTTTGATCAGGCATACCGCCGTGAGGTCTGGCCTTGCTGAGAGGGAAAAGGCGTCCCGGGGCCCGCCTGCCAGGGGCCGCCCGGGGACGCTTCTGCCTCTCAGCCCCTTGCCGATGGTCGTTTTTCTCCGAGTTTGATGGTCGTTTTTCTCCGAGTTTAATCAGGCAGACTTCCATGAGGTCTGGCCATGCTGAGAGGGGGGATGCGTCCCGGGGCCCACCCGCCAGGGGCCCCCAGGGGCCCGGGGACGCTTCTGCCTCTCAGCCCCTTGCCGATGGTCGTTTTTCTCCGAGTTCGATCAGGTATACCTCCGTGAGGTCTGGCCATGCTGAGAGGGGAAAGGCGTCCCGGGGGCTGCCAGGGACCCCCAGGAGCCCGAGGACGCTTCTGCCTCTCAGCACCTTGCCGATGGTCGTTTTTCTCCGAGTTCGATGGTTGTTTTTCTCCGAGTTTGATCAGGCAGACTTCCATGAGGTCTGGCCATGCTGAGAGGGGGAAGGCTTCCCTGACCCACCCCCCAGGGGCCCCCGGGGGCCCGGGGACGCTTCTGCCTCTCAGCCCCTTGCCGATGGTCGTTTTTCTCCGAGTTCGATCAGGCATACCTCCGTGAGGTCTGGCCATGCTGAGAGGGGAAAGGCGTCCCGGGGCCCGCCTGCCAGGGGCCCCCAGGGGCCCGGGGAAGCTTCTGCCTCTCAGCCCCTTGCCGATGGTCGTTTTTCTCCGAGTTCGATGGTAGTTTTTCTCCGAGTTTGATCAGGCAGACTTCCATGAGGTCTGGCCATGCTGAGAGGGGGAAGGCGTCCCAGGGCCCACCCGCCAGGGGCCCCCAGGGGCCCGGGGACGATTCTGCCTCTCAGCCCCTTGCCGATGGTCGTTTTTATCAGGGTTCGATGGTCGTTTTTCTAAGAGTTTGATGAGGCAGACTTCCATGAGGTCTGGCCATGCTGAGAGGGGGAAGGCGTCCCGGGGCCGACCCGCCAGGGGCCCCCAGGGGCCCGGGTACGCTTCTGCCTCTCAGCCCCTTGCAGATGGTCGTTTTTCTCCGAGTTCGATCAGGTATACCTCCGTGAGGTCTGGCCATGCTGAGAGGGGAAAGGCGTCCCGGGGGCTGCCAGGGACCCCCAGGGGCCCGGGGACGCTTCTGCCTCTCAGCCCCTTGCCGATGGTCATTTTTCTCCGAGTTCGATGGTTGTTTTTCTCCGAGTTTGATCAGGCAGACTTCCATGAGGTCTGGCCATGCTGAGAGGGGAAAGGCGTCCCAGGGCCCACCTGCCAGGGGCCCCCAGGGGCCCGGGGAAGCTTCTGCCTCTCAGCCCCTTGCCGATGTTTGTTTTTCTCCGAGTTCGATGGTAGTTTTTCTCCAAGTTTGATCAGGCAGACTTCCATGAGGTCTGGCCATGCTGAGAGGGGGAAGGCGTCCGGGGCCCACCCGCCAGGGGCCCCCAGGGGCCCGGGGACGCTTCTGCCTCTCAGCCCCTTGCCGATGGTCGTTTTTATCAGGGTTCGATGGTCGTTTTTCTAAGAGTTTGATGAGGCAGACTTCCATGAGGTCTGGCCATGCTGAGAGGGGGAAGGCGTCCCGGGGCCGACCCGCCAGGGGCCCCCAGGGGCCTGGGGACGCTTCTGCCTCTCAGCCCCTTGCCGATGGTCGTTTTTCTCCGAGTTCGATCAGGCATACCTCCGTGAGGTCTGGCCATCCTGAGAGGGGAAAGGCGTCCCAGGGCCCGCCTGCCAGGGGCCCCCAGGGGCCCGGGAACAATCCTGCCTCTCGGCCCCTTGTCGATGGTCGTTTATATCAGGGTTCGATGGTCGTTTTTCTAAGAGTTTGATGAGGCAGACTTCCATGACGTCTGGCCATGCTGAGAGGGGGAAGGCATCCCGGGGTCCACCCGCCAGGGGCCCCCAGGGGCCCGGGACGCTTCTGCCTCTCAGCCCCTTGCCGATGGTCGTTTTTCTCCGAGTTTGATCAGGCAGACTTCCATGAGGTCTGGCCATGCTGAGAGGGGGGATGCGTCCCGGGGCCCACCCGCCAGGGGCCCCCAGGTGCCCGGGGACGCTTCTGCCTCTCAGCCCCTTGCCGATGGTCGTTTTTCTCCGAGTTTGATCAGGCATACCTCTGTGAGGTCTGGCCTTGCTGAGAGGGAAAAGGAGTCCTGGGGCCCGCCTGCCAGGGGCCCCCAGGGGCCCGGGGACGCTTCTGCCTCTCAGCCCCTTGCCGATGGTCGTTTTTCTCCGAGTTCGATGGTCGTTTTTCTCCGAGTTTGATCAGGCAGACTTCCATGAGGTCTGGCCATGGTGAGAGGGGGGAAGCGTCCTGGGGCCCACCCGCCAGGGGCCCCCAGGGGCCCGGGGACGCTTCTGCCTCTCAGCCCCTTGCCGATGGTCGTTTTTCTCCGAGTTCGATCAGGTATACCTCCGTGAGGTCTGGCCATGCTGAGAGGGGAAAGGCGTCCCGGGGGCTGCCAGGGACCCCCAGGGGCCCGGGGACGCTTCTGCCTCTCAGCCCCTTGCCGATGGTCGTTTTTCTCCGAGTTCGATGGTTGTTTTTCTCCGAGTTTGATCAGGCAGACTTCCATGAGGTCTGGCCATGCTGAGAGGGGGAAGGCGTCCCGGGACCCACCCGCCAGGCCCCCCAGGGGCCCGGGGACGCTTCTGCCTCTCAGCCCCTTGCCGATGGTCGTTTTTCTCCGAGTTCGATCAGGCATACCTCCGTGAGGTCTGGCCATGCTGAGAGGGGAAAGGCGTCCCAGGGCCCGCCTGCCAGGGGCCCCCAGGGGCCCGGGGAAGCTTCTGCCTCTCAGCCCCTTGCCGATGTTTGTTTTTCTCCGAGTTCGATGGTAGTTTTTCTCCGAGTTTGATCAGGCAGACTTCCATGAGGTCTGGCCATGCTGAGAGGGGGAAGGCGTCCCGGGGCCCACCCGCCAGGGGCCCCCAGGGGCCCGGGGAAGCTTCTGCCTCTCAGCCCCTTGCCGATGGTCGTTTTTCTCCGAGTTCGATCAGGCATACCTCCGTGAGGTCTGGCCATGCTGAGAGGGGAAAGGCGTCCCAGGGCCCGCCTGCCAGGGGCCCCAGGGGCCCGGGGAAGCTTCTGCCTCTCAGCCCCTTGCCAATGTTTGTTTTTCTCCGAGTTCGATGGTAGTTTTTCTCCGAGTTTGATCAGGCAGATTTCCATGAGGTCTGGCCATGCTGAGAGGGGGAAGGCGTCCCGGGGCCCACCCGCCAGGGGCCCCCAGGGGCCCGGGGACGCTTCTGCCTCTCAGCCCCTTGCCGATGGTCGTTTTTATCAGGGTTCGATGGTCGTTTTTCTAAGAGTTTGATGAGGCAGACTTCCATGAGGTCTGGCCATGCTGAGAGGGGGAAGGCGTCCTGGGGCCGACCCGCCAGGGGCCCCCAGGGGCCCGGGGACGCTTCTGCCTCTCAGCCCCTTGCCGATGGTCGTTTTTCTCCGAGTTCGATCAGGCATACCTCCGTGAGGTCTGGCCATGCTGAGAGGGGAAAGGCGTCCCAGGGCCCGCCTGCCAGGGGCCCCCAGGGGCCCGGGAACAATCCTGCCTCTCGGCCCCTTGTCGATGGTCGTTTATATCAGGGTTCGATGGTCGTTTTTCTAAGAGTTTGATGAGGCAGACTTCCATGATGTCTGGCCATGCTGAGAGGGGGAAGGCGTCCCGGGGCCCGCCTGCCAGGGGCCCCCAGGGGCCCGGGGAAGCTCCTGCCTCTCAGCCCCTTGCCGATGGTCCGTTTTCTCCGAGTTTGATCAGGCACAGACCTCCGTGAGGTCTGGCCATGCTGAGGGGGGGAAGGTGTCCTGGGGACCGCCTGCCAGGGGCCCCCAGGGGCCCGTGGACACTTCTGCCTCTTGGCCCCTTGCCGATGGTTGTTTTTCGCCGAGTTCGATGGTTGTTTTTTTCCGAGTTTGATCAGGCAGACTTCCATGAGGTCCGGCCATGCTGAGAGGAGGGGAGGCATCCCGGGGCCTGCCTGCCAGGGGCCCCCAAGATCCCGGGGACGCTCCTGCCTCTCAGCCCCTTGCCGATGGTCGTTTTTCTCCAAATTTGATCAGGCATACCTCCGTGAGGTCTGGCCATGCAGAGAGGGGAAGGTCGTCCTGGGGCCCACCCGCCAGGGGCCCCAGGGGCCCGTGGACGCTTACTGCCTCTCGCCCCCTTGTTGATGGTTGTTTTTATCAGGGTTCGATGGTCGTTTTTCTCCGAGTTTGATCAGGCAGACTTCCATGAGGTGTGGCCATGCTTAGAGGCGGAAGGCATCCCGGGGTCCGCCAGCCAGGGGCACTCAGGGGCCCGGGGACACTCCTGCCTCTCAGCCCCTTGCCGATGGTCCTTTTTCTCCGAGTTTGATCAGGCGCATGTTCGTGGGGCACCCGTTGCTAAATCATTCGTAGACGATCTGGGTCAGGGTTTCGTAAGTAGCAGAGAAGCTACCTCGCTGCGATCTATTGAAAGTCATCCTCTGAGCCAAGCTTTTGTCTCTTTCCGTGCGTGGGCGCCCGTGGAAGCCTCCCTCCATCACACCCAGGGGTGGGTCCCTCTGCCGCCTGGCCGGCGGGAGGGATGCGGAGGGGTAACGTGGGCCTGTGGGAGGCTGCCTCCACCACGTGCCCTTCGGCAGGGGGGCCTCCCCTCCCGTCCCTGCCCCACCGTGGTGCGGGGATGGGGGCCACACCTTCCCTTGCGGGTCAGCAGGGTGACCAGATGGCCTGGGCCGCCGCCGGCCGGGCCTCCGCTTCCCACTGCTGCATGGGCAAGTCGAGCAGGAAGGCAAACAGCAGCAGCGCCTGGCCACCCTCGCTGGACTGCAAGGGCGACTGGGTACAGCATCCTCCCAGGCCATCCGGGCGCTGGGTCGTCCTGGGTCATCTGGCTGCCTGGCTGCGCGACCAGATTGCCCTGCGGGCAGGGTGACCAGATGGCCCTGTGGGCTGGGCGACCAGATGGCCCTGCGGGCTGGCGGCCGGGCTAACTCCAACTTTTGTCCTTCCCCTAGGTTCTGTAAGCCCCCACTACGTGGGGGCTTAATAGTCAACAAAAATGGGCTCCCCGGGCAGGCCGTCGGGGAGAGGACGTGGCCTGGGCTTAACACTCCTTGGTTCTGGCCCAGGGTCTGGGTGCTGGGGACAGGGGGGTCCACCGGGAGGCTCTCCCCGGGCCCGGCTAGGGTTGGTAGGCTGGGCCTGGGGCCTGAGCTCCGTCCTGCAAGCCGGCCAAGGTTCCGGGCGTTCATCGGGGCCAAGGGAGGCTCTCCCCGGGCTGGCTAGGGTTTCGGAAGCAGGGACCGGGCCCGGGGCTTGAGCTCCGTCCGGTAGGCTATGGGGTTGCTGGAGCCTCCCCGTCCCGCAAGCCGGCCGAGGTTCCGGGCGTTCATCAGGGCCAAGGGAGGCTCTCCCCGGCCTGGCTAGGGTTTTGGAAGCAGGGACCGGGAGCGGGCCCGGGGCTTGAGCTCCGTACGGCCGGCCATGGGTTTGCTGGAGCTTCCCCGTCCTGCAAGCCGGCCGGGGTTCCAGGCGTTCATCCGAGCCAAGGGAGGCTCTTTCTCCGGCCTGGCTAGGGTTTCAGAAGCAGGGACCGGGAGCAGGCCGGGGCTTGAGCCTGGTGGTGTGGCAATACCTCTCCGTCCTGCAGCCCTGGAGCCCCCGGAACCCTGGAGCCCCCGGAGCCCTACAGCCCCTGGAGCCCAGGAGCCCCCCTGGAGCCCTGCAGCCCTGCAGCCCTGGAGCCCGGGAGCCCTGGAGCCCCCGAGGAGCCCTGCAGCCCCCGAGGAGCCCTGCAGCCCCGGAGCCCTGCAGCCCTGGAGCACCCGGAGCCCTGGAGCCCCCAGAGCCCTACAGCCCCTGGAGCCCTGGAGCCCCCCCGGAGCCCTGGAGCCCTGAAGCCCTGCAGCCCTGGAGCCCGGGAGCCCTGGAGCCCCCGAGGAGCCCTGCAGCCCCGGAGCCCTGCATGCCCGGGGCAGGCAGATTGGCGTCATTTCGGTCCCGGCTATCTGGTCGCCCCTCTCGCCTCGGCCATCTGGTCGCCTAAAATGCTTTTCTATGGGGCGACTAGATGGCCGGACTTCCCTGGAAGTCCCTATGAGATGCCATTCGCCTCCCGGATCCCAGCCAGGGCTCCAGGAGGTCAGGCACGTTTGCGCCCTGGGTCTCCTCTGTCACCTCGAGTGCACAGATTACAAGAAAGGGGGGTAATTTTCCTCCGGATTAGTAGGTGCAAGGGTATGCCCAAACACCCTCCCAGGTCTGGTGGTTCCCTGCTGGGGACCAGATGGGCGATGCCCGGGAACACCTCCCAGGCATCCGGGGCTCCCTCCTCCAGGCCGCAGAGTGGCAAAGTACCCGGGAAAGGCTCCATGGGTCCTGGGCCCTGGAGCCCTGGAGCCCTGCTGCCCTGGAGCCCAGCAGCCCCGGAGCCCTGCAGCCCTGGAGCCCTGGAGCCCTGGAGCCCTGGAGCCCCGGAGCCCTGCAGCCCCCCGAGCTGTGGAGTCCTGCAGTCCCGAGCCCTGCAGCCCCGGAGCCCTGCAGCTCCTGAGCCCTACAGGCCCGAGGCAGGCAGATTGGCGTCCTTTCGGTCCCGGCCATCAGGTCGCCCCTCTCGCCACGGCCATCTGGTCGCCCGCAATGCTTTCCTATGGGGCGACTAGATGGCCGGATTTCCCTGGAAGTCCCTATGAGATGCCATTCGCCTCCCGGATCCGAGACAGGGCTCCAGGAGGTCGGGCACGTTTGCGCCCTGGGTCCCCTCTGTCACCTCGAGTGCACAGATTACAAGAAAGGGGGGTAATTTTCCTCCGGATTAGTAGGTGCAAGGGTATGCCCAAACACCCTCCCAGGTCTGGTGGTTCCCTGCTGGGGACCAGATGGGCAATGCCCGGGAACACCTCCCAGGCATCCGGGGCTCCCTCCTCCGGGCCGCAGAGTGGCAAAGTACCCGGGAAAGGCTCCATGGGTCCTGGGCCCTGGAGCCCTGGAGCCCTGCTGCCCTGGAGCCCAGCAGCCCCGGAGCCCTGCAGCCCTGGAGCCCTGGAGCTCTGGAGCCCCAGAGCCCTGCAGCCCCCCGAGCCGTGGAGTCCTGCAGTCCCCGAGCCCTGCAGCCCCGGAACCCTGCAGCTCCTGAGCCCTACAGGCCCGAGGCAGGCAGATTGGCGTCCTTTCGGTCCCGGGCATCAGGTCGCCCCTCTCGCCTCGGCCATCTGGTCGCCCGCAATTCTTTCCTATGGGGCGACTAGATGGCCGGACTTCCCTGGAAGTCCCTATGAGGTGCCATTCGCCTCCCGGATCCCATCCTGGGCTCCAGGAGGTCGGGCACTTTTGTGCCCTGGGTCCCCTCTGTCACCTCGAGTGCACGGATTACAAGAAAGGGGGGTAATTTTCCTCCGGATTAGTACGTGCAAGGGTATGCCCAAACACCCTCCCGGGGCTGGTGGTCCCTTCTGGGGACCAGATGAGCGATGCCCGGGCAGCACCTCCCAGGCATTCGGGGCTCCCTCCTCCGGGCCGCAGAGTGGGAAAGTACCCGGGACGGGCTCCATGGGTCCCGGGCCCTGGAGCCCCGGAGCCCTGGAGCCCTGCTGCCCTGAAGCCCCAGAGCCCTGGAGCCCTGCAGCACTGGAGCCCTGGAGCCCTGCAGCCCCGGAGCCCTGCAGCCCCCGAGCCGTGGAGCCCTGCAGTCCCCGAGCCCTGCATCCCTGCAGCCCCAGGGCCCCGGAGCCCCGGAGCCCTGGAGCCCTGCAGCTCCTGAGCCCTAAAGGCCCGGGGCAGGCAGATTGGCGTCATTTCGGTCCCGGCCATCTGGTCGCCCCTCTCGCCACGGCCATCTGGTCGCCCGCAATGCTTTCCTATGGGGCGACTAGATGGCCGGACTTCCCTGGAAGTCCCTATGAGGTGCCATTCGCCTCCCGGATCCCATCCTGGGCTCCAGGAGGTCAGGCACTTTTGTGCCCTGGGTCCCCTCTGTCACCTCGAGTGCACGGATTACAAGAAAGGGGGGTAATTTTCCTCCGGATTAGTACGTGCAAGGGTATGCCCAAACACCCTCCCGGGGCTGGTGGTCCCTGCTGGGGACCAGATGAGCGATGCCCGGGCAGCACCTCCCAGGCATTCGGGGCTCCCTCCTCCGGGCCGCAGAGTGGGAAAGTACCCGGGACGGGCTCCATGGGTCCCGGGCCCTGGAGCCCCGGAGCCCTGGAGCCCTGCTGCCCTGAAGCCCCAGAGCCCTGGAGCCCTGCAGCACTGGAGCCCTGGAGCCCTGGAGCCCTGCAGCCCCGGAGCCCTGCAGCCCCCCGAGCCGTGGAGCCCTGCAGTCCCCGAGCCCTGCATCCCTGCAGCCCCAGGGCCCCGGAGCCCCGGAGCCCTGGAGCCCTGCAGCTCCTGAGCCCTAAAGGCCCGGGGCAGGCAGATTGGCGTCATTTCGGTCCCGGCCATCTGGTCGCCCCTCTCGCCACGGCCATCTGGTCGCCCGCAATGCTTTCCTATGGGGCGACTAGATGGCCGGATTTCCCTGGAAGTCCCTATGAGATGCCATTCGCCTCCCGGATCCGAGACAGGGCTCCAGGAGGTCGGGCACGTTTGCACCCTGGGTCCCCTCTGTCACCTCGAGTGCACAGATTACAAGAAAGGGGGGTAATTTTCCTCCGGATTAGTAGGTGCAAGGGTATGCCCAAACACCCTCCCAGGTCTGGTAGTTCCCTGCTGGGGACCAGATGGGCGAAGCCCGGGGAACACCTCCCAGGCATAAAGGGCTCCCTCCTCCGGGCCGCAGAGTGGCAAAGTACCAGGGATAGGCTCCATGGGTCCTGGGCCCTGGAGCCCTGGAGCCCTGCTGCCCTGAAGCACAGCAGCCCCGGAGCCCTGCAGCCCTGGAGCCCTGGAGCCCTGGAGCCCTGGAGCCCCGGAGCCCTGCAGCCCCCCGAGCCGTGGAGCCCTGCAGTCCCCGAGCCCTGCAGCCCCGGAGCCCCGGAGCCCTGCAGCTCCTGAGCCCTACAGGCCCGAGGCAGGCAGATTGGCGTCCTTTCGGTCCCGGCCATCAGGTCGCCCCTCTCGCCTCGGCCATCTGGTCGCCCGCAATTCTTTCCTATGGGGCGACTAGATGCCCGGACTTCCCTGGAAGTCCCTATGAGGTGCCATTCGCCTCCCGGATCCCATCCTGGGCTCCAGGAGGTCGGGCAGTTTTGTGCCCTGGGTCCCCTCTGTCACCTCGAGTGCACGGATTACAAGAAAGGGGGGTAATTTTCCTCCAGATTAGTAGGTGCAACGGTATGCCCAAACACCCTCCCGGGGCTGGTGGTTCCCAGCTGGGGACCAGATGAGCGATGCCCGGGCAGCACCTCACAGGCATTCGGGGCTCCCTCCTCCGGGCCGCAGAGTGGGAAAGTACCCGGGACGGGCTCCATGGGTCCCGGGCCCTGGAGCCCCGGAGCCCTGGAGCCCTGCTGCCCTGAAGCCCCAGAGCCCTGGAGCCCTGCAGCCCTGGAGCCCTGGAGCCCTGGAGCCCTGGAGCCCTGGAGCCCTGCAGCCCCCCGAGCCGTGGAGCCCTGCAGTCCCCGAGCTCTGCATCCCTGCAGCCCCAGAGCCCCAGAGCCCCGGAGCCCTGGAGCCCTGCAGCTCCTGAGCCCTAAAGGCCCGGGGCAGGCAGATTGGCGTCATTTCGGTCCCGGCCATCTGGTCGCCCCTCTCGCCACGGCCATCTGGTCGCCCGCAATGCTTTCCTATGGGGCGACTAGATGGCCGGACTTCCCTGGAAGTCCCTATGAGATGCCATTCACCTCCCGGATCCCAGCCAGGGCTCCAGGAGGTCGGGCACGTTTGCGCCCTGGGTCCCCTCTGTCACCTCGAGTGCACGGATTACAAGAAAGGGGGGTAATGTTCCTCCGGATTACTAGGGAGAGGGTCAGTCAGACCTCCGGAGATTCTGAATCAGGGGAAAGCAGCCCTGGGGCCTGCCCGCCGGGGCCCCCATGTCCTGGGGACACTCTTGCCTCTCAGCCCATTGCCGATGGTCCTTTTTCACCGAGTTTGAGGGGGAAGGTGTCCCGGGGCCCGCCTGCCAGGGGCCCCCAGGGGCCTAGGGACGCTTCTGCCTCTCTGCCCCTTGCCGATGGTCGTTTTTCTCCGAGTTCGATGGTCGTTTTTCTCCGAGTTTGATCAGGCAGACTTCCATGAGGTCTGGCCATGCTGAGAGGGGGGATGCGTCCCGGGGCCCACCTGCCAGGGGCCCCCAGGGGCCCGGGGATGCTTCTGCCTCTCAGCCCCTTGCCGATGGTCGTTTTTCTCCGAGTTTGATCAGGCATACCTCTGTGAGGTCTGGCCTTGCTGAGAGGGAAAAGGCGTCCTGGGGCCCGCCTGCCAGGGCCCCCCAGGGGCCCGGGGACGCTTCTGCCTCTCAGCCCCTTGCCGATGGTCGTTTTTCTCCGAGTTCGATGGTCATTTTTCTCCGAGTTTGATCAGGCAGACTTCCATGAGGTCTGGCCATGCTGAGAGGGGGGAAGCGTCCCGGGGCCCACCCGCCAGGGGCCCCCAGGGGCCCGGGGACGCTTCTGCCTCTCAGCCCCTTGCAGATGGTCGTTTTTCTCAGAGTTCGATCAGGTATACCTCGTTGAGGTCTGGCCATGCTGAGAGGGGAAAGGCGTCCCGGGGGCTGCCAGGGACCCCCAGGGGCCCGGGGACGCTTCTGCCTCTCAGCCCCTTGCCGAAGGTCGTTTTTCTCTGAGTTTGATCAGGCATACCTCCGTGACGTCTGGCCATGCTGAGAGGGGAAAGGCGTCCCGGGGCCCGCCTGCCAGGGGCCCCCAGGGGCCCGGGGACACTCCTGCCTCTCGGCCCCTTGTCGATGGTCGTTTTTATCAGGGTTCGATGGTCGTTTTTCTAAGAGTTTGATGAGGCAGACTTCCATGAGGTCTGGCCATGCTGAGAGGGGGGAGGCGTCCCGGGGCCCACCCGCCAGGGGCACTGAGGGGCCCGGGGACGCTTCTGCCTCTCAGCCCCTTGCCGATGGTCGTTTTTCTCCGAGTTTGATCAGGCATACCGCCGTGAGGTCTGGCCTTGCTGAGAGGGAAAAGGCGTCCCGGGGCCCGCCTGCCAGGGGCCGCCCGGGGACGCTTCTGCCTCTCAGCCCCTTGCCGATGGTCGTTTTTCTCCGAGTTTGATGGTCGTTTTTCTCCGAGTTTAATCAGGCAGACTTCCATGAGGTCTGGCCATGCTGAGAGGGGGGATGCGTCCCGGGGCCCACCCGCCAGGGGCCCCCAGGGGCCCGGGGACGCTTCTGCCTCTCAGCCCCTTGCCGATGGTCGTTTTTCTCCGAGTTCGATCAGGTATACCTCCGTGAGGTCTGGCCATGCTGAGAGGGGAAAGGCGTCCCGGGGGCTGCCAGGGACCCCCAGGAGCCCGAGGACGCTTCTGCCTCTCAGCACCTTGCCGATGGTCGTTTTTCTCCGAGTTCGATGGTTGTTTTTCTCCGAGTTTGATCAGGCAGACTTCCATGAGGTCTGGCCATGCTGAGAGGGGGAAGGCTTCCCTGACCCACCCCCCAGGGGCCCCCGGGGGCCCGGGGACGCTTCTGCCTCTCAGCCCCTTGCCGATGGTCGTTTTTCTCCGAGTTCGATCAGGCATACCTCCGTGAGGTCTGGCCATGCTGAGAGGGGAAAGGCGTCCCGGGGCCCGCCTGCCAGGGGCCCCCAGGGGCCCGGGGAAGCTTCTGCCTCTCAGCCCCTTGCCGATGGTCGTTTTTCTCCGAGTTCGATGGTAGTTTTTCTCCGAGTTTGATCAGGCAGACTTCCATGAGGTCTGGCCATGCTGAGAGGGGGAAGGCGTCCCAGGGCCCACCCGCCAGGGGCCCCCAGGGGCCCGGGGACGATTCTGCCTCTCAGCCCCTTGCCGATGGTCGTTTTTATCAGGGTTCGATGGTCGTTTTTCTAAGAGTTTGATGAGGCAGACTTCCATGAGGTCTGGCCATGCTGAGAGGGGGAAGGCGTCCCGGGGCCGACCCGCCAGGGGCCCCCAGGGGCCCGGGTACGCTTCTGCCTCTCAGCCCCTTGCAGATGGTCGTTTTTCTCCGAGTTCGATCAGGTATACCTCCGTGAGGTCTGGCCATGCTGAGAGGGGAAAGGCGTCCCGGGGGCTGCCAGGGACCCCCAGGGGCCCGGGGACGCTTCTGCCTCTCAGCCCCTTGCCGATGGTCATTTTTCTCCGAGTTCGATGGTTGTTTTTCTCCGAGTTTGATCAGGCAGACTTCCATGAGGTCTGGCCATGCTGAGAGGGGAAAGGCGTCCCAGGGCCCACCTGCCAGGGGCCCCCAGGGGCCCGGGGAAGCTTCTGCCTCTCAGCCCCTTGCCGATGTTTGTTTTTCTCCGAGTTCGATGGTAGTTTTTCTCCAAGTTTGATCAGGCAGACTTCCATGAGGTCTGGCCATGCTGAGAGGGGGAAGGCGTCCGGGGCCCACCCGCCAGGGGCCCCCAGGGGCCCGGGGACGCTTCTGCCTCTCAGCCCCTTGCCGATGGTCGTTTTTATCAGGGTTCGATGGTCGTTTTTCTAAGAGTTTGATGAGGCAGACTTCCATGAGGTCTGGCCATGCTGAGAGGGGGAAGGCGTCCCGGGGCCGACCCGCCAGGGGCCCCCAGGGGCCTGGGGACGCTTCTGCCTCTCAGCCCCTTGCCGATGGTCGTTTTTCTCCGAGTTCGAGCAGGCATACCTCCGTGAGGTCTGGCCATCCTGAGAGGGGAAAGGCGTCCCAGGGCCCGCCTGCCAGGGGCCCCCAGGGGCCCGGGAACAATCCTGCCTCTCGGCCCCTTGTCGATGGTCGTTTATATCAGGGTTCGATGGTCGTTTTTCTAAGAGTTTGATGAGGCAGACTTCCATGACGTCTGGCCATGCTGAGAGGGGGAAGGCATCCCGGGGTCCACCCGCCAGGGGCCCCCAGGGGCCCGGGACGCTTCTGCCTCTCAGCCCCTTGCCGATGGTCGTTTTTCTCCGAGTTTGATCAGGCAGACTTCCATGAGGTCTGGCCATGCTGAGAGGGGGGATGCGTCCCGGGGCCCACCCGCCAGGGGCCCCCAGGTGCCCGGGGACGCTTCTGCCTCTCAGCCCCTTGCCGATGGTCGTTTTTCTCCGAGTTTGATCAGGCATACCTCTGTGAGGTCTGGCCTTGCTGAGAGGGAAAAGGAGTCCTGGGGCCCACCTGCCAGGGGCCCCCAGGGGCCCGGGGACGCTTCTGCCTCTCAGCCCCTTGCCGATGGTCGTTTTTCTCCGAGTTCGATGGTCGTTTTTCTCCGAGTTTGATCAGGCAGACTTCCATGAGGTCTGGCCATGGTGAGAGGGGGGAAGCGTCCTGGGGCCCACCCGCCAGGGGCCCCCAGGGGCCCGGGGACGCTTCTGCCTCTCAGCCCCTTGCCGATGGTCGTTTTTCTCCGAGTTCGATCAGGTATACCTCCGTGAGGTCTGGCCATGCTGAGAGGGGAAAGGCGTCCCGGGGGCTGCCAGGGACCCCCAGGGGCCCGGGGACGCTTCTGCCTCTCAGCCCCTTGCCGATGGTCGTTTTTCTCCGAGTTCGATGGTTGTTTTTCTCCGAGTTTGATCAGGCAGACTTCCATGAGGTCTGGCCATGCTGAGAGGGGGAAGGCGTCCCGGGACCCACCCGCCAGGCCCCCCAGGGGCCCGGGGACGCTTCTGCCTCTCAGCCCCTTGCCGATGGTCGTTTTTCTCCGAGTTCGATCAGGCATACCTCCGTGAGGTCTGGCCATGCTGAGAGGGGAAAGGCGTCCCAGGGCCCGCCTGCCAGGGGCCCCCAGGGGCCCGGGGAAGCTTCTGCCTCTCAGCCCCTTGCCGATGTTTGTTTTTCTCCGAGTTCGATGGTAGTTTTTCTCCGAGTTTGATCAGGCAGACTTCCATGAGGTCTGGCCATGCTGAGAGGGGGAAGGCGTCCCGGGGCCCACCCGCCAGGGGCCCCCAGGGGCCCGGGGAAGCTTCTGCCTCTCAGCCCCTTGCCGATGGTCGTTTTTCTCCGAGTTCGATCAGGCATACCTCCGTGAGGTCTGGCCATGCTGAGAGGGGAAAGGCGTCCCAGGGCCCGCCTGCCAGGGGCCCCAGGGGCCCGGGGAAGCTTCTGCCTCTCAGCCCCTTGCCGATGTTTGTTTTTCTCCGAGTTCGATGGTAGTTTTTCTCCGAGTTTGATCAGGCAGATTTCCATGAGGTCTGGCCATGCTGAGAGGGGGAAGGCGTCCCGGGGCCCACCCGCCAGGGGCCCCCAGGGGCCCGGGGACGCTTCTGCCTCTCAGCCCCTTGCCGATGGTCGTTTTTATCAGGGTTCGATGGTCGTTTTTCTAAGAGTTTGATGAGGCAGACTTCCATGAGGTCTGGCCATGCTGAGAGGGGGAAGGCGTCCTGGGGCCGACCCGCCAGGGGCCCCCAGGGGCCCGGGGACGCTTCTGCCTCTCAGCCCCTTGCCGATGGTCGTTTTTCTCCGAGTTCGATCAGGCATACCTCCGTGAGGTCTGGCCATGCTGAGAGGGGAAAGGCGTCCCAGGGCCCGCCTGCCAGGGGCCCCCAGGGGCCCGGGAACAATCCTGCCTCTCGGCCCCTTGTCGATGGTCGTTTATATCAGGGTTCGATGGTCGTTTTTCTAAGAGTTTGATGAGGCAGACTTCCATGATGTCTGGCCATGCTGAGAGGGGGAAGGCGTCCCGGGGCCCGCCTGCCAGGGGCCCCCAGGGGCCCGGGGAAGCTCCTGCCTCTCAGCCCCTTGCCGATGGTCCGTTTTCTCCGAGTTTGATCAGGCACAGACCTCCGTGAGGTCTGGCCATGCTGAGGGGGGGAAGGTGTCCTGGGGACCGCCTGCCAGGGGCCCCCAGGGGCCCGTGGACACTTCTGCCTCTTGGCCCCTTGCCGATGGTTGTTTTTCGCCGAGTTCGATGGTTGTTTTTTTCCGAGTTTGATCAGGCAGACTTCCATGAGGTCCGGCCATGCTGAGAGGAGGGGAGGCATCCCGGGGCCTGCCTGCCAGGGGCCCCCAAGATCCCGGGGACGCTCCTGCCTCTCAGCCCCTTGCCGATGGTCGTTTTTCTCCAAATTTGATCAGGCATACCTCCGTGAGGTCTGGCCATGCAGAGAGGGGAAGGTCGTCCTGGGGCCCACCCGCCAGGGGCCCCAGGGGCCCGTGGACGCTTACTGCCTCTCGCCCCCTTGTTGATGGTTGTTTTTATCAGGGTTCGATGGTCGTTTTTCTCCGAGTTTGATCAGGCAGACTTCCATGAGGTGTGGCCATGCTTAGAGGCGGAAGGCATCCCGGGGTCCGCCAGCCAGGGGCACTCAGGGGCCCGGGGACACTCCTGCCTCTCAGCCCCTTGCCGATGGTCCTTTTTCTCCGAGTTTGATCAGGCGCATGTTCGTGGGGCACCCGTTGCTAAATCATTCGTAGACGATCTGGGTCAGGGTTTCGTAAGTAGCAGAGAAGCTACCTCGCTGCGATCTATTGAAAGTCATCCTCTGAGCCAAGCTTTTGTCTCTTTCCGTGCGTGGGCGCCCGTGGAAGCCTCCCTCCATCACACCCAGGGGTGGGTCCCTCTGCCGCCTGGCCGGCGGGAGGGATGCGGAGGGGTAACGTGGGCCTGTGGGAGGCTGCCTCCACCACGTGCCCTTCGGCAGGGGGGCCTCCCCTCCCGTCCCTGCCCCACCGTGGTGCGGGGATGGGGGCCACACCTTCCCTTGCGGGTCAGCAGGGTGACCAGATGGCCTGGGCCGCCGCCGGCCGGGCCTCCGCTTCCCACTGCTGCATGGGCAAGTCGAGCAGGAAGGCAAACAGCAGCAGCGCCTGGCCACCCTCGCTGGACTGCAAGGGCGACTGGGTACAGCATCCTCCCAGGCCATCCGGGCGCTGGGTCGTCCTGGGTCATCTGGCTGCCTGGCTGCGCGACCAGATTGCCCTGCGGGCAGGGTGACCAGATGGCCCTGTGGGCTGGGCGACCAGATGGCCCTGCGGGCTGGCGGCCGGGCTAACTCCAACTTTTGTCCTTCCCCTAGGTTCTGTAAGCCCCCACTACGTGGGGGCTTAATAGTCAACAAAAATGGGCTCCCCGGGCAGGCCGTCGGGGAGAGGACGTGGCCTGGGCTTAACACTCCTTGGTTCT
The DNA here is from genome assembly GCF_964263255.1 of Lissotriton vulgaris. Lineage (NCBI taxonomy): Eukaryota > Metazoa > Chordata > Amphibia > Caudata > Salamandridae > Lissotriton > Lissotriton vulgaris. The sequence goes on along the minus strand of NC_141693.1, from coordinate 539,338,235 downwards.
GGCCCAGGGTCTGGGTGCTGGGGACAGGGGGGTCCACCGGGAGGCTCTCCCCGGGCCCGGCTAGGGTTGGTAGGCTGGGCCTGGGGCCTGAGCTCCGTCCTGCAAGCCGGCCAAGGTTCCGGGCGTTCATCGGGGCCAAGGGAGGCTCTCCCCGGGCTGGCTAGGGTTTCGGAAGCAGGGACCGGGCCCGGGGCTTGAGCTCCGTCCGGTAGGCTATGGGGTTGCTGGAGCCTCCCCGTCCCGCAAGCCGGCCGAGGTTCCGGGCGTTCATCAGGGCCAAGGGAGGCTCTCCCCGGCCTGGCTAGGGTTTTGGAAGCAGGGACCGGGAGCGGGCCCGGGGCTTGAGCTCCGTACGGCCGGCCATGGGTTTGCTGGAGCTTCCCCGTCCTGCAAGCCGGCCGGGGTTCCAGGCGTTCATCCGAGCCAAGGGAGGCTCTTTCTCCGGCCTGGCTAGGGTTTCAGAAGCAGGGACCGGGAGCAGGCCCGGGGCTTGAGCCTGGTGGTGTGGCAATACCTCTCCGTCCTGCAGCCCTGGAGCCCCCGGAACCCTGGAGCCCCCGGAGCCCTACAGCCCCTGGAGCCCAGGAGCCCCCCTGGAGCCCTGCAGCCCTGCAGCCCTGGAGCCCGGGAGCCCTGGAGCCCCCGAGGAGCCCTGCAGCCCCCGAGGAGCCCTGCAGCCCCGGAGCCCTGCAGCCCTGGAGCACCCGGAGCCCTGGAGCCCCCAGAGCCCTACAGCCCCTGGAGCCCTGGAGCCCCCCCGGAGCCCTGGAGCCCTGAAGCCCTGCAGCCCTGGAGCCCGGGAGCCCTGGAGCCCCCGAGGAGCCCTGCAGCCCCGGAGCCCTGCATGCCCGGGGCAGGCAGATTGGCGTCATTTCGGTCCCGGCTATCAGGTCGCCCCTCTCGCCTCGGCCATCTGGTCGCCTAAAATGCTTTTCTATGGGGCGACTAGATGGCCGGACTTCCCTGGAAGTCCCTATGAGATGCCATTCGCCTCCCGGATCCCAGCCAGGGCTCCAGGAGGTCAGGCACGTTTGCGCCCTGGGTCTCCTCTGTCACCTCGAGTGCACAGATTACAAGAAAGGGGGGTAATTTTCCTCCGGATTAGTAGGTGCAAGGGTATGCCCAAACACCCTCCCAGGTCTGGTGGTTCCCTGCTGGGGACCAGATGGGCGATGCCCGGGAACACCTCCCAGGCATCCGGGGCTCCCTCCTCCAGGCCGCAGAGTGGCAAAGTACCCGGGAAAGGCTCCATGGGTCCTGGGCCCTGGAGCCCTGGAGCCCTGCTGCCCTGGAGCCCAGCAGCCCGGAGCCCTGCAGCCCTGGAGCCCTGGAGCCCTGGAGCCCTGGAGCCCCGGAGCCCTGCAGCCCCCCGAGCTGTGGAGTCCTGCAGTCCCGAGCCCTGCAGCCCCGGAGCCCTGCAGCTCCTGAGCCCTACAGGCCCGAGGCAGGCAGATTGGCGTCCTTTCGGTCCCGGCCATCTGGTCACCCCTCTCGCCACGGCCATCTGGTCGCCCGCAATGCTTTCCTATGGGGCGACTAGATGGCCGGATTTCCCTGGAAGTCCCTATGAGATGCCATTCGCCTCCCGGATCCGAGACAGGGCTCCAGGAGGTCGGGCACGTTTGCGCCCTGGGTCCCCTCTGTCACCTCGAGTGCACAGATTACAAGAAAGGGGGGTAATTTTCCTCCGGATTAGTAGGTGCAAGGGTATGCCCAAACACCCTCCCAGGTCTGGTGGTTCCCTGCTGGGGACCAGATGGGCGATGCCCGGGAACACCTCCCAGGCATCCGGGGCTCCCTCCTCCGGGCCGCAGAGTGGCAAAGTACCCGGGAAAGGCTCCATGGGTCCTGGGCCCTGGAGCCCTGGAGCCCTGCTGCCCTGGAGCCCAGCAGCCCCGGAGCCCTGCAGCCCTGGAGCCCTGGAGCTCTGGAGCCCCGGAGCCCTGCAGCCCCCCGAGCCGTGGAGTCCTGCAGTCCCCGAGCCCTGCAGCCCCGGAGCCCTGCAGCTCCTGAGCCCTACAGGCCCGAGGCAGGCAGATTGGCGTCCTTTCGGTCCCGGCCATCAGGTCGCCCCTCTCGCCTCGGCCATCTGGTCGCCCGCAATTCTTTCCTATGGGGCGACTAGATGGCCGGACTTCCCTGGAAGTCCCTATGAGGTGCCATTCGCCTCCCGGATCCCATCCTGGGCTCCAGGAGGTCAGGCACTTTTGTGCCCTGGGTCCCCTCTGTCACCTCGAGTGCACGGATTACAAGAAAGGGGGGTAATTTTCCTCCGGATTAGTACGTGCAAGGGTATGCCCAAACACCCTCCCGGGGCTGGTGGTCCCTGCTGGGGACCAGATGAGCGATGCCCGGGCAGCACCTCCCAGGCATTCGGGGCTCCCTCCTCCGGGCCGCAGAGTGGGAAAGTACCCGGGACGGGCTCCATGGGTCCCGGGCCCTGGAGCCCCGGAGCCCTGGAGCCCTGCTGCCCTGAAGCCCCAGAGCCCTGGAGCCCTGCAGCACTGGAGCCCTGGAGCCCTGGAGCCCTGGAGCCCTGCAGCCCCGGAGCCCTGCAGCCCCCCGAGCCGTGGAGCCCTGCAGTCCCCGAGCCCTGCATCCCTGCAGCCCCAGGGCCCCGGAGCCCCGGAGCCCTGGAGCCCTGCAGCTCCTGAGCCCTAAAGGCCCGGGGCAGGCAGATTGGCGTCATTTCGGTCCCGGCCATCTGGTCGCCCCTCTCGCCACGGCCATCTGGTCGCCCGCAATGCCTTCCTATGGGGCGACTAGATGGCCGGATTTCCCTGGAAGTCCCTATGAGATGCCATTCGCCTCCCGGATCCGAGACAGGGCTCCAGGAGGTCGGGCACGTTTGCGCCCTGGGTCCCCTCTGTCACCTCGAGTGCACAGATTACAAGAAAGGGGGGTAATTTTCCTCCGGATTAGTAGGTGCAAGGGTATGCCCAAACACCCTCCCAGGTCTGGTAGTTCCCTGCTGGGGACCAGATGGGCGAAGCCCGGGGAACACCTCCCAGGCATAAAGGGCTCCCTCCTCCGGGCCGCAGAGTGGCAAAGTACCAGGGATAGGCTCCATGGGTCCTGGGCCCTGGAGCCCTGGAGCCCTGCTGCCCTGGAGCACAGCAGCCCCGGAGCCCTGCAGCCCTGGAGCCCTGGAGCCCTGGAGCCCTGGAGCCCCGGAGCCCTGCAGCCCCCCGAGCCGTGGAGCCCTGCAGTCCCCGAGCCCTGCAGCCCCGGAGCCCCGGAGCCCTGCAGCTCCTGAGCCCTAAAGGCCCGGGGCAGGCAGATTGGCGTCATTTCGGTCCCGGCCATCTGGTCGCCCCTCTCGCCACGGCCATCTGGTCGCCCGCAATGCTTTCCTATGGGGCGACTAGATGGCCGGACTTCCCTGGAAGTCCCTATGAGATGCCATTCACCTCCCGGATCCCAGCCAGGGCTCCAGGAGGTCGGGCAGTTTTGTGCCCTGGGTCCCCTCTGTCACCTCGAGTGCACGGATTACAAGAAAGGGGGGTAATTTTCCTCCAGATTAGTAGGTGCAAGGGTATGCCCAAACACCCTCCCGGGGCTGGTGGTTCCCTGCTGGGGACCAGATGAGCGATGCCCGGGCAGCACCTCCCAGGCATCCGGGGCTCCCTCCTCCGGGCCGCAGAGTGGCAAAGTACCCGGGATAGGCTCCATGGGTCCTGAGCCCTGGAGCCCTGCTGCCCTGGAGCACAGCAGCCCCGGAGCCCTGCAGCCCTGGAGCCCTGGAGCCCTGGAGCCCCGGAGCCCTGCAGCCCCCCGAGCCGTGGAGCCCTGCAGTCCCCGAGCCCTGCAGCCCTGGAGCCCCGGAGCCCTGCAGCCCCTCAAGCCGTGGAGCCCTGCTGCCCTGAAGCCCCAGAGCCCTGCAGCCCTGGAGCCCTGGAGCCCTGGAGCCCTGGAGCCCTGCAGCCCTGGAGCCCTGCAGCCCCCCGAGCCGTGGAGCCCTGCAGTCCCCGAGCCCTGCATCCCTGCAGCCCCAGAGCCCCGGAGCCCCGGAGCCCTGGAGCCCTGGAGCCCTGCAGCTCCTGAGCCCTAAAGGCCCGGGGCAGGCAGATTGGCGTCATTTCGGTCCCGGCCATCTGGTCGCCCCTCTCGCCACGGCCATCTGGTCGCCCGCAATGCCTTCCTATGGGGCGACTAGATGGCCGGATTTCCCTGGAAGTCCCTATGAGATGCCATTCACCTCCCGGATCCCAGCCAGGGCTCCAGGAGGTCGGGCACGTTCGTGCCCTGGGTCCCCTCTGTCACCTCGAGTGCACATATTACAAGAAAGGGGGGTAATTTTCCTCCGGATTAGTAGGTACAAGGGTATGCCCAAACACCCTCCCAGGTCTGGTGGTTCCTTGCTGGGGACCAGATGGGCGATGCCCGGGGAACACCTCCCAGGCATCCGGGGCTCCCTCCTCCGGGCCGCAGAGTGGCAAAGTACCCGGGATAGGCTCCATGGGTCCTGGGCCCTGGAGCCCTGGAGCCCTGCTGCCCTGGAGCCCAGCAGCCTTGGAGCCCTGGAGCCCCGGAGCCCTGCAGCCCCCCGAGCCGTGGAGCCCTGCAGTCCCCGAGCCCTGCAGCCCCGGAGCCCCGGAGCCCTGCAGCTCCTGAGCCCTACAGGCCCGAGGCAGGCAGATGGGCGTCCTTTCGGTCCCGGCCATCAGGTCGCCCCTCTCGCCTCGGCCATCCGGTCGGCTGCAATTCTTTCCTATGGGGCGACTAGATGGCCGGACTTCCCTGGAAGTCCTTATGAGGTGCCATTCGCCTCCCGGATCCCATCCTGGGCTCCAGGAGGTTGGGCACTTTTGTGCCCTGGGTCCCCTCTGTCACCTCGAGTGCACGGATTACAAGAAAGGGGGGTAATTTTCCTCCGGATTAGTAGGTGCAGGGGTATGCCCAAACACCCTCCCGGGGCTGGTGGTTCCCTGCTGGGGACCAGATAAGCGATGCCCGGGCAGCACCTCCCAGGCATTCGGGGCTCCCTCCTTCGGGCCGCAGAGTGGGAAAGTACCCGGGACGGGCTCCATGGGTCCCGGGCCATGGAGGCCCGAAACCTTGGAGCCCAGCAGCCCCGGAGGCCTGGAGCCCTGGAGCAATGGAGCCCCGCAGCCCTGCAGCCCTGCTGCCCTGGAGCCCCCGAGCCCTGGAGCCCTGCTGCCCTGCAGCCCCGGAGCCCTGCAGCCCCCCGAGCCTTGGAGCCCTGCAGTCCCCGAGCCCTGCATCCCTGCAGCCCCAGAGCCCCGGAGGCCCGGAGGCACAGAGCCCCGGAGCCCCAGAGCCCCGAGCTGGGTGCTCGGGCCCTGGGCCCTGTCCCCCGGCCTGCTGCACTGCCAAGAGCCCAGGTCGGGGTTCCGTTGTGCCCGGGCAGTCCTCCCTGCTTGTCAAAGTGCCAGGGGGCCCCGGGTCGGAGGGCCTGTCGGGGCCCCCTGGGAGCCTCCATGGCTGGGGCCCAGCTGGGGCTTTGGGGCTCTGGGCCTCCGGTCGGCCATGCCGCGGAGCCCGCTGACTCCTTCGTTGGGGCACAGGGTGTCCAGACGGCTCCTCTTTCATCTGGTCGCCCCGATTCCCTCGGCCATCTGGTCGACCGCAATGCTTACCTATGGGGCGACCAGATGACCGAACTTCCCTGGAAGTCCCGATGAGGTGCCATTCGCCTCCCGGATCCCAACCAGGGCTCCAGGAGGTCGGGCTCGTTCGTGCCTTGGGTCCCCTATGTGACCTCGAGTGCACAGATTACAAGAAAGGGGGGTAATGTTCCTCCGGATTACTAGGGAGAGGGTCAGTCAGACCTCCGGAGATTCTGAATCAGGGGAAAGCAGCCCTGGGGCCTGCCCGCCGGGGCCCCCATGTCCTGGGGACACTCTTGCCTCTCAGCCCATTGCCGATGGTCCTTTTTCACCGAGTTTGAGGGGGAAGGTGTCCCGGGGCCCGCCTGCCAGGGGCCCCCAGGGGCCTAGGGACGCTTCTGCCTCTCTGGGGAAAGGCGTCCCGGGGGCTGCCAGGGACCCCCAGGGGCCCGGGGACGCTTCTGCCTCTCAGCCCCTTGCCGAAGGTCGTTTTTCTCTGAGTTTGATCAGGCATACCTCCGTGACGTCTGGCCATGCTGAGAGGGAAAAGGCGTCCCAGGGTCTGGCCATGCTGAGAGGGGGGAAGCGTCCCGGGGCCCACCCGCCAGGGGCCCCCAGGGGCCCGGGGACACTCCTGCCTCTCGGCCCCTTGTCGATGGTCGTTTTTATCAGGGTTCGATGGTCGTTTTTCTAAGAGTTTGATGAGGCAGACTTCCATGAGGTCTGGCCATGCTGAGAGGGGGGAGGCGTCCCGGGGCCCACCCGCCAGGGGCACTGAGGGGCCCGGGGACGCTTCTGCCTCTCAGCCCCTTGCCGATGGTCGTTTTTCTCTGAGTTTGATCAGGCATACCGCCGTGAGGTCTGGCCTTGCTGAGAGGGAAAAGGCGTCCCGGGGCCCGCCTGCCAGGGGCCGCCCGGGGACGCTTCTGCCTCTCAGCCCCTTGCCGATGGTCGTTTTTCTCCGAGTTTGATGGTCGTTTTTCTCCGAGTTTAATCAGGCAGACTTCCATGAGGTCTGGCCATGCTGAGAGGGGGGATGCGTCCCGGGGCCCACCCGCCAGGGGCCCCCAGGGGCCCGGGGACGCTTCTGCCTCTCAGCCCCTTGCCGATGGTCGTTTTTCTCCGAGTTCGATCAGGTATACCTCCGTGAGGTCTGGCCATGCTGAGAGGGGAAAGGCGTCCCGGGGGCTGCCAGGGACCCCCAGGAGCCCGAGGACGCTTCTGCCTCTCAGCCCCTTGCCGATGGTCGTTTTTCTCCGAGTTCGATGGTTGTTTTTCTCCGAGTTTGATCAGGCAGACTTCCATGAGGTCTGGCCATGCTGAGAGGGGGAAGGCTTCCCTGACCCACCCCCCAGGGGCCCCCGGGGGCCCGGGGACGCTTCTGCCTCTCAGCCCCTTGCCGATGGTCGTTTTTCTCCGAGTTCGATCAGGCATACCTCCGTGAGGTCTGGCCATGCTGAGAGGGGAAAGGCGTCCCGGGGCCCGCCTGCCAGGGGCCCCCAGGGGCCCGGGGAAGCTTCTGCCTCTCAGCCCCTTGCCGATGGTCGTTTTTCTCCGAGTTCGATGGTAGTTTTTCTCCGAGTTTGATCAGGCAGACTTCCATGAGGTCTGGCCATGCTGAGAGGGGGAAGGCGTCCCAGGGCCCACCCGCCAGGGGCCCCCAGGGGCCCGGGGACGATTCTGCCTCTCAGCCCCTTGCCGATGGTCGTTTTTATCAGGGTTCGATGGTCGTTTTTCTAAGAGTTTGATGAGGCAGACTTCCATGAGGTCTGGCCATGCTGAGAGGGGGAAGGCGTCCCGGGGCCGACCCGCCAGGGGCCCCCAGGGGCCCGGGTACGCTTCTGCCTCTCAGCCCCTTGCAGATGGTCGTTTTTCTCCGAGTTCGATCAGGTATACCTCCGTGAGGTCTGGCCATGCTGAGAGGGGAAAGGCGTCCCGGGGGCTGCCAGGGACCCCCAGGGGCCCGGGGACGCTTCTGCCTCTCAGCCCCTTGCCGATGGTCATTTTTCTCCGAGTTCGATGGTTGTTTTTCTCCGAGTTTGATCAGGCAGACTTCCATGAGGTCTGGCCATGCTGAGAGGGGAAAGGCGTCCCAGGGCCCACCTGCCAGGGGCCCCCAGGGGCCCGGGGAAGCTTCTGCCTCTCAGCCCCTTGCCGATGTTTGTTTTTCTCCGAGTTCGATGGTAGTTTTTCTCCGAGTTTGATCAGGCAGACTTCCATGAGGTCTGGCCATGCTGAGAGGGGGAAGGCGTCCCGGGGCCCACCCGCCAGGGGCCCCCAGGGGCCCGGGGACGCTTCTGCCTCTCAGCCCCTTGCCGATGGTCGTTTTTATCAGGGTTCGATGGTCGTTTTTCTAAGAGTTTGATGAGGCAGACTTCCATGAGGTCTGGCCATGCTGAGAGGGGGAAGGCGTCCCGGGGCCGACCCGCCAGGGGCCCCCAGGGGCCTGGGGACGCTTCTGCCTCTCAGCCCCTTGCCGATGGTCGTTTTTCTCCGAGTTTGATCAGGCAGACTTCCATGAGGTCTGGCCATGCTGAGAGGGGGGATGCGTCCCGGGGCCCACCCGCCAGGGGCCCCCAGGTGCCCGGGGACGCTTCTGCCTCTCAGCCCCTTGCCGATGGTCGTTTTTCTCCGAGTTTGATCAGGCATACCTCTGTGAGGTCTGGCCTTGCTGAGAGGGAAAAGGAGTCCTGGGGCCCGCCTGCCAGGGGCCCCCAGGGGCCCGGGGACGCTTCTGCCTCTCAGCCCCTTGCCGATGGTCGTTTTTCTCCGAGTTCGATGGTCGTTTTTCTCCGAGTTTGATCAGGCAGACTTCCATGAGGTCTGGCCATGGTGAGAGGGGGGAAGCGTCCCGGGGCCCACCCGCCAGGGGCCCCCAGGGGCCCGGGGACGCTTCTGCCTCTCAGCCCCTTGCCGATGGTCGTTTTTCTCCGAGTTCGATCAGGTATACCTCCGTGAGGTCTGGCCATGCTGAGAGGGGAAAGGCGTCCCGGGGGCTGCCAGGGACCCCCAGGGGCCCGGGGACGCTTCTGCCTCTCAGCCCCTTGCCGATGGTCGTTTTTCTCCGAGTTCGATGGTTGTTTTTCTCCGAGTTTGATCAGGCAGACTTCCATGAGGTCTGGCCATGCTGAGAGGGGGAAGGCGTCCCGGGACCCACCCGCCAGGGGCCCCCAGGGGCCCGGGGACGCTTCTGCCTCTCAGCCCCTTGCCGATGGTCGTTTTTCTCCGAGTTCGATCAGGCATACCTCCGTGAGGTCTGGCCATGCTGAGAGGGGAAAGGCGTCCCAGGGCCCGCCTGCCAGGGGCCCCCAGGGGCCCGGGGAAGCTTCTGCCTCTCAGCCCCTTGCCGATGTTTGTTTTTCTCCGAGTTCGATGGTAGTTTTTCTCCGAGTTTGATCAGGCAGACTTCCATGAGGTCTGGCCATGCTGAGAGGGGGAAGGCGTCCCGGGGCCCACCCGCCAGGGGCCCCCAGGGGCCCGGGGAAGCTTCTGCCTCTCAGCCCCTTGCCGATGGTCGTTTTTCTCCGAGTTCGATCAGGCATACCTCCGTGAGGTCTGGCCATGCTGAGAGGGGAAAGGCGTCCCAGGGCCCGCCTGCCAGGGGCCCCCAGGGGCCCGGGGAAGCTTCTGCCTCTCAGCCCCTTGCCGATGTTTGTTTTTCTCCGAGTTCGATGGTAGTTTTTCTCCGAGTTTGATCAGGCAGATTTCCATGAGGTCTGGCCATGCTGAGAGGGGGAAGGCGTCCCGGGGCCCACCCGCCAGGGGCCCCCAGGGGCCCGGGGACGCTTCTGCCTCTCAGCCCCTTGCCGATGGTCGTTTTTATCAGGGTTCGATGGTCGTTTTTCTAAGAGTTTGATGAGGCAGACTTCCATGAGGTCTGGCCATGCTGAGAGGGGGAAGGCGTCCTGGGGCCGACCCGCCAGGGGCCCCCAGGGGCCCGGGGACGCTTCTGCCTCTCAGCCCCTTGCCGATGGTCGTTTTTCTCCGAGTTCGATCAGGCATACCTCCGTGAGGTCTGGCCATGCTGAGAGGGGAAAGGCGTCCCAGGGCCCGCCTGCCAGGGGCCCCCAGGGGCCCAGGAACAATCCTGCCTCTCGGCCCCTTGTCGATGGTCGTTTATATCAGGGTTCGATGGTCGTTTTTCTAAGAGTTTGATGAGGCAGACTTCCATGATGTCTGGCCATGCTGAGAGGGGGAAGGCGTCCCGGGGCCCGCCTGCCAGGGGCCCCCAGGGGCCCGGGGAAGCTCCTGCCTCTCAGCCCCTTGCCGATGGTCCGTTTTCTCCGAGTTTGATCAGGCACAGACCTCCGTGAGGTCTGGCCATGCTGAGGGGGGGAAGGTGTCCTGGGGACCGCCTGCCAGGGGCCCCCAGGGGCCCGTGGACACTTCTGCCTCTTGGCCCCTTGCCGATGGTTGTTTTTCGCCGAGTTCGATGGTTGTTTTTTTCCGAGTTTGATCAGGCAGACTTCCATGAGGTCCGGCCATGCTGAGAGGAGGGGAGGCATCCCGGGGCCTGCCTGCCAGGGGCCCCCAAGATCCCGGGGACGCTCCTGCCTCTCAGCCCCTTGCCGATGGTCGTTTTTCTCCAAATTTGATCAGGCATACCTCCGTGAGGTCTGGCCATGCAGAGAGGGGAAGGTCGTCCTGGGGCCCACCCGCCAGGGGCCCCCAGGGGCCCGTGGACGCTTACTGCCTCTCGGCCCCTTGTTGATGGTTGTTTTTATCAGGGTTCGATGGTCGTTTTTCTCCGAGTTTGATCAGGCAGACTTCCATGAGGTGTGGCCATGCTTAGAGGCGGAAGGCATCCCGGGGTCCGCCAGCCAGGGGCACTCAGGGGCCCGGGGACACTCCTGCCTCTCAGCCCCTTGCCGATGGTCCTTTTTCTCCGAGTTTGATCAGGCGCATGTTCGTGGGGCACCCGTTGCTAAATCATTCGTAGACGATCTGGGTCAGGGTTTCGTAAGTAGCAGAGAAGCTACCTCGCTGCGATCTATTGAAAGTCATCCTCTGAGCCAAGCTTTTGTCTCTTTCCGTGCGTGGGCGCCCGTGGAAGCCTCCCTCCATCACACCCAGGGGTGGGTCCCTCTGCCGCCTGGCCGGCGGGAGGGATGCGGAGGGGTAACGTGGGCCTGTGGGAGGCTGCCTCCACCACGTGCCCTTCGGCAGGGGGGCCTCCCCCTCCCGTCCCTGCCCCACCGTGGTGCGGGGATGGGGGCCACACCTTCCCTTGCGGGTCAGCAGGGTGACCAGATGGCCTGGGCCGCCGCCGGCCGGGCCTCCGCTTCCCACTGCTGCATGGGCAAGTCGAGCAGGGAGGCAAACAGCAGCAGCGCCTGGCCACCCTCGCTGGACTGCAAGGGCGACTGGGTACAGCATCCTCCCAGGCCATCCGGGCGCTGGGTCGTCCTGGGTCATCTGGCTGCCTGGCTGCGCGACCAGATTGCCCTGCGGGCAGGGTGACCAGATGGCCCTGTGGGCTGGGCGACCAGATGGCCCTGCGGGCTGGCGGCCGGGCTAACTCCAACTTTTGTCCTTCCCCTAGGTTCTGTAAGCCCCCACTACGTGGGGGCTTAATAGTCAACAAAAATGGGCTCCCCGGGCAGGCCGTCGGGGAGAGGACGTGGCCTGGGCTTAACACTCCTTGGTTCTGGCCCAGGGTCTGGGTGCTGGGGACAGGGGGGTCCACCGGGAGGCTCTCCCCGGGCCCGGCTAGGGTTGGTAGGCTGGGCCTGGGGCCTGAGCTCCGTCCTGCAAGCCGGCCAAGGTTCCGGGCGTTCATCGGGGCCAAGGGAGGCTCTCCCCGGGCTGGCTAGGGTTTCGGAAGCAGGGACTGGGCCCGGGGCTTGAGCTCCGTCCGGTAGGCTATGGGGTTGCTGGAGCCTCCCCGTCCCGCAAGCCGGCCGAGGTTCCGGGCGTTCATCAGGGCCAAGGGAGGCTCTCCCCGGCCTGGCTAGGGTTTTGGAAGCAGGGACCGGGAGCGGGCCCGGGGCTTGAGCTCCGTACGGCCGGCCATGGGTTTGCTGGAGCTTCCCCGTCCTGCAAGCCGGCCGGGGTTCCAGGCGTTCATCCGAGCCAAGGGAGGCTCTTTCTCCGGCCTGGCTACGGTTTCAGAAGCAGGGACCGGGAGCAGGCCCGGGGCTTGAGCCTGGTGGTGTGGCAATACCTCTCCGTCCTGCAGCCCTGGAGCCCCCGGAACCCTGGAGCCCCCGGAGCCCTACAGCCCCTGGAGCCCAGGAGCCCCCCTGGAGCCCTGCAGCCCTGCAGCCCTGCAGCCCTGGAGCCCGGGAGCCCTGGAGCCCCCGAGGAGCCCTGCAGCCCCCGAGGAGCCCTGCAGCCCCGGAGCCCTGCAGCCCTGGAGCACCCGGAGCCCTGGAGCCCCCAGAGCCCTACAGCCCCTGGAGCCCTGGAGCCCCCCCGGAGCCCTGGAGCCCTGAAGCCCTGCAGCCCTGGAGCCCGGGAGCCCTGGAGCCCCCGAGGAGCCCTGCAGCCCCGGAGCCCTGCATGCCCGGGGCAGGCAGATTGGCGTCATTTCGGTCCCGGCTATCTGGTCGCCCCTCTCGCCTCGGCCATCTGGTCGCCTAAAATGCTTTTCTATGGGGCGACTAGATGGCCGGACTTCCCTGGAAGTCCCTATGAGATGCCATTCGCCTCCCGGATCCCAGCCAGGGCTCCAGGAGGTCAGGCACGTTTGCGCCCTGGGTCTCCTCTGTCACCTCGAGTGCACAGATTACAAGAAAGGGGGGTAATTTTCCTCCGGATTAGTAGGTGCAAGGGTATGCCCAAACACCCTCCCAGGTCTGGTGGTTCCCTGCTGGGGACCAGATGGGCGATGCCCGGGAACACCTCCCAGGCATCCGGGGCTCCCTCCTCCAGGCCGCAGAGTGGCAAAGTACCCGGGAAAGGCTCCATGGGTCCTGGGCCCTGGAGCCCTGGAGCCCTGCTGCCCTGGAGCCCAGCAGCCCCGGAGCCCTGCAGCCCTGGAGCCCTGGAGCCCTGGAGCCCTGGAGCCCCGGAGCCCTGCAGCCCCCCGAGCTGTGGAGTCCTGCAGTCCCGAGCCCTGCAGCCCCGGAGCCCTGCAGCTCCTGAGCCCTACAGGCCCGAGGCAGGCAGATTGGCGTCCTTTCGGTCCCGGCCATCAGGTCGCCCCTCTCGCCACGGCCATCTGGTCGCCCGCAATGCTTTCCTATGGGGCGACTAGATGGCCGGATTTCCCTGGAAGTCCCTATGAGATGCCATTCGCCTCCCGGATCCGAGACAGGGCTCCAGGAGGTCGGGCACGTTTGCGCCCTGGGTCCCCTCTGTCACCTCGAGTGCACAGATTACAAGAAAGGGGGGTAATTTTCCTCCGGATTAGTAGGTGCAAGGGTATGCCCAAACACCCTCCCAGGTCTGGTGGTTCCCTGCTGGGGACCAGATGGGCGATGCCCGGGAACACCTCCCAGGCATCCGGGGCTCCCTCCTCCGGGCCGCAGAGTGGCAAAGTACCCGGGAAAGGCTCCATGGGTCCTGGGCCCTGGAGCCCTGGAGCCCTGCTGCCCTGGAGCCCAGCAGCCCCGGAGCCCTGCAGCCCTGGAGCCCTGGAGCTCTGGAGCCCCGGAGCCCTGCAGCCCCCCGAGCCGTGGAGTCCTGCAGTCCCCGAGCCCTGCAGCCCCGGAGCCCTGCAGCTCCTGAGCCCTACAGGCCCGAGGCAGGCAGATTGGCGTCCTTTCGGTCCCGGCCATCAGGTCGCCCCTCTCGCCTCGGCCATCTGGTCGCCCGCAATTCTTTCCTATGGGGCGACTAGGTGGCCGGACTTCCCTGGAAGTCCCTATGAGGTGCCATTCGCCTCCCGGATCCCATCCTGGGCTCCAGGAGGTCGGGCACTTTTGTGCCCTGGGTCCCCTCTGTCACCTCGAGTGCACGGATTACAAGAAAGGGGGGTAATTTTCCTCCGGATTAGTACGTGCAAGGGTATGCCCAAACACCCTCCCGGGGCTGGTGGTCCCTGCTGGGGACCAGATGAGCGATGCCCGGGCAGCACCTCCCAGGCACTCGAGGCTCCCTCCTCCGGGCCGCAGAGTGGGAAAGTACCCGGGACGGGCTCCATGGGTCCCGGGCCCTGGAGCCCCGGAGCCCTGGAGCCCTGCTGCCCTGAAGCCCCAGAGCCCTGGAGCCCTGCAGCACTGGAGCCCTGGAGCCCTGGAGCCCTGGAGCCCTGCAGCCCCGGAGCCCTGCAGCCCCCCGAGCCGTGGAGCCCTGCAGTCCCCGAGCCCTGCATCCCTGCAGCCCCAGGGCCCCGGAGCCCCGGAGCCCTGGAGCCCTGCAGCTCCTGAGCCCTAAAGGCCCGGGGCAGGCAGATTGGCGTCATTTCGGTCCCGGCCATCTGGTCGCCCCTCTCGCCACGGCCATCTGGTCGCCCGCAATGCTTTCCTATGGGGCGACTAGATGGCCGGATTTCCCTGGAAGTCCCTATGAGATGCCATTCGCCTCCCGGATCCGAGACAGGGCTCCAGGAGGTCGGGCACGTTTGCGCCCTGGGTCCCCTCTGTCACCTCGAGTGCACAGATTACAAGAAAGGGGGGTAATTTTCCTCCGGATTAGTAGGTGCAAGGGTATGCCCAAACACCCTCCCAGGTCTGGTGGTTCCCTGCTGGGGACCAGATGGGCGATGCCCGGGGAACACCTCCCAGGCATCCGGGGCTCCCTCCTCCAGGGCGCAGAGTGGCAAAGTACCCGGGATAGGCTCCATGGGTCCTGGGCCCTGGAGCCCTGGAGCCCTGCTGCCCTGGAGCCCAGCAGCCCCGGAGCCCTGCAGCCCTGCAGCCCTGGAGCCCTGGAGCCCTGGAGCCCCGAAGCCCTGCGGCCCCCCGAGCGGTGGAGCCCTGCAGTTCCCGAGCCCTGCAGCCCCGGAGCTCCGGAGCCCTGCAGCTCCTGAGCCCTACAGGCCCGAGGCAGGCAGATTGGCGTCCTTTCGGTCCCGGCCATCAGGTCGCCCCTCTCGCCTCGGCCATCTGGTCGCCCGCAATTCTTTCCTATGGGGCGACTAGATGGCCGGACTTCCCTGGAAGTCCCTATGAGGTGCCATTCGCCTCCCTGATCCCATCCTGGGCTCCAGGAGGTCGGGCACTTTTGTGCCCTGGGTCTCCTCTGTCACCTCGAGTGCACGGATTACAAGAAAGGGGGGTAATTTTCCTCCGGATTAGTAGGTGCAAGGGTATGCCCAAACACCCTCCCGGGGCTGGTGGTTCCCTGCTGGGGACCAGATGAGCGATGCCCGGGCAGCACCTCCCAGGCATTCGGGGCTCCCTCCTCCGGGCCGCAGAGTGGGAAAGTACCCGGGACGGGCTCCATGGGTCCTGGACCCTGGAGCCCCGGTGCCCCGGAGCCCTGCTGCCCTGAAGCCCCAGAGCCCTGGAGCCCCGCAGCCCTGGAGCCCTGCAGCCCCCAGAGCCGTGGAGCCCTGCAGTCCCCGAGCCCTGCATCCCTGCAGCCCCAGAGCCCCGGAGCCCCAGAGCCCTGGAGCCCTGCAGCTCCTGAGCCCTAAAGGCCCGGGGCAGGCAGATTGGCGTCATTTCGGTCCCGGCCATCTGGTCGCCCCTCTCGCCACGGCCATCTGGTCGCCCGCAATGCTTTCCTATGGGGCGACTAGATGGCCGGACTTCCCTGGAAGTCCCTATGAGATGCCATTCGCCTCCCGGATCCCAGCCAGGGCTCCAGGAGGTCGGGCACGTTTGCGCCCTGGGTCCCCTCTGTCACCTCGAGTGCACAGATTACAAGAAAGGGGGGTAATTTTCCTCCGGATTAGTAGGTGCAAGGGTATGCCCAAACACCCTCCCAGGTCTGGTAGTTCCCTGCTGGGGACCAGATGGGCGAAGCCCGGGGAACACCTCCCAGGCATAAAGGGCTCCCTCCTCCGGGCCGCAGAGTGGCAAAGTACCAGGGATAGGCTCCATGGGTCCTGGGCCCTGGAGCCCTGGAGCCCTGGAGCCCTGCTGCCCTGGAGCACAGCAGCCCCGGAGCCCTGCAGCCCTGGAGCCCTGGAGCCCTGGAGCCCTGGAGCCCCGGAGCCCTGCAGCCCCCCGAGCCGTGGAGCCCTGCAGTCCCCGAGCCCTGCAGCCCCGGAGCCCCGGAGCCCTGCAGCTCCTGAGCCCTACAGGCCCGAGGCAGGCAGATTGGCGTCCTTTCGGTCCCGGCCATCAGGTCGCCCCTCTCGCCTCGGCCATCTGGTCACCCGCAATTCTTTCCTATGGGGCGACTAGATGGCCGGACTTCCCTGGAAGTCCCTATGAGGTGCCATTCGCCTCCCGGATCCCATCCTGGGCTCCAGGAGGTCGGGCACTTTTGTGCCCTGGGTCCCCTCTGTCACCTCGAGTGCACGGATTACAAGAAAGGGGGGTAATTTTCCTCCAGATTAGTAGGTGCAAGGGTATGCCCAAACACCCTCCCGGGGCTGGTGGTTCCCAGCTGGGGACCAGATGAGCGATGCCCGGGCAGCACCTCACAGGCATTCGGGGCTCCCTCCTCCGGGCCGCAGAGTGGGAAAGTACCCGGGACGGGCTCCATGGGTCCCGGGCCCTGGAGCCCCGGAGCCCAGAGCCCTGGAGCCCTGCAGCCCTGGAGCCCTGGAGCCCTGGAGCCCTGGAGCCCTGGAGCCCTGCAGCCCCCCGAGCCGTGGAGCCCTGCAGTCCCCGAGCTCTGCATCCCTGCAGCCCCAGAGCCCCAGAGCCCCGGAGCCCTGGAGCCCTGCAGCTCCTGAGCCCTAAAGGCCCGGGGCAGGCAGATTGGCGTCATTTCGGTCCCGGCCATCTGGTCGCCCCTCTCGCCACGGCCATCTGGTCGCCCGCAATGCTTTCCTATGGGGCGACTAGATGGCCGGACTTCCCTGGAAGTCCCTATGAGATGCCATTCACCTCCCGGATCCCAGCCAGGGCTCCAGGAGGTCGGGCACGTTTGCGCCCTGGGTCCCCTCTGTCACCTCGAGTGCACGGATTACAAGAAAGGGGGGTAATTTTCCTCCGGATTAGTACGTGCAAGGGTATGCCCAAACACCCTCCCGGGGCTGGTGGTTCCCTGCTGGGGACCAGATGAGCGATGCCCGGGCAGCACCTCCCAGGCATCCGGGGCTCCCTCCTCCGGGCCGCAGAGTGGCAAAGTACCCGGGATAGGCTCCATGGGTCCTGAGCCCTGGAGCCCTGCTGCCCTGGAGCACAGCAGCCCCGGAGCCCTGCAGCCCTGGAGCCCTGGAGCCCTGGAGCCCTGGAGCCCTGGAGCCCAGGAGCCCTGCAGCCCCCCGAGCCGTGGAGCCCTGCAGTCCCCGAGCCCTGCAGCCCTGGAGCCCCGGAGCCCTGCAGCCCCCCAAGCCGTGGAGCCCTGCTGCCCTGAAGCCCCAGAGCCCTGCAGCCCTGGAGCCCTGGAGCCCTGGAGCCCTGGAGCCCTGGAGCCCTGCAGCCCTGGAGCCCTGCAGCCCCCAGAGCCGTGGAGCCCTGCAGTCCCCGAGCCCTGCATCCCTGCAGCCCCAGAGCCCCGGAGCCCCGGAGCCCCGGAGCCCTGGAGCCCTGCAGCTCCTGAGCCCTAAAGGCCCGGGGCAGGCAGATTGGTGTCATTTCGGTCCCGGCCATCAGGTCGCCCCTCTCACCACGGCCATCTGGTCGCCCGCAATGCTTTCCTATGGGGCGACTAGATGGCCGGACTTCCCTGGAAGTCCCTATGAGGTGCCATTCACCTCCCGGATCCCATCCTGGGCTCCAGGAGGTCGGGCACTTTTGTGCCCTGGGTCCCCTCTGTCACCTCGAGTGCACGGATTACAAGAAAGGGGGGTAATTTTCCTCCGGATTAGTAGGTGCAAGGGTATGCCCAAACACCCTCCCGGGCTGGTGGTTCCCTGCTGGGGACCAGATGAGCGATGCCCGGGCAGCACCTCCCAGGCATCCGGGGCTCCCTCCTCCGGGCCGCAGAGTGGGAAAGTACCCAGGACGGGCTCCATGGGTCCTGGGCCCTGGAGCGCCGGAGCCCTGGAGCCCTGCTGCCCTGAAGCCCCAGAGCCCTGGAGCCCTGCAGCCCTGGAGCCCTGCAGCCCCGGAGCCCTGCAGCCCCCAGAGCCGTGGAGCCCTGCAGTCCCCGAGCCCTGCATCCCTGCAGCCCCAGAGCCCCGGAGCCCCGGAGCCCCGGAGCCCTGGAGCCCTGCAGCTCCTGAGCCCTAAAGGCCCGGGGCAGGCAGATTGGCGTCATTTCGGTCCCGGCCATCTGGTCGGCCCTCTCGCCACGGCCATCTGGTCGCCCGCAATGCTTTCCTATGGGGCGACTAGATGGCCGGACTTCCCTGGAAGTCCCTATGAGATGCCATTCGCCTCCCGGATCCCAGCCAGGGCTCCAGGAGGTCGGGCACGTTCGTGCCCTGGGTCCCCTCTGTCACCTCGAGTGCACAGATTACAAGAAAGGGGGGTAATTTTCCTCCGGATTAGTAGGTGCAAGGGTATGCCCAAACACCCTCCCAGGTCTGGTGGTTCCCTGCTGGGGACCAGATGGGCGATGCCCGGGGAACACCTCCCAGGCATCCGGGGCTCCCTCCTCCGGGCCGCAGAGTGGCAAAGTACCCGGGATAGGCTCCATGGGTCCTGGGCCCTGGAGCCCTGCTGCCCTGGAGCCCAGCAGCCCTGGAGCCCCGGAGCCCTGCAGCCCTGGAGCCCTGGAGCCCTGGAGCCCTGGAGCCCCGGAGCCCTGCAGCCCCCCGAGCCGTGGAGTCCTGCAGTCCCGAGCCCTGCAGCCCCGGAGCCCTGCAGCTCCTGAGCCCTACAGGCCCGAGGCAGGCAGATTGGCGTTCTTTCGGTCCGGGCCATCAGGTCGCCCCTCTCGCCTCGGCCATCTGGTCGCCCGCAATTCTTTCCTATGGGGCGACTAGATGGCCGGACTTCCCTGGAAGTCCCTATGAGGTGCCATTCGCCTCCCGGATCCCATCCTGGGCTCCAGGAGGTCGGGCACTTTTGTGCCCTGGGTCCCCTCTGTCACCTCGAGTGCACGGATTACAAGAAAGGGGGGTAATTTTCCTCCAGATTAGTACGTGCAAGGGTATACCCAAACACCCTCCCGGGGCTGGTGGTCCCTGCTGGGGACCAGATGAGCGATGCCCGGGCAGCACCTCCCAGGCATTCGGGGCTCCCTCCTCCGGGCCGCAGAGTGGGAAAGTACCCGGGACGGGCTCCATGGGTCCCGGGCCCTGGAGCCCCGGAGCCCTGGAGCCCTGCTGCCCTGAAGCCCCAGAGCCCTGGAGCCCTTTAGCACTGGAGCCCTGGAGCCCTGGAGCCCTGCAGCCCCGGAGCCCTGCAGCCCCCCGAGCCGTGGAGCCCTGCAGTCCCCGAGCCCTGCATCCCTGCAGCCCCAGAGCCCCGTAGCCCTGGAACCCTGCAGCTCCTGAGCCCTAAAGGCCCGGGGCAGGCAGATTGGCGTCATTTCGGTCCCGGCCATCTGGTCGCCCCTCTCACCATGGCCATCTGGTCACCCGCAATGCTTTCCTATGGGGCGACTAGATGGCCGGATTTCCCTGGAAGTCCCTATGAGATGCCATTCGCCTCCCGGATCCGAGACAGGGCTCCAGGAGGTCGGGCACGTTTGCGCCCTGGGTCCCCTCTGTCACCTCGAGTGCACAGATTACAAGAAAGGGGGGTAATTTTCCTCCGGATTAGTAGGTGCAAGGGTATGCCCAAACACCCTCCCAGGTCTGGTGGTTCCCTGCTGGGGACCAGATGGGCGATGCCCGGGAACACCTCCCAGGCATCCGGGGCTCCCTCCTCCGGGCCGCAGAGTGGCAAAGTACCTGGGAAAGGCTCCATGGGTCCTGGGCCCTGGAGCCCTGGAGCACTGCTGCCCTGGAGCCCAGCAGCCCCGGAGCCCTGCAGCCCTGGAGCCCTGGAGCTCTGGAGCCCCGGAGCCCTGCAGCCCCCCGAGCCGTGGAGTCCTGCATTCCCCGAGCCCTGCAGCCCCGGAGCCCTGCAGCTCCTGAGCCCTACAGGCCCGGGGCAGGCAGATTGGCGTCATTTCGGTCCCGGCCATCTGGTCGCCCCTCTCGCCACGGCCATCTGGTCGCCCGCAATGCTTTCCTATGGGGCGACTAGATGGCCGGACTTCCCTGGAAGTCCCTATGAGATGCCATTCGCCTCCCGGATCCCATCCTGGGCTCCAGGAGGTCGGGCACGTTTGCACCCTGGGTCCCCTCTGTCACCTCGAGTGCACAGATTACAAGAAAGGGGGGTAATTTTCCTCCGGATTAGTAGGTGCAAGGGTATGCCCAAACACCCTCCCAGGTCTGGTAGTTCCCTGCTGGGGACCAGATGGGCGATGCCCGGGGAACACCTCCCAGGCATAAAGGGCTCCCTCCTCCGGGCCGCAGAGTGGCAAAGTACCAGGGATAGGCTCCATGGGTCCTGGGCCCTGGAGCCCTGGAGCCCTGGAGCCCTGGAGCCCTGGAGCCCCGGAGCCCTGCAGCCCCCCGAGCCGTGGAGCCCTGCAGTCCCCGAGCCCTGCAGCCCCGGAGCCCCGGAGCCCTGCAGCTCCTGAGCCCTACAGGCCCGAGGCAGGCAGATTGGCGTCCTTTCGGTCCCAGCCATCAGGTCGCCCCTCTCGCCTCGGCCTTCTGGTCGCCCGCAATTCTTTCCTATGGGGCGACTAGATGGCCGGACTTCCCTGGAAGTCCCTATGAGATGCCATTCGCCTCCCGGATCCCAGCCAGGGCTCCAGGAGGTCGGGCACGTTCGTGCCCTGGGTCCCCTCTGTCACCTCGAGTGCACAGATTACAGGAAAGGGGGGTAATTTTCCTCCGGATTAGTAGGTGCAAGGGTATGCCCAAACACCCTCCCAGGTCTGGTGGTTCCCTGCTGGGGACCATATGGGCGATGCCCGGGGAACACCTCCCAGGCATCCGGGGCTCCCTCCTCCGGGCCGCAGAGTGGCAAAGTACCCGGGATAGGCTCCATGGGTCCTGGGCCCTGGAGCCCTGCTGCCCTGGAGCCCAGCAGCCCTGGAGCCCCGGAGCCCTGCAGCCCTGGAGCCCTGGAGCCCTGCAGCCCCCGAGCCCCGAAGCCCTGCAGCCCCCCGAGCCGTGGAGTCCTGCAGTCCCGAGCCCTGCAGCCCCGGAGCCCTGCAGCTCCTGAGCCCTACAGGCCCGAGGCAGGCAGATTGGCGTCCTTTCGGTCCCGGCCATCAGGTCGCCACTCTCGCCTCGGCCATCTGGTCGCCCGCTATTCTTTCCTATGGGGCGACTAGATGGCCGGACTTCCCTGGAAGTCCCTATGAGGTGCCATTCGCCTCCCGGATCCCATCCTGGGCTCCAGGAGGTCGGGCACTTTTGTGCCCTGGGTCCCCTCTGTCACCTCGAGTGCACGGATTACAAGAAAGGGGGGTAATTTTCCTCCGGATTAGTACGTGCAAGGGTATGCCCAAACACCCTCCCGGGGCTGGTGGTCCCTGCTGGGGACCAGATGAGCGATGCCCGGGCAGCACCTCCCAGGCATTCGGGGCTCCCTCCTCCGGGCCGCAGAGTGGGAAAGTACCCGGGACGGGCTCCATGGGTCCCGGGCCCTGGAGCCCCGGAGCCCTGGAGCCCTGCTGCCCTGAAGCCCCAGAGCCCTGGAGCCCTTTAGCACTGGAGCCCTGGAGCCCTGGAGCCCTGGAGCCCTGCAGCCCCGGAGCCCTGCAGCCCCCCGAGCCGTGGAGCCCTGCAGTCCCCGAGCCCTGCATCCCTGCAGCCCCAGAGCCCCGGAGCCCCGGAGCCCTGGAGCCCTGCAGCTCCTGAGCCCTAAAGGCCCGGGGCAGGCAGATTGGCGTCATTTCGGTCCCGGCCATCTGGTCGCCCCTCTCGCCACGGCCATCTGGTCGCCCGCAATGCTTTCCTTTGGGGCGACTAGATGGCCGGATTTCCCTGGAAGTCCCTATGAGATGCCATTCGCCTCCCGGATCCGAGACAGGGCTCCAGGAGGTCGGGCACGTTTGCGCCCTGGGTCCCCTCTGTCACCTCGAGTGCACAGATTACAAGAAAGGGGGGTAATTTTCCTCCGGATTAGTAGGTGCAAGGGTATGCCCAAACACCCTCCCAGGTCTGGTGGTTCCCTGCTTGGGACCAGATGGGCGATGCCCGGGAACACCTCCCAGGCATCCGGGGCTCCCTCCTCCGGGCCGCAGAGTGGCAAAGTACCCGGGAAAGGCTCCATGGGTCCTGGGCCCTGGAGCCCTGGAGCCCTGCTGCCCTGGAGCCCAGCAGCCCCGGAGCCCTGCAGCCCTGGAGCCCTGGAGCTCTGGAGCCCCGGAGCCCTGCAGCCTCCCGAGCCGTGGAGTCCTGCAGTCCCCGAGCCCTGCAGCCCCGGAGCCCTGCAGCTCCTGAGCCCTACAGGCCCGAGGCAGGCAGATTGGCGTCCTTTCGGTCCCGGGCATCAGGTCGCCCCTCTCGCCTCGGCCATCTGGTCGCCCGCAATTCTTTCCTATGGGGCGACTAGATGGCCGGACTTCCCTGGAAGTCCCTATGAGGTGCCATTCGCCTCCCGGATCCCATCCTGGGCTCCAGGAGGTCGGGCACTTTTGTGCCCTGGGTCCCCTCTGTCACCTCGAGTGCACGGATTACAAGAAAGGGGGGTAATTTTCCTCCGGATTAGTACGTGCAAGGGTATGCCCAAACACCCTCCCGGGGCTGGTGGTCCCTTCTGGGGACCAGATGAGCGATGCCCGGGCAGCACCTCCCAGGCATTCGGGGCTCCCTCCTCCGGGCCGCAGAGTGGGAAAGTACCCGGGACGGGCTCCATGGGTCCCGGGCCCTGGAGCCCCGGAGCCCTGGAGCCCTGCTGCCCTGAAGCCCCAGAGCCCTGGAGCCCTGCAGCACTGGAGCCCTGGAGCCCTGGAGCCCTGGAGCCCTGCAGCCCCGGAGCCCTGCAGCCCCCGAGCCGTGGAGCCCTGCAGTCCCCGAGCCCTGCATCCCTGCAGCCCCAGGGCCCCGGAGCCCCGGAGCCCTGGAGCCCTGCAGCTCCTGAGCCCTAAAGGCCCGGGGCAGGCAGATTGGCGTCATTTCGGTCCCGGCCATCTGGTCGCCCCTCTCGCCACGGCCATCTGGTCGCCCGCAATGCTTTCCTATGGGGCGACTAGATGGCCGGACTTCCCTGGAAGTCCCTATGAGGTGCCATTCGCCTCCCGGATCCCATCCTGGGCTCCAGGAGGTCGGGCACTTTTGTGCCCTGGGTCCCCTCTGTCAACTCGAGTGCACGGATTACAAGAAAGGGGGGTAATTTTCCTCCAGATTAGTAGGTGCAAGGGTATGCCCAAACACCCTCCCGGGGCTGGTGGTTCCCTGCTGGGGACCAGATGAGCGATGCCCGGGCAGCACCTCACAGGCATTCGGGGCTCCCTCCTCCGGGCCGCAGAGTGGGAAAGTACCCGGGACGGGCTCCATGGGTCCCGGAGCCCTGGAGCCCTGCTGCCCTGAAGCCCCAGAGCCCTGGAGCCCTGCAGCCCTGGAGCCCTGGAGCCCTGGAGCCCTGGAGCCCTGCAGCCCCCCGAGCCGTGGAGCCCTGCAGTCCCCGAGCCCTGCATCCCTGCAGCCCCAGAGCCCCAGAGCCCCGGAGCCCTGGAGCCCTGCAGCTCCTGAGCCCTAAAGGCCCGGGGCAGGCAGATTGGCGTCATTTCGGTCCCGGCCATCTGGTCGCCCCTCTCGCCACGGCCATCTGGTCGCCCGCAATGCTTTCCTATGGGGCGACTAGATGGCCGGACTTCCCTGGAAGTCCCTATGAGATGCCATTCGCCTCCCGGATCCCAGCCAGGGCTCCAGGAGGTCGGGCACGTTCGTGCCCTGGGTCCCCTCTGTCACCTCGAGTGCACATATTACAAGAAAGGGGGGTAATTTTCCTCCGGATTAGTAGGTGCAAGGGTATGCCCAAACACCCTCCCAGGTCTGGTGGTTCCTTGCTGGGGACCAGATGGGCGATGCCCGGGGAACACCTCCCAGGCATCCGGGGCTCCCTCCTCCGGGCCGCAGAGTGGCAAAGTACCCGGGATAGGCTCCATGGGTCCTGGGCCCTGGAGCCCTGGAGCCCTGCTGCCCTGGAGTCCAGCAGCCTTGGAGCCCTGGAGCCCCGGAGCCCTGCAGCCCCCCGAGCCGTGGAGCCCTGCAGTCCCCGAGCCCTGCAGCCCCGGAGCCCCGGAGCCCTGCAGCTCCTGAGCCCTACAGGCCCGAGGCAGGCAGATGGGCGTCCTTTCGGTCCCGGCCATCAGGTCGCCCCTCTCGCCTCGGCCATCTGGTCGGCCGCAATTCTTTCCTATGGGGCGACTAGATGGCCGGACTTCCCTGGAAGTCCTTATGAGGTGCCATTCGCCTCCCGGATCCCATCCTGGGCTCCAGGAGGTTGGGCACTTTTGTGCCCTGGGTCCCCTCTGTCACCTCGAGTGCACAGATTACAAGAAAGGGGGGTAATTTTCCTCCGGATTAGTAGGTGCAGGGGTATGCCCAAACACCCTCCCGGGGCTGGTGGTTCCCTGCTGGGGACCAGATGAGCGATGCCCGGGCAGCACCTCCCAGGCATTCGGGGCTCCCTCCTTCGGGCCGCAGAGTGGGAAAGTACCCGGGACGGGCTCCATGGGTCCCGGGCCATGGAGGCCCGAAACCTTGGAGCCCAGCAGCCCAGCAGCCCCGGAGGCCTGGAGCCCTGGAGCAATGGAGCCCCGGAACCCTGCAGCCCTGCTGCCCTGGAGCCCCCGAGCCCTGGAGCCCTGCAGCCCTGCAGCCCCGGAGCCCTGCAGCCCCCCGAGCCTTGGAGCCCTGCAGTCCCCGAGCCCTGCATCCCTGCAGCCCCAGAGCCCCGGAGGCCCGGAGGCACAGAGCCCCGGAGCCCCAGAGCCCCGAGCTGGGTGCTCGGGCCCTGGGCCCTGTCCCCCGGCCTGCTGCACTGCCAAGAGCCCAGGTCGGGGTTCCGTTGTGCCCGGGCAGTCCTCCCTGCTTGTCAAAGTGCCAGGGGGCCCCGGGTCGGAGGGCCTGTCGGGGCCCCCTGGGAGCCTCCATGGCTGGGGCCCAGCTGGGGCTTTGGGGCTCTGGGCCTCCGGTCGGCCATGCCGCGGAGCCCGCTGACTCCTTCGTTGGGGCACAGGGTGTCCAGACGGCTCCTCTTTCATCTGGTCGCCCCGATTCCCTCGGCCATCTGGTCGACCGCAATGCTTTCCTATGGGGCGACCAGATGACCGAACTTCCCTGGAAGTCCCGATGAGGTGCCATTCGCCTCCCGGATCCCAGCCAGGGCTCCAGGAGGTCGGGCTCGTTCGTCGCTTGGGTCCCCTATGTGACCTCGAGTGCACAGATTACAAGAAAGGGGGGTAATGTTCCTCCGGATTACTAGGGAGAGGGTCAGTCAGACCTCCGGAGATTCTGAATCAGGGGAAAGCAGCCCTGGGGCCTGCCCGCCGGGGCCCCCATGTCCTGGGGACACTCTTGCCTCTCAGCCCATTGCCGATGGTCCTTTTTCACCGAGTTTGAGGGGGAAGGTGTCCCGGGGCCCGCCTGCCAGGGGCCCCCAGGGGCCCAGGGACGCTTCTGCCTCTCTGCCCCTTGCCGATGGTCGTTTTTCTCCGAGTTCGATGGTCGTTTTTCTCCGAGTTTGATCAGGCAGACTTCCATGAGGTCTGGCCATGCTGAGAGGGGGGATGCGTCCCGGGGCCCAACTGCCAGGGGCCCCCAGGGGCCCGGGGATGCTTCTGCCTCTCAGCCCCTTGCCGATGGTCGTTTTTCTCCGAGTTTGATCAGGCATACCTCTGTGAGGTCTGGCCTTGCTGAGAGGGAAAAGGCGTCCTGGGGCCCGCCTGCCAGGGGCCCCCAGGGGCCCGGGGACGCTTCTGCCTCTCAGCCCCTTGCCGATGGTCGTTTTTCTCCGAGTTCGATGGTCATTTTTCTCCGAGTTTGATCAGGCAGACTTCCATGAGGTCTGGCCATGCTGAGAGGGGGGAAGTGTCCCGGGGCCCACCCGCCAGGGGCCCCCAGGGGCCCGGGGACGCTTCTGCCTCTAAGCCCCTTGCCGATGGTCGTTTTTCTCCGAGTTCGATCAGGTATACCTCTGTGAGGTCTGGCCATGCTGAGAGGGGAATCGCGTCCCAGGGGCTGCCAGGGACCGCCAGGGGCCCGGGGACGCTTCTGCCTCTCAGCCCCTTGCCGATGGTCGTTTTTCTCCGAGTTCGATGGTTGTTTTTCTCCGAGTTTGATCAGGCAGACTTCCATGAGGTCTGGCCATGCTGAGAGGGGAAAGGCGTCCCAGGGCCCACCTGCCAGGGGCCCCCAGGGGCCCGGGGAAGCTTCTGCCTCTCAGCCCCTTGCCGATGTTTGTTTTTCTCCGAGTTCGATGGTAGTTTTTCTCCGAGTTTGATCAGGCAGACTTCCATGAGGTCTGGCCATGCTGAGAGGGGGAAGGCGTCCCGGGGCCCACCCGCCAGGGCCCCCAGAGGCCCGGGGACGCTTCTGCCTCTCAGCCCCTTGCCGATGGTCGTTTTTATCAGGGTTCGATGGTCGTTTTTCTAAGAGTTTGATGAGGCAGACTTCCATGAGGTCTGGCCATGCTGAGAGGGGGAAGGCGTCCCGGGGCCGACCCGCCAGGGGCACCCAGGGGCCTGGGGACGCTTCTGCCTCTCAGCCCCTTGCCGATGGTCGTTTTTCTCCGAGTTCGATCAGGCATACCTCCGTGAGATCTGGCCATGCTGAGAGGGGAAAGGCGTCCCAGGGCCCGCCTGCCAGGGGCCCCCAGGGGCCCGGGAACAATCCTGCCTCTCGGCCCCTTGTCGATGGTCGTTTATATCAGGGTTCGATGGTCGTTTTTCTAAGAGTTTGATGAGGCAGACTTCCATGACGTCTGGCCATGCTGAGAGGGGGAAGGCATCCCGGGGTCCACCCGCCAGGGGCCCCCAGGGGCCCGGGACGCTTCTGCCTCTCAGCCCCTTGCCGATGGTCGTTTTTCTCCGAGTTCGATGGTCGTTTTTCTCCGAGTTTGATCAGGCAGACTTCCATGAGGTCTGGCCATGCTGAGAGGGGGGATGCGTCCCGGGGCCCACCCGCCAGGGGCCCCCAGGGGCCCGGGGACGCTTCTGCCTCTCAGCCCCTTGCCGATGGTCGTTTTTCTCCGAGTTTGATCAGGCATACCTCTGTGAGGTCTGGCCTTGCTGAGAGGGAAAAGGAGTCCTGGGGCCCGCCTGCCAGGGGCCCCCAGGGGCCCGGGGACGCTTCTGCCTCTCAGCCCCTTGCCGATGGTTGTTTTTCTCCGAGTTTGATGGTCGTTTTTCTCCGAGTTTGATCAGGCAGACTTCCATGAGGTCTGGCCATGGTGAGAGGGGGGAAGCGTCCCGGGGCCCACCCGCCAGGGGCCCCCAGGGGCCCGGGGACGCTTCTGCCTCTCAGCCCCTTGCCGATGGTCGTTTTTCTCCGAGTTCGATCAGGTATACCTCCGTGAGGTCTGGCCATGCTGAGAGGGGAAAGGCGTCCCGGGGGCTGCCAGGGACCCCCAGGGGCCCGGGGACGCTTCTGCCTCTCAGCCCCTTGCCGATGGTCGTTTTTCTCCGAGTTCGATGGTTGTTTTTCTCCGAGTTTGATCAGGCAGACTTCCATGAGGTCTGGCCATGCTGAGAGGGGGAAGGCGTCCCGGGACCCACCCGCCAGGGGCCCCCAGGGGCCCGGGGACGCTTCTGCCTCTCAGCCCCTTGCCGATGGTCGTTTTTCTCCGAGTTCGATCAGGCATACCTCCGTGAGGTCTGGCCATGCTGAGAGGGGAAAGGCGTCCCAGGGCCCGCCTGCCAGGGGCCCCCAGGGGCCCGGGGAAGCTTCTGCCTCTCAGCCCCTTGCCGATGTTTGTTTTTCTCCGAGTTCGATGGTAGTTTTTCTCCGAGTTTGATCAGGCAGACTTCCATGAGGTCTGGCCATGCTGAGAGGGGGAAGGCGTCCCGGGGCCCACCCGCCAGGGGCCCCCAGGGGCCCGGGGAAGCTTCTGCCTCTCAGCCCCTTGCCGATGCTCGTTTTTCTCCGAGTTCGATCAGGCATACCTCCGTGAGGTCTGGCCATGCTGAGCGGGGAAAGGCGTCCCAGGGCCCGCCTGCCAGGGGCCCCCAGGGGCCCAGGGAAGCTTCTGCCTCTCAGCCCCTTGCCGATGTTTGTTTTTCTCCGAGTTCGATGGTAGTTTTTCTCCGAGTTTGATCAGGCAGACTTCCATGAGGTCTGGCCATGCTGAGAGGGGGAAGGCGTCCCGGGGCCCACCCGCCAGGGGCCCCCAGGGGCCCGGGGACGCTTCTGCCTCTCAGCCCCTTGCCGATGGTCGTTTTTATCAGGGTTCGATGGTCGTTTTTCTAAGAGTTTGATGAGGCAGACTTCCATGAGGTCTGGCCATGCTGAGAGGGGGAAGGCGTCCTGGGGCCGACCCGCCAGGGGCCCCCAGGGGCCCGGGGACGCTTCTGCCTCTCAGCCCCTTGCCGATGGTCGTTTTTCTCCAAGTTCGATCAGGCATACCTCCGTGAGGTCTGGCCATGCTGAGAGGGGAAAGGCGTCCCAGGGCCCACCTGCCAGGGGCCCCCAGGGGCCCGGGAACAATCCTGCCTCTCAGCCCCTTGCCGATGGTCCGTTTTCTCCGAGTTTGATCAGGCACAGACCTCCGTGAGGTCTGGCCATGCTGAGGGGGGGAAGGTGTCCTGGGGACCGCCTGCCAGGGGCCCCCAGGGGCCCGTGGACACTTCTGCCTCTTGGCCCCTTGCCGATGGTTGTTTTTTCCGAGTTTGATCAGGCAGACTTCCATGAGGTCCGGCCATGCTGAGAGGAGGGGAGGCATCCCGGGGCCTGCCTGCCAGGGGCCCCCAAGATCCCGAGGACGCTCCTGCCTCTCAGCCCCTTGCCGATGGTCGTTTTTCTCCAAATTTGATCAGGCATACCTCCGTGAGGTCTGGCCATGCAGAGAGGGGAAGGTCGTCCTGGGGCCCACCCGCCAGGGGCCCCCAGGGGCCCGTGGACGCTTCTGCCTCTCAGCCCCTTGTTGATGGTTGTTTTTATCAGGGTTCAATGGTCGTTTTTCTCCGAGTTTGATCAGGCAGACTTCCATGAGGTGTGGCCATGCTTAGAGGCGGAAGGCATCCCGGGGTCCGCCAGCCAGGGGCACTCAGGGGCCCGGGGATGCTCCTGCCTCTCAGCCCCTTGCCGATGGTCCTTTTTCTCCGAGTTTGATCAGGCGCATGTTCGTGGGGCACCCGGTGCTAAATCATTCGTAGACGATCTGGGTCAGGGTTTCGTAAGTAGCAGAGAAGCTACCTCGCTGCGATCTATTGAAAGTCATCCTCTGAGCCAAGCTTTTGTCTCTTTCCGTGCGTGGGCGCCCGTGGAAGCCTCCCTCCATCACACCCAGGGGTGGGTCCCTCTGCCGCCTGGCCGGCGGGAGGGATGCGGAGGGGTAACGTGGGCCTGTGGGAGGCTGCCTCCACCACGTGCCCTTCAGCAGGGGGGCCTCCCCCTCCCGTCCCTGCCCCACCGGGGTGCGGGGATGGGGGCCACACCTTCCCTTGCGGGTCAGCAGGGTGACCAGATGGCCTGGGCCGCCGCCGGCCGGGCCTCCGCTTCCCACTGCTGCATGGGCAAGTCGAGCAGGGAGGCAAACAGCAGCAGCGCCTGGCCACCCTCGCTGGACTGCAAGGGCGACTGGGTACAGCATCCTCCCAGGCCATCCGGGCGCTGGGTCGTCCTGGGTCATCTGGCTGCCTGGCTGCGCGACCAGATTGCCCTGCGGGCAGGGTGACCAGATGGCCCTGTGGGCTGGGCGACCAGATGGCCCTGCGGGCTGGCGGCCGGGCTAACTCCAACTTTTGTCCTTCCCCTAGGTTCTGTAAGCCCCCACTACGTGGGGGCTTAATAGTCAACAAAAATGGGCTCCCCGGGCAGGCCGTCGGGGAGAGGACGTGGCCTGGGCTTAACCCTCCTTGGTTCCGGCCCAGGGTCTGGGTGCTGGGGACAGGGGGGTCCACCGGGAGGCTCTCCCCGGGCCCGGCTAGGGTTGGTAGGCTGGGCCTGGGGCCTGAGCTCCGTCCTGCAAGCCGGCCGAGGTTCCGGGCGTTCATCGGGGCCAAGGGAGGCTCTCCCCGGGCTGGCTAGGGTTTCGGAAGCAGGGACCGGGCCCGGGGCTTGAGCTCCGTCCGGTAGGCTATGGGGTTGCTGGAGCCTCCCCGTCCCGCAAGCCGGCCGAGGTTCCGGGCGTTCATCAGGGCCAAGGGAGGCTCTCCCCGGCCTGGCTAGGGTTTTGGATGCAGGGACCGGGAGCGGGCCCGGGGCTTGAGCTCCGTACGGCCGGCCATGGGTTTGCTGGAGCTTCCTCGTCCTGCAAGCCGGCCGGGGTTCCAGGCGTTCATCCGAGCCAAGGGAGGCTCTTTCTCCGGCCTGGCTAGGGTTTCAGAAGCAGGGACCGGGAGCAGGCCCGGGGCTTGAGCCTGGTGGTGTGGCAATACCCCTCCGTCCTGCAGCCCTGGAGCCCCTGGAACCCTGGAGCCCCCGGAGCCCTACAGCCCCTGGAGCCCAGGAGCCCCCCTGGAGCCCTGCAGCCCTGCAGCCATGCAGCCCTGGAGCCCGGGAGCCCTGGAGCCCCTGAGGAGCCCTGCAGCCCCCGAGGAGCCCTGCAGCCCCGGAGCCCTGCAGCCCTGGAGCACCCGGAGCCCTGGAGCCCCCAGAGCCCTACAGCCCCTGGAGCCCTGGAGCCCCCCCGGAGCCCTGGAGCCCTGAAGCCCTGCAGCCCTGGAGCCCGGGAGCCCTGGAGCCCCCGAGGAGCCCTGCAGCCCCGGAGCCCTGCATGCCCGGGGCAGGCAGATTGGCGTCATTTTTGTCCCGGCCATCTGGTCGCCCCTCTCGCCTCGGCCATCTGGTCGCCCAAAATGCTTTTCTATGGGGCGACTAGATGGCCGGACTTCCCTGGAAGTCCCTATGAGATGCCATTCGCCTCCCGGATCCCAGCCAGGGCTCCAGGAGGTCGGGCACGTTTGCGCCCTGGGTCCCCTCTGTCACCTCGAGTGCACAGATTACAAGAAAGGGGGGTAATTTTCCTCCGGATTAGTAGGTGCAAGGGTATGCCCAAACACCCTCCCAGGTCTGGTAGTTCCCTGCTGGGGACCAGATGGGCGATGCCCGGGGAACACCTCCCAGGCATAAAGGGCTCCCTCCTCCGGGCCGCAGAGTGGCAAAGTACCAGGGATAGGCTCCATGGGTCCTGGGCCCTGGAGCCCTGGAGCCCTGCTGCCCTGGAGCACAGCAGCCCCGGAGCCCTGCAGCCCTGGAGCCCTGGAGCCCCGGAGCCCTGCAGCCCCCCGAGCCGTGGAGACCTGCAGTCCCCGAGCCCTGCAGCCCCGGAGCCCCGGAGCCCTGCAGCTCCTGAGCCCTACAGGCCCGAGGCAGGCAGATTGGCGTCCTTTCGGTCCCGGCCATCAGGTCGCCCCTCTCGCCTCGGCCATCTGGTCGCCCGCAATTCTTTCCTATGGGGCGACTAGATGGCCGGACTTCCCTGGAAGTCCCTATGAGGTGCCATTCGCCTCCCGGATCCCATCCTGGGCTCCAGGAGGTTGGGCACTTTTGTGCCCTGGGTCCCCTCTGTCACCTCGAGTGCACGGATTACAAGAAAGGGGGGTAATTTTCCTCCAGATTAGTAGGTGCAAGGGTATGCCCAAACACCCTCCCGGGGCTGGTGGTTCCCTGCTGGGGACCAGATGAGCGACGCCCGGGCAGCACCTCACAGGCATTCGGGGCTCCCTCCTCCGGGCCGCAGAGTGGGAAAGTACCCGGGACGGGCTCCATGGGTCCCGGGCCCTGGAGCCCCGGAGCCCCGGAGCCCTGGAGCCCTGCTGCCCTGAAGCCCCAGAGCCCTGGAGCCCTGCAGCCCTGGAGCCCTGGAGCCCTGGAGCCCTGCAGCCCCCCGAGCCGTGGAGCCCTGCAGTCCCCGAGCCCTGCATCCCTGCAGCCCCAGAGCCCCAGAGCCCCGGAGCCCTGGAGCCCTGCAGCTCCTGAGCCCTAAAGGCCCGGGGCAGGCAGATTGGCGTCATTTCGGTCCCGGCCATCTGGTCGCCCCTCTCGCCACGGCCATCTGTTCGCCCGCAATGCTTTCCTATGGGGCGACTAGATGGCCGGACTTCCCTGGAAGTCCCTATGAGATGCCATTCGCCTCCCGGATCCCATCCTGGGCTCCAGGAGGTTGGGCACTTTTGTGCCCTGGGTCCCCTCTGTCACCTCGAGTGCACGGATTACAAGAAAGGGGGGTAATTTTCCTCCAGATTAGTAGGTGCAAGGGTATGCCCAAACACCCTCCCGGGGCTGGTGGTTCCCTGCTGGGGACCAGATGAGCGACGCCCGGGCAGCACCTCACAGGCATTCGGGGCTCCCTCCTCCGGGCCGCAGAGTGGGAAAGTACCCGGGACGGGCTCCATGGGTCCCGGGCCCTGGAGCCCCGGAGCCCCGGAGCCCTGGAGCCCTGCTGCCCTGAAGCCCCAGAGCCCTGGAGCCCTGCAGCCCTGGAGCCCTGGAGCCCTGGAGCCCTGCAGCCCCCCGAGCCGTGGAGCCCTGCAGTCCCCGAGCCCTGCATCCCTGCAGCCCCAGAGCCCCAGAGCCCCGGAGCCCTGGAGCCCTGCAGCTCCTGAGCCCTAAAGGCCCGGGGCAGGCAGATTGGCGTCATTTCGGTCCCGGCCATCTGGTCGCCCCTCTCGCCACGGCCATCTGGTCGCCCGCAATGCTTTCCTATGGGGCGACTAGATGGCCGGACTTCCCTGGAAGTCCCTATGAGATGCCATTCGCCTCCCGGATCCCAGCCAGGGCTCCAGGAGGTCGGGCACGTTTGCGCCCTGGGTCCCCTCTGTCACCTCGAGTGCACGGATTACAAGAAAGGGGGGTAATTTTCCTCCAGATTAGTAGGTGCAAGGGTATGCCCAAACACCCTCCCGGGGCTGGTGGTTCCCTGCTGGGGACCAGATGAGCGATGCCCGGGCAGCACCTCCCAGGCATCCGGGGCTCCCTCCTCCGGGCCGCAGAGTGGCAAAGTACCCGGGATAGGCTCCATGGGTCCTGAGCCCTGGAGCCCTGCTGCCCTGGAGCACAGCAGCCCAGGAGCCCTGCAGCCCTGGAGCCCTGGAGCCCTGGAGCCCCGGAGCCCTGCAGCCCCCCAAGCCGTGGAGCCCTGCAGTCCCCGAGCCCTGCAGCCCTGGAGCCCCGGAGCCCTGCAGCCCCCCAAGCCTTGGAGCCCTGCTGCCCTGAAGCCCCAGAGCCCTGCAGCCCTGGAGCCCTGGAGCCCTGGAGCCCTGGAGCCCTGGAGCCCTGCAGCCCTGGAGCCCTGCAGCCCCCGAGCCGTGGAGCCCTGCAGTCCCCGAGCCCTGCATCCCTGCAGCCCCAGAGCCCCGGAGCCCCGGAGCCCTGGAGCCCTGGAGCCCTGCAGCTCCTGAGCCCTAAAGGCCCGGGGCAGGCAGATTGGCGTCATTTCGGTCCCGGCCATCTGGTTGCCCCTCTCGCCACGGCCATCTGGTCGCCCGCAATGCTTTCCTATGGGGCGACTAGATGGCCGGACTTCCCTGGAAGTCCCTATGAGATGCCATTCGCCTCCCGGATCCCAGCCAGGGCTCCAGGAGGTCGGGCACGTTCGTGCCCTGGGTCCCCTCTGTCACCTCGAGTGCACATATTACAAGAAAGGGGGGTAATTTTCCTCCGGATTAGTAGGTGCAAGGGTATGCCCAAACACCCTCCCAGGTCTGGTGGTTCCTTGCTGGGGACCAGATGGGCGATGCCCGGGGAACACCTCCCAGGCATCCGGGGCTCCCTCCTCCGGGCCGCAGAGTGGCAAAGTACCCGGGATAGGCTCCATGGGTCCTGGGCCCTGGAGCCCTGGAGCCCTGCTGCCCTGGAGCCCAGCAGCCTTGGAGCCCTGGAGCCCCGGAGCCCTGCAGCCCTGCAGCCCCCCGAGCCGTGGAGCCCTGCAGTCCCCGAGCCCTGCAGCCCCGGAGCCCCGGAGCCCTGCAGCTCCTGAGCCCTACAGGCCCGAGGCAGGCAGATGGGCGTCCTTTCGGTCCCGGCCATCAGGTCGCCCCTCTCGCCTCGGCCATCTGGTCGGCCGCAATTCTTTCCTATGGGGCGACTAGATGGCCGGACTTCCCTGGAAGTCCTTATGAGGTGCCATTCGCCTCCCGGATCCCATCCTGGGCTCCAGGAGGTTGGGCACTTTTGTGCCCTGGGTCCCCTCTGTCACCTCGAGTGCACGGATTACAAGAAAGGGGGGTAATTTTCCTCCGGATTAGTAGGTGCAGGGGTATGCCCAAACACCCTCCCGGGGCTGGTGGTTCCCTGCTGGGGACCAGATGAGCGATGCCCGGGCAGTACCTCCCAGGCATTCGGGGCTCCCTCCTTCGGGCCGCAGAGTGGGAAAGTACCCGGGACGGGCTCCATGGGTCCCGGGCCATGGAGGCCCGAAACCTTGGAGCCCAGCAGCCCAACAGCCCCGGAGGCCTGGAGCCCTGGAGCAATGGAGCCCCGGAGCCCTGCAGCCCTGCTGCCCTGGAGCCCCCTAGCCCTGGAGCCCTGCAGCCCTGCAGCCCCGGAGCCCTGCAGCCCCCCGAGCCTTGGAGCCCTGCAGTCCCCGAGCCCTGCATCCCTGCAGCCCCAGAGCCCCGGAGGCCCGGAGGCACAGAGCCCCGGAGCCCCAGAGCCCCGAGCTGGGTGCTCGGGCCCTGGGCCCTGTCCCCCGGCCTGCTGCACTGCCAAGAGCCCAGGTCGGGGTTCCGTTGTGCCCGGGCAGTCCTCCCTGCTTGTCAAAGTGCCAGGGGGCCCCGGGTCGGAGGGCCTGTCGGGGCCCCCTGGGAGCCTCCATGGCTGGGGCCCAGCTGGGGCTTTGGGGCTCTGGGCCTCCGGTCGGCCATGCCGCGGAGCCCGCTGACTCCTTCGTTGGGGCACAGGGTGTCCAGACGGCTCCTCTTTCATCTGGTCGCCCCGATTCCCTCGGCCATCTGGTCGACCGCAATGCTTTCCTATGGGGCGACCAGATGACCGAACTTCCCTGGAAGTCCCGATGAGGTGCCATTCGCCTCCCGGATCCCAGCCAGGGCTCCAGGAGGTCGGGCTCGTTCGTGCCTTGGGTCCCCTATGTGACCTCGAGTGCACAGATTACAAGAAAGGGGGGTAATGTTCCTCCGGATTACTAGGGAGAGGGTCAGTCAGACCTCCGGAGATTCTGAATCAGGGGAAAGCAGCCCTGGGGCCTGCCCGCCGGGGCCTCCATGTCCTGGGGACACTCTTGCCTCTCAGCCCATTGCCGATGGTCCTTTTTCACCGAGTTTGAGGGGGAAGGTGTCCCGGGGCCCGCCTGCCAGGGGCCCCCAGGGGCCCAGGGACGCTTCTGCCTCTCTGCCCCTTGCCGATGGTCGTTTTTCTCCGAGTTCGATGGTCGTTTTTCTCCGAGTTTGATCAGGCAGACTTCCATGAGGTCTGGCCATGCTGAGAGGGGGGATGCGTCCCGGGGCCCACCTGCCATTGGACCCCAGGGGCCCGGGGATGCTTCTGCCTCTCAGCCCCTTGCCGATGGCTGTTTTTCTCCGAATTTGATCAGGCATACCTCTGTGAGGTCTGGCCATGCTGAGAGGGGAAAGGCGTCCCGGGGGCTGCCAGGGACCCCCAGGGGCCCGGGGACGCTTCTGCCTCTCAGCCCCTTGCCGATGGTCGTTTTTCTCCGAGTTCGATGGTTGTTTTTCTCCGAGTTTGATCAGGCAGACTTCCATGAGGTCTGGCCATGCTGAGAGGGGAAAGGCGTCCCAGGGCCCACCTGCCAGGGGCCCCCAGGGGCCCGGGGAAGCTTCTGCCTCTCAGCCCCTTGCCGATGTTTGTTTTTCTCCGAGTTCGATGGTAGTTTTTCTCCGAGTTTGATCAGGCAGACTTCCATGAGGTCTGGCCATGCTGAGAGGGGGAAGGCGTGCCCGGGGCCCACCCGCCAGGGGCCCCCAGGGGCCCTGGGACGCTTCTGCCTCTCAGCCCCTTGCCGATGGTCGTTTTTATCAGGGTTCGATGTTCGTTTTTCTAAGAGTTTGATGAGGCAGACTTCCATGAGGTCTGGCCATGCTGAGAGGGGGAAGGCGTCCCGGGGCCGACCCGCCAGGGGCCCCCAGGGGCCTGGGGACGCTTCTGCCTCTCAGCCCCTTGCCGATGGTCGTTTTTCTCCGAGTTCGATCAGGCATACCTCCGTGAGGTCTGGCCATGCTGAGAGGGGAAAGGCGTCCCAGGGCCCGCCTGCCAGGGGCCCCCAGAGGCCCGGGAACAATCCTGCCTCTCGGCCCCTTGTCGATGGTCGTTTATATCAGGTTTCGATGGTCGTTTTTCTAAGAGTTTGATGAGGCAGACTTCCATGACGTCTGGCCATGCTGAGAGGGGGAAGGCATCCCGGGGTCCACCCGCCAGGGGCCCCCAGGGGCCCGGGACGCTTCTGCCTCTCAGCCCCTTGCCGATGGTCGTTTTTCTCCGAGTTTGATCAGGCAGACTTCCATGAGGTCTGGCCATGCTGAGAGGGGGGATGCGTCCCGGGGCCCACCCGCCAGGGGCCCCCAGGTGCCCGGGGACGCTTCTGCCTCTCAGCCCCTTGCCGATGGTCGTTTTTCTCCGAGTTTGATCAGGCATACCTCTGTGAGGTCTGGCCTTGCTGAGAGGGAAAAGGAGTCCTGGGGCCCGCCTGCCAGGGGCCCCCAGGGGCCCGGGGACGCTTCTGCCTCTCAGCCCCTTGCCGATGGTCGTTTTTCTCCGAGTTCGATCCTCGTTTTTCTCCGAGTTTGATCAGGCAGACTTCCATGAGGTCTGGCCATGGTGAGAGGGGGGAAGCGTCCCGGGGCCCACCCGCCAGGGGCCCCCAGGGGCCCGGGGACGCTTCTGCCTCTCAGCCCCTTGCAGATGGTCGTTTTTCTCCGAGTTCGATCAGTTATACCTCCGTGAGGTCTGGCCATGCTGAGAGGGGAAAGGCGTCCCGGGGGCTGCCAGGGACCCCCAGGGGCCCGGGGACGCTTCTGCCTCTCAGCCCCTTGCCGATGGTCGTTTTTCTCCGAGTTCGATGGTTGTTTTTCTCCGAGTTTGATCAGGCAGACTTCCATGAGGTCTGGCCATGCTGAGAGGGGAAAGGCGTCCCAGGGCCCACCTGCCAGGGGCCCCCAGGGGCCCGGGGAAGCTTCTGCCTCTCAGCCCCTTGCCGATGTTTGTTTTTCTCCGAGTTCGATGGTAGTTTTTCTCCGAGTTTGATCAGGCAGACTTCCATGAGGTCTGGCCATGCTGAGAGGGGGAAGGCGTCCCGGGGCCCACCCGCCAGGGGCCCCCAGGGGCCCGGGGACGCTTCTGCCTCTCAGCCCCTTGCCGATGGTCGTTTTTATCAGGGTTCGATGGTCGTTTTTCTAAGAGTTTGATGAGGCAGACTTCCATGAGGTCTGGCCATGCTGAGAGGGGGAAGGCGTCCTGGGGCCGACCCGCCAGGGGCCCCCAGGGGACTGGGGACGCTTCTGCCTCTCAGCCCCTTGCCGATGGTCGTTTTTCTCCGAGTTCGATCAGGCATACCTCCGTGAGGTCTGGCCATGCTGAGAGGGGAAAGGCGTCCCAGGGCCCGCCTGCCAGGGGCCCCCAGGGGCCCGGGAACAATCCTGCCTCTCGGCCCCTTGTCGATGGTCGTTTATATCAGGGTTCGATGGTCGTTTTTCTAAGAGTTTGATGAGGCAGACTTCCATGACGTCTGGCCATGCTGAGAGGGGGAAGGCATCCCGGGGTCCACCCGCCAGGGGCCCCCAGGGGCCCGGGACGCTTCTGCCTCTCAGCCCCTTGCCGATGGTCGTTTTTCTCCGAGTTTGATCAAGCAGACTTCCATGAGGTCTGGCCATGCTGAGAGGGGGGATGCGTCCCGGGGCCCACCCGCCAGGGGTCCCCAGGTGCCCGGGGACGCTTCTGCCTCTCAGCCCCTTGCCGATGGTCGTTTTTCTCCGAGTTTGATCAGGCATACCTCTGTGAGGTCTGGCCTTGCTGAGAGGGAAAAGGAGTCCTGGGGCCCGCCTGCCAGGGGCCCCCAGGGGCCCGGGGACGCTTCTGCCTCTCAGCCCCTTGCCGATGGTCGTTTTTCTCCGAGTTCGATGGTCGTTTTTCTCCGAGTTTGATCAGGCAGACTTCCATGAGGTCTGGCCATGGTGAGAGGGGGGAAGCGTCCCGGGGCCCACCCGCCAGGGGCCCCCAGGGGCCCGGGGACGCTTCTGCCTCTCAGCCCCTTGCCGATGGTCGTTTTTCTCAGAGTTCGATCAGGTATACCTCCGTGAGGTCTGGCCATGCTGAGAGGGGAAAGGCGTCCCGGGGGCTGCCAGGGACCCCCAGGGGCCCGGGGACGCTTCTGCCTCTCAGCCCCTTGCCGATGGTCGTTTTTCTCCGAGTTCGATGGTTGTTTTTCTCCGAGTTTGATCAGGCAGACTTCCATGAGGTCTGGCCATGCTGAGAGGGGGAAGGCGTCCCGGGACCCACCCGCCAGGGGCCCGGGGACGCTTCTGCCTCTCAGCCCCTTGCCGATGGTCGTTTTTCTCCGAGTTCGATCAGGCATACCTCCGTGAGGTCTGGCCATGCTGAGAGGGGAAAGGCGTCCCAGGGCCCGCCTGCCAGGGGCCCCCAGGGGCCCGGGGAAGCTTCTGCCTCTCAGCCCCTTGCCGATGTTTGTTTTTCTCCGAGTTCGATGGTAGTTTTTCTCCGAGTTTGATCAGGCAGACTTCCATGAGGTCTGGCCATGCTGAGAGGGGGAAGGCGTCCCGGGGCCCACCCGCCAGGGGCCCCCAGGGGCCCGGGGAAGCTTCTGCCTCTCAGCCCCTTGCCGATGGTCGTTTTTCTCCGAGTTCGATCAGGCATACCTCTGTGAGGTCTGGCCATGCTGAGAGGGGAAAGGCGTCCCAGGGCCCGCCTGCCAGGGGCCCCCAGGGGCCCGGGGAAGCTTCTGCCTCTCAGCCCCTTGCCGATGTTTGTTTTTCTCCGAGTTCGATGGTAGTTTTTCTCCGAGTTTGATCAGGCAGACTTCCATGAGGTCTGGCCATGCTGAGAGGGGGAAGGCGTCCCGGGGCCCACCCGCCAGGGGC
Organism: Lissotriton vulgaris; assembly: GCF_964263255.1. Lineage (NCBI taxonomy): Eukaryota > Metazoa > Chordata > Amphibia > Caudata > Salamandridae > Lissotriton > Lissotriton vulgaris. Next base: position 539,299,587 of record NC_141693.1, on the reverse strand, counting down.
CCCCAGGGGCCCGGGGACGCTTCTGCCTCTCAGCCCCTTGCCGATGGTCGTTTTTATCAGGGTTCGATGGTCGTTTTTCTAAGAGTTTGATGAGGCAGACTTCCATGAGGTCTGGCCATGCTGAGAGGGGGAAGGCGTCCTGGGGCCGACCCGCCAGGGGCCCCCAGGGGCCCGGGGACGCTTCTGCCTCTCAGCCCCTTGCCGATGGTCGTTTTTCTCCGAGTTCGATCAGGCATACCTCCGTGAGGTCTGGCCATGCTGAGAGGGAAAAGGCGTCCCAGGGCCCGCCTGCCAGGGGCCCCCAGGGGCCCGGGAACAATCCTGCCTCTCGTCCCCTTGTCGATGGTCGTTTATATCAGGGTTCGATGGTCGTTTTTCTAAGAGTTTGATGAGGCAGACTTCCATGATGTCTGGCCATGCTGAGAGGGGGAAGGCGTCCCGGGGCCCACCTGCCAGGGGCCCCCAGGGGCCCGGGGAAGCTCCTGCCTCTCAGCCCCTTGCCGATGGTCCGTTTTCTACGAGTTTGATCAGGCACAGACCTCCGTGAGGTCTGGCCATGCTGAGGGGGGGAAGGTGTCCTGGGGACCGCCTGCCAGGGGCCCCCAGGGGCCCGTGGACACTTCTGCCTCTTGGCCCCTTGCCGATGGTTGTTTTTCGCCAAGTTCGATGGTTGTTTTTTTCCGAGTTTGATCAGGCAGACTTCCATGAGGTCCGGCCATGCTGAGGGGAGGGGAGGCATCCCGGGGCCTGCCTGCCAGGGGCCCCCAAGATCCCGGGGACGCTCCTGCCTCTCAGCGCCTTGCCGATGGTCTTTTTTCTCCAAATTTGATCAGGCATACCTCCGTGAGGTCTGGCCATGCAGAGAGGGGAAGGTCGTCCTGGGGCCCACCCGCCAGGGGCCCCCAGGGGCCCGTGGACGCTTCTGCCTCTCGGCCCCTTGTTGATGGTTGTTTTTATCAGGGTTCGATGGTCGTTTTTCTCCGAGTTTGATCAGGCAGACTTCCATGAGGTGTGGCCATGCTTAGAGGCGGAAGGCATCCCGGGGTCCGCGAGCCAGGGGCACTCAGGGGCCCGGGGACGCTCCTGCCTCTCAGCCCCTTGCCGATGGTCCTTTTTCTCCGAGTTTGATCAGGCGCATGTTCGTGGGGCACCCGTTGCTAAATCATTCGTAGACGATCTGGGTCAGGGTTTCGTAAGTAGCAGAGAAGCTACCTTGCTGCGATCTATTGAAAGTCATCCTCTGAGCCAAGCTTTTGTCTCTTTCCGTGCGTGGGCGCCCGTGGAAGCCTCCCTCCATCACACCCAGGGGTGGGTCCCTCTGCCACCTGGCCGGCGGGAGGGATGCGGAGGGGTAACGTGGGCCTGTGGGAGGCTGCTTCCACCACGTGCCCTTCGGCAGGGGGGCCTCCCCCTCCCGTCCCTACCCCACCGGGGTGCGGGGATGGGGGCCACACCTTCCCTTGCGGGTCAGCAGGGTGACCAGATGGCCTGGGCCGCCGCCGGCCGGGCCTCCGCTTCCCACTGCTGCATGGGCAAGTCGAGCAGGGAGGCAAACAGCAGCAGCGCCTGGCCACCCTCGCTGGACTGCAAGGGCGACTGGGTACAGCATCCTCCCAGGCCATCCGGGCGCTGGGTCGTCCTGGGTCATCTGGCTGCCTGGCTGCGCGACCAGATTGCCCTGCGGGCAGGGTGACCAGATGGCCCTGTGGGCTGGGCGACCAGATGGCCCTGCGGGCTGGCGGCCGGGCTAACTCCAACTTTTGTCCTTCCCCTAGGTTCTGTAAGCCCCCACTACGTGGGGGCTTAATAGTCAACAAAAATGGGCTCCCCGGGCAGGCCGTCGGGGAGAGGACGTGGCCTGGGCTTAACACTCCTTGGTTCCGGCCCAGGGTCTGGGTGCTAGGGACAGGGGGGTCCACCGGGAGGCTCTCCCCGGGCCCGGCTAGGGTTGGTAGGCTGGGCCTGGGGCCTGAGCTCCGTCCTGCAAGCCGGCCGAGGTTCCGGGCGTTCATCGGGGCCAAGGGAGGCTCTCCCCGGGCTGGCTAGGGTTTCGGAAGCAGGGACCGGGCCCGGGGCTTGAGCTCCGTCCGGTAGGCTATGGGGTTGCTGGAGCCTCCCCGTCCCGCAAGCCGGCCGAGGTTCCGGGCGTTCATCAGGGCCAAGGGAGGCTCTCCCCGGCCTGGCTAGGGTTTTGGAAGCAGGGACCGGGAGCGGGCCCGGGGCTTGAGCTCCGTACGGCCGGCCATGGGTTTGCTGGAGCTTCCCCGTCCTGCAAGCCGGCCGGGGTTCCAGGCGTTCATCCGAGCCAAGGGAGGCTCTTTCTCCGGCCTGGCTAGGGTTTCAGAAGCAGGGACCGGGAGCAGGCCCGGGGCTTGAGCCTGGTGGTGTGGCAATACCTCTCCGTCCTGCAGCCCTGGAGCCCCCGGAACCCTGGAGCCCCCAGAGCCCTACAGCCCCTGGAGCCCAGGAGCCCCCCTGGAGCCCTGCAGCCCTGCAGCCCTGCAGCCCTGGAGCCCGGGAGCCCTGGAGCCCCCGAGGAGCCCTGCAGCCCCCGAGGAGCCCTGCAGCCCCGGAGCCCTGCAGCCCTGGAGCACCCGGAGCCCTGGAGCCCCCAGAGCCCTACAGCCCCTGGAGCCCTGGAGCCCCCCCGGAGCCCTGGAGCCCTGAAGCCCTGCAGCCCTGGAGCCCGGGAGCCCTGGAGCCCCAGAGGAGCCCTGCAGCCCCGGAGCCCTGCATGCCCGGGGCAGGCAGATTGGCGTCATTTCGGTCCCGGCTATCTGGTCGCCCCTCTCGCCTCGGCCATCTGGTCGCCTAAAATGCTTTTCTATGGGGCGACTAGATGGCCGGACTTCCCTGGAAGTCCCTATGAGATGCCATTCGCCTCCCGGATCCCAGCCAGGGCTCCAGGAGGTCAGGCACGTTTGCGCCCTGGGTCTCCTCTGTCACCTCGAGTGCACAGATTACAAGAAAGGGGGGTAATTTTCCTCCGGATTAGTAGGTGCAAGGGTATGCCCAAACACCCTCCCAGGTCTGGTGGTTCCCTGCTGGGGACCAGATGGGCGATGCCCGGGAACACCTCCCAGGCATCCGGGGCTCCCTCCTCCAGGCCGCAGAGTGGCAAAGTACCCGGGAAAGGCTCCATGGGTCCTGGGCCCTGGAGCCCTGGAGCCCTGCTGCCCTGGAGCCCAGCAGCCCCGGAGCCCTGCAGCCCTGGAGCCCTGGAGCCCTGGAGCCCTGGAGCCCCGGAGCCCTGCAGCCCCCCGAGCTGTGGAGTCCTGCAGTCCCGAGCCCTGCAGCCCCGGAGCCCTGCAGCTCCTGAGCCCTACAGGCCCGAGGCAGGCAGATTGGCGTCCTTTCGGTCCCGGCCATCAGGTCGCCCCTCTCGCCACGGCCATCTGGTCGCCCGCAATGCTTTCCTATGGGGCGACTAGATGGCCGGATTTCCCTGGAAGTCCCTATGAGATGCCATTCGCCTCCCGGATCCGAGACAGGGTTCCAGGAGGTCGGGCACGTTTGCGCCCTGGGTCCCCTCTGTCACCTCGAGTGCACAGATTACAAGAAAGGGGGGTAATTTTCCTCCGGATTAGTAGGTGCAAGGGTATGCCCAAACACCCTCCCAGGTCTGGTGGTTCCCTGCTGGGGACCAGATGGGCAATGCCCGGGAACACCTCCCAGGCATCCGGGGCTCCCTCCTCCGGGCCGCAGAGTGGCAAAGTACCCGGGAAAGGCTCCATGGGTCCTGGGCCCTGGAGCCCTGGAGCCCTGCTGCCCTGGAGCCCAGCAGCCCCGGAGCCCTGCAGCCCTGGAGCCCTGGAGCTCTGGAGCCCCAGAGCCCTGCAGCCCCCCGAGCCGTGGAGTCCTGCAGTCCCCGAGCCCTGCAGCCCCGGAACCCTGCAGCTCCTGAGCCCTACAGGCCCGAGGCAGGCAGATTGGCGTCCTTTCGGTCCCGGGCATCAGGTCGCCCCTCTCGCCTCGGCCATCTGGTCGCCCGCAATTCTTTCCTATGGGGCGACTAGATGGCCGGACTTCCCTGGAAGTCCCTATGAGGTGCCATTCGCCTCCCGGATCCCATCCTGGGCTCCAGGAGGTCGGGCACTTTTGTGCCCTGGGTCCCCTCTGTCACCTCGAGTGCACGGATTACAAGAAAGGGGGGTAATTTTCCTCCGGATTAGTACGTGCAAGGGTATGCCCAAACACCCTCCCGGGGCTGGTGGTCCCTTCTGGGGACCAGATGAGCGATGCCCGGGCAGCACCTCCCAGGCATTCGGGGCTCCCTCCTCCGGGCCGCAGAGTGGGAAAGTACCCGGGACGGGCTCCATGGGTCCCGGGCCCTGGAGCCCCGGAGCCCTGGAGCCCTGCTGCCCTGAAGCCCCAGAGCCCTGGAGCCCTGCAGCACTGGAGCCCTGGAGCCCTGCAGCCCCGGAGCCCTGCAGCCCCCGAGCCGTGGAGCCCTGCAGTCCCCGAGCCCTGCATCCCTGCAGCCCCAGGGCCCCGGAGCCCCGGAGCCCTGGAGCCCTGCAGCTCCTGAGCCCTAAAGGCCCGGGGCAGGCAGATTGGCGTCATTTCGGTCCCGGCCATCTGGTCGCCCCTCTCGCCACGGCCATCTGGTCGCCCGCAATGCTTTCCTATGGGGCGACTAGATGGCCGGACTTCCCTGGAAGTCCCTATGAGGTGCCATTCGCCTCCCGGATCCCATCCTGGGCTCCAGGAGGTCAGGCACTTTTGTGCCCTGGGTCCCCTCTGTCACCTCGAGTGCACGGATTACAAGAAAGGGGGGTAATTTTCCTCCGGATTAGTACGTGCAAGGGTATGCCCAAACACCCTCCCGGGGCTGGTGGTCCCTGCTGGGGACCAGATGAGCGATGCCCGGGCAGCACCTCCCAGGCATTCGGGGCTCCCTCCTCCGGGCCGCAGAGTGGGAAAGTACCCGGGACGGGCTCCATGGGTCCCGGGCCCTGGAGCCCCGGAGCCCTGGAGCCCTGCTGCCCTGAAGCCCCAGAGCCCTGGAGCCCTGCAGCACTGGAGCCCTGGAGCCCTGGAGCCCTGCAGCCCCGGAGCCCTGCAGCCCCCCGAGCCGTGGAGCCCTGCAGTCCCGAGCCCTGCATCCCTGCAGCCCCAGGGCCCCGGAGCCCCGGAGCCCTGGAGCCCTGCAGCTCCTGAGCCCTAAAGGCCCGGGGCAGGCAGATTGGCGTCATTTCGGTCCCGGCCATCTGGTCGCCCCTCTCGCCACGGCCATCTGGTCGCCCGCAATGCTTTCCTATGGGGCGACTAGATGGCCGGATTTCCCTGGAAGTCCCTATGAGATGCCATTCGCCTCCCGGATCCGAGACAGGGCTCCAGGAGGTCGGGCACGTTTGCGCCCTGGGTCCCCTCTGTCACCTCGAGTGCACAGATTACAAGAAAGGGGGGTAATTTTCCTCCGGATTAGTAGGTGCAAGGGTATGCCCAAACACCCTCCCAGGTCTGGTAGTTCCCTGCTGGGGACCAGATGGGCGAAGCCCGGGGAACACCTCCCAGGCATAAAGGGCTCCCTCCTCCGGGCCGCAGAGTGGCAAAGTACCAGGGATAGGCTCCATGGGTCCTGGGCCCTGGAGCCCTGGAGCCCTGCTGCCCTGGAGCACAGCAGCCCCGGAGCCCTGCAGCCCTGGAGCCCTGGAGCCCTGGAGCCCTGGAGCCCCGGAGCCCTGCAGCCCCCCGAGCCGTGGAGCCCTGCAGTCCCCGAGCCCTGCAGCCCCGGAGCCCCGGAGCCCTGCAGCTCCTGAGCCCTACAGGCCCGAGGCAGGCAGATTGGCGTCCTTTCGGTCCCGGCCATCAGGTCGCCCCTCTCGCCTCGGCCATCTGGTCGCCCGCAATTCTTTCCTATGGGGCGACTAGATGCCCGGACTTCCCTGGAAGTCCCTATGAGGTGCCATTCGCCTCCCGGATCCCATCCTGGGCTCCAGGAGGTCGGGCAGTTTTGTGCCCTGGGTCCCCTCTGTCACCTCGAGTGCACGGATTACAAGAAAGGGGGGTAATTTTCCTCCAGATTAGTAGGTGCAACGGTATGCCCAAACACCCTCCCGGGGCTGGTGGTTCCCAGCTGGGGACCAGATGAGCGATGCCCGGGCAGCACCTCACAGGCATTCGGGGCTCCCTCCTCCGGGCCGCAGAGTGGGAAAGTACCCGGGACGGGCTCCATGGGTCCCGGGCCCTGGAGCCCCGGAGCCCCGGAGCCCTGGAGCCCTGCTGCCCTGAAGCCCCAGAGCCCTGGAGCCCTGCAGCCCTGGAGCCCTGGAGCCCTGGAGCCCTGGAGCCCTGGAGCCCTGCAGCCCCCCGAGCCGTGGAGCCCTGCAGTCCCCGAGCTCTGCATCCCTGCAGCCCCAGAGCCCCAGAGCCCCGGAGCCCTGGAGCCCTGCAGCTCCTGAGCCCTAAAGGCCCGGGGCAGGCAGATTGGCGTCATTTCGGTCCCGGCCATCTGGTCGCCCCTCTCGCCACGGCCATCTGGTCGCCCGCAATGCTTTCCTATGGGGCGACTAGATGGCCGGACTTCCCTGGAAGTCCCTATGAGATGCCATTCACCTCCCGGATCCCAGCCAGGGCTCCAGGAGGTCGGGCACGTTTGCGCCCTGGGTCCCCTCTGTCACCTCGAGTGCACGGATTACAAGAAAGGGGGGTAATGTTCCTCCGGATTACTAGGGAGAGGGTCAGTCAGACCTCCGGAGATTCTGAATCAGGGGAAAGCAGCCCTGGGGCCTGCCCGCCGGGGCCCCCATGTCCTGGGGACACTCTTGCCTCTCAGCCCATTGCCGATGGTCCTTTTTCACCGAGTTTGAGGGGGAAGGTGTCCCGGGGCCCGCCTGCCAGGGGCCCCCAGGGGCCTAGGGACGCTTCTGCCTCTCTGCCCCTTGCCGATGGTCGTTTTTCTCCGAGTTCGATGGTCGTTTTTCTCCGAGTTTGATCAGGCAGACTTCCATGAGGTCTGGCCATGCTGAGAGGGGGGATGCGTCCCGGGGCCCACCTGCCAGGGGCCCCCAGGGGCCCGGGGATGCTTCTGCCTCTCAGCCCCTTGCCGATGGTCGTTTTTCTCCGAGTTTGATCAGGCATACCTCTGTGAGGTCTGGCCTTGCTGAGAGGGAAAAGGCGTCCTGGGGCCCGCCTGCCAGGGCCCCCCAGGGGCCCGGGGACGCTTCTGCCTCTCAGCCCCTTGCCGATGGTCGTTTTTCTCCGAGTTCGATGGTCATTTTTCTCCGAGTTTGATCAGGCAGACTTCCATGAGGTCTGGCCATGCTGAGAGGGGGGAAGCGTCCCGGGGCCCACCCGCCAGGGGCCCCCAGGGGCCCGGGGACGCTTCTGCCTCTCAGCCCCTTGCAGATGGTCGTTTTTCTCAGAGTTCGATCAGGTATACCTCGTTGAGGTCTGGCCATGCTGAGAGGGGAAAGGCGTCCCGGGGGCTGCCAGGGACCCCCAGGGGCCCGGGGACGCTTCTGCCTCTCAGCCCCTTGCCGAAGGTCGTTTTTCTCTGAGTTTGATCAGGCATACCTCCGTGACGTCTGGCCATGCTGAGAGGGGAAAGGCGTCCCGGGGCCCGCCTGCCAGGGGCCCCCAGGGGCCCGGGGACACTCCTGCCTCTCGGCCCCTTGTCGATGGTCGTTTTTATCAGGGTTCGATGGTCGTTTTTCTAAGAGTTTGATGAGGCAGACTTCCATGAGGTCTGGCCATGCTGAGAGGGGGGAGGCGTCCCGGGGCCCACCCGCCAGGGGCACTGAGGGGCCCGGGGACGCTTCTGCCTCTCAGCCCCTTGCCGATGGTCGTTTTTCTCCGAGTTTGATCAGGCATACCGCCGTGAGGTCTGGCCTTGCTGAGAGGGAAAAGGCGTCCCGGGGCCCGCCTGCAAGGGGCCGCCCGGGGACGCTTCTGCCTCTCAGCCCCTTGCCGATGGTCGTTTTTCTCCGAGTTTGATGGTCGTTTTTCTCCGAGTTTAATCAGGCAGACTTCCATGAGGTCTGGCCATGCTGAGAGGGGGGATGCGTCCCGGGGCCCACCCGCCAGGGGCCCCCAGGGGCCCGGGGACGCTTCTGCCTCTCAGCCCCTTGCCGATGGTCGTTTTTCTCCGAGTTCGATCAGGTATACCTCCGTGAGGTCTGGCCATGCTGAGAGGGGAAAGGCGTCCCGGGGGCTGCCAGGGACCCCCAGGAGCCCGAGGACGCTTCTGCCTCTCAGCACCTTGCCGATGGTCGTTTTTCTCCGAGTTCGATGGTTGTTTTTCTCCGAGTTTGATCAGGCAGACTTCCATGAGGTCTGGCCATGCTGAGAGGGGGAAGGCTTCCCTGACCCACCCCCCAGGGGCCCCCGGGGGCCCGGGGACGCTTCTGCCTCTCAGCCCCTTGCCGATGGTCGTTTTTCTCCGAGTTCGATCAGGCATACCTCCGTGAGGTCTGGCCATGCTGAGAGGGGAAAGGCGTCCCGGGGCCCGCCTGCCAGGGGCCCCCAGGGGCCCGGGGAAGCTTCTGCCTCTCAGCCCCTTGCCGATGGTCGTTTTTCTCCGAGTTCGATGGTAGTTTTTCTCCGAGTTTGATCAGGCAGACTTCCATGAGGTCTGGCCATGCTGAGAGGGGGAAGGCGTCCCAGGGCCCACCCGCCAGGGGCCCCCAGGGGCCCGGGGACGATTCTGCCTCTCAGCCCCTTGCCGATGGTCGTTTTTATCAGGGTTCGATGGTCGTTTTTCTAAGAGTTTGATGAGGCAGACTTCCATGAGGTCTGGCCATGCTGAGAGGGGGAAGGCGTCCCGGGGCCGACCCGCCAGGGGCCCCCAGGGGCCCGGGTACGCTTCTGCCTCTCAGCCCCTTGCAGATGGTCGTTTTTCTCCGAGTTCGATCAGGTATACCTCCGTGAGGTCTGGCCATGCTGAGAGGGGAAAGGCGTCCCGGGGGCTGCCAGGGACCCCCAGGGGCCCGGGGACGCTTCTGCCTCTCAGCCCCTTGCCGATGGTCATTTTTCTCCGAGTTCGATGGTTGTTTTTCTCCGAGTTTGATCAGGCAGACTTCCATGAGGTCTGGCCATGCTGAGAGGGGAAAGGCGTCCCAGGGCCCACCTGCCAGGGGCCCCCAGGGGCCCGGGGAAGCTTCTGCCTCTCAGCCCCTTGCCGATGTTTGTTTTTCTCCGAGTTCGATGGTAGTTTTTCTCCAAGTTTGATCAGGCAGACTTCCATGAGGTCTGGCCATGCTGAGAGGGGGAAGGCGTCCCGGGGCCCACCCGCCAGGGGCCCCCAGGGGCCCGGGGACGCTTCTGCCTCTCAGCCCCTTGCCGATGGTCGTTTTTATCAGGGTTCGATGGTCGTTTTTCTAAGAGTTTGATGAGGCAGACTTCCATGAGGTCTGGCCATGCTGAGAGGGGGAAGGCGTCCCGGGGCCGACCCGCCAGGGGCCCCCAGGGGCCTGGGGACGCTTCTGCCTCTCAGCCCCTTGCCGATGGTCGTTTTTCTCCGAGTTCGATCAGGCATACCTCCGTGAGGTCTGGCCATCCTGAGAGGGGAAAGGCGTCCCAGGGCCCGCCTGCCAGGGGCCCCCAGGGGCCCGGGAACAATCCTGCCTCTCGGCCCCTTGTCGATGGTCGTTTTTCTCCGAGTTCGATCAGGCATACCTCCGTGAGGTCTGGCCATGCTGAGAGGGGAAAGGCGTCCCAGGGCCCGCCTGCCAGGGGCCCCCAGGGGCCCGGGGAAGCTTCTGCCTCTCAGCCCCTTGCCGATGTTTGTTTTTCTCCGAGTTCGATGGTAGTTTTTCTCCGAGTTTGATCAGGCAGATTTCCATGAGGTCTGGCCATGCTGAGAGGGGGAAGGCGTCCCGGGGCCCACCCGCCAGGGGCCCCCAGGGGCCCGGGGACGCTTCTGCCTCTCAGCCCCTTGCCGATGGTCGTTTTTATCAGGGTTCGATGGTCGTTTTTCTAAGAGTTTGATGAGGCAGACTTCCATGAGGTCTGGCCATGCTGAGAGGGGGAAGGCGTCCTGGGGCCGACCCGCCAGGGGCCCCCAGGGGCCCGGGGACGCTTCTGCCTCTCAGCCCCTTGCCGATGGTCGTTTTTCTCCGAGTTCGATCAGGCATACCTCCGTGAGGTCTGGCCATGCTGAGAGGGGAAAGGCGTCCCAGGGCCCGCCTGCCAGGGGCCCCCAGGGGCCCGGGAACAATCCTGCCTCTCGGCCCCTTGTCGATGGTCGTTTATATCAGGGTTCGATGGTCGTTTTTCTAAGAGTTTGATGAGGCAGACTTCCATGATGTCTGGCCATGCTGAGAGGGGGAAGGCGTCCCGGGGCCCGCCTGCCAGGGGCCCCCAGGGGCCCGGGGAAGCTCCTGCCTCTCAGCCCCTTGCCGATGGTCCGTTTTCTCCGAGTTTGATCTGGCACAGACCTCCGTGAGGTCTGGCCATGCTGAGGGGGGGAAGGTGTCCTGGGGACCGCCTGCCAGGGGCCCCCAGGGGCCCGTGGACACTTCTGCCTCTTGGCCCCTTGCCGATGGTTGTTTTTCGCCGAGTTCGATGGTTGTTTTTTTCCGAGTTTGATCAGGCAGACTTCCATGAGGTCCGGCCATGCTGAGAGGAGGGGAGGCATCCCGGGGCCTGCCTGCCAGGGGCCCCCAAGATCCCGGGGACGCTCCTGCCTCTCAGCCCCTTGCCGATGGTCGTTTTTCTCCAAATTTGATCAGGCATACCTCCGTGAGGTCTGGCCATGCAGAGAGGGGAAGGTCGTCCTGGGGCCCACCCGCCAGGGGCCCCAGGGGCCCGTGGACGCTTACTGCCTCTCGCCCCCTTGTTGATGGTTGTTTTTATCAGGGTTCGATGGTCGTTTTTCTCCGAGTTTGATCAGGCAGACTTCCATGAGGTGTGGCCATGCTTAGAGGCGGAAGGCATCCCGGGGTCCGCCAGCCAGGGGCACTCAGGGGCCCGGGGACACTCCTGCCTCTCAGCCCCTTGCCAATGGTCCTTTTTCTCCGAGTTTGATCAGGCGCATGTTCGTGGGGCACCCGTTGCTAAATCATTCGTAGACGATCTGGGTCAGGGTTTCGTAAGTAGCAGAGAAGCTACCTCGCTGCGATCTATTGAAAGTCATCCTCTGAGCCAAGCTTTTGTCTCTTTCCGTGCGTGGGCGCCCGTGGAAGCCTCCCTCCATCACACCCAGGGGTGGGTCCCTCTGCCGCCTGGCCGGCGGGAGGGATGCGGAGGGGTAACGTGGGCCTGTGGGAGGCTGCCTCCACCACGTGCCCTTCGGCAGGGGGGCCTCCCCTCCCGTCCCTGCCCCACCGTGGTGCGGGGATGGGGGCCACACCTTCCCTTGCGGGTCAGCAGGGTGACCAGATGGCCTGGGCCGCCGCCGGCCGGGCCTCCGCTTCCCACTGCTGCATGGGCAAGTCGAGCAGGAAGGCAAACAGCAGCAGCGCCTGGCCACCCTCGCTGGACTGCAAGGGCGACTGGGTACAGCATCCTCCCAGGCCATCCGGGCGCTGGGTCGTCCTGGGTCATCTGGCTGCCTGGCTGCGCGACCAGATTGCCCTGCGGGCAGGGTGACCAGATGGCCCTGTGGGCTGGGCGACCAGATGGCCCTGCGGGCTGGCGGCCGGGCTAACTCCAACTTTTGTCCTTCCCCTAGGTTCTGTAAGCCCCCACTACGTGGGGGCTTAATAGTCAACAAAAATGGGCTCCCCGGGCAGGCCGTCGGGGAGAGGACGTGGCCTGGGCTTAACACTCCTTGGTTCTGGCCCAGGGTCTGGGTGCTGGGGACAGGGGGGTCCACCGGGAGGCTCTCCCCGGGCCCGGCTAGGGTTGGTAGGCTGGGCCTGGGGCCTGAGCTCCGTCCTGCAAGCCGGCCAAGGTTCCGGGCGTTCATCGGGGCCAAGGGAGGCTCTCCCCGGGCTGGCTAGGGTTTCGGAAGCAGGGACCGGGCCCGGGGCTTGAGCTCCGTCCGGTAGGCTATGGGGTTGCTGGAGCCTCCCCGTCCCGCAAGCCGGCCGAGGTTCCGGGCGTTCATCAGGGCCAAGGGAGGCTCTCCCCGGCCTGGCTAGGGTTTTGGAAGCAGGGACCGGGAGCGGGCCCGGGGCTTGAGCTCCGTACGGCCGGCCATGGGTTTGCTGGAGCTTCCCCGTCCTGCAAGCCGGCCGGGGTTCCAGGCGTTCATCCGAGCCAAGGGAGGCTCTTTCTCCGGCCTGGCTAGGGTTTCAGAAGCAGGGACCGGGAGCAGGCCCGGGGCTTGAGCCTGGTGGTGTGGCAATACCTCTCCGTCCTGCAGCCCTGGAGCCCCCGGAACCCTGGAGCCCCCGGAGCCCTACAGCCCCTGGAGCCCAGGAGCCCCCCTGGAGCCCTGCAGCCCTGCAGCCCTGGAGCCCGGGAGCCCTGGAGCCCCCGAGGAGCCCTGCAGCCCCCGAGGAGCCCTGCAGCCCCGGAGCCCTGCAGCCCTGGAGCACCCGGAGCCCTGGAGCCCCCAGAGCCCTACAGCCCCTGGAGCCCTGGAGCCCCCCCGGAGCCCTGGAGCCCTGAAGCCCTGCAGCCCTGGAGCCCGGGAGCCCTGGAGCCCCCGAGGAGCCCTGCAGCCCCGGAGCCCTGCATGCCCGGGGCAGGCAGATTGGCGTCATTTCGGTCCCGGCTATCAGGTCGCCCCTCTCGCCTCGGCCATCTGGTCGCCTAAAATGCTTTTCTATGGGGCGACTAGATGGCCGGACTTCCCTGGAAGTCCCTATGAGATGCCATTCGCCTCCCGGATCCCAGCCAGGGCTCCAGGAGGTCAGGCACGTTTGCGCCCTGGGTCTCCTCTGTCACCTCGAGTGCACAGATTACAAGAAAGGGGGGTAATTTTCCTCCGGATTAGTAGGTGCAAGGGTATGCCCAAACACCCTCCCAGGTCTGGTGGTTCCCTGCTGGGGACCAGATGGGCGATGCCCGGGAACACCTCCCAGGCATCCGGGGCTCCCTCCTCCAGGCCGCAGAGTGGCAAAGTACCCGGGAAAGGCTCCATGGGTCCTGGGCCCTGGAGCCCTGGAGCCCTGCTGCCCTGGAGCCCAGCAGCCCCGGAGCCCTGCAGCCCTGGAGCCCTGGAGCCCTGGAGCCCTGGAGCCCCGGAGCCCTGCAGCCCCCCGAGCTGTGGAGTCCTGCAGTCCCGAGCCCTGCAGCCCCGGAGCCCTGCAGCTCCTGAGCCCTACAGGCCCGAGGCAGGCAGATTGGCGTCCTTTCGGTCCCGGCCATCTGGTCACCCCTCTCGCCACGGCCATCTGGTCGCCCGCAATGCTTTCCTATGGGGCGACTAGATGGCCGGATTTCCCTGGAAGTCCCTATGAGATGCCATTCGCCTCCCGGATCCGAGACAGGGCTCCAGGAGGTCGGGCACGTTTGCGCCCTGGGTCCCCTCTGTCACCTCGAGTGCACAGATTACAAGAAAGGGGGGTAATTTTCCTCCGGATTAGTAGGTGCAAGGGTATGCCCAAACACCCTCCCAGGTCTGGTGGTTCCCTGCTGGGGACCAGATGGGCGATGCCCGGGAACACCTCCCAGGCATCCGGGGCTCCCTCCTCCGGGCCGCAGAGTGGCAAAGTACCCGGGAAAGGCTCCATGGGTCCTGGGCCCTGGAGCCCTGGAGCCCTGCTGCCCTGGAGCCCAGCAGCCCCGGAGCCCTGCAGCCCTGGAGCCCTGGAGCTCTGGAGCCCCGGAGCCCTGCAGCCCCCCGAGCCGTGGAGTCCTGCAGTCCCCGAGCCCTGCAGCCCCGGAGCCCTGCAGCTCCTGAGCCCTACAGGCCCGAGGCAGGCAGATTGGCGTCCTTTCGGTCCCGGCCATCAGGTCGCCCCTCTCGCCTCGGCCATCTGGTCGCCCGCAATTCTTTCCTATGGGGCGACTAGATGGCCGGACTTCCCTGGAAGTCCCTATGAGGTGCCATTCGCCTCCCGGATCCCATCCTGGGCTCCAGGAGGTCAGGCACTTTTGTGCCCTGGGTCCCCTCTGTCACCTCGAGTGCACGGATTACAAGAAAGGGGGGTAATTTTCCTCCGGATTAGTACGTGCAAGGGTATGCCCAAACACCCTCCCGGGGCTGGTGGTCCCTGCTGGGGACCAGATGAGCGATGCCCGGGCAGCACCTCCCAGGCATTCGGGGCTCCCTCCTCCGGGCCGCAGAGTGGGAAAGTACCCGGGACGGGCTCCATGGGTCCCGGGCCCTGGAGCCCCGGAGCCCTGGAGCCCTGCTGCCCTGAAGCCCCAGAGCCCTGGAGCCCTGCAGCACTGGAGCCCTGGAGCCCTGGAGCCCTGGAGCCCTGCAGCCCCGGAGCCCTGCAGCCCCCCGAGCCGTGGAGCCCTGCAGTCCCCGAGCCCTGCATCCCTGCAGCCCCAGGGCCCCGGAGCCCCGGAGCCCTGGAGCCCTGCAGCTCCTGAGCCCTAAAGGCCCGGGGCAGGCAGATTGGCGTCATTTCGGTCCCGGCCATCTGGTCGCCCCTCTCGCCACGGCCATCTGGTCGCCCGCAATGCCTTCCTATGGGGCGACTAGATGGCCGGATTTCCCTGGAAGTCCCTATGAGATGCCATTCGCCTCCCGGATCCGAGACAGGGCTCCAGGAGGTCGGGCACGTTTGCGCCCTGGGTCCCCTCTGTCACCTCGAGTGCACAGATTACAAGAAAGGGGGGTAATTTTCCTCCGGATTAGTAGGTGCAAGGGTATGCCCAAACACCCTCCCAGGTCTGGTAGTTCCCTGCTGGGGACCAGATGGGCGAAGCCCGGGGAACACCTCCCAGGCATAAAGGGCTCCCTCCTCCGGGCCGCAGAGTGGCAAAGTACCAGGGATAGGCTCCATGGGTCCTGGGCCCTGGAGCCCTGGAGCCCTGCTGCCCTGGAGCACAGCAGCCCCGGAGCCCTGCAGCCCTGGAGCCCTGGAGCCCTGGAGCCCTGGAGCCCCGGAGCCCTGCAGCCCCCCGAGCCGTGGAGCCCTGCAGTCCCCGAGCCCTGCAGCCCCGGAGCCCCGGAGCCCTGCAGCTCCTGAGCCCTAAAGGCCCGGGGCAGGCAGATTGGCGTCATTTCGGTCCCGGCCATCTGGTCGCCCCTCTCGCCACGGCCATCTGGTCGCCCGCAATGCTTTCCTATGGGGCGACTAGATGGCCGGACTTCCCTGGAAGTCCCTATGAGATGCCATTCACCTCCCGGATCCCAGCCAGGGCTCCAGGAGGTCGGGCAGTTTTGTGCCCTGGGTCCCCTCTGTCACCTCGAGTGCACGGATTACAAGAAAGGGGGGTAATTTTCCTCCAGATTAGTAGGTGCAAGGGTATGCCCAAACACCCTCCCGGGGCTGGTGGTTCCCTGCTGGGGACCAGATGAGCGATGCCCGGGCAGCACCTCCCAGGCATCCGGGGCTCCCTCCTCCGGGCCGCAGAGTGGCAAAGTACCCGGGATAGGCTCCATGGGTCCTGAGCCCTGGAGCCCTGCTGCCCTGGAGCACAGCAGCCCCGGAGCCCTGCAGCCCTGGAGCCCTGGAGCCCTGGAGCCCCGGAGCCCTGCAGCCCCCCGAGCCGTGGAGCCCTGCAGTCCCCGAGCCCTGCAGCCCTGGAGCCCCGGAGCCCTGCAGCCCCCCAAGCCGTGGAGCCCTGCTGCCCTGAAGCCCCAGAGCCCTGCAGCCCTGGAGCCCTGGAGCCCTGGAGCCCTGGAGCCCTGGAGCCCTGCAGCCCTGGAGCCCTGCAGCCCCCCGAGCCGTGGAGCCCTGCAGTCCCCGAGCCCTGCATCCCTGCAGCCCCAGAGCCCCGGAGCCCCGGAGCCCTGGAGCCCTGGAGCCCTGCAGCTCCTGAGCCCTAAAGGCCCGGGGCAGGCAGATTGGCGTCATTTCGGTCCCGGCCATCTGGTCGCCCCTCTCGCCACGGCCATCTGGTCGCCCGCAATGCTTTCCTATGGGGCGACTAGATGGCCGGACTTCCCTGGAAGTCCCTATGAGATGCCATTCGCCTCCCGGATCCCAGCCAGGGCTCCAGGAGGTCGGGCACGTTCGTGCCCTGGGTCCCCTCTGTCACCTCGAGTGCACATATTACAAGAAAGGGGGGTAATTTTCCTCCGGATTAGTAGGTACAAGGGTATGCCCAAACACCCTCCCAGGTCTGGTGGTTCCTTGCTGGGGACCAGATGGGCGATGCCCGGGGAACACCTCCCAGGCATCCGGGGCTCCCTCCTCCGGGCCGCAGAGTGGCAAAGTACCCGGGATAGGCTCCATGGGTCCTGGGCCCTGGAGCCCTGGAGCCCTGCTGCCCTGGAGCCCAGCAGCCTTGGAGCCCTGGAGCCCCGGAGCCCTGCAGCCCCCCGAGCCGTGGAGCCCTGCAGTCCCCGAGCCCTGCAGCCCCGGAGCCCCGGAGCCCTGCAGCTCCTGAGCCCTACAGGCCCGAGGCAGGCAGATGGGCGTCCTTTCAGTCCCGGCCATCAGGTCGCCCCTCTCGCCTCGGCCATCCGGTCGGCTGCAATTCTTTCCTATGGGGCGACTAGATGGCCGGACTTCCCTGGAAGTCCTTATGAGGTGCCATTCGCCTCCCGGATCCCATCCTGGGCTCCAGGAGGTTGGGCACTTTTGTGCCCTGGGTCCCCTCTGTCACCTCGAGTGCACGGATTACAAGAAAGGGGGGTAATTTTCCTCCGGATTAGTAGGTGCAGGGGTATGCCCAAACACCCTCCTGGGGCTGGTGGTTCCCTGCTGGGGACCAGATAAGCGATGCCCGGGCAGCACCTCCCAGGCATTCGGGGCTCCCTCCTTCGGGCCGCAGAGTGGGAAAGTACCCGGGACGGGCTCCATGGGTCCCGGGCCATGGAGGCCCGAAACCTTGGAGCCCAGCAGCCCCGGAGGCCTGGAGCCCTGGAGCAATGGAGCCCCGCAGCCCTGCAGCCCTGCTGCCCTGGAGCCCCCGAGCCCTGGAGCCCTGCTGCCCTGCAGCCCCGGAGCCCTGCAGCCCCCCGAGCCTTGGAGCCCTGCAGTCCCCGAGCCCTGCATCCCTGCAGCCCCAGAGCCCCGGAGGCCCGGAGGCACAGAGCCCCGGAGCCCCAGAGCCCCGAGCTGGGTGCTCGGGCCCTGGGCCCTGTCCCCCGGCCTGCTGCACTGCCAAGAGCCCAGGTCGGGGTTCCGTTGTGCCCGGGCAGTCCTCCCTGCTTGTCAAAGTGCCAGGGGGCCCCGGGTCGGAGGGCCTGTCGGGGCCCCCTGGGAGCCTCCATGGCTGGGGCCCAGCTGGGGCTTTGGGGCTCTGGGCCTCCGGTCGGCCATGCCGCGGAGCCCGCTGACTCCTTCGTTGGGGCACAGGGTGTCCAGACGGCTCCTCTTTCATCTGGTCGCCCCGATTCCCTCGGCCATCTGGTCGACCGCAATGCTTACCTATGGGGCGACCAGATGACCGAACTTCCCTGGAAGTCCCGATGAGGTGCCATTCGCCTCCCGGATCCCAACCAGGGCTCCAGGAGGTCGGGCTCGTTCGTGCCTTGGGTCCCCTATGTGACCTCGAGTGCACAGATTACAAGAAAGGGGGGTAATGTTCCTCCGGATTACTAGGGAGAGGGTCAGTCAGACCTCCGGAGATTCTGAATCAGGGGAAAGCAGCCCTGGGGCCTGCCCGCCGGGGCCCCCATGTCCTGGGGACACTCTTGCCTCTCAGCCCATTGCCGATGGTCCTTTTTCACCGAGTTTGAGGGGGAAGGTGTCCCGGGGCCCGCCTGCCAGGGGCCCCCAGGGGCCTAGGGACGCTTCTGCCTCTCTGCCCCTTGCCGATGGTCGTTTTTCTCCGAGTTCGATGGTCGTTTTTCTCCGAGTTTGATCAGGCAGACTTCCATGAGGTCTGGCCATGCTGAGAGGGGGGATGCGTCCCGGGGCCCACCTGCCAGGGGCCCCCAGGGGCCCGGGGATGCTTCTGCCTCTCAGCCCCTTGCCGATGGTCGTTTTTCTCCGAGTTTGATCAGGCATACCTCTGTGAGGTCTGGCCTTGCTGAGAGGGAAAAGGCGTCCTGGGGCCCGCCTGCCAGGGGCCCCCAGGGGCCCGGGGACGCTTCTGCCTCTCAGCCCCTTGCCGATGGTCGTTTTTCTCCGAGTTCGATGGTCATTTTTCTCCGAGTTTGATCAGGCAGACTTCCATGAGGTCTGGCCATGCTGAGAGGGGGGAAGCGTCCCGGGGCCCACCCGCCAGGGGCCCCCAGGGGCCCGGGGACGCTTCTGCCTCTCAGCCCCTTGCAGATGGTCGTTTTTCTCCGAGTTCGATCAGGTATACCTCGTTGAGGTCTGGCCATGCTGAGAGGGGAAAGGCGTCCCGGGGGCTGCCAGGGACCCCCAGGGGCCCGGGGACGCTTCTGCCTCTCAGCCCCTTGCCGAAGGTCGTTTTTCTCTGAGTTTGATCAGGCATACCTCCGTGACGTCTGGCCATGCTGAGAGGGAAAAGGCGTCCCAGGGCCCGCCTGCCGGGGGCCCCCAGGGGCCCGGGGACACTCCTGCCTCTCGGCCCCTTGTCGATGGTCGTTTTTATCAGGGTTCGATGGTCGTTTTTCTAAGAGTTTGATGAGGCAGACTTCCATGAGGTCTGGCCATGCTGAGAGGGGGGAGGCGTCCCGGGGCCCACCCGCCAGGGGCACTGAGGGGCCCGGGGACGCTTCTGCCTCTCAGCCCCTTGCCGATGGTCGTTTTTCTCTGAGTTTGATCAGGCATACCGCCGTGAGGTCTGGCCTTGCTGAGAGGGAAAAGGCGTCCCGGGGCCCGCCTGCCAGGGGCCGCCCGGGGACGCTTCTGCCTCTCAGCCCCTTGCCGATGGTCGTTTTTCTCCGAGTTTGATGGTCGTTTTTCTCCGAGTTTAATCAGGCAGACTTCCATGAGGTCTGGCCATGCTGAGAGGGGGGATGCGTCCCGGGGCCCACCCGCCAGGGGCCCCCAGGGGCCCGGGGACGCTTCTGCCTCTCAGCCCCTTGCCGATGGTCGTTTTTCTCCGAGTTCGATCAGGTATACCTCCGTGAGGTCTGGCCATGCTGAGAGGGGAAAGGCGTCCCGGGGGCTGCCAGGGACCCCCAGGAGCCCGAGGACGCTTCTGCCTCTCAGCCCCTTGCCGATGGTCGTTTTTCTCCGAGTTCGATGGTTGTTTTTCTCCGAGTTTGATCAGGCAGACTTCCATGAGGTCTGGCCATGCTGAGAGGGGGAAGGCTTCCCTGACCCACCCCCCAGGGGCCCCTGGGGGCCCGGGGACGCTTCTGCCTCTCAGCCCCTTGCCGATGGTCGTTTTTCTCCGAGTTCGATCAGGCATACCTCCGTGAGGTCTGGCCATGCTGAGAGGGGAAAGGCGTCCCGGGGCCCGCCTGCCAGGGGCCCCCAGGGGCCCGGGGAAGCTTCTGCCTCTCAGCCCCTTGCCGATGGTCGTTTTTCTCCGAGTTCGATGGTAGTTTTTCTCCGAGTTTGATCAGGCAGACTTCCATGAGGTCTGGCCATGCTGAGAGGGGGAAGGCGTCCCAGGGCCCACCCGCCAGGGGCCCCCAGGGGCCCGGGGACGATTCTGCCTCTCAGCCCCTTGCCGATGGTCGTTTTTATCAGGGTTCGATGGTCGTTTTTCTAAGAGTTTGATGAGGCAGACTTCCATGAGGTCTGGCCATGCTGAGAGGGGGAAGGCGTCCCGGGGCCGACCCGCCAGGGGCCCCCAGGGGCCCGGGTACGCTTCTGCCTCTCAGCCCCTTGCAGATGGTCGTTTTTCTCCGAGTTCGATCAGGTATACCTCCGTGAGGTCTGGCCATGCTGAGAGGGGAAAGGCGTCCCGGGGGCTGCCAGGGACCCCCAGGGGCCCGGGGACGCTTCTGCCTCTCAGCCCCTTGCCGATGGTCATTTTTCTCCGAGTTCGATGGTTGTTTTTCTCCGAGTTTGATCAGGCAGACTTCCATGAGGTCTGGCCATGCTGAGAGGGGAAAGGCGTCCCAGGGCCCACCTGCCAGGGGCCCCCAGGGGCCCGGGGAAGCTTCTGCCTCTCAGCCCCTTGCCGATGTTTGTTTTTCTCCGAGTTCGATGGTAGTTTTTCTCCGAGTTTGATCAGGCAGACTTCCATGAGGTCTGGCCATGCTGAGAGGGGGAAGGCGTCCCGGGGCCCACCCGCCAGGGGCCCCCAGGGGCCCGGGGACGCTTCTGCCTCTCAGCCCCTTGCCGATGGTCGTTTTTATCAGGGTTCGATGGTCGTTTTTCTAAGAGTTTGATGAGGCAGACTTCCATGAGGTCTGGCCATGCTGAGAGGGGGAAGGCGTCCCTGGGCCGACCCGCCAGGGGCCCCCAGGGGCCTGGGGACGCTTCTGCCTCTCAGCCCCTTGCCGATGGTCGTTTTTCTCCGAGTTTGATCAGGCAGACTTCCATGAGGTCTGGCCATGCTGAGAGGGGGGATGCGTCCCGGGGCCCACCCGCCAGGGGCCCCCAGGTGCCCGGGGACGCTTCTGCCTCTCAGCCCCTTGCCGATGGTCGTTTTTCTCCGAGTTTGATCAGGCATACCTCTGTGAGGTCTGGCCTTGCTGAGAGGGAAAAGGAGTCCTGGGGCCCGCCTGCCAGGGGCCCCCAGGGGCCCGGGGACGCTTCTGCCTCTCAGCCCCTTGCCGATGGTCGTTTTTCTCCGAGTTCGATGGTCGTTTTTCTCCGAGTTTGATCAGGCAGACTTCCATGAGGTCTGGCCATGGTGAGAGGGGGGAAGCGTCCCGGGGCCCACCCGCCAGGGGCCCCCAGGGGCCCGGGGACGCTTCTGCCTCTCAGCCCCTTGCCGATGGTCGTTTTTCTCCGAGTTCGATCAGGTATACCTCCGTGAGGTCTGGCCATGCTGAGAGGGGAAAGGCGTCCCGGGGGCTGCCAGGGACCCCCAGGGGCCCGGGGACGCTTCTGCCTCTCAGCCCCTTGCCGATGGTCGTTTTTCTCCGAGTTCGATGGTTGTTTTTCTCCGAGTTTGATCAGGCAGACTTCCATGAGGTCTGGCCATGCTGAGAGGGGGAAGGCGTCCCGGGACCCACCCGCCATGGGCCCCCAGGGGCCCGGGGACGCTTCTGCCTCTCAGCCCCTTGCCGATGGTCGTTTTTCTCCGAGTTCGATCAGGCATACCTCCGTGAGGTCTGGCCATGCTGAGAGGGGAAAGGCGTCCCAGGGCCCGCCTGCCAGGGGCCCCCAGGGGCCCGGGGAAGCTTCTGCCTCTCAGCCCCTTGCCGATGTTTGTTTTTCTCCGAGTTCGATGGTAGTTTTTCTCCGAGTTTGATCAGGCAGACTTCCATGAGGTCTGGCCATGCTGAGAGGGGGAAGGCGTCCCGGGGCCCACCCGCCAGGGGCCCCCAGGGGCCCGGGGAAGCTTCTGCCTCTCAGCCCCTTGCCGATGGTCGTTTTTCTCCGAGTTCGATCAGGCATACCTCCGTGAGGTCTGGCCATGCTGAGAGGGGAAAGGCGTCCCAGGGCCCGCCTGCCAGGGGCCCCCAGGGGCCCGGGGAAGCTTCTGCCTCTCAGCCCCTTGCCGATGTTTGTTTTTCTCCGAGTTCGATGGTAGTTTTTCTCCGAGTTTGATCAGGCAGATTTCCATGAGGTCTGGCCATGCTGAGAGGGGGAAGGCGTCCCGGGGCCCACCCGCCAGGGGCCCCCAGGGGCCCGGGGACGCTTCTGCCTCTCAGCCCCTTGCCGATGGTCGTTTTTATCAGGGTTCAATGGTCGTTTTTCTAAGAGTTTGATGAGGCAGACTTCCATGAGGTCTGGCCATGCTGAGAGGGGGAAGGCGTCCTGGGGCCGACCCGCCAGGGGCCCCCAGGGGCCCGGGGACGCTTCTGCCTCTCAGCCCCTTGCCGATGGTCGTTTTTCTCCGAGTTCGATCAGGCATACCTCCGTGAGGTCTGGCCATGCTGAGAGGGGAAAGGCGTCCCAGGGCCCGCCTGCCAGGGGCCCCCAGGGGCCCAGGAACAATCCTGCCTCTCGGCCCCTTGTCGATGGTCGTTTATATCAGGGTTCGATGGTCGTTTTTCTAAGAGTTTGATGAGGCAGACTTCCATGATGTCTGGCCATGCTGAGAGGGGGAAGGCGTCCCGGGGCCCGCCTGCCAGGGGCCCCCAGGGGCCCGGGGAAGCTCCTGCCTCTCAGCCCCTTGCCGATGGTCCGTTTTCTCCGAGTTTGATCAGGCACAGACCTCCGTGAGGTCTGGCCATGCTGAGGGGGGGAAGGTGTCCTGGGGACCGCCTGCCAGGGGCCCCCAGGGGCCCGTGGACACTTCTGCCTCTTGGCCCCTTGCCGATGGTTGTTTTTCGCCGAGTTCGATGGTTGTTTTTTTCCGAGTTTGATCAGGCAGACTTCCATGAGGTCCGGCCATGCTGAGAGGAGGGGAGGCATCCCGGGGCCTGCCTGCCAGGGGCCCCCAAGATCCTGGGGACGCTCCTGCCTCTCAGCCCCTTGCCGATGGTCGTTTTTCTCCAAATTTGATCAGGCATACCTCCGTGAGGTCTGGCCATGCAGAGAGGGGAAGGTCGTCCTGGGGCCCACCCGCCAGGGGCCCCCAGGGGCCCGTGGACGCTTACTGCCTCTCGGCCCCTTGTTGATGGTTGTTTTTATCAGGGTTCGATGGTCGTTTTTCTCCGAGTTTGATCAGGCAGACTTCCATGAGGTGTGGCCATGCTTAGAGGCGGAAGGCATCCCGGGGTCCGCCAGCCAGGGGCACTCAGGGGCCCGGGGACACTCCTGCCTCTCAGCCCCTTGCCGATGGTCCTTTTTCTCCGAGTTTGATCAGGCGCATGTTCGTGGGGCACCCGTTGCTAAATCATTCGTAGACGATCTGGGTCAGGGTTTCGTAAGTAGCAGAGAAGCTACCTCGCTGCGATCTATTGAAAGTCATCCTCTGAGCCAAGCTTTTGTCTCTTTCCGTGCGTGGGCGCCCGTGGAAGCCTCCCTCCATCACACCCAGGGGTGGGTCCCTCTGCCGCCTGGCCGGCGGGAGGGATGCGGAGGGGTAACGTGGGCCTGTGGGAGGCTGCCTCCACCACGTGCCCTTCGGCAGGGGGGCCTCCCCCTCCCGTCCCTGCCCCACCGTGGTGCGGGGATGGGGGCCACACCTTCCCTTGCGGGTCAGCAGGGTGACCAGATGGCCTGGGCCGCCGCCGGCCGGGCCTCCGCTTCCCACTGCTGCATGGGCAAGTCGAGCAGGGAGGCAAACAGCAGCAGCGCCTGGCCACCCTCGCTGGACTGCAAGGGCGACTGGGTACAGCATCCTCCCAGGCCATCCGGGCGCTGGGTCGTCCTGGGTCATCTGGCTGCCTGGCTGCGCGACCAGATTGCCCTGCGGGCAGGGTGACCAGATGGCCCTGTGGGCTGGGCGACCAGATGGCCCTGCGGGCTGGCGGCCGGGCTAACTCCAACTTTTGTCCTTCCCCTAGGTTCTGTAAGCCCCCACTACGTGGGGGCTTAATAGTCAACAAAAATGGGCTCCCCGGGCAGGCCGTCGGGGAGAGGACGTGGCCTGGGCTTAACACTCCTTGGTTCTGGCCCAGGGTCTGGGTGCTGGGGACAGGGGGGTCCACCGGGAGGCTCTCCCCGGGCCCGGCTAGGGTTGGTAGGCTGGGCCTGGGGCCTGAGCTCCGTCCTGCAAGCCGGCCAAGGTTCCGGGCGTTCATCGGGGCCAAGGGAGGCTCTCCCCGGGCTGGCTAGGGTTTCGGAAGCAGGGACCGGGCCCGGGGCTTGAGCTCCGTCCGGTAGGCTATGGGGTTGCTGGAGCCTCCCCGTCCCGCAAGCCGGCCGAGGTTCCGGGCGTTCATCAGGGCCAAGGGAGGCTCTCCCCGGCCTGGCTAGGGTTTTGGAAGCAGGGACCGGGAGCGGGCCCGGGGCTTGAGCTCCGTACGGCCGGCCATGGGTTTGCTGGAGCTTCCCCGTCCTGCAAGCCGGCCGGGGTTCCAGGCGTTCATCCGAGCCAAGGGAGGCTCTTTCTCCGGCCTGGCTAGGGTTTCAGAAGCAGGGACCGGGAGCAGGCCCGGGGCTTGAGCCTGGTGGTGTGGCAATACCTCTCCGTCCTGCAGCCCTGGAGCCCCCGGAACCCTGGAGCCCCCAGAGCCCTACAGCCCCTGGAGCCCAGGAGCCCCCCTGGAGCCCTGCAGCCCTGCAGCCCTGCAGCCCTGGAGCCCGGGAGCCCTGGAACCCCCGAGGAGCCCTGCAGCCCCCGAGGAGCCCTGCAGCCCCGGAGCCCTGCAGCCCTGGAGCACCCGGAGCCCTGGAGCCCCCAGAGCCCTACAGCCCCTGGAGCCCTGGAGCCCCCCCGGAGCCCTGGAGCCCTGAAGCCCTGCAGCCCTGGAGCCCGGGAGCCCTGGAGCCCCAGAGGAGCCCTGCAGCCCCGGAGCCCTGCATGCCCGGGGCAGGCAGATTGGCGTCATTTCGGTCCCGGCTATCTGGTCGCCCCTCTCGCCTCGGCCATCTGGTCGCCTAAAATGCTTTTCTATGGGGCGACTAGATGGCCGGACTTCCCTGGAAGTCCCTATGAGATGCCATTCGCCTCCCGGATCCCAGCCAGGGCTCCAGGAGGTCAGGCACGTTTGCGCCCTGGGTCTCCTCTGTCACCTCGAGTGCACAGATTACAAGAAAGGGGGGTAATTTTCCTCCGGATTAGTAGGTGCAAGGGTATGCCCAAACACCCTCCCAGGTCTGGTGGTTCCCTGCTGGGGACCAGATGGGCGATGCCCGGGAACACCTCCCAGGCATCCGGGGCTCCCTCCTCCAGGCCGCAGAGTGGCAAAGTACCCGGGAAAGGCTCCATGGGTCCTGGGCCCTGGAGCCCTGGAGCCCTGCTGCCCTGGAGCCCAGCAGCCCCGGAGCCCTGCAGCCCTGGAGCCCTGGAGCCCTGGAGCCCTGGAGCCCCGGAGCCCTGCAGCCCCCCGAGCTGTGGAGTCCTGCAGTCCCGAGCCCTGCAGCCCCGGAGCCCTGCAGCTCCTGAGCCCTACAGGCCCGAGGCAGGCAGATTGGCGTCCTTTCGGTCCCGGCCATCAGGTCGCCCCTCTCGCCACGGCCATCTGGTCGCCCGCAATGCTTTCCTATGGGGCGACTAGATGGCCGGATTTCCCTGGAAGTCCCTATGAGATGCCATTCGCCTCCCGGATCCGAGACAGGGTTCCAGGAGGTCGGGCACGTTTGCGCCCTGGGTCCCCTCTGTCACCTCGAGTGCACAGATTACAAGAAAGGGGGGTAATTTTCCTCCGGATTAGTAGGTGCAAGGGTATGCCCAAACACCCTCCCAGGTCTGGTGGTTCCCTGCTGGGGACCAGATGGGCAATGCCCGGGAACACCTCCCAGGCATCCGGGGCTCCCTCCTCCGGGCCGCAGAGTGGCAAAGTACCCGGGAAAGGCTCCATGGGTCCTGGGCCCTGGAGCCCTGGAGCCCTGCTGCCCTGGAGCCCAGCAGCCCCGGAGCCCTGCAGCCCTGGAGCCCTGGAGCTCTGGAGCCCCAGAGCCCTGCAGCCCCCCGAGCCGTGGAGTCCTGCAGTCCCCGAGCCCTGCAGCCCCGGAACCCTGCAGCTCCTGAGCCCTACAGGCCCGAGGCAGGCAGATTGGCGTCCTTTCGGTCCCGGGCATCAGGTCGCCCCTCTCGCCTCGGCCATCTGGTCGCCCGCAATTCTTTCCTATGGGGCGACTAGATGGCCGGACTTCCCTGGAAGTCCCTATGAGGTGCCATTCGCCTCCCGGATCCCATCCTGGGCTCCAGGAGGTCGGGCACTTTTGTGCCCTGGGTCCCCTCTGTCACCTCGAGTGCACGGATTACAAGAAAGGGGGGTAATTTTCCTCCGGATTAGTACGTGCAAGGGTATGCCCAAACACCCTCCCGGGGCTGGTGGTCCCTTCTGGGGACCAGATGAGCGATGCCCGGGCAGCACCTCCCAGGCATTCGGGGCTCCCTCCTCCGGGCCGCAGAGTGGGAAAGTACCCGGGACGGGCTCCATGGGTCCCGGGCCCTGGAGCCCCGGAGCCCTGGAGCCCTGCTGCCCTGAAGCCCCAGAGCCCTGGAGCCCTGCAGCACTGGAGCCCTGGAGCCCTGCAGCCCCGGAGCCCTGCAGCCCCCGAGCCGTGGAGCCCTGCAGTCCCCGAGCCCTGCATCCCTGCAGCCCCAGGGCCCCGGAGCCCCGGAGCCCTGGAGCCCTGCAGCTCCTGAGCCCTAAAGGCCCGGGGCAGGCAGATTGGCGTCATTTCGGTCCCGGCCATCTGGTCGCCCCTCTCGCCACGGCCATCTGGTCGCCCGCAATGCTTTCCTATGGGGCGACTAGATGGCCGGACTTCCCTGGAAGTCCCTATGAGGTGCCATTCGCCTCCCGGATCCCATCCTGGGCTCCAGGAGGTCAGGCACTTTTGTGCCCTGGGTCCCCTCTGTCACCTCGAGTGCACGGATTACAAGAAAGGGGGGTAATTTTCCTCCGGATTAGTACGTGCAAGGGTATGCCCAAACACCCTCCCGGGGCTGGTGGTCCCTGCTGGGGACCAGATGAGCGATGCCCGGGCAGCACCTCCCAGGCATTCGGGGCTCCCTCCTCCGGGCCGCAGAGTGGGAAAGTACCCGGGACGGGCTCCATGGGTCCCGGGCCCTGGAGCCCCGGAGCCCTGGAGCCCTGCTGCCCTGAAGCCCCAGAGCCCTGGAGCCCTGCAGCACTGGAGCCCTGGAGCCCTGGAGCCCTGCAGCCCCGGAGCCCTGCAGCCCCCCGAGCCGTGGAGCCCTGCAGTCCCGAGCCCTGCATCCCTGCAGCCCCAGGGCCCCGGAGCCCCGGAGCCCTGGAGCCCTGCAGCTCCTGAGCCCTAAAGGCCCGGGGCAGGCAGATTGGCGTCATTTCGGTCCCGGCCATCTGGTCGCCCCTCTCGCCACGGCCATCTGGTCGCCCGCAATGCTTTCCTATGGGGCGACTAGATGGCCGGATTTCCCTGGAAGTCCCTATGAGATGCCATTCGCCTCCCGGATCCGAGACAGGGCTCCAGGAGGTCGGGCACGTTTGCGCCCTGGGTCCCCTCTGTCACCTCGAGTGCACAGATTACAAGAAAGGGGGGTAATTTTCCTCCGGATTAGTAGGTGCAAGGGTATGCCCAAACACCCTCCCAGGTCTGGTAGTTCCCTGCTGGGGACCAGATGGGCGAAGCCCGGGGAACACCTCCCAGGCATAAAGGGCTCCCTCCTCCGGGCCGCAGAGTGGCAAAGTACCAGGGATAGGCTCCATGGGTCCTGGGCCCTGGAGCCCTGGAGCCCTGCTGCCCTGGAGCACAGCAGCCCCGGAGCCCTGCAGCCCTGGAGCCCTGGAGCCCTGGAGCCCTGGAGCCCCGGAGCCCTGCAGCCCCCCGAGCCGTGGAGCCCTGCAGTCCCCGAGCCCTGCAGCCCCGGAGCCCCGGAGCCCTGCAGCTCCTGAGCCCTACAGGCCCGAGGCAGGCAGATTGGCGTCCTTTCGGTCCCGGCCATCAGGTCGCCCCTCTCGCCTCGGCCATCTGGTCGCCCGCAATTCTTTCCTATGGGGCGACTAGATGCCCGGACTTCCCTGGAAGTCCCTATGAGGTGCCATTCGCCTCCCGGATCCCATCCTGGGCTCCAGGAGGTCGGGCAGTTTTGTGCCCTGGGTCCCCTCTGTCACCTCGAGTGCACGGATTACAAGAAAGGGGGGTAATTTTCCTCCAGATTAGTAGGTGCAACGGTATGCCCAAACACCCTCCCGGGGCTGGTGGTTCCCAGCTGGGGACCAGATGAGCGATGCCCGGGCAGCACCTCACAGGCATTCGGGGCTCCCTCCTCCGGGCCGCAGAGTGGGAAAGTACCCGGGACGGGCTCCATGGGTCCCGGGCCCTGGAGCCCCGGAGCCCCGGAGCCCTGGAGCCCTGCTGCCCTGAAGCCCCAGAGCCCTGGAGCCCTGCAGCCCTGGAGCCCTGGAGCCCTGGAGCCCTGGAGCCCTGGAGCCCTGCAGCCCCCCGAGCCGTGGAGCCCTGCAGTCCCCGAGCTCTGCATCCCTGCAGCCCCAGAGCCCCAGAGCCCCGGAGCCCTGGAGCCCTGCAGCTCCTGAGCCCTAAAGGCCCGGGGCAGGCAGATTGGCGTCATTTCGGTCCCGGCCATCTGGTCGCCCCTCTCGCCACGGCCATCTGGTCGCCCGCAATGCTTTCCTATGGGGCGACTAGATGGCCGGACTTCCCTGGAAGTCCCTATGAGATGCCATTCACCTCCCGGATCCCAGCCAGGGCTCCAGGAGGTCGGGCACGTTTGCGCCCTGGGTCCCCTCTGTCACCTCGAGTGCACGGATTACAAGAAAGGGGGGTAATGTTCCTCCGGATTACTAGGGAGAGGGTCAGTCAGACCTCCGGAGATTCTGAATCAGGGGAAAGCAGCCCTGGGGCCTGCCCGCCGGGGCCCCCATGTCCTGGGGACACTCTTGCCTCTCAGCCCATTGCCGATGGTCCTTTTTCACCGAGTTTGAGGGGGAAGGTGTCCCGGGGCCCGCCTGCCAGGGGCCCCCAGGGGCCTAGGGACGCTTCTGCCTCTCTGCCCCTTGCCGATGGTCGTTTTTCTCCGAGTTCGATGGTCGTTTTTCTCCGAGTTTGATCAGGCAGACTTCCATGAGGTCTGGCCATGCTGAGAGGGGGGATGCGTCCCGGGGCCCACCTGCCAGGGGCCCCCAGGGGCCCGGGGATGCTTCTGCCTCTCAGCCCCTTGCCGATGGTCGTTTTTCTCCGAGTTTGATCAGGCATACCTCTGTGAGGTCTGGCCTTGCTGAGAGGGAAAAGGCGTCCTGGGGCCCGCCTGCCAGGGCCCCCCAGGGGCCCGGGGACGCTTCTGCCTCTCAGCCCCTTGCCGATGGTCGTTTTTCTCCGAGTTCGATGGTCATTTTTCTCCGAGTTTGATCAGGCAGACTTCCATGAGGTCTGGCCATGCTGAGAGGGGGGAAGCGTCCCGGGGCCCACCCGCCAGGGGCCCCCAGGGGCCCGGGGACGCTTCTGCCTCTCAGCCCCTTGCAGATGGTCGTTTTTCTCAGAGTTCGATCAGGTATACCTCGTTGAGGTCTGGCCATGCTGAGAGGGGAAAGGCGTCCCGGGGGCTGCCAGGGACCCCCAGGGGCCCGGGGACGCTTCTGCCTCTCAGCCCCTTGCCGAAGGTCGTTTTTCTCTGAGTTTGATCAGGCATACCTCCGTGACGTCTGGCCATGCTGAGAGGGGAAAGGCGTCCCGGGGCCCGCCTGCCAGGGGCCCCCAGGGGCCCGGGGACACTCCTGCCTCTCGGCCCCTTGTCGATGGTCGTTTTTATCAGGGTTCGATGGTCGTTTTTCTAAGAGTTTGATGAGGCAGACTTCCATGAGGTCTGGCCATGCTGAGAGGGGGGAGGCGTCCCGGGGCCCACCCGCCAGGGGCACTGAGGGGCCCGGGGACGCTTCTGCCTCTCAGCCCCTTGCCGATGGTCGTTTTTCTCCGAGTTTGATCAGGCATACCGCCGTGAGGTCTGGCCTTGCTGAGAGGGAAAAGGCGTCCCGGGGCCCGCCTGCAAGGGGCCGCCCGGGGACGCTTCTGCCTCTCAGCCCCTTGCCGATGGTCGTTTTTCTCCGAGTTTGATGGTCGTTTTTCTCCGAGTTTAATCAGGCAGACTTCCATGAGGTCTGGCCATGCTGAGAGGGGGGATGCGTCCCGGGGCCCACCCGCCAGGGGCCCCCAGGGGCCCGGGGACGCTTCTGCCTCTCAGCCCCTTGCCGATGGTCGTTTTTCTCCGAGTTCGATCAGGTATACCTCCGTGAGGTCTGGCCATGCTGAGAGGGGAAAGGCGTCCCGGGGGCTGCCAGGGACCCCCAGGAGCCCGAGGACGCTTCTGCCTCTCAGCACCTTGCCGATGGTCGTTTTTCTCCGAGTTCGATGGTTGTTTTTCTCCGAGTTTGATCAGGCAGACTTCCATGAGGTCTGGCCATGCTGAGAGGGGGAAGGCTTCCCTGACCCACCCCCCAGGGGCCCCCGGGGGCCCGGGGACGCTTCTGCCTCTCAGCCCCTTGCCGATGGTCGTTTTTCTCCGAGTTCGATCAGGCATACCTCCGTGAGGTCTGGCCATGCTGAGAGGGGAAAGGCGTCCCGGGGCCCGCCTGCCAGGGGCCCCCAGGGGCCCGGGGAAGCTTCTGCCTCTCAGCCCCTTGCCGATGGTCGTTTTTCTCCGAGTTCGATGGTAGTTTTTCTCCGAGTTTGATCAGGCAGACTTCCATGAGGTCTGGCCATGCTGAGAGGGGGAAGGCGTCCCAGGGCCCACCCGCCAGGGGCCCCCAGGGGCCCGGGGACGATTCTGCCTCTCAGCCCCTTGCCGATGGTCGTTTTTATCAGGGTTCGATGGTCGTTTTTCTAAGAGTTTGATGAGGCAGACTTCCATGAGGTCTGGCCATGCTGAGAGGGGGAAGGCGTCCCGGGGCCGACCCGCCAGGGGCCCCCAGGGGCCCGGGTACGCTTCTGCCTCTCAGCCCCTTGCAGATGGTCGTTTTTCTCCGAGTTCGATCAGGTATACCTCCGTGAGGTCTGGCCATGCTGAGAGGGGAAAGGCGTCCCGGGGGCTGCCAGGGACCCCCAGGGGCCCGGGGACGCTTCTGCCTCTCAGCCCCTTGCCGATGGTCATTTTTCTCCGAGTTCGATGGTTGTTTTTCTCCGAGTTTGATCAGGCAGACTTCCATGAGGTCTGGCCATGCTGAGAGGGGAAAGGCGTCCCAGGGCCCACCTGCCAGGGGCCCCCAGGGGCCCGGGGAAGCTTCTGCCTCTCAGCCCCTTGCCGATGTTTGTTTTTCTCCGAGTTCGATGGTAGTTTTTCTCCAAGTTTGATCAGGCAGACTTCCATGAGGTCTGGCCATGCTGAGAGGGGGAAGGCGTCCCGGGGCCCACCCGCCAGGGGCCCCCAGGGGCCCGGGGACGCTTCTGCCTCTCAGCCCCTTGCCGATGGTCGTTTTTATCAGGGTTCGATGGTCGTTTTTCTAAGAGTTTGATGAGGCAGACTTCCATGAGGTCTGGCCATGCTGAGAGGGGGAAGGCGTCCCGGGGCCGACCCGCCAGGGGCCCCCAGGGGCCTGGGGACGCTTCTGCCTCTCAGCCCCTTGCCGATGGTCGTTTTTCTCCGAGTTCGATCAGGCATACCTCCGTGAGGTCTGGCCATCCTGAGAGGGGAAAGGCGTCCCAGGGCCCGCCTGCCAGGGGCCCCCAGGGGCCCGGGAACAATCCTGCCTCTCGGCCCCTTGTCGATGGTCGTTTTTCTCCGAGTTCGATCAGGCATACCTCCGTGAGGTCTGGCCATGCTGAGAGGGGAAAGGCGTCCCAGGGCCCGCCTGCCAGGGGCCCCCAGGGGCCCGGGGAAGCTTCTGCCTCTCAGCCCCTTGCCGATGTTTGTTTTTCTCCGAGTTCGATGGTAGTTTTTCTCCGAGTTTGATCAGGCAGATTTCCATGAGGTCTGGCCATGCTGAGAGGGGGAAGGCGTCCCGGGGCCCACCCGCCAGGGGCCCCCAGGGGCCCGGGGACGCTTCTGCCTCTCAGCCCCTTGCCGATGGTCGTTTTTATCAGGGTTCGATGGTCGTTTTTCTAAGAGTTTGATGAGGCAGACTTCCATGAGGTCTGGCCATGCTGAGAGGGGGAAGGCGTCCTGGGGCCGACCCGCCAGGGGCCCCCAGGGGCCCGGGGACGCTTCTGCCTCTCAGCCCCTTGCCGATGGTCGTTTTTCTCCGAGTTCGATCAGGCATACCTCCGTGAGGTCTGGCCATGCTGAGAGGGGAAAGGCGTCCCAGGGCCCGCCTGCCAGGGGCCCCCAGGGGCCCAGGAACAATCCTGCCTCTCGGCCCCTTGTCGATGGTCGTTTATATCAGGGTTCGATGGTCGTTTTTCTAAGAGTTTGATGAGGCAGACTTCCATGATGTCTGGCCATGCTGAGAGGGGGAAGGCGTCCCGGGGCCCGCCTGCCAGGGGCCCCCAGGGGCCCGGGGAAGCTCCTGCCTCTCAGCCCCTTGCCGATGGTCCGTTTTCTCCGAGTTTGATCAGGCACAGACCTCCGTGAGGTCTGGCCATGCTGAGGGGGGGAAGGTGTCCTGGGGACCGCCTGCCAGGGGCCCCCAGGGGCCCGTGGACACTTCTGCCTCTTGGCCCCTTGCCGATGGTTGTTTTTCGCCGAGTTCGATGGTTGTTTTTTTCCGAGTTTGATCAGGCAGACTTCCATGAGGTCCGGCCATGCTGAGAGGAGGGGAGGCATCCCGGGGCCTGCCTGCCAGGGGCCCCCAAGATCCTGGGGACGCTCCTGCCTCTCAGCCCCTTGCCGATGGTCGTTTTTCTCCAAATTTGATCAGGCATACCTCCGTGAGGTCTGGCCATGCAGAGAGGGGAAGGTCGTCCTGGGGCCCACCCGCCAGGGGCCCCCAGGGGCCCGTGGACGCTTACTGCCTCTCGGCCCCTTGTTGATGGTTGTTTTTATCAGGGTTCGATGGTCGTTTTTCTCCGAGTTTGATCAGGCAGACTTCCATGAGGTGTGGCCATGCTTAGAGGCGGAAGGCATCCCGGGGTCCGCCAGCCAGGGGCACTCAGGGGCCCGGGGACACTCCTGCCTCTCAGCCCCTTGCCGATGGTCCTTTTTCTCCGAGTTTGATCAGGCGCATGTTCGTGGGGCACCCGTTGCTAAATCATTCGTAGACGATCTGGGTCAGGGTTTCGTAAGTAGCAGAGAAGCTACCTCGCTGCGATCTATTGAAAGTCATCCTCTGAGCCAAGCTTTTGTCTCTTTCCGTGCGTGGGCGCCCGTGGAAGCCTCCCTCCATCACACCCAGGGGTGGGTCCCTCTGCCGCCTGGCCGGCGGGAGGGATGCGGAGGGGTAACGTGGGCCTGTGGGAGGCTGCCTCCACCACGTGCCCTTCGGCAGGGGGGCCTCCCCCTCCCGTCCCTGCCCCACCGTGGTGCGGGGATGGGGGCCACACCTTCCCTTGCGGGTCAGCAGGGTGACCAGATGGCCTGGGCCGCCGCCGGCCGGGCCTCCGCTTCCCACTGCTGCATGGGCAAGTCGAGCAGGGAGGCAAACAGCAGCAGCGCCTGGCCACCCTCGCTGGACTGCAAGGGCGACTGGGTACAGCATCCTCCCAGGCCATCCGGGCGCTGGGTCGTCCTGGGTCATCTGGCTGCCTGGCTGCGCGACCAGATTGCCCTGCGGGCAGGGTGACCAGATGGCCCTGTGGGCTGGGCGACCAGATGGCCCTGCGGGCTGGCGGCCGGGCTAACTCCAACTTTTGTCCTTCCCCTAGGTTCTGTAAGCCCCCACTACGTGGGGGCTTAATAGTCAACAAAAATGGGCTCCCCGGGCAGGCCGTCGGGGAGAGGACGTGGCCTGGGCTTAACACTCCTTGGTTCTGGCCCAGGGTCTGGGTGCTGGGGACAGGGGGGTCCACCGGGAGGCTCTCCCCGGGCCCGGCTAGGGTTGGTAGGCTGGGCCTGGGGCCTGAGCTCCGTCCTGCAAGCCGGCCAAGGTTCCGGGCGTTCATCGGGGCCAAGGGAGGCTCTCCCCGGGCTGGCTAGGGTTTCGGAAGCAGGGACCGGGCCCGGGGCTTGAGCTCCGTCCGGTAGGCTATGGGGTTGCTGGAGCCTCCCCGTCCCGCAAGCCGGCCGAGGTTCCGGGCGTTCATCAGGGCCAAGGGAGGCTCTCCCCGGCCTGGCTAGGGTTTTGGAAGCAGGGACCGGGAGCGGGCCCGGGGCTTGAGCTCCGTACGGCCGGCCATGGGTTTGCTGGAGCTTCCCCGTCCTGCAAGCCGGCCGGGGTTCCAGGCGTTCATCCGAGCCAAGGGAGGCTCTTTCTCCGGCCTGGCTACGGTTTCAGAAGCAGGGACCGGGAGCAGGCCCGGGGCTTGAGCCTGGTGGTGTGGCAATACCTCTCCGTCCTGCAGCCCTGGAGCCCCCGGAACCCTGGAGCCCCCGGAGCCCTACAGCCCCTGGAGCCCAGGAGCCCCCCTGGAGCCCTGCAGCCCTGCAGCCCTGCAGCCCTGGAGCCCGGGAGCCCTGGAGCCCCCGAGGAGCCCTGCAGCCCCCGAGGAGCCCTGCAGCCCCGGAGCCCTGCAGCCCTGGAGCACCCGGAGCCCTGGAGCCCCCAGAGCCCTACAGCCCCTGGAGCCCTGGAGCCCCCCCGGAGCCCTGGAGCCCTGAAGCCCTGCAGCCCTGGAGCCCGGGAGCCCTGGAGCCCCCGAGGAGCCCTGCAGCCCCGGAGCCCTGCATGCCCGGGGCAGGCAGATTGGCGTCATTTCGGTCCCGGCTATCTGGTCGCCCCTCTCGCCTCGGCCATCTGGTCGCCTAAAATGCTTTTCTATGGGGCGACTAGATGGCCGGACTTCCCTGGAAGTCCCTATGAGATGCCATTCGCCTCCCGGATCCCAGCCAGGGCTCCAGGAGGTCAGGCACGTTTGCGCCCTGGGTCTCCTCTGTCACCTCGAGTGCACAGATTACAAGAAAGGGGGGTAATTTTCCTCCGGATTAGTAGGTGCAAGGGTATGCCCAAACACCCTCCCAGGTCTGGTGGTTCCCTGCTGGGGACCAGATGGGCGATGCCCGGGAACACCTCCCAGGCATCCGGGGCTCCCTCCTCCAGGCCGCAGAGTGGCAAAGTACCCGGGAAAGGCTCCATGGGTCCTGGGCCCTGGAGCCCTGGAGCCCTGCTGCCCTGGAGCCCAGCAGCCCCGGAGCCCTGCAGCCCTGGAGCCCTGGAGCCCTGGAGCCCTGGAGCCCCGGAGCCCTGCAGCCCCCCGAGCTGTGGAGTCCTGCAGTCCCGAGCCCTGCAGCCCCGGAGCCCTGCAGCTCCTGAGCCCTACAGGCCCGAGGCAGGCAGATTGGCGTCCTTTCGGTCCCGGCCATCAGGTCGCCCCTCTCGCCACGGCCATCTGGTCGCCCGCAATGCTTTCCTATGGGGCGACTAGATGGCCGGATTTCCCTGGAAGTCCCTATGAGATGCCATTCGCCTCCCGGATCCGAGACAGGGCTCCAGGAGGTCGGGCACGTTTGCGCCCTGGGTCCCCTCTGTCACCTCGAGTGCACAGATTACAAGAAAGGGGGGTAATTTTCCTCCGGATTAGTAGGTGCAAGGGTATGCCCAAACACCCTCCCAGGTCTGGTGGTTCCCTGCTGGGGACCAGATGGGCGATGCCCGGGAACACCTCCCAGGCATCCGGGGCTCCCTCCTCCGGGCTGCAGAGTGGCAAAGTACCCGGGAAAGGCTCCATGGGTCCTGGGCCCTGGAGCCCTGGAGCCCTGCTGCCCTGGAGCCCAGCAGCCCCGGAGCCCTGCAGCCCTGGAGCCCTGGAGCTCTGGAGCCCCGGAGCCCTGCAGCCCCCCGAGCCGTGGAGTCCTGCAGTCCCCGAGCCCTGCAGCCCCGGAGCCCTGCAGCTCCTGAGCCCTACAGGCCCGAGGCAGGCAGATTGGGGTCCTTTCGGTCCCGGCCATCAGGTCGCCCCTCTCGCCTCGGCCATCTGGTCGCCCGCAATTCTTTCCTATGGGGCGACTAGGTGGCCGGACTTCCCTGGAAGTCCCTATGAGGTGCCATTCGCCTCCCGGATCCCATCCTGGGCTCCAGGAGGTCGGGCACTTTTGTGCCCTGGGTCCCCTCTGTCACCTCGAGTGCACGGATTACAAGAAAGGGGGGTAATTTTCCTCCAGATTAGTAGGTGCAAGGGTATGCCCAAACACCCTCCCGGGGCTGGTGGTTCCCAGCTGGGGACCAGATGAGCGATGCCCGGGCAGCACCTCCCAGGCATTCGGGGCTCCCTCCTCCGGGCCGCAGAGTGGGAAAGTACCCGGGACGGGCTCCATGGGTCCCGGGCCCTGGAGCCCCGGAGCCCAGAGCCCTGGAGCCCTGCAGCCCTGGAGCCCTGGAGCCCTGGAGCAATGGAGCCCCGGAACCCTGCAGCCCTGCTGCCCTGGAGCCCCCGAGCCCTGGAGCCCTGCAGCCCTGCAGCCCCGGAGCCCTGCAGCCCCCCGAGCCTTGGAGCCCTGCAGTCCCCGAGCCCTGCATCCCTGCAGCCCCAGAGCCCCGGAGGCCCGGAGGCACAGAGCCCCGGAGCCCCAGAGCCCCGAGCTGGGTGCTCGGGCCCTGGGCCCTGTCCCCCGGCCTGCTGCACTGCCAAGAGCCCAGGTCGGGGTTCCGTTGTGCCCGGGCAGTCCTCCCTGCTTGTCAAAGTGCCAGGGGGCCCCGGGTCGGAGGGCCTGTCGGGGCCCCCTGGGAGCCTCCATGGCTGGGGCCCAGCTGGGGCTTTGGGGCTCTGGGCCTCCGGTCGGCCATGCCGCGGAGCCCGCTGACTCCTTCGTTGGGGCACAGGGTGTCCAGACGGCTCCTCTTTCATCTGGTCGCCCCGATTCCCTCGGCCATCTGGTCGACCGCAATGCTTTCCTATGGGGCGACCAGATGACCGAACTTCCCTGGAAGTCCCGATGAGGTGCCATTCGCCTCCCGGATCCCAGCCAGGGCTCCAGGAGGTCGGGCTCGTTCGTCGCTTGGGTCCCCTATGTGACCTCGAGTGCACAGATTACAAGAAAGGGGGGTAATGTTCCTCCGGATTACTAGGGAGAGGGTCAGTCAGACCTCCGGAGATTCTGAATCAGGGGAAAGCAGCCCTGGGGCCTGCCCGCCGGGGCCCCCATGTCCTGGGGACACTCTTGCCTCTCAGCCCATTGCCGATGGTCCTTTTTCACCGAGTTTGAGGGGGAAGGTGTCCCGGGGCCCGCCTGCCAGGGGCCCCCAGGGGCCCAGGGACGCTTCTGCCTCTCTGCCCCTTGCCGATGGTCGTTTTTCTCCGAGTTCGATGGTCGTTTTTCTCCGAGTTTGATCAGGCAGACTTCCATGAGGTCTGGCCAGGCTGAGAGGGGGGATGCGTCCCGGGGCCCAACTGCCAGGGGCCCCCAGGGGCCCGGGGATGCTTCTGCCTCTCAGCCCCTTGCCGATGGTCGTTTTTCTCCGAGTTTGATCAGGCATACCTCTGTGAGGTCTGGCCTTGCTGAGAGGGAAAAGGCGTCCTGGGGCCCGCCTGCCAGGGGCCCCCAGGGGCCCGGGGACGCTTCTGCCTCTCAGCCCCTTGCCGATGGTCGTTTTTCTCCGAGTTCGATGGTCATTTTTCTCCGAGTTTGATCAGGCAGACTTCCATGAGGTCTGGCCATGCTGAGAGGGGGGAAGTGTCCCGGGGCCCACCCGCCAGGGGCCCCCAGGGGCCCGGGGAAGCTTCTGCCTCTAAGCCCCTTGCCGATGGTCGTTTTTCTCCGAGTTCGATCAGGTATACCTCTGTGAGGTCTGGCCATGCTGAGAGGGGAATCGCGTCCCGGGGGCTGCCAGGGACCGCCAGGGGCCCGGGGACGCTTCTGCCTCTCAGCCCCTTGCCGATGGTCGTTTTTCTCCGAGTTCGATGGTTGTTTTTCTCCGAGTTTGATCAGGCAGACTTCCATGAGGTCTGGCCATGCTGAGAGGGGAAAGGCGTCCCAGGGCCCACCTGCCAGGGGCCCCCAGGGGCCCGGGGAAGCTTCTGCCTCTCAGCCCCTTGCCGATGTTTGTTTTTCTCCGAGTTCGATGGTAGTTTTTCTCCGAGTTTGATCAGGCAGACTTCCATGAGGTCTGGCCATGCTGAGAGGGGGAAGGCGTCCCGGGGCCCACCCGCCAGGGCCCCCAGAGGCCCGGGGACGCTTCTGCCTCTCAGCCCCTTGCCGATGGTCGTTTTTATCAGGGTTCGATGGTCGTTTTTCTAAGAGTTTGATGAGGCAGACTTCCATGAGGTCTGGCCATGCTGAGAGGGGGAAGGCGTCCCGGGGCCGACCCGCCAGGGGCACCCAGGGGCCTGGGGACGCTTCTGCCTCTCAGCCCCTTGCCGATGGTCGTTTTTCTCCGAGTTCGATCAGGCATACCTCCGTGAGATCTGGCCATGCTGAGAGGGGAAAGGCGTCCCAGGGCCCGCCTGCCAGGGGCCCCCAGGGGCCCGGGAACAATCCTGCCTCTCGGCCCCTTGTCGATGGTCGTTTATATCAGGGTTCGATGGTCGTTTTTCTAAGAGTTTGATGAGGCAGACTTCCATGACGTCTGGCCATGCTGAGAGGGGGAAGGCATCCCGGGGTCCACCCGCCAGGGGCCCCCAGGGGCCCGGGACGCTTCTGCCTCTCAGCCCCTTGCCGATGGTCGTTTTTCTCCGAGTTCGATGGTCGTTTTTCTCCGAGTTTGATCAGGCAGACTTCCATGAGGTCTGGCCATGCTGAGAGGGGGGATGCGTCCCGGGGCCCACCCGCCAGGGGCCCCCAGGGGCCCGGGGACGCTTCTGCCTCTCAGCCCCTTGCCGATGGTCGTTTTTCTCCGAGTTTGATCAGGCATACCTCTGTGAGGTCT
This sequence comes from Lissotriton vulgaris, assembly GCF_964263255.1. Lineage (NCBI taxonomy): Eukaryota > Metazoa > Chordata > Amphibia > Caudata > Salamandridae > Lissotriton > Lissotriton vulgaris. Next base: position 539,261,315 of record NC_141693.1, on the reverse strand, counting down.
GGCCTTGCTGAGAGGGAAAAGGAGTCCTGGGGCCCGCCTGCCAGGGGCCCCCAGGGGCCCGGGGACGCTTCTGCCTCTCAGCCCCTTGCCGATGGTTGTTTTTCTCCGAGTTTGATGGTCGTTTTTCTCCGAGTTTGATCAGGCAGACTTCCATGAGGTCTGGCCATGGTGAGAGGGGGGAAGCGTCCCGGGGCCCACCCGCCAGGGGCCCCCAGGGGCCCGGGGACGCTTCTGCCTCTCAGCCCCTTGCCGATGGTCGTTTTTCTCCGAGTTCGATCAGGTATACCTCCGTGAGGTCTGGCCATGCTGAGAGGGGAAAGGCGTCCCGGGGGCTGCCAGGGACCCCCAGGGGCCCGGGGACGCTTCTGCCTCTCAGCCCCTTGCCGATGGTCGTTTTTCTCCGAGTTCGATGGTTGTTTTTCTCCGAGTTTGATCAGGCAGACTTCCATGAGGTCTGGCCATGCTGAGAGGGGGAAGGCGTCCCGGGACCCACCCGCCAGGGGCCCCCAGGGGCCCGGGGACGCTTCTGCCTCTCAGCCCCTTGCCGATGGTCGTTTTTCTCCGAGTTCGATCAGGCATACCTCCGTGAGGTCTGGCCATGCTGAGAGGGGAAAGGCGTCCCAGGGCCCGCCTGCCAGGGGCCCCCAGGGGCCCGGGGAAGCTTCTGCCTCTCAGCCCCTTGCCGATGTTTGTTTTTCTCCGAGTTCGATGGTAGTTTTTCTCCGAGTTTGATCAGGCAGACTTCCATGAGGTCTGGCCATGCTGAGAGGGGGAAGGCGTCCCGGGGCCCACCCGCCAGGGGCCCCCAGGGGCCCGGGGAAGCTTCTGCCTCTCAGCCCCTTGCCGATGCTCGTTTTTCTCCGAGTTCGATCAGGCATACCTCCGTGAGGTCTGGCCATGCTGAGCGGGGAAAGGCGTCCCAGGGCCCGCCTGCCAGGGGCCCCCAGGGGCCCAGGGAAGCTTCTGCCTCTCAGCCCCTTGCCGATGTTTGTTTTTCTCCGAGTTCGATGGTAGTTTTTCTCCGAGTTTGATCAGGCAGACTTCCATGAGGTCTGGCCATGCTGAGAGGGGGAAGGCGTCCCGGGGCCCACCCGCCAGGGGCCCCCAGGGGCCCGGGGACGCTTCTGCCTCTCAGCCCCTTGCCGATGGTCGTTTTTATCAGGGTTCGATGGTCGTTTTTCTAAGAGTTTGATGAGGCAGACTTCCATGAGGTCTGGCCATGCTGAGAGGGGGAAGGCGTCCTGGGGCCGACCCGCCAGGGGCCCCCAGGGGCCCGGGGACGCTTCTGCCTCTCAGCCCCTTGCCGATGGTCGTTTTTCTCCAAGTTCGATCAGGCATACCTCCGTGAGGTCTGGCCATGCTGAGAGGGGAAAGGCGTCCCAGGGCCCACCTGCCAGGGGCCCCCAGGGGCCCGGGAACAATCCTGCCTCTCAGCCCCTTGCCGATGGTCCGTTTTCTCCGAGTTTGATCAGGCACAGACCTCCGTGAGGTCTGGCCATGCTGAGGGGGGGAAGGTGTCCTGGGGACCGCCTGCCAGGGGCCCCCAGGGGCCCGTGGACACTTCTGCCTCTTGGCCCCTTGCCGATGGTTGTTTTTTCCGAGTTTGATCAGGCAGACTTCCATGAGGTCCGGCCATGCTGAGAGGAGGGGAGGCATCCCGGGGCCTGCCTGCCAGGGGCCCCCAAGATCCCGAGGACGCTCCTGCCTCTCAGCCCCTTGCCGATGGTCGTTTTTCTCCAAATTTGATCAGGCATACCTCCGTGAGGTCTGGCCATGCAGAGAGGGGAAGGTCGTCCTGGGGCCCACCCGCCAGGGGCCCCCAGGGGCCCGTGGACGCTTCTGCCTCTCAGCCCCTTGTTGATGGTTGTTTTTATCAGGGTTCAATGGTCGTTTTTCTCCGAGTTTGATCAGGCAGACTTCCATGAGGTGTGGCCATGCTTAGAGGCGGAAGGCATCCCGGGGTCCGCCAGCCAGGGGCACTCAGGGGCCCGGGGATGCTCCTGCCTCTCAGCCCCTTGCCGATGGTCCTTTTTCTCCGAGTTTGATCAGGCGCATGTTCGTGGGGCACCCGGTGCTAAATCATTCGTAGACGATCTGGGTCAGGGTTTCGTAAGTAGCAGAGAAGCTACCTCGCTGCGATCTATTGAAAGTCATCCTCTGAGCCAAGCTTTTGTCTCTTTCCGTGCGTGGGCGCCCGTGGAAGCCTCCCTCCATCACACCCAGGGGTGGGTCCCTCTGCCGCCTGGCCGGCGGGAGGGATGCGGAGGGGTAACGTGGGCCTGTGGGAGGCTGCCTCCACCACGTGCCCTTCAGCAGGGGGGCCTCCCCCTCCCGTCCCTGCCCCACCGGGGTGCGGGGATGGGGGCCACACCTTCCCTTGCGGGTCAGCAGGGTGACCAGATGGCCTGGGCCGCCGCCGGCCGGGCCTCCGCTTCCCACTGCTGCATGGGCAAGTCGAGCAGGGAGGCAAACAGCAGCAGCGCCTGGCCACCCTCGCTGGACTGCAAGGGCGACTGGGTACAGCATCCTCCCAGGCCATCCGGGCGCTGGGTCGTCCTGGGTCATCTGGCTGCCTGGCTGCGCGACCAGATTGCCCTGCGGGCAGGGTGACCAGATGGCCCTGTGGGCTGGGCGACCAGATGGCCCTGCGGGCTGGCGGCCGGGCTAACTCCAACTTTTGTCCTTCCCCTAGGTTCTGTAAGCCCCCACTACGTGGGGGCTTAATAGTCAACAAAAATGGGCTCCCCGGGCAGGCCGTCGGGGAGAGGACGTGGCCTGGGCTTAACCCTCCTTGGTTCCGGCCCAGGGTCTGGGTGCTGGGGACAGGGGGGTCCACCGGGAGGCTCTCCCCGGGCCCGGCTAGGGTTGGTAGGCTGGGCCTGGGGCCTGAGCTCCGTCCTGCAAGCCGGCCGAGGTTCCGGGCGTTCATCGGGGCCAAGGGAGGCTCTCCCCGGGCTGGCTAGGGTTTCGGAAGCAGGGACCGGGCCCGGGGCTTGAGCTCCGTCCGGTAAGCTATGGGGTTGCTGGAGCCTCCCCGTCCCGCAAGCCGGCCGAGGTTCCGGGCGTTCATCAGGGCCAAGGGAGGCTCTCCCTGGCCTGGCTAGGGTTTTGGATGCAGGGACCGGGAGCGGGCCCGGGGCTTGAGCTCCGTACGGCCGGCCATGGGTTTGCTGGAGCTTCCCCGTCCTGCAAGCCGGCCGGGGTTCCAGGCGTTCATCCGAGCCAAGGGAGGCTCTTTCTCCGGCCTGGCTAGGGTTTCAGAAGCAGGGACCGGGAGCAGGCCCGGGGCTTGAGCCCCGTCCGGCAGGGCCTGGTGGTGTGGCAATACCCCTCCGTCCTGCAGCCCTGGAGCCCCCGGAACCCTGGAGCCCCCGGAGCACTACAGCCCCTGGAGCCCTGGAGCCCCCCTGGAGCCCTGCAGCCCTGCAGCCCTGCAGCCCCGGAGCCCGGGAGCCATGGAGCCCCCGAGGAGCCCTGCAGCCCCCGAGGAGCCCTGCAGCCCCGGAGCCCTGCAGCCCTGGAGCACCCGGAGCCCTGGAGCCCCCGGAGCCCTACAGCCCCTGGAGCCCTGGAGCCCCCCCGGAGCCCTGCAGCCCTGAAGCCCTGCAGCCCTGGAGCCCGGGAGCCCTGGGCCCCCGAGGAGCCCTGCAGCCCCGGAGCCCTGCATGCCCGGGGCAGGCAGATTGGAGTCATTTCGGTCCCGGCCATCTGGTCGCCCCTCTCGCCTCGGCCATCTGGTCGCCCAAAATGCTTTTCTATGGGGCGACTAGATGGCCGGACTTCCCTGGAAGTCCCTATGAGGTGCCATTCGCCTCCCGGATCCCATCCTGGGCTCCAGGAGGTCGGGCACTTTTGTGCCCTGGGTCCCCTCTGTCACCTCGAGTGCACGGATTACAAGAAAGGGGGGTAATTTTCCTCCGGGTTAGTAGGTGCAAGGGTATGCCCAAACACCCTCCCGGGGCTGGTGGTTCCCTGCTGGGGACCAGATGAGCGATTCCCGGGCAGCACCTCCCAGGCATTCGGGGCTCCCTCCTCCGGGCCGCAGAGTGGGAAAGTACCCGGGACGGGCTCCATGGGTCCTGGGCCCTGGAGCCCCGGAGCCCCGGAGCCCTGGAGCCCTGCAGCCCTGGAGCCCTGCAGCCCCGGAGCCCTGCAGCCCCCAGAGCCGTGGAGCCCTGCAGTCCCCGAGCCCTGCATCCCTGCAGCCCCAGAGCCCCGGAGCCCCGGAGCCCCGGAGCCCTGGAGCCATGCAGCTCCTGAGCCCTAAAGGCCCGGGGCAGGCAGATTGGTGTCATTTCGGTCCCGGCCATCAGGTCGCCCCTCTCACCACGGCCATCTGGTCGCCCGCAATGCTTTCCTATGGGGCGACTAGATGGCCGGACTTCCCTGGAAGTCCCTATGAGGTGCCATTCACCTCCCGGATCCCATCCTGGGCTCCAGGAGGTCGGGCACTTTTGTGCCCTGGGTCCCCTCTGTCACCTCGAGTGCTTGATTACAAGAAAGGGGGGTAATTTTCCTCCGGATTAGTAGGTGCAAGGGTATGCCCAAACACCCTCCCGGGGCTGGTGGTTCCCTGCTGGGGACCAGATGAGCGATGCCCGGGCAGCACCTCCCAGGCATCCGGGGCTCCCTCCTCCGGGCCGCAGAGTGGGAAAGTACCCAGGACGGGCTCCATGGGTCCTGGGCCCTGGAGCGCCGGAGCCCTGGAGCCCTGCTGCCCTGAAGCCCCAGAGCCCTGGAGCCCTGCAGCCCTGGAGCCCTGCAGCCCCGGAGCCCTGCAGCCCCCAGAGCCGTGGAGCCCTGCAGTCCCCGAGCCCTGCATCCCTGCAGCCCCAGAGCCCCGGAGCCCCGGAGCCCCGGAGCCCTGGAGCCCTGCAGCTCCTGAGCCCTAAAGGCCCGGGGCAGGCAGATTGGCGTCATTTCGGTCCCGGCCATCTGGTTGGCCTTCTCGCCACGGCCATCTGGTCGCCCGCAATGCTTTCCTATGGGGCGACTAGATGGCCGGACTTCCCTGGAAGTCCCTATGAGATGCCATTCGCCTCCCGGATCCCAGCCAGGGCTCCAGGAGGTCGGGCACGTTCGTGCCCTGGGTCCCCTCTGTCACCTCGAGTGCACAGATTACAAGAAAGGGGGGTAATTTTCCTCCGGATTAGTAGGTGCAAGGGTATGCCCAAACACCCTCCCAGGTCTGGTGGTTTCCTGCTGGGGACCAGATGGGCGATGCCCGGGGAACACCTCCCAGGCATCCGGGGCTCCCTCCTCCGGGCCGCAGAGTGGCAAAGTACCCGGGATAGGCTCCATGGGTCCTGGGCCCTGGAGCCCTGCTGCCCTGGAGCCCAGCAGCCCTGGAGCCCCGGAGCCCTGGAGCCCTGGAGCCCTGGAGCCCTGGAGCCCTGGAGCCCCGGAGCCCTGCAGCCCCCCAAGCCGTGGAGTCCTGCAGTCCCGAGCCCTGCAGCCCCGGAGCCCTGCAGCTCCTGAGCCCTACAGGCCCGAGGCAGGCAGATTGGCGTTCTTTCGGTCCGGGCCATCAGGTCGCCCCTCTCGCCTCGGCCATCTGGTCGCCCGCAATTCTTTCCTATGGGGCGACTAGATGGCCGGACTTCCCTGGAAGTCCCTATGAGGTGCCATTCGCCTCCCGGATCCCATCCTGGGCTCCAGGAGGTCGGGCACTTTTGTGCCCTGGGTCCCCTCTGTCACCTCGAGTGCACGGATTACAAGAAAGGGGGGTAATTTTCCTCCGGATTAGTACGTGCAAGGGTATGCCCAAACACCCTCCCGGGGCTGGTGGTCCCTGCTGGGGACCAGATGAGCGATGCCCGGGCAGCACCTCCCAGGCATTCGGGGCTCCCTCCTCCGGGCCGCAGAGTGGGAAAGTACCCGGGACGGGCTCCATGGGTCCCGGGCCCTGGAGCCCCGGAGCCCTGGAGTCCTGCTGCCCTGAAGCCCCAGAGCCCTGGAGCCCTTTAGCACTGGAGCCCTGGAGCCCTGGAGCCCTGCAGCCCCGGAGCCCTGCAGCCCCCCGAGCCGTGGAGCCCTGCAGTCCCCGAGCCCTGCATCCCTGCAGCCCCAGAGCCCCGGAGCCCTGGAACCCTGCAGCTCCTGAGCCCTAAAGGCCCGGGGCAGGCAGATTGGCGTCATTTCGGTCCCGGCCATCTGGTCGCCCCTCTCGCCACGGCCATCTGGTCACCCGCAATGCTTTCCTATGGGGCGACTAGATGGCCGGATTTCCCTGGAAGTCCCTATGAGATGCCATTCGCCTCCCGGATCCGAGACAGGGCTCCAGGAGGTCGGGCACGTTTGCGCCCTGGGTCCCCTCTGTCACCTCGAGTGCACAGATTACAAGAAAGGGGGGTAATTTTCCTCCGGATTAGTAGGTGCAAGGGTATGCCCAAACACCCTCCCAGGTCTGGTGGTTCCCTGCTGGGGACCAGATGGGCGATGCCCGGGAACACCTCCCAGGCATCCGGGGCTCCCTCCTCCAGGCCGCAGAGTGGCAAAGTACCCGGGAAAGGCTCCATGGGTCCTGGGCCCTGGAGCCCTGGAGCACTGCTGCCTGGAGCCCAGCAGCCCCGGAGCCCTGCAGCCCTGGAGCCCTGGAGCTCTGGAGCCCCGGAGCCCCGGAGCCCTGCAGCCCCCCGAGCCGTGGAGTCCTGCATTCCCCGAGCCCTGCAGCCCCGGAGCCCTGCAGCTCCTGAGCCCTACAGGCCCGAGGCAGGCAGATTGGCATCCTTTCGGTCCCGGGCATCAGGTCGCCCCTCTCGCCTCGGCCATCTGGTCGCCCGCAATTCTTTCCTATGGGGCGACTAGATGGCCGGACTTCCCTGGAAGTCCCTATGAGGTGCCATTCGCCTCCCTGATCCCATCCTGGGCTCCAGGAGGTCGGGCACTTTTGTGCCCTGGGTCCCCTCTGTCACCTCGAGTGCACGGATTACAAGAAAGGGGGGTAATTTTCCTCCGGATTAGTACGTGCAAGGGTATGCCCAAACACCCTCCCGGGGCTGGTGGTCCCTGCTGGGGACCAGATGAGCGATGCCCGGGCAGCACCTCCCAGGCATTCGGGGCTCCCTCCTCCGGGCCGCAGAGTGGGAAAGTACCCGGGACGGGCTCCATGGGTCCCGGGCCCTGGAGCCCCGGAGCCCTGGAGCCCTGCTGCCCTGAAGCCCCAGAGCCCTGGAGCCCTGCAGCACTGGAGCCCTGGAGCCCTGGAGCCCTGGAGCCCTGGAGCCCTGCAGCCCCGGAGCCCTGCAGCCCCCCGAGCCGTGGAGCCCTGCAGTCCCCGAGCCCTGCATCCCTGCAGCCCCAGGGCCCCGGAGCCCCGGAGCCCTGGAGCCCTGCAGCTCCTGAGCCCTAAAGGCCCGGGGCAGGCAGATTGGCGTCATTTCGGTCCCGGCCATCTGGTCGCCCCTCTCGCCACGGCCATCTGGTCGCCCGCAATGCTTTCCTATGGGGCGACTAGATGGCCGGATTTCCCTGGAAGTCCCTATGAGATGCCATTCGCCTCCCGGATCCGAGACAGGGCTCCAGGAGGTCGGGCACGTTTGCGCCCTGGGTCCCCTCTGTCACCTCGAGTGCACAGATTACAAGAAAGGGGGGTAATTTTCCTCCGGATTAGTAGGTGCAAGGGTATGCCCAAACACCCTCCCAGGTCTGGTGGTTCCCTGCTGGGGACCAGATGGGCGATGCCCGGGGAACACCTCCCAGGCATCCGGGGCTCCCTCCTCCAGGGCGCAGAGTGGCAAAGTACCCGGGATAGGCTCCATGGGTCCTGGGCCCTGGAGCCCTGGAGCCCTGCTGCCCTGGAGCCCAGCAGCCCCGGAGCCCTGCAGCCCTGCAGCCCTGGAGCCCTGGAGCCCCGAAGCCCTGCGGCCCCCCGAGCCGTGGAGCCCTGCAGTCCCCGAGCCCTGCAGCCCCGGAGCTCCGGAGCCCTGCAGCTCCTGAGCCCTACAGGCCCGAGGCAGGCAGATTGGCGTCCTTTCGGCCCCGGCCATCAGGTCGCCCCTCTCGCCTCGGCCATCTGGTCGCCCGCAATGCTTTCCTATGGGGCGACTAGATGGCCGGACTTCCCTGGAAGTCCCTATGAGATGCCATTCGCCTCCCGGATCCCAGCCAGGGCTCCAGGAGGTCGGGCACGTTTGCACCCTGGGTCCCCTCTGTCACCTCGAGTGCACAGATTACAAGAAAGGGGGGTAATTTTCCTCCGGATTAGTAGGTGCAAGGGTATGCCCAAACACCCTCCCAGGTCTGGTAGTTCCCTGCTGGGGACCAGATGGGCGATGCCCGGGGAACACCTCCCAGGCATAAAGGGCTCCCTCCTCCGGGCCGCAGAGTGGCAAAGTACCAGGGATAGGCTCCATGGGTCCTGGGCCCTGGAGCCCTGGAGCCCTGCTGCCCTGGAGCACAGCAGCCCCGGAGCCCTGCAGCCCTGGAGCCCTGGAGCCCTGGAGCCCTGGAGCCCCGGAGCCCTGCAGCCCCCCGAGCCGTGGAGCCCTGCAGTCCCCGAGCCCTGCAGCCCCGGAGCCCCGGAGCCCTGCAGCTCCTGAGCCCTACAGGCCCGAGGCAGGCAGATTGGCGTCCTTTCGGTCCCGGCCATCAGGTCGCCCCTCTCGCCTCGGCCTTCTGGTCGCCCGCAATTCTTTCCTATGGGGCGACTAGATGGCCGGACTTCCCTGGAAGTCCCTATGAGATGCCATTCACCTCCCGGATCCCATCCTGGGCTCCAGGAGGTCGGGCACTTTTGTGCCCTGGGTCCCCTCTGTCACCTCGAGTGCACAGATTACAAGAAAGGGGGGTAATTTTCCTCCGGATTAGTAGGTGCAAGGGTATGCCCAAACACCCTCCCAGGTCTGGTGGTTCCCTGCTGGGGACCAGATGGGCGATGCCCGGGGAACACCTCCCAGGCATCCGGGGCTCCCTCCTCCGGGCCGCAGAGTGGCAAAGTACCCGGGATAGGCTCCATGGGTCCTGGGCCCTGGAGCCCTGCTGCCCTGGAGCCCAGCAGCCCTGGAGCCCCGGAGCCCTGCAGCCCTGGAGCCCTGGAGCCCTGGAGCCCTGGAGCCCTGGAGCCCCGGAGCCCTGCAGCCCCCCGAGCCGTGGAGTCCTGCAGTCCCGAGCCCTGCAGCCCCGGAGCCCTGCAGCTCCTGAGCCCTACAGGCCCGAGGCAGGCAGATTGGCGTCCTTTCGGTCCCGGCCATCAGGTCGCCACTCTCGCCTCGGCCATCTGGTCGCCTGCTATTCTTTCCTATGGGGCGACTAGATGGCCGGACTTCCCTGGAAGTCCCTATGAGGTGCCATTCGCCTCCCGGATCCCATCCTGGGCTCCAGGAGGTCGGGCACTTTTGTGCCCTGGGTCCCCTCTGTCACCTCGAGTGCACGGATTACAAGAAAGGGGGGTAATTTTCCTCCGGATTAGTACGTGCAAGGGTCTGCCCAAACACCCTCCCGGGGCTGGTGGTCCCTGCTGGGGACCAGATGAGCGATGCCCGGGCAGCACCTCCCAGGCATTCGGGGCTCCCTCCTCCGGGCCGCAGAGTGGGAAAGTACCCGGGACGGGCTCCATGGGTCCCGGGCCCTGGAGCCCCGGAGCCCTGGAGCCCTGCTGCCCTGAAGCCCCAGAGCCCTGGAGCCCTTTAGCACTGGAGCCCTGGAGCCCTGGAGCCCTGGAGCCCTGCAGCCCCGGAGCCCTGCAGCCCCCCGAGCCGTGGAGCCCTGCAGTCCCCGAGCCCTGCATCCCTGCAGCCCCGGAGCCCTGGAGCCCTGCAGCTCCTGAGCCCTAAAGGCCCGGGGCAGGCAGATTGGCGTCATTTCGGTCCCGGCCATCTGGTCGCCCCTCTCGCCACGGCCATCTGGTCGCCCGCAATGCTTTCCTATGGGGCGACTAGATGGCCGGATTTCCCTGGAAGTCCCTATGAGATGCCATTCGCCTCCCGGATCCGAGACAGGGCTCCAGGAGGTCGGGCACGTTTGCGCCCTGGGTCCCCTCTGTCACCTCGAGTGCACAGATTACAAGAAAGGGGGGTAATTTTCCTCCGGATTAGTAGGTGCAAGGGTATGCCCAAACACCCTCCCAGGTCTGGTGGTTCCCTGCTTGGGACCAGATGGGCGATGCCCGGGAACACCTCCCAGGCATCCGGGGCTGCCTCCTCCGGGCCGCAGAGTGGCAAAGTACCCGGGAAAGGCTCCATGGGTCCTGGGCCCTGGAGCCCTGGAGCCCAGCAGCCCCGGAGCCCTGCAGCCCTGGAGCCCTGGAGCTCTGGAGCCCCGGAGCCCTGCAGCCTCCCGAGCCGTGGAGTCCTGTAGTCCCCGAGCCCTGCAGCCCCGGAGCCCTGCAGCTCCTGAGCCCTACAGGCCCGAGGCAGGCAGATTGGCGTCCTTTCGGTCCCGGCCATCAGGTCGCCCCTCTCGCCTCGGCCTTCTGGTCGCCCGCAATTCTTTCCTATGGGGCGACTAGATGGCCGGACTTCCCTGGAAGTCCCTATGAGATGCCATTCGCCTCCCGGATCCCAGCCAGGGCTCCAGGAGGTCGGGCACGTTCGTGCCCTGGGTCCCCTCTGTCACCTCGAGTGCACAGATTACAAGAAAGGGGGGTAATTTTCCTCCGGATTAGTAGGTGCAAGGGTATGCCCAAACACCCTCCCAGGTCTGGTGGTTCCCTGCTGGGGACCATATGGGCGATGCCCGGGGAACACCTCCCAGGCATCCGGGGCTCCCTCCTCCGGGCCGCAGAGTGGCAAAGTACCCGGGATAGGCTCCATGGGTCCTGGGCCCTGGAGCCCTGCTGCCCTGGAGCCCAGCAGCCCCGGAGCCCTGCAGCCCTGGAGCCCTGGAGCCCTGGAGCCCTGGAGCCCCGGAGCCCTGCAGCCCCCGAGCCGTGGAGACCTGCAGTCCCGAGCCCTGCAGCCCCGGAGCCCTGCAGCTCCTGAGCCCTACAGGCCCGAGGCAGGCAGATTGGCGTCCTTTCGGTCCCGGCCATCAGGTCGCCACTCTCGCCTCGGCCATCTGGTCGCCCGCTATTCTTTCCTATGGGGCGACTAGATGGCCGGACTTCCCTGGAAGTCCCTATGAGGTGCCATTCGCCTCCCGGATCCCATCCTGGGCTCCAGGAGGTCGGGCACTTTTGTGCCCTGGGTCCCCTCTGTCACCTCGAGTGCACGGATTACAAGAAAGGGGGGTAATTTTCCTCCGGATTAGTACGTGCAAGGGTATGCCCAAACACCCTCCCGGGGCTGGTGGTCCCTGCTGGGGACCAGATGAGCGATGCCCGGGCAGCACCTCCCAGGCATTCGGGGCTCCCTCCTCCGGGCCGCAGAGTGGGAAAGTACCCGGGACGGGCTCCATGGGTCCCGGGCCCTGGAGCCCCGGAGCCCTGGAGCCCTGCTGCCCTGAAGCCCCAGAGCCCTGGAGCCCTTTAGCACTGGAGCCCTGGAGCCCTGGAGCCCTGGAGCCCTGCAGCCCCGGAGCCCTGCAGCCCCCCGAGCCGTGGAGCCCTGCAGTCCCCGAGCCCTGCATCCCTGCAGCCCCAGAGCCCCGGAGCCCCGGAGCCCTGGAGCCCTGCAGCTCCTGAGCCCTAAAGGCCCGGGGCAGGCAGATTGGCGTCATTTCGGTCCCGGCCATCTGGTCACCCCTCTCGCCACGGCCATCTGGTCGCCCGCAATGCTTTCCTATGGGGCGACTAGATGGCCGGATTTCCCTGGAAGTCCCTATGAGATGCCATTCGCCTCCCGGATCCGAGACAGGGCTCCAGGAGGTCGGGCACGTTTGCGCCCTGGGTCCCCTCTGTCACCTCGAGTGCACAGATTACAAGAAAGGGGGGTAATTTTCCTCCGGATTAGTAGGTGCAAGGGTATGCCCAAACACCCTCCCAGGTCTGGTGGTTCCCTGCTTGGGACCAGATGGGCGATGCCCGGGAACACCTCCCAGGCATCCGGGGCTCCCTCCTCCGGGCCGCAGAGTGGCAAAGTACCCGGGAAAGGCTCCATGGGTCCTGGGCCCTGGAGCCCTGGAGCCCTGCTGCCCTGGAGCCCAGCAGCCCCGGAGCCCTGCAGCCCTGGAGCCCTGGAGCTCTGGAGCCCCGGAGCCCTGCAGCCTCCCGAGCCGTGGAGTCCTGCAGTCCCCGAGCCCTGCAGCCCCGGAGCCCTGCAGCTCCTGAGCCCTACAGGCCCGAGGCAGGCAGATTGGCGTCCTTTCGGTCCCGGGCATCAGGTCGCCCCTCTCGCCTCGGCCATCTGGTCGCCCGCAATTCTTTCCTATGGGGCGACTAGATGGCCGGACTTCCCTGGAAGTCCCTATGAGGTGCCATTCGCCTCCCGGATCCCATCCTGGGCTCCAGGAGGTCGGGCACTTTTGTGCCCTGGGTCCCCTCTGTCACCTCGAGTGCACGGATTACAAGAAAGGGGGGTAATTTTCCTCCGGATTAGTGCGTGCAAGGGTATGCCCAAACACCCTCCCGGGGCTGGTGGTCCCTTCTGGGGACCAGATGAGCGATGCCCGGGCAGCACCTCCCAGGCATTCGGGGCTCCCTCCTCCGGGCCGCAGAGTGGGAAAGTACCCGGGACGGACTCCATGGGTCCCGGGCCCTGGAGCCCCGGAGCCCTGGAGCCCTGCTGCCCTGAAGCCCCAGAGCCCTGGAGCCCTGCAGCACTGGAGCCCTGGAGCCCTGCAGCCCCGGAGCCCTGCAGCCCCCGAGCCGTGGAGCCCTGCAGTCCCCGAGCCCTGCATCCCTGCAGCCCCAGGGCCCCGGAGCCCCGGAGCCCTGGAGCCCTGCAGCTCCTGAGCCCTAAAGGCCCGGGGCAGGCAGATTGGCGTCATTTCGGTCCCGGCCATCTGGTCGCCCCTCTCGCCACGGCCATCTGGTCGCCCGCAATGCTTTCCTATGGGGCGACTAGATGGCCGGACTTCCCTGGAAGTCCCTATGAGGTGCCATTCGCCTCCCGGATCCCATCCTGGGCTCCAGGAGGTCGGGCACTTTTGTGCCCTGGGTCCCCTCTGTCACCTCGAGTGCACGGATTACAAGAAAGGGGGGTAATATTCCTCCAGATTAGTAGGTGCAAGGGTATGCCCAAACACCCTCCCGGGGCTGGTGGTTCCCTGCTGGGGACCAGATGAGTGATGCCCGGGCAGCACCTCACAGGCATTCGGGGCTCCCTCCTCCGGGCCGCAGAGTGGGAAAGTACCCGGGACGGGCTCCATGGGTCCCGGAGCCCCGGAGCCCTGGAGCCCTGCTGCCCTGAAGCCCCAGAGCCCTGGAGCCCTGCAGCCCTGGAGCCCTGGAGCCCTGGAGCCCTGGCGCCCTGCAGCCCCCCGAGCCGTGGAGCCCTGCAGTCCCCGAGCCCTGCATCCCTGCAGCCCCAAAGCCCCAGAGCCCCGGAGCCCTGGAGCCCTGCAGCTCCTGAGCCCTAAAGGCCCGGGGCAGGCAGATTGGCGTCATTTCGGTCCCGGCCATCTGGTCGCCCCTCTCGCCACGGCCATCTGGTCGCCCGCAATGCTTTCCTATGGGGCGACTAGATGGCCGGACTTCCCTGGAAGTCCCTATGAGATGCCATTCGCCTCCCGGATCCCAGCCAGGGCTCCAGGAGGTCGGGCACGTTCGTGCCCTGGGTCCCCTCTGTCACCTCGAGTGCACATATTACAAGAAAGGGGGGTAATTTTCCTCCGGATTAGTAGGTGCAAGGGTATGCCCAAACACCCTCCCAGGTCTGGTGGTTCCTTGCTGGGGACCAGATGGGCGATGCCCGGGGAACACCTCCCAGGCATCCGGGGCTCCCTCCTCCGGGCCGCAGAGTGGCAAAGTACCCGGGATAGGCTCCATGGGTCCTGGGCCCTGGAGCCCTGGAGCCCTGCTGCCCTGGAGCCCAGCAGCCTTGGAGCCCTGGAGCCCCGGAGCCCTGCAGCCCCCCGAGCCGTGGAGCCCTGCAGTCCCGAGCCCTGCAGCCCCGGAGCCCCGGAGCCCTGCAGCTCCTGAGCCCTACAGGCCCGAGGCAGGCAGATGGGCGTCCTTTCGGTCCCGGCCATCAGGTCGCCCCTCTCGCCTCGGCCATCTGGTCGGCCGCAATTCTTTCCTATGGGGCGACTAGATGGCCGGACTTCCCTGGAAGTCCTTATGAGGTGCCATTCGCCTCCCGGATCCCATCCTGGGCTCCAGGAGGTTGGGCACTTTTGTGCCCTGGGTCCCCTCTGTCACCTCGAGTGCACAGATTATAAGAAAGGGGGGTAATTTTCCTCCGGATTAGTAGGTGCAGGGGTATGCCCAAACACCCTCCCGGGGCTGGTGGTTCCCTGCTGGGGACCAGATGAGCGATGCCCGGGCAGCACCTCCCAGGCATTCGGGGCTCCCTCCTTCGGGCCGCAGAGTGGGAAAGTACCCGGGACGGGCTCCATGGGTCCCGGGCCATGGAGGCCCGAAACCTTGGAGCCCAGCAGCCCAGCAGCCCCGGAGGCCTGGAGCCCTGGAGCAATGGAGCCCCGGAACCCTGCAGCCCTGCTGCCCTGGAGCCCCCGAGCCCTGGAGCCCTGCAGCCCTGCAGCCCCGGAGCCCTGCAGCCCCCCGAGCCTTGGAGCCCTGCAGTCCCCGAGCCCTGCATCCCTGCAGCCCCAGAGCCCCGGAGGCCCGGAGGCACAGAGCCCCGGAGCCCCAGAGCCCCGAGCTGGGTGCTCGGGCCCTGGGCCCTGTCCCCCGGCCTGCTGCACTGCCAAGAGCCCAGGTCGGGTTTCCGTTGTGCCCGGGCAGTCCTCCCTGCTTGTCAAAGTGCCAGGGGGCCCCGGGTCGGAGGGCCTGTCGGGGCCCCCTGGGAGCCTCCATGGCTGGGGCCCAGCTGGGGCTTTGGGGCTCTGGGCCTCCGGTCGGCCATGCCGCGGAGCCCGCTGACTCCTTCGTTGGGGCACAGGGTGTCCAGACGGCTCCTCTTTCATCTGGTCGCCCCGATTCCCTCGGCCATCTGGTCGACCACAATGCTTTCCTATGGGGCGACCAGATGACCGAACTTCCCTGGAAGTCCCGATGAGGTGCCATTCGCCTCCCGGATCCCAGCCAGGGCTCCAGGAGGTCGGGCTCGTTCGTCGCTTGGGTCCCCTATGTGACCTCGAGTGCACAGATTACAAGAAAGGGGGGTAATGTTCCTCCGGATTACTAGGGAGAGGGTCAGTCAGACCTCCGGAGATTCTGAATCAGGGGAAAGCAGCCCTGGGGCCTGCCCGCCGGGGCCCCCATGTCCTGGGGACACTCTTGCCTCTCAGCCCATTGCCGATGGTCCTTTTTCACCGAGTTTGAGGGGAAAGGTGTCCCGGGGCCCGCCTGCCAGGGGCCCCCAGGGGCCCAGGGACGCTTCTGCCTCTCTGCCCCTTGCCGATGGTCGTTTTTCTCCGAGTTCGATGGTCGTTTTTCTCCGAGTTTGATCAGGCAGACTTCCATGAGGTCTGGCCATGCTGAGAGGGGGGATGCGTCCCGGGGCCCAACTGCCAGGGGCCCCCAGGGGCCCGGGGATGCTTCTGCCTCTCAGCCCCTTGCCGATGGTCGTTTTTCTCCGAGTTTGATCAGGCATACCTCTGTGAGGTCTGGGCTTGCTGAGAGGGAAAAGGCGTCCTGGGGCCCGCCTGCCAGGGGCCCCCAGGGGCCCGGGGACGCTTCTGCCTCTCAGCCCCTTGCCGATGGTCGTTTTTCTCCGAGTTCGATGGTCATTTTTCTCCGAGTTTGATCAGGCAGACTTCCATGAGGTCTGGCCATGCTGAGAGGGGGGAAGCGTCCCGGGGCCCACCCGTCAGGGGCCCCCAGGGGCCCGGGGACGCTTCTGCCTCTAAGCCCCTTGCCGATGGTCGTTTTTCTCCGAGTTCGATCAGGTATACCTCCGTGAGGTCTGGCCATGCTGAGAGGGGAATCGCGTCCCGGGGGCTGCCAGGGACCCCCAGGGGCCCGGGGACGCTTCTGCCTCTCAGCCCCTTGCCGATGGTCGTTTTTCTCCGAGTTCGATGGTTGTTTTTCTCCGAGTTTGATCAGGCAGACTTCCATGAGGTCTGGCCATGCTGAGAGGGGAAAGGCGTCCCAGGGCCCACCTGCCAGGGGCCACCAGGGGCCCGGGGAAGCTTCTGCCTCTCAGCCCCTTGCCGATGTTTGTTTTTCTCCGAGTTCGATGGTAGTTTTTCTCCGAGTTTGATCAGGCAGACTTCCATGAGGTCTGGCCATGCTGAGAGGGGGAAGGCGTCCCGGGACCCACCCCCCAGGGGCCCCCGGGGGCCCGGGGACGCTTCTGCCTCTCAGCCCCTTGCCGATGGTCGTTTTTCTCCGAGTTCGATCAGGCATACCTCCGTGAGGTCTGGCCATGCTGAGAGGGGGAAGGCGTCCCAGGGCCAACCCGCCAGGGGCCCCCAGGGGCCCGGGGACGCTTCTGCCTCTCAGCCCCTTGCCGATGGTCGTTTTTATCAGGGTTCGATGGTCGTTTTTCTAAGAGTTTGATGAGGCAGACTTCCATGAGGTCTGGCCATGCTGAGAGGGGGAAGGCGTCCCGGGGCCGACCCGCCAGGGGCCCCCAGGGGCCCGGGGACGCTTCTGCCTCTCAGCCCCTTGCCGATGGTCGTTTTTCTCCGAGTTCGATCAGGCATACCTCCGTGAGGTCTGGCCATGCTGAGAGGGGCAAGGCGTTCCAGGGCCCGCCTGCCAGGGGCCCCCAGGGGCCCAGGAACAATCCTGCCTCTCGGCCCCTTGTCGATGGTCCGTTTTCTCCGAGTTTGATCAGGCACAGACCTCCGTGAGGTCTGGCCATGCTGAGGGGGGGAAGGTGTCCTGGGGACCGCCTGCCAGGGGCCCCCAGGGGCCCGTGGACACTTCTGCCTCTTGGCCCCTTGCCGATGGTTGTTTTTCTCCGAGTTCGATGGTTGTTTTTTTCCAAGTTTGATCAGGCAGACTTCCATGAGGTCCGGCCATGCTGAGAGGAGGGGAGGCATCCCGGGGCCTGCCTGCCAGGGGCCCCCAAGATCCCGGGGACGCTCCTGCCTCTCAGCCCCTTGCCGATGGTCGTTTTTCTCCAAATTTGATCAGGCATACCTCCGTGAGGTCTGGCCATGCAGAGAGGGGAAGGTCGTCCTGGGGCCCACCCGCCAGGGGCCCCCAGGGGCCCGTGGACGCTTCTGCCTCTCGGCCCCTTGTTGATGGTTGTTTTTATCAGGGTTCGATGGTCGTTTTTCTCCGAGTTTGATCAGGCAGACTTCCATGAGGTGTGGCCATGCTTAGAGGCGGAAGGCATCCCGGGGTCCGCCAGCCAGGGGCACTCAGGGGCCCGGGGACGCTCCTGCCTCTCAGCCCCTTGCCGATGGTCCTTTTTCTCCGAGTTTGATCAGGCGCATGTTCGTGGGGCACCCGGTGCTAAATCATTCGTAGACGATCTGGGTCAGGGTTTCGTAAGTAGCAGAGAAGCTACCTCGCTGCGATCTATTGAAAGTCATCCTCTGAGCCAAGCTTTTGTCTCTTTCCGTGCGTGGGTGCCCGTGGAAGCCTCCCTCCATCACACCCAGGGGTGGGTCCCTCTGCCGCCTGGCCGGCGGGAGGGATGCGGAGGGGTAACGTGGGCCTGTGGGAGGCTGCCTCCACCACGTGCCCTTCGGCAGGGGGGCCTCCCCCTCCCGTCCCTGCCCCACCGGGGTGCGGGGATGGGGGCCACACCTTCCCTTGCGGGTCAGCAGGGTGACCAGATGGCCTGGGCCGCCGCCGGCCGGGCCTCCGCTTCCCACTGCTGCATGGGCAAGTCGAGCAGGGAGGCAAACAGCAGCAGCGCCTGGCCACCCTCGCTGGACTGCAAGGGCGACTGGGTACAGCATCCTCCCAGGCCATCCGGGCGCTGGGTCGTCCTGGGTCATCTGGCTGCCTGGCTGCGCGACCAGATTGCCCTGCGGGCAGGGTGACCAGATGGCCCTGTGGGCTGGGCGACCAGATGGCCCTGCGGGCTGGCGGCCGGGCTAACTCCAACTTTTGTCCTTCCCCTAGGTTCTGTAAGCCCCCACTACGTGGGGGCTTAATAGTCAACAAAAATGGGCTCCCCGGGCAGGCCGTCGGGGAGAGGACGTGGCCTGGGCTTAACCCTCCTTGGTTCTGGCCCAGGGTCTGGGTGCTGGGGACAGGGGGGTCCACCGGGAGGCTCTCCCCGGGCCCGGCTAGGGTTGGTAGGCTGGGCCTGGGGCCTGAGCTCCGTTCTGCAAGCCGGCCGAGGTTCCGGGCGTTCATCGGGGCCAAGGGAGGCTCTCCCCGGGCTGGCTAGGGTTTCGGAAGCAGGGACCGGGCCCGGGGCTTGAGCTCCGTCCGGTAGGCTATGGGGTTGCTGGAGCCTCCCCGTCCCGCAAGCCGGCCGAGGTTGCGGGCGTTCATCAGGGCCAAGGGAGGCTCTCCCCGGCCTGGCTAGGGTTTTGGAAGCAGGGACCGGGAGCGTGCCCGGTGCTTGAGCTCCGTACGGCCGGCCATGGGTTTGCTGGAGCTTCCCCGTCCTGCAAGCCGGCCGGGGTTCCAGGCGTTCATCCGAGCCAAGGGAGGCTCTTTCTCCGGCCTGGCTAGGGTTTCAGAAGCAGGGACCGGGAGCAGGCCCGGGGCTTGAGCCCCGTCCGGCAGGGCCTGGTGAGGTGGCAATACCCCTCCGTCCTGCAGCCCTGGAGCCCCCAGAACCCTGGAGCCCCCGGAGCCCTACAGCCCCTGGAGCCCTGGAGCCCCCCTGGAGCCCTGCAGCCCTGCAGCCCTGCAGCCCTGCAGCCCTGCAGCCCTGCAGCCCCGGAGCCCGGGAGCCCTGGAACCCCCCGAGTAGCCCTGCAGCCCCCGAGGCGCCCTGCAGCCCCGGAGCCCCGGAGCCCTGCAGCCCTGGAGCACCCGGAGCCCTGGAGCCCCCGGAGCCCTACAGCCCCTGGAGCCCTGGAGCCCCCCTGGAGCCCTGCAGCCCTGAAGCCCTGCAGCCCTGGAGCCCGGGAGCCCTGGGCCCCCGAGGAGCCCTGCAGCCCCGGAGCCCTGCATGCCCGGGGCAGGCAGATTGGCGTCATTTCGGTCCCGGCCATCTGGTCGCCCCTCTCGCCTCGGCCATCTGGTCGCCCAAAATGCTTTTCTATGGGGCGACTAGATGGCCGGACTTCCCTGGAAGTCCCTATGAGATGCCATTCGCCTCCCGGATCCCAGCCAGGGCTCCAGGAGGTCAGGCACGTTTGCGCCCTGGGTCCCCTCTGTCACCTCGAGTGCACAGATTACAAGAAAGGGGGGTAATTTTCCTCCGGATTAGTAGCTGCAAGGGTATGCCCAAACACCCTCCCAGGTCTCGTGGTTCCCTGCTGGGGACCAGATGGGCGATGCCCGGGAACACCTCCCAGGCATCCGGGGCTCCCTCCTCCGGGCCGCAGAGTGGCAAAGTACCCGGGAAAGGCTCCATGGGTCCTAGGCCCTGGAGCCCTGCTGCCCTGGAGCCCAGCAGCCCCGGAGCCCTGCAGCCCTGGAGCCCTGGAGCCCTGCAGCCCCGGAGCCCTGCAGCCCCCCGAGCCGTGGAGTCCTGCAGTCCCCGAGCCCTGCAGCCCCGGAGCCCTGCAGCTCCTGAGCCCTACAGGCCCGAGGCAGGCAGATTGGCGTCCTTTCGGTCCCGGCCATCAGGTCGCCCCTCTCGCCTCGGCCATCTGGTCGCCCGCAATTCTTTCCTATGGGGCGACTAGATGGCCGGACTTCCCTGGAAGTCCCTATGAGGTGCCATTCGCCTCCCGGATCCCATCCTGGGCTCCAGGAGGTCGGGCACTTTTGTGCCCTGGGTCCCCTCTGTCACCTCGAGTGCACGGATTACAAGAAAGGGGGGTAATTTTCCTCCGGATTAGTAGGTGCAAGGGTATGCCCAAACACCCTCCCGGGGCTGGTGGTCCCTGCTGGGGACCAGATGAGCGATGCCCGGGCAGCACCTCCCAGGCATTCGGGGCTCCCTCCTCCGGGCCGCAGAGTGGGAAAGTACCCGGGACGGGCTCCATGGGTCCTGGTCCCTGGAGCCCCGGAGCCCCGGAGCCCTGGAGCCCTGCTGCCCTGAAGCCCCAGAGCCCTGGAGCCCTGCAGCCCTGGAGCCCTGCAGCCCCGGAGCCCTGCAGCCCCCAGAGCCGTGGAGCCCTGCAGTCCCCGAGCCCTGCATTCCTGCAGCCCCAGAGCCCCGGAGCCCCGGAGCCCTGGAGCCCTGCAGCTCCTGAGCCCTAAAGGCCCGGCGCAGGCAGATTGGCGTCATTTCGGTCCCGGCCATCTGGTCGCCCCTCTCGCCACGGCCATCTGGTCACCCGCAATGCTTTCCTATGGGGCGACTAGATGGCCGGACTTCCCTGGAAGTCCCTATGAGATGCCATTCGCCTCCCGGATCCCAGCCAGGGCTCCAGGAGGTCGGGCACGTTTGCGCCCTGGGTCCCCTCTGTCACCTCGAGTGCACAGATTACAAGAAAGGGGGGTAATTTTCCTCCGGATTAGTAGCTGCAAGGGTACGCCCAAACACCCTCCCAGGTCTGGTAGTTCCCTGCTGGGGACCAGATGGGCGATGCCCGGGGAACACCTCCCAGGCATCCGGGGCTCCCTCCTCCGGGCCGCAGAGTGGCAAAGTACCCGGGATAGGCTCCATGGGTCCTGGGCCCTGGAGCCCTGGAGCCCTGCTGCCCTGGAGCCCAGCAGCCCCGGAGCCCTGCAGCCCTGGAGCTCTGGAGCCCTGGAGCCCTGGAGCCCTGGAGCCCTGGAGCCCCGGAGCCCTGCAGCCCCCCGAGCCGTGGAGCCCTGCAGTACCCGAGCCCTGCAGCCCCGGAGCCCCGGAGCCCTGCAGCTCCTGAGCCCTACAGGCCCGAGGCAGGCAGATTGGCGTCCTTTCGGTCCCGGCCATCAGGTCGCCCCTCTCGCCTCGGCCATCTGGTCACCCGCAATTCTTTCCTATGGGGCGACTAGATGGCCGGACTTCCCTGGAAGTCCCTATGAGGTGCCATTCGCCTCCCGGATCCCATCCTGGGCTCCAGGAGGTCGGGCACTTTTGTGCCCTGGGTCCCCTCTGTCACCTCGAGTGCACGGATTACAAGAAAGGGGGGTCATTTTCCTCCGGATTAGTAGGTGCAAGGGTATGCCCAAACACCCTCCCGGGGCTGGTGGTTCCCTGCTGGGGACCAGATGAGCGATGCCCGGGCAGCACCTCCCAGGCATTCGGGGCTCCCTCCTCCGGGCCGCAGAGTGGGAAAGTACCCGGGACGGGCTCCATGGGTCCCGGGCCCAGGAGCCCCGGAGCCCTGGCGCCCTGCTGCCCTGAAGCCCCAGAGCCCTGGAGCCCTGCAGCACTGGAGCCCTGGAGCCCTGGAGCCCTGGAGCCCTGCAGCCCCGGAGCCCTGCAGCCCCCCGAGCCGTGGAGCCCTGCAGTCCTCGAGCCCTGCATCCCTGCAGCCCCAGAGCCCCGGAGCCCCGGAGCCCCGGAGCCCTGGAGCCCTGCAGCTCCTGAGCCCTAAAGGCCCGGGGCAGGCAGATTGGCGTCATTTCGGTCCCGGCCATCTGGTCGCCCCTCTCGCCACGGCCATCTGGTCGCCCGCAATGCTTTCCTATGGGGCGACTAGATGGCCGGACTTCCCTGGAATTCCCTATGAGATGCCATTCGCCTCCCGGATCCCAGCCAGGGCTCCAGGAGGTCGGGCACGTTTGCGCCCTGGGTCCCCTCTGTCACCTCGAGTGCACAGATTACAAGAAAGGGGGGTAATTTTCCTCCGGATTAGTAGGTGCAAGGGTACGCCCAAACACCCTCCCAGGTCTGGTGGTTCCCTGCTGGGGACCAGATGGGCGATGCCCAGGGAACACCTCCCAGGCATCCGGGGCTCCCTCCTCCGGGCCGCAGAGTGGCAAAGTACCCGGGATAGGCTCCATGGGTCCTGGGCCCTGGAGCCCTGGAGCCCTGCTGCCCTGGAGCCTAGCAGCCCCGGAGCCCTGGAGCCCTGGAGCCCCGGAGCCCTGCAGCCCCCGAGCCGTGGAGCCCTGCAGTCCCCGAGCCCTGCAGCCCCGGAGCCCCGGAGCCCTGCAGCTCCTGAGCCCTACAGGCCCGAGGCAGGCAGATGGGCGTCCTTTCGGTCCCGGCCATCAGGTCGCCCCTCTCGCCTCGGCCATCTGGTCGCCCGCAATTCTTTCCTATGGGGCGACTAGATGGCCGGACTTCCCTGGAAGTCCTTATGAGGTGCCATTCGCCTCCCGGATCCCATCCTTGGCTCCAGGAGGTCGGGCACTTTTGTGCCCTGGGTCCCCTCTGTCACCTCGAGTGCACGGATTAAAAGAAAGGGGGGTAATTTTCCTCCGGATTAGTAGGTGCAAGGGTGTGCCCAAACACCCTCCCGGGGCTGGTGGTTCCCTGCTGGGGACCAGATGAGCGATGCCCGGGCAGCACCTCCCAGGCATTCAGGGCTCCCTCCTCCGGGCCGCAGAGTGGGAAAGTACCCGGGACGGGCTCCATGGGTCCCGGGCCATGGAGGCCCGAAACCTTAGAGCCCAGCAGCCCAGCAGCCCCGGAGGCCTGGAGCCCTGGAGCAATGGAGCCCCGGAGCCCTGCAGCCCTGCTGCCCTGGAGCCCCCGAGCCCTGGAGCCCTAGAGCCCTGGAGCCCTGGAGCCCTGCAGCCCTGCAGCCCCGGAGCCCTGCAGCCCCCCCGAGCCGTGGAGCCCTGCAGTCCCCGAGCCCTGCATCCCTGCAGCCCCAGAGCCCAGGAGGCCCGGAGGCACAGAGCCCCGGAGCCCCAGAGCCCCGAGCTGGGTGCTCGGGCCCTGGGCCCTGTCCCCCGGCCTGCTGCACTGCCAAGAGCCCAGGTCGGGGTTCCGTTGTGCCCGGACAGTCCTCCCTGCTTGTCAAAGTGCCGGGGGGCCCCGGGTCGGAGGGCCTGTCGGGGCCCCCTGGGAGCCTCCATGGCTGGGGCCCAGCTGGGGCTCTGGGGCTCTGGGCCTCCGGTCGGCCATGCCGCAGAGCCCGCTGACTCCTTCGTTGGGGCACAGGGTGTCCAGACGGCTCCTCTTTCATCTGGTCGCCCGATTCCCTCGGCCATCTGGTCGACCGCAATGCTTTCCTATGGGGCGACCAGATGACCGAACTTCCCTGGAAGTCCCGATGAGGTGCCATTCGCCTCCCGGATCCCAGCCAGGGCTCCAGGAGGTCGGGCTCGTTCGTGCCTTGGGTCCCCTATGTGACCTCGAGTGCACAGATTACAAGAAAGGGGGGTAATGTTCCTCCGGATTACTAGGGAGAGGGTCAGTCAGACCTCCGGAGATTCTGAATCAGGGGAAAGCAGCCCTGGGGCCTGCCCGCTGGGGCCCCCATGTCCTGGGGACACTCTTGCCTCTCAGCCCATTGCCGATGGTCCTTTTTCACCGAGTTTGAGGGGGAAGGTGTCCCGGGGCCCGCCTGCCAGGGGCCCCCAGGGGCCCAGGGACGCTTCTGCCTCTCTGCCCCTTGCCGATGGTCGTTTTTCTCCGAGTTCGATGGTCGTTTTTCTCCGAGTTTGATCAGGCAGACTTCCATGAGGTCTGGCCATGCTGAGAGGGGGGATGCGTCCCGGGGCCCAACTGCCAGGGGCCCCCAGGGGCCCGGGGATGCTTCTGCCTCTCAGCCCCTTGCCGATGGTCGTTTTTCTCCGAGTTTGATCAGGCATACCTCTGTGAGGTCTGGCCTTGCTGAGAGGGAAAAGGCGTCCTGGGGCCCGCCTGCCAGGGGCCCCCAGGGGCCCGGGGACGCTTCTGCCTCTCAGCCCCTTGCCGATGGTCGTTTTTCTCCGAGTTCGATGGTCATTTTTCTCCGAGTTTGATCAGGCAGACTTCCATGAGGTCTGGCCATGCTGAGAGGGGGGAAGCGTCCCGGGGCCCACCCGCCAGGGGCCCCCAGGGGCCCGGGGACGCTTCTGCCTCTAAGCCCCTTGCCGATGGTCGTTTTTCTCCGAGTTCGATCAGGTATACCTCCGTGAGGTCTGGCCATGCTGAGAGGGGAATCGCGTCCCGGGGGCTGCCAGGGACCCCCAGGGGCCCGGGGACGCTTCTGCCTCTCAGCCCCTTGCCGATGGTCGTTTTTCTCCGAGTTCGATGGTTGTTTTTCTCCGAGTTTGATCAGGCAGACTTCCATGAGGTCTGGCCATGCTGAGAGGGGAAAGGCGTCCCAGGGCTCACCTGCCAGGGGCCCCCAGGTGCCCGGGGAAGCTTCTGCCTCTCAGCCCCTTGCCGATGTTTGTTTTTCTCCGAGTTCGATGGTAGTTTTTCTCCGAGTTTGATCAGGCAGACTTCCATGAGGTCTGGCCATGCTGAGAGGGGGAAGGCGTCCCGGGACCCACCCCCCAGGGGCCCCCGGGGGCCCGGGGACGCTTCTGCCTCTCAGCCCCTTGCCGATGGTCGTTTTTCTCCGAGTTCGATCAGGCATACCTCCGTGAGGTCTGGCCATGCTGAGAGGGGGAAGGCGTCCCAGGGCCAACCCGCCAGGGGCCCCCAGGGGCCCGGGGACGCTTCTGCCTCTCAGCCCCTTGCCGATGGTCGTTTTTATCAGGGTTCGATGGTCGTTTTTCTAAGAGTTTGATGAGGCAGACTTCCATGAGGTCTGGCCATGCTGAGAGGGGGAAGGCGTCCCGGGGCCGACCCGCCAGGGGCCCCCAGGGGCCCGGGGACGCTTCTGCCTCTCAGCCCCTTGCCGATGGTCGTTTTTCTCCGAGTTCGATCAGGCATACCTCCGTGAGGTCAGGCCATGCTGAGAGGGGCAAGGCGTTCCAGGGCCCGCCTGCCAGGGGCCCACAGGGGCCCAGGAACAATCCTGCCTCTCGGCCCCTTGTCGATGGTCCGTTTTCTCCGAGTTTGATCAGGCACAGACCTCCGTGAGGTCTGGCCATGCTGAGGGGGGGAAGGTGTCCTGGGGACCGCCTGCCAGGGGCCCCCAGGGGCCCATGGACACTTCTGCCTCTTGGCCCCTTGCCGATGGTTGTTTTTCTCCGAGTTCGATGGTTGTTTTTTTCCAAGTTTGATCAGGCAGACTTCCATGAGGTCCGGCCATGCTGAGAGGAGGGGAGGCATCCCGGGGCCTGCCTGCCAGGGGCCCCCAAGATCCCGGGGATGCTCCTGCCTCTCAGCCCCTTGCCGATGGTCGTTTTTCTCCAAATTTGATCAGGCATACCTCCGTGAGGTCTGGCCATGCAGAGAGGGGAAGGTCGTCCTGGGGCCCACCCGCCAGGGGCCCCCAGGGGCCCGTGGACGCTTCTGCCTCTCGGCCCCTTGTTGATGGTTGTTTTTATCAGGGTTCGATGGTCGTTTTTCTCCGAGTTTGATCAGGCAGACTTCCATGAGGTGTGGCCATGCTTAGAGGCGGAAGGCATCCCGGGGTCCGCCAGCCAGGGGCACTCAGGGGCCCGGGGACGCTCCTGCCTCTCAGCCCCTTGCCGATGGTCCTTTTTCTCCGAGTTTGATCAGGCGCATGTTCGTGGGGCACCCGGTGCTAAATCATTCGTAGACGATCTGGGTCAGGGTTTCGTAAGTAGCAGAGAAGCTACCTCGCTGCGATCTATTGAAAGTCATCCTCTGAGCCAAGCTTTTGTCTCTTTCCGTGCGTGGGCGCCCGTGGAAGCCTCCCTCCATCACACCCAGGGGTGGGTCCCTCTGCCGCCTGGCCGGCGGGAGGGATGCGGAGGGGTAACGTGGGCCTGTGGGAGGCTGCCTCCACCACGTGCCCTTCGGCAGGGGGGCCTCCCCCTCCCGTCCCTGCCCCACCGGGGTGCGGGGATGGGGGCCACACCTTCCCTTGCGGGTCAGCAGGGTGACCAGATGGCCTGGGCCGCCGCCGGCCGGGCCTCCGCTTCCCACTGCTGCATGGGCAAGTCGAGCAGGGAGGCAAACAGCAGCAGCGCCTGGCCACCCTCGCTGGACTGCAAGGGCGTCCGGGCGCTGGGTCGTCCTGGGTCATCTGGCTGCCTGGCTGCGCGACCAGATTGCCCTGCGGGCAGGGTGACCAGATGGCCCTGTGGGCTGGGCGACCAGATGGCCCTGCGGGCTGGCGGCCGGGCTAACTCCAACTTTTGTCCTTCCCCTAGGTTCTGTAAGCCCCCACTATGTGGGGGCTTAATAGTCAACAAAAATGGGCCTCCCGGGCAGGCCGTCGGGGAGAGGACGTGGCCTGGGCTTAACCCTCCTTGGTTCCGGCCCAGGGTCTGGGTGCTGGGGACAGGGGGGTCCACCGGGAGGCTCTCCCCGGGCCCGGCTAGGGTTGGTAGGCTGGGCCTGGGGCCTGAGCTTCGTCCTGCAAGCCGGCCGAGGTTCCGGGCGTTCATCGGGGCCAAGGGAGGCTCTCCCCGGGCTGGCTAGGGTTTCGGAAGCAGGGACCGGGCCCGGGGCTTGAGCTCCGTCCGGTAGGCTATGGGGTTGCTGGAGTCTCCCCGTCCCGCAAGCCGGCCGAGGTTCCGGGCGTTCATCAGGGCCAAGGGAGGCTCTCCCCGGCCTGGCTAGGGTTTTGGAAGCAGGGACCGGGAGCGGGCCCGGGGCTTGAGCTCCGTACGGCCGGCCATGGGTTTGCTGGAGCTTCCCCGTCCTGCAAGCCGGCCGGGGTTCCAGGCGTTCATCCGAGCCAAGGGAGGCTCTTTCTCCGGCCTGGCTAGGGTTTCAGAAGCAGGGACCGGGAGCAGGCCCGGGGCTTGAGCCCCATCCGGCAGGGCCTGGTGGTGTGGCAATACCCCTCCGTCCTGCAGCCCTGGAGCCCCCGGAACCCTGGAGCCCCCGGAGCACTACAGCCCCTGGAGCCCTGGAGCCCCCCTGGAGCCCTGCAGCCCTGCAGCCCTGCAGCCCCGGAGCCCGGGAGCCATGGAGCCCCCGAGGAGCCCTGCAGCCCCCGAGGAGCCCTGCAGCCCCGGAGCCCTGCAGCCCTGGAGCACCCGGAGCCCTGGAGCCCCCGGAGCCCTACAGCCCCTGGAGCCCAGGAGCCCCCCCGGAGCCCTGCAGCCCTGAAGCCCTGCAGCCCTGGAGCCCGGGATCCCTGGGCCCCCGAGGAGCCCTGCAGCCCCGGAGCCCTGCATGCCCGGGGCAGGCAGATTGGAGTCATTTCGGTCCCGGCCATCTGGTCGCCCCTCTCGCCTCGGCCATCTGGTCGCCCAAAATGCTTTTCTATGGGGCGACTAGATGGCCGGACTTCCCTGGAAGTCCCTATGAGATGCCATTCGCCTCCAGGATCCGAGCCAGGGCTCCAGGAGGTCGGGCACGTTTGCGCCCTGGGTCCCCTCTGTCACCTCGAGTGCACAGATTACAAGAAAGGGGGGTAATTTTCCTCCGGATTAGTAGGTGCAAGGGTATGCCCAAACACCCTCCCAGGTCTGGTGGTTCCCTGCTGGGGACCAGATGGGCGATGCCCGGGGAACACCTCCCAGGCATCCGGGGCTCCCTCCTCCAGGGCGCAGAGTGGCAAAGTACCCGGGACGGGCTCCATGGGTCCTGGGCCCTGGAGCCCTGGAGCCCTGCTGCCCTGGATCCCAGCAGCCCCGGAGCCCTGCAGCCCTGGATCCCTGGAGCCCTGGAGCCACGGAGCCCTGCAGCCCCCCGAGCCGTGGAGCCCTGCAGTCCCCGAGCCCTGCAGCCCCGGAGCTCCGGAGCCCTGCAGCTCCTGAGCCCTACAGGCCGAGGCAGGCAGATTGGCGTCCTTTCAGTCCCGGCCATCAGGTCGCCCCTCTCGCCTCGGCCATCTGGTCGCCCGCAATTCTTTCCTATAAGGGGGACTAGATGGCCGGACTTCCCTGGAAGTCCCTATGAGGTGCCATTCGCCTCCCGGATCCCATCCTGGGCTCCAGGAGGTCGGGCACTTTTGTGCCCTGGGTCCCCTCTGTCACCTCGAGTGCACGGATTACAAGAAAGGGGGGTAATTTTCCTCCGGGTTAGTAGGTGCAAGGGTATGCCCAAACACCCTCCCGGGGCTGGTGGTTCCCTGCTGGGGACCAGATGAGCGATTCCCGGGCAGCACCTCCCAGGCATTCGGGGCTCCCTCCTCCGGGCCGCAGAGTGGGAAAGTACCCGGGACGGGCTCCATGGGTCCTGGGCCCTGGAGCCCCGGAGCCCCGGAGCCCTGGAGCCCTGCTGCCCTGAAGCCCTGGAGCCCTGCAGCCCTGGAGCCCTGCAGCCCCGGAGCCCTGCAGCCCCCAGAGCCGTGGAGCCCTGCAGTCCCCGAGCCCTGCATCCCTGCAGCCCCAGAGCCCCGGAGCCCCGGAGCCCCGGAGCCCCGGAGCCCTGGAGCCATGCAGCTCCTGAGCCCTAAAGGCCCGGGGCAGGCAGATTGGTGTCATTTCGGTCCCGGCCATCAGGTCGCCCCTCTCACCACGGCCATCTGGTCGCCCGCAATGCTTTCCTATGGGGCGACTAGATGGCCGGACTTCCCTGGAAGTCCCTATGAGGTGCCATTCACCTCCCGGATCCCATCCTGGGCTCCAGGAGGTCGGGCACTTTTGTGCCCTGGGTCCCCTCTGTCACCTCGAGTGCTTGATTACAAGAAAGGGGGGTAATTTTCCTCCGGATTAGTAGGTGCAAGGGTATGCCCAAACACCCTCCCGGGGCTGGTGGTTCCCTGCTGGGGACCAGATGAGCGGTGCCCGGGCAGCACCTCCCAGGCATCCGGGGCTCCCTCCTCCGGGCCGCAGAGTGGGAAAGTACCCAGGACGGGCTCCATGGGTCCTGGGCCCTGGAGCGCCGGAGCCCTGGAGCCCTGCTGCCCTGAAGCCCCAGAGCCCTGGAGCCCTGCAGCCCTGGAGCCCTGCAGCCCCGGAGCCCTGCAGCCCCCAGAGCCGTGGAGCCCTGCAGTCCCCGAGCCCTGCATCCCTGCAGCCCCAGAGCCCCGGAGCCCCGGAGCCCTGGAGCCCTGCAGCTCCTGAGCCCTAAAGGCCCGGGGCAGGCAGATTGGCGTCATTTCGGTCCCGGCCATCTGGTCGGCCTTCTCGCCACGGCCATCTGGTCGCCCGCAATGCTTTCCTATGGGGCGACTAGATGGCCGGACTTCCCTGGAAGTCCCTATGAGATGCCATTCGCCTCCCGGATCCCAGCCAGGGCTCCAGGAGGTCGGGCACGTTCGTGCCCTGGGTCCCCTCTGTCACCTCGAGTGCACAGATTACAAGAAAGGGGGGTAATTTTCCTCCGGATTAGTAGGTGCAAGGGTATGCCCAAACACCCTCCCAGGTCTGGTGGTTCCCTGCTGGGGACCAGATGGGCGATGCCCGGGGAACACCTCCCAGGCATCCGGGGCTCCCTCCTCCGGGCCGCAGAGTGGCAAAGTACCCGGGATAGGCTCCATGGGTCCTGGGCCCTGGAGCCCTGCTGCCCTGGAGCCCAGCAGCCCTGGAGCCCCGGAGCCCTGCAGCCCTGGAGCCCTGGAGCCCTGGAGCCCTGGAGCCCCGGAGCCCTGCAGCCCCCCAAGCCGTGGAGTCCTGCAGTCCCGAGCCCTGCAGCCCCGGAGCCCTGCAGCTCCTGAGCCCTACAGGCCCGAGGCAGGCAGATTGGCGTTCTTTCGGTCCGGGCCATCAGGTCGCCCCTCTCGCCTCGGCCATCTGGTCGCCCGCAATTCTTTCCTATGGGGCGACTAGATGGCCGGACTTCCCTGGAAGTCCCTATGAGGTGCCATTCGCCTCCCGGATCCCATCCTGGGCTCCAGGAGGTCGGGGACTTTTGTGCCCTGGGTCCCCTCTGTCACCTCGAGTGCACGGATTACAAGAAAGGGGGGTAATTTTCCTCCGGATTAGTACGTGCAAGGGTATGCCCAAACACCCTCCCGGGGCTGGTGGTCCCTGCTGGGGACCAGATGAGCGATGCCCGGGCAGCACCTCCCAGGCATTCAGGGCTCCCTCCTCCGGGCCGCAGAGTGGGAAAGTACCCGGGACGGGCTCCATGGGTCCCGGGCCCTGGAGCCCCGGAGCCCTGGAGTCCTGCTGCCCTGAAGCCCCAGAGCCCTGGAGCCCTTTAGCACTGGAGCCCTGGAGCCCTGGAGCCCTGCAGCCCCGGAGCCCTGCAGCCCCCCGAGCCGTGGAGCCCTGCAGTCCCCGAGCCCTGCATCCCTGCAGCCCCAGAGCCCCGGAGCCCTGGAACCCTGCAGCTCCTGAGCCCTAAAGGCCCGGGGCAGGCAGATTGGCGTCATTTCGGTCCCGGCCATCTGGTCGCCCCTCTCGCCACGGCCATCTGGTCACCCGCAATGCTTTCCTATGGGGCGACTAGATGGCCGGATTTCCCTGGAAGTCCCTATGAGATGCCATTCGCCTCCCGGATCCGAGACAGGGCTCCAGGAGGTCGGGCACGTTTGCGCCCTGGGTCCCCTCTGTCACCTCGAGTGCACAGATTACAAGAAAGGGGGGTAATTTTCCTCCGGATTAGTAGGTGCAAGGGTATGCCCAAACACCCTCCCAGGTCTGGTGGTTCCCTGCTGGGGACCAGATGGGCGATGCCCGGGAACACCTCCCAGGCATCCGGGGCTCCCTCCTCCAGGCCGCAGAGTGGCAAAGTACCCGGGAAAGGCTCCATTGGTCCTGGGCCCTGGAGCCCTGGAGCACTGCTGCCCTGGAGCCCAGCAGCCCCGGAGCCCTGCAGCCCTGGAGCCCTGGAGCTCTGGAGCCCCGGAGCCCTGCAGCCCCCCGAGCCGTGGAGTCCTGCATTCCCCGAGCCCTGCAGCCCCGGAGCCCTGCAGCTCCTGAGCCCTACAGGCCCGAGGCAGGCAGATTGGCGTCCTTTCGGTCCCGGGCATCAGGTCGCCCCTCTCGCCTCGGCCATCTGGTCGCCCGCAATTCTTTCCTATGGGGCGACTAGATGTCCGGACTTCCCTGGAAGTCCCTATGAGGTGCCATTCGCCTCCCTGATCCCATCCTGGGCTCCAGGAGGTCGGGCACTTTTGTGCCCTGGGTCCCCTCTGTCACCTCGAGTGCACGGATTACAAGAAAGGGGGGTAATTTTCCTCCGGATTAGTACGTGCAAGGGTATGCCCAAACACCCTCCCGGGGCTGGTGGTCCCTGCTGGGGACCAGATGAGCGATGCCCGGGCAGCACCTCCCAGGCATTCGGGGCTCCCTCCTCCGGGCCGCAGAGTGGGAAAGTACCCGGGACGGGCTCCATGGGTCCCGGGCCCTGGAGCCCCGTAGCCCTGGAGCCCTGCTGCCCTGAAGCCCCAGAGCCCTGGAGCCCTGCAGCACTGGAGCCCTGGAGCCCTGGAGCCCTGGAGCCCTGCAGCCCCGGAGCCCTGCAGCCCCCCGAGCCGTGGAGCCCTGCAGTCCCCAAGCCCTGCATCCCTGCAGCCCCAGGGCCCCGGAGCCCCGGAGCCCTGGAGCCCTGCAGCTCCTGAGCCCTAAAGGCCCGGGGCAGGCAGATTGGCGTCATTTCGGTCCCGGCCATCTGGTCGCCCCTCTCGCCACGGCCATCTGGTCGCCCGCAATGCTTTCCTATGGGGCGACTAGATGGCCGGATTTCCCTGGAAGTCCCTATGAGATGCCATTCGCCTCCCGGATCCGAGACAGGGCTCCAGGAGGTCGGGCACGTTTGCGCCCTGGGTCCCCTCTGTCACCTCGAGTGCACAGATTACAAGAAAGGGGGGTAATTTTCCTCCGGATTAGTAGGTGCAAGGGTATGCCCAAACACCCTCCCAGGTCTGGTGGTTCCCTGCTGGGGACCAGATGGGCGATGCCCGGGGAACAACTCCCAGGCATCCGGGGCTCCCTCCTCCAGGGCGCAGAGTGGCAAAGTACCCGGGATAGGCTCCATGGGTCCTGGGCCCTGGAGCCCTGGAGCCCTGCTGCCCTGGAGCCCAGCAGCCCCGGAGCCCTGCAGCCCTGCAGCCCTGGAGCCCTGGAGCCCCGAAGCCCTGCGGCCCCCCGAGCCGTGGAGCCCTGCAGTCCCCGAGCCCTGCAGCCCCGGAGCTCCGGAGCCCTGCAGCTCCTGAGCCCTACAGGCCCGAGGCAGGCAGATTGGCGTCCTTTCGGTCCCGGCCATCAGGTCGCCCCTCTCGCCTCGGCCATCTGGTCGCCCGCAATTCTTTTCTATGGGGCGACTAGATGGCCGGACTTCCCTGGAAGTCCCTATGAGGTGCCATTCGCCTCCCGGATCCCATCCTGGGCTCCAGGAGGTCGGGCACTTTTGTGCCCTGGGTCCCCTCTGTCACCTCGAGTGCACGGATTACAAGAAAGGGGGGTAATTTTCCTCCGGATTAGTAGGTGCAAGGGTATGCCCAAACACCCTCCCGGGGCTGGTGGTTCCCTGCTGGGGACCAGATGAGCGATGCCCGGGCAGCACCTCCCAGGCATTCGGGGCTCCCTCCTCCGGGCCGCAGAGTGGGAAAGTACCAGGGACGGGCTCCCTGGGTCCTGGGCCCTGGAGCCCCGGAGCCCCGGAGCCCTGCTGCCCTGAAGCCCCAGAGCCCTGGAGCCCCGCAGCCCTGGAGCCCTGCAGCCCCCAGAGCCGTGGAGCCCTGCAGTCCCCGAGCCCTGCATCCCTGCAGCCCCAGAGCCCCGGAGCCCCGGAGCCCTGGAGCCCTGCAGCTCCTGAGCCCTAAAGGCCCGGGGCAGGCAGATTGGCGTCATTTCGGTCCCGGCCATCTGGTCGCCCCTCTCGCCACGGCCATCTGGTCGCCCGCAATGCTTTCCTATGGGGCGACTAGATGGCCGGACTTCCCTGGAAGGCTCTATGAGATGCCATTCGCCTCCCGAATCCCAGCCAGGGCTCCAGGAGGTCGGGCACGTTTGCACCCTGGGTCCCCTCTGTCACCTCGAGTGCACAGATTACAAGAAAGGGGGGTAATTTTCCTCCGGATTAGTAGGTGCAAGGGTATGCCCAAACACCCTCCCAGGTCTGGTAGTTCCCTGCTGGGGACCAGATGGGCGATGCCCGGGGAACACCTCCCAGGCATAAAGGGCTCCCTCCTCCGGGCCGCAGAGTGGCAAAGTACCAGGGATAGGCTCCATGGGTCCTGGGCCCTGGAGCCCTGGAGCCCTGCTGCCCTGGAGCACAGCAGCCCCGGAGCCCTGCAGCCCTGGAGCCCTGGAGCCCTGGAGCCCTGGAGCCCTGGAGCCCCGGAGCCCTGCAGCCCCCCGAGCCGTGGAGCCCTGCAGTCCCCGAGCCCTGCAGCCCCGGAGCCCCGGAGCCCTGCAGCTCCTGAGCCCTACAGGCCCGAGGCAGGCAGATTGGCGTCCTTTCGGTCCCGGCCATCAGGTCGCCCCTCTCGCCTCGGCCTTCTGGTCGCCCGCAATTCTTTCCTATGGGGCGACTAGATGGCCGGACTTCCCTGGAAGTCCCTATGAGATGCCATTCGCCTCCCGGATCCCAGCCAGGGCTCCAGGAGGTCGGGCACGTTCGTGCCCTGGGTCCCCTCTGTCACCTCGAGTGCACAGATTACAAGAAAGGGGGGTAATTTTCCTCCGGATTAGTAGGTGCAAGGGTATGCCCAAACACCCTCCCAGGTCTGGTGGTTCCCTGCTGGGGACCAGATGGGCGATGCCCGGGGAACACCTCCCAGGCATCCGGGGCTCCCTCCTCTGGGCCGCAGAGTGGCAAAGTACCCGGGATAGGCTCCATGGGTCCTGGGCCCTGGAGCCCTGCTGCCCTGGAGCCCAGCAGCCCTGGAGCCCCGGAGCCCTGCAGCCCTGGAGCCCTGGAGCCCTGGAGCTCTGGAGCCCTGGAGCCCCGGAGCCCTGCAGCCCCCCGAGCCGTGGAGTCCTGCAGTCCCGAGCCCTGCAGCCCCGGAGCCCTGCAGCTCCTGAGCCCTACAGGCCCGAGGCAGGCAGATTGGCGTCCTTTCGGTCCCGGCCATCAGGTCGCCACTCTCGCCTCGGCCATCTGGTCGCCTGCTATTCTTTCCTATGGGGCGACTAGATGGCCGGACTTCCCTGGAAGTCCCTATGAGGTGCCATTCGCCTCCCGGATCCCATCCTGGGCTCCAGGAGGTCGGGCACTTTTGTGCCCTGGGTCCCCTCTGTCACCTCGAGTGCACGGATTACAAGAAAGGGGGGTAATTTTCCTCCGGATTAGTACGTGCAAGGGTATGCCCAAACACCCTCCCGGGGCTGGTGGTCCCTGCTGGGGACCAGATGAGCGATGCCCGGGCAGCACCTCCCAGGCATTCGGGGCTCCTTCCTCCGGGCCGCAGAGTGGGAAAGTACCCGGGACGGGCTCCATGGGTCCCGGGCCCTGGAGCCCCGGAGCCCTGGAGCCCTGCTGCCCTGAAGCCCCAGAGCCCTGGAGCCCTTTAGCACTGGAGCCCTGGAGCCCTGGAGCCCTGCAGCCCCGGAGCCCTGCAGCCCCCCGAGCCGTGGAGCCCTGCAGTCCCCGAGCCCTGCATCCCTGCAGCCCCAGAGCCCCGGAGCCCCGGAGCCCTGGAGCCCTGCAGCTCCTGAGCCCTAAAGGCCCGGGGCAGGCAGATTGGCGTCATTTCGGTCCCGGCCATCTGGTCGCCCCTCTCGCCACGGCCATCTGGTCGCCCGCAATGCTTTCCTATGGGGCGACTAGATGGCCGGATTTCCCTGGAAGTCCCTATGAGATGCCATTCGCCTCCCGGATCCGAGACAGGGCTCCAGGAGGTCGGGCACGTTTGCGCCCTGGGTCCCCTCTGTCACCTCGAGTGCACAGATTACAAGAAAGGGGGGTAATTTTCCTCCGGATTAGTAGGTGCAAGGGTATGCCCAAACACCCTCCCAGGTCTGGTGGTTCCCTGCTTGGGACCAGATGGGCGATGCCCGGGAACACCTCCCAGGCATCCGGGGCTCCCTCCTCCGGGCCGCAGAGTGGCAAAGTACCCGGGAAAGGCTCCATGGGTCCTGGGCCCTGGAGCCCTGGAGCCCAGCAGCCCCGGAGCCCTGCAGCCCTGGAGCCCTGGAGCTCTGGAGCCCCGGAGCCCTGCAGCCTCCCGAGCCGTGGAGTCCTGTAGTCCCCGAGCCCTGCAGCCCCGGAGCCCTGCAGCTCCTGAGCCCTACAGGCCCGAGGCAGGCAGATTGGCGTCCTTTCGGTCCCGGGCATCAGGTCGCCCCTCTCGCCTCGGCCATCTGGTCGCCCGCAATTCTTTCCTATGGGGCGACTAGATGGCCGGACTTCCCTGGAAGTCCCTATGAGGTGCCATTCGCCTCCCGGATCCCATCCTGGGCTCCAGGAGGTCGGGCACTTTTGTGCCCTGGGTCCCCTCTGTCACCTCGAGTGCACGGATTACAAGAAAGGGGGGTAATTTTCCTCCGGATTAGTACGTGCAAGGGTATGCCCAAACACCCTCCCGGGGCTGGTGGTCCCTTCTGGGGACCAGATGAGCGATGCCCGGGCAGCACCTCCCAGGCATTCGGGGCTCCCTCCTCCGGGCCGCAGAGTGGGAAAGTACCCGGGACGGGCTCCATTGGTCCCGGGCCCTGGAGCCCCGGAGCCCTGGAGCCCTGCTGCCCTGGAGCCCTGCAGCACTGGAGCCCTGGAGCCCTGGAGCCCTGGAGCCCTGCAGCCCCGGAGCCCTGCAGCCCCCGAGCCGTGGAGCCCTGCAGTCCCCGAGCCCTGCATCCCTGCAGCCCCAGGGCCCCGGAGCCCCGGAGCCCTGGAGCCCTGCAGCTCCTGAGCCCTAAAGGCCCGGGGCAGGCAGATTGGCGTCATTTCGGTCCCGGCCATCTGGTCGCCCCTCTCGCCACGGCCATCTGGTCGCCCGCAATGCTTTCCTATGGGGCGACTAGATGGCCGGACTTCCCTGGAAGTCCCTATGAGGTGCCATTCGCCTCCCGGATCCCATCCTGGGCTCCAGGAGGTCGGGCACTTTTGTGCCCTGGGTCCCCTCTGTCACCTCGAGTGCACGGATTACAAGAAAGGGGGGTAATTTTCCTCCAGATTAGTAGGTGCAAGGGTATGCCCAAACACCCTCCCGGGGCTGGTGGTTCCCTGCTGGGGACCAGATGAGCGATGCCCGGGCAGCACCTCACAGGCATTCGGGGCTCCCTCCTCCGGGCCGCAGAGTGGGAAAGTACCCGGGACGGGCTCCATGGGTCCCGGAGCCCCGGAGCCCTGGAGCCCTGCTGCCCTGAAGCCCCAGAGCCCTGGAGCCCTGCAGCCCTGGAGCCCTGAAGCCCTGGAGCCCTGGAGCCCTGGAGCCCTGCAGCCCCCCGAGCCGTGGAGCCCTGCAGTCCCCGAGCCCTGCATCCCTGCAGCCCCAGAGCCCCAGAGCCCCGGAGCCCTGGAGCCCTGCAGCTCCTGAGCCCTAAAGGCCCGGGGCAGGCAGATTGGCGTCATTTCGGTCCCGGCCATCTGGTCGCCCCTCTCGCCACGGCCATCTGGTCGCCCGCAATGCTTTCCTATGGGGCGACTAGATGGCCGGACTTCCCTGGAAGTCCCTATGAGATGCCATTCGCCTCCCGGATCCCAGCCAGGGCTCCAGGAGGTCGGGCACGTTCGTGCCCTGGGTCCCCTCTGTCACCTCGAGTGCACATATTACAAGAAAGGGGGGTAATTTTCCTCCGGATTAGTAGGTGCAAGGGTATGCCCAAACACCCTCCCAGGCCTGGTGGTTCCTTGCTGGGGACCAGATGGGCGATGCCCGGGGAACACCTCCCAGGCATCCGGGGCTCCCTCCTCCGGGCCGCAGAGTGGCAAAGTACCCGGGATAGGCTCCATGGGTCCTGGGCCCTGGAGCCCTGGAGCCCTGCTGCCCTGGAGCCCAGCAACCTTGGAGCCCTGGAGCCCCGGAGCCCTGCAGCCCCCCGAGCCGTGAAGCCCTGCAGTCCCCGAGCCCTGCAGCCCCGGAGCCCCGGAGCCCTGCAGCTCCTGAGCCCTACAGGCCCGAGGCAGGCAGATGGGCGTCCTTTCGGTCCCGGCCATCAGGTCGCCCCTCTCGCCTCGGCCATCTGGTCGGCCGCAATTCTTTCCTATGGGGCGACTAGATGGCCGGAGTTCCCTGGAAGTCCTTATGAGGTGCCATTCGCCTCCCGGATCCCATCCTGGGCTCCAGGAGGTTGGGCACTTTTGTGCCCTGGGTCCCCTCTGTCACCTCGAGTGCACAGATTACAAGAAAGGGGGGTAATTTTCCTCCGGATTAGTAGGTGCAGGGGTATGCCCAAACACCCTCCCGGGGCTGGTGGTTCCCTGCTGGGGACCAGATGAGCGATGCCCGGGCAGCACCTCCCAGGCATTCGGGGCTCCCTCCTTCGGGCCGCAGAGTGGGAAAGTACCCGGGACGGGCTCCATGGGTCCCGGGCCATGGAGGCCCGAAACCTTGGAGCCCAGCAGCCCAGCAGCCCCGGAGGCCTGGAGCAATGGAGCCCCGGAACCCTGCTGCCCTGGAGCCCCCGAGCCCTGGAGCCCTGCAGCCCTGCAGCCCCGGAGCCCTGCAGCCCCCCGAGCCTTGGAGCCCTGCAGTCCCCGAGCCCTGCATCCCTGCAGCCCCAGAGCCCCGGAGGCCCGGAGGCACAGAGCCCCGGAGCCCCAGAGCCCCGAGCTGGGTGCTCGGGCCCTGGGCCCTGTCCCCCGGCCTGCTGCACTGCCAAGAGCCCAGGTCGGGGTTCCGTTGTGCCCGGGCAGTCCTCCCTGCTTGTCAAAGTGCCAGGGGGCCCCGGGTCGGAGGGCCTGTCGGGGCCCCCTGGGAGCCTCCATGGCTGGGGCCCAGCTGGGGCTTTGGGGCTCTGGGCCTCCGGTCGGCCATGCCGCGGAGCCCGCTGACTCCTTCGTTGGGGCACAGGGTGTCCAGACGGCTCCTCTTTCATCTGGTCGCCCCGATTCCCTCGGCCATCTGGTCGACCACAATGCTTTCCTATGGGGCGACCAGATGACCGAACTTCCCTGGAAGTCCCGATGAGGTGCCATTCGCCTCCCGGATCCCAGCCAGGGCTCCAGGAGGTCGGGCTCGTTCGTCGCTTGGGTCCCCTATGTGACCTCGAGTGCACAGATTACAAGAAAGGGGGGTAATGTTCCTCCGGATTACTAGGGAGAGGGTCAGTCAGACCTCCGGAGATTCTGAATCAGGGGAAAGCAGCCCTGGGGCCTGCCCGCCGGGGCCCCCATGTCCTGGGGACACTCTTGCCTCTCAGCCCATTGCCGATGGTCCTTTTTCACCGAGTTTGAGGGGGAAGGTGTCCCGGGGCCCAGGGACGCTTCTGCCTCTCTGCCCCTTGCCGATGGTCGTTTTTCTCCGAGTTCGATGGTTGTTTTTCTCCGAGTTTGATCAGGCAGACTTCCATGAGGTCTGGCCATGCTGAGAGGGGAAAGGCGTCCCAGGGCCCACCTGCCAGGGGCCCCCAGGGGCCCGGGGAAGCTTCTGCCTCTCAGCCCCTTGCCGATGTTTGTTTTTCTCCGAGTTCGATGGTAGTTTTTCTCCGAGTTTGATCAGGCAGACTTCCATGAGGTCTGGCCATGCTGAGAGGGGGAAGGCGTCCCGGGGCCCACCCGCCAGGGGCCCCCAGGGGCCCGGGGACGCTTCTGCCTCTCAGCCCCTTGCCGATGGTCGTTTTTATCAGGGTTCGATGGTCGTTTTTCTAAGAGTTTGATGAGGCAGACTTCCATGAGGTCTGGCCATGCTGAGAGGGGGAAGGCGTCCCGGGTCGACCCGCCAGGGGCCCCCAGGGGCCTGGGGACGCTTCTGCCTCTCGGCCCCTTGCCGATGGTCGTTTTTCTCCGAGTTCGATCAGGCATACCTCCGTGAGGTCTGGCCATGCTGAGAGGGGAAAGGCGTCCCAGGGCCCGCCTGCCAGGGGCCCCCAGGGGCCCGGGAACAATCCTGCCTCTCGGCCCCTTGTCGATGGTCGTTTATATCAGGGTTCGATGGTCGTTTTTCTAAGAGTTTGATGAGGCAGACTTCTATGACGTCTGGCCATGCTGAGAGGGGGAAGGCATCCCGGGGTCCACCCGCCAGGGGCCCCCAGGGGCCCGGGACGCTTCTGCCTCTCAGCCCCTTGCCGATGGTCGTTTTTCTCCGAGTTCGATGGTCGTTTTTCTCCGAGTTTGATCAGGCAGACTTCCATGAGGTCTGGCCATGCTGAGAGGGGGGATGCGTCCCGGGGCCCACCCGCCAGGGGCCCCCAGGGGCCCGGGGACGCTTCTGCCTCTCAGCCCCTTGCCGATGGTCGTTTTTCTCCGAGTTTGATCAGGCATACCTCTGTGAGGTCTGGCCTTGCTGAGAGGGAAAAGGAGTCCTGGGGCCCGCCAGCCAGGGGCCCCCAGGGGCCCGGGGACGCTTCTGCCTCTCAGCCCCTTGCCGATGGTTGTTTTTCTCCGAGTTTGATGGTCGTTTTTCTCCGAGTTTGATCAGGCAGACTTCCATGAGGTCTGGCCATGGTGAGAGGGGGGAAGCGTCCCGGGGCCCACCCGCCAGGGGCCCCCAGGGGCCCGGGGACGCTTCTGCCTCTCAGCCCCTTGCCGATGGTCGTTTTTCTCCGAGTTTGATCAGGTATACCTCCGTGAGGTCTGGCCATGCTGAGAGGGGAAAGGCGTCCCGGGGGCTGCCAGGGACCCCCAGGGGCCCGGGGACGCTTCTGCCTCTCAGCCCCTTGCCGATGGTCGTTTTTCTCCGAGTTCGATGGTTGTTTTTCTCCGAGTTTGATCAGGCATACCTCCGTGAGGTCTGGCCATGCTGAGAGGGGAAAGGCGTCCCAGGGCCCGCCTGCCAGGGGCCCCCAGGGGCCCGGGGAAGCTTCTGCCTCTCAGCCCCTTGCCGATGTTTGTTTTTCTCCGAGTTCGATGGTAGTTTTTCTCCGAGTTTGATCAGGCAGACTTCCATGAGGTCTGGCCATGCTGAGAGGGGGAAGGCGTCCTGGGGCCCACCCGCCAGGGGCCCCCAGGGGCCCGGGGAAGCTTCTGCCTCTCAGCCCCTTGCCGATGGTCGTTTTTCTCCGAGTTCGATCAGGCATACCTCCGTGAGGTCTGGCCATGCTGAGAGGGGAAAGGCGTCCCAGGGCCCGCCTGCCAGGGGCCCCCAGGGGCCCAGGGAAGCTTCTGCCTCTCAGCCCCTTGCCGATGTTTGTTTTTCTCCGAGTTCGATGGTAGTTTTTCTCCGAGTTTGATCAGGCAGACTTCCATGAGGTCTGGCCATGCTGAGAGGGGGAAGGCGTCCCGGGGCCCACCCGCCAGGGGCCCCCAGGGGCCCGGGGACGCTTCTGCCTCTCAGCCCCTTGCCGATGGTCGTTTTTATCAGGGTTCGATGGTCGTTTTTCTAAGAGTTTGATGAGGCAGACTTCCATGAGGTCTGGCCATGCTGAGAGGGGGAAGGCGTCCTGGGGCCGACCCGCCAGGGGCCCCCAGGGGCCCGGGGACGCTTCTGCCTCTCAGCCCCTTGCCGATGGTCGTTTTTCTCCAAGTTCGATCAGGCATACCTCCGTGAGGTCTGGCCATGCTGAGAGGGGAAAGGCGTCCCAGGGCC
The DNA here is from genome assembly GCF_964263255.1 of Lissotriton vulgaris. Lineage (NCBI taxonomy): Eukaryota > Metazoa > Chordata > Amphibia > Caudata > Salamandridae > Lissotriton > Lissotriton vulgaris. The sequence continues at coordinate 539,221,034 of NC_141693.1, read as the reverse complement.
CGCCTGCCAGGGGCCCCCAGGGGCCCGGGAACAATCCTGCCTCTCAGCCCCTTGCCGATGGTCCGTTTTCTCCGAGTTTGATCAGGCACAGACCTCCGTGAGGTCTGGCCATGCTGAGGGGGGGAAGGTGTCCTGGGGACCGCCTGCCAGGGGCCCCCAGGGGCCCGTGGACACTTCTGCCTCTTGGCCCCTTGCCGATGGTTGTTTTTTCCGAGTTTGATCAGGCAGACTTCCATGAGGTCCGGCCATGCTGAGAGGAGGGGAGGCATCCCGGGGCCTGCCTGCCAGGGGCCCCCAAGATCCCGAGGACGCTCCTGCCTCTCAGCCCCTTGCCGATGGTCGTTTTTCTCCAAATTTGATCAGGCATACCTCCGTGAGGTCTGGCCATGCAGAGAGGGGAAGGTCGTCCTGGGGCCCACCCGCCAGGGGCCCCCAGGGGCCCGTGGACGCTTCTGCCTCTCGGCCCCTTGTTGATGGTTGTTTTTATCAGGGTTCAATGGTCGTTTTTCTCCGAGTTTGATCAGGCAGACTTCCATGAGGTGTGGCCATTCTTAGAGGCGTAAGGCATCCCGGGGTCCGCCAGCCAGGGGCACTCAGGGGCCCGGGGACGCTCCTGCCTCTCAGCCCCTTGCCGATGGTCCTTTTTCTCCGAGTTTGATCAGGCGCATGTTCGTGGGGCACCCGGTGCTAAATCATTCGTAGACGATCTGGGTCAGGGTTTCGTAAGTAGCAGAGAAGCTACCTCGCTGCGATCTATTGAAAGTCATCCTCTGAGCCAAGCTTTTGTCTCTTTCCGTGCGTGGGCGCCCGTGGAAGCCTCCCTCCATCACACCCAGGGGTGGGTCCCTCTGCCGCCTGGCCGGCGGGAGGGATGTGGAGGGGTAACGTGGGCCTGTGGGGGAGGCTGCCTCCACCACGTGCCCTTCAGCAGGGGGGCCTCCCCCTCCCGTCCCTGCCCCACCGGGGTGCGGGGATGGGGGCCACACCTTCCCTTGCGGGTCAGCAGGGTGACCAGATGGCCTGGGCCGCCGCCGGCCGGGCCTCCGCTTCCCACTGCTGCATGGGCAAGTCGAGCAGGGAGGCAAACAGCAGCAGCGCCTGGCCACCCTCGCTGGACTGCAAGGGCGACTGGGTACAGCATCCTCCCAGGCCATCCGGGCGCTGGGTCGTCCTGGGTCATCTGGCTGCCTGGCTGCGCGACCAGATTGCCCTGCGGGCAGGGTGACCAGATGGCCCTGTGGGCTGGGCGACCAGATGGCCCTGCGGGCTGGCGGCCGGGCTAACTCCAACTTTTGTCCTTTCCCTAGGTTCTGTAAGCCCCCACTACGTGGGGGCTTAATAGTCAACAAAAATGGGCTCCCCGGGCAGGCCGTCGGGGAGAGGACGTGGCCTGGGCTTAACCCTCCTTGGTTCCGGCCCAGGGTCTGGGTGCTGGGGACAGGGGGGTCCACCGGGAGGCTCTCCCCGGGCCCGGCTAGGGTTGGTAGGCTGGGCCTGGGGCCTGAGCTCCGTCCTGCAAGCCGGCCGAGGTTCCGGGCGTTCATCGGGGCCAAGGGAGGCTCTCCCCGGGCTGGCTAGGGTTTCGGAAGCAGGGACCGGGCCCGGGGCTTGAGCTCCGTCCGGTAGGCTATGGGGTTGCTGGAGCCTCCCCGTCCCGCAAGCCGGCCGAGGTTCCGGGCGTTCATCAGGGCCAAGGGAGGCTCTCCCCGGCCTGGCTAGGGTTTTGGAAGCAGGGACCGGGAGCGGGCCCGGGGCTTGAGCTCCGTACGGCCGGCCATGGGTTTGCTGGAGCTTCCCCGTCCTGCAAGCCGGCCGGGGTTCCAGGCGTTCATCCGAGCCAAGGGAGGCTCTTTCTCCGGCCTGGCTAGGGTTTCAGAAGCAGGGACCGGGAGCAGGCCCGGGGCTTGAGCCCCGTCCGGCAGGGCCTGGTGGTGTGGCAATACCCCTCCGTCCTGCAGCCCTGGAGCCCCCGGAACCCTGGAGCCCCCGGAGCACTACAGCCCCTGGAGCCCTGGAGCCCCCCTGGAGCCCTGCAGCCCTGCAGCCCTGCAGCCCCGGAGCCCGGGAGCCATGGAGCCCCCGAGGAGCCCTGCAGCCCCCGAGGAGCCCTGCAGCCCCGGAGCCCTGCAGCCCTGGAGCACCCGGAGCCCTGGAGCCCCCGGAGCCCTACAGCCCCTGGAGCCCAGGAGCCCCCCCGGAGCCCTGCAGCCCTGAAGCCCTGCAGCCCTGGAGCCCGGGATCCCTGGGCCCCCGAGGAGCCCTGCAGCCCCGGAGCCCTGCATGCCCGGGGCAGGCAGATTGGAGTCATTTCGGTCCCGGCCATCTGGTCGCCCCTCTCGCCTCGGCCATCTGGTCGCCCAAAATGCTTTTCTATGGGGCGACTAGATGGCCGGACTTCCCTGGAAGTCCCTATGAGATGCCATTCGCCTCCAGGATCCGAGCCAGGGCTCCAGGAGGTCGGGCACGTTTGCGCCCTGGGTCCCCTCTGTCACCTCGAGTGCACAGATTACAAGAAAGGGGGGTAATTTTCCTCCGGATTAGTAGGTGCAAGGGTATGCCCAAACACCCTCCCAGGTCTGGTGGTTCCCTGCTGGGGACCAGATGGGCGATGCCCGGGGAACACCTCCCAGGCATCCGGGGCTCCCTCCTCCAGGGCGCAGAGTGGCAAAGTACCCGGGACGGGCTCCATGGGTCCTGGGCCCTGGAGCCCTGGAGCCCTGCTGCCCTGGATCCCAGCAGCCCCGGAGCCCTGCAGCCCTGGATCCCTGGAGCCCTGGAGCCACGGAGCCCTGCAGCCCCCCGAGCCGTGGAGCCCTGCAGTCCCCGAGCCCTGCAGCCCCGGAGCTCCGGAGCCCTGCAGCTCCTGAGCCCTACAGGCCGAGGCAGGCAGATTGGCGTCCTTTCAGTCCCGGCCATCAGGTCGCCCCTCTCGCCTCGGCCATCTGGTCGCCCGCAATTCTTTCCTATAAGGGGGACTAGATGGCCGGACTTCCCTGGAAGTCCCTATGAGGTGCCATTCGCCTCCCGGATCCCATCCTGGGCTCCAGGAGGTCGGGCACTTTTGTGCCCTGGGTCCCCTCTGTCACCTCGAGTGCACGGATTACAAGAAAGGGGGGTAATTTTCCTCCGGGTTAGTAGGTGCAAGGGTATGCCCAAACACCCTCCCGGGGCTGGTGGTTCCCTGCTGGGGACCAGATGAGCGATTCCCGGGCAGCACCTCCCAGGCATTCGGGGCTCCCTCCTCCGGGCCGCAGAGTGGGAAAGTACCCGGGACGGGCTCCATGGGTCCTGGGCCCTGGAGCCCCGGAGCCCCGGAGCCCTGGAGCCCTGCTGCCCTGAAGCCCTGGAGCCCTGCAGCCCTGGAGCCCTGCAGCCCCGGAGCCCTGCAGCCCCCAGAGCCGTGGAGCCCTGCAGTCCCCGAGCCCTGCATCCCTGCAGCCCCAGAGCCCCGGAGCCCCGGAGCCCCGGAGCCCCGGAGCCCTGGAGCCATGCAGCTCCTGAGCCCTAAAGGCCCGGGGCAGGCAGATTGGTGTCATTTCGGTCCCGGCCATCAGGTCGCCCCTCTCACCACGGCCATCTGGTCGCCCGCAATGCTTTCCTATGGGGCGACTAGATGGCCGGACTTCCCTGGAAGTCCCTATGAGGTGCCATTCACCTCCCGGATCCCATCCTGGGCTCCAGGAGGTCGGGCACTTTTGTGCCCTGGGTCCCCTCTGTCACCTCGAGTGCTTGATTACAAGAAAGGGGGGTAATTTTCCTCCGGATTAGTAGGTGCAAGGGTATGCCCAAACACCCTCCCGGGGCTGGTGGTTCCCTGCTGGGGACCAGATGAGCGGTGCCCGGGCAGCACCTCCCAGGCATCCGGGGCTCCCTCCTCCGGGCCGCAGAGTGGGAAAGTACCCAGGACGGGCTCCATGGGTCCTGGGCCCTGGAGCGCCGGAGCCCTGGAGCCCTGCTGCCCTGAAGCCCCAGAGCCCTGGAGCCCTGCAGCCCTGGAGCCCTGCAGCCCCGGAGCCCTGCAGCCCCCAGAGCCGTGGAGCCCTGCAGTCCCCGAGCCCTGCATCCCTGCAGCCCCAGAGCCCCGGAGCCCCGGAGCCCTGGAGCCCTGCAGCTCCTGAGCCCTAAAGGCCCGGGGCAGGCAGATTGGCGTCATTTCGGTCCCGGCCATCTGGTCGGCCTTCTCGCCACGGCCATCTGGTCGCCCGCAATGCTTTCCTATGGGGCGACTAGATGGCCGGACTTCCCTGGAAGTCCCTATGAGATGCCATTCGCCTCCCGGATCCCAGCCAGGGCTCCAGGAGGTCGGGCACGTTCGTGCCCTGGGTCCCCTCTGTCACCTCGAGTGCACAGATTACAAGAAAGGGGGGTAATTTTCCTCCGGATTAGTAGGTGCAAGGGTATGCCCAAACACCCTCCCAGGTCTGGTGGTTCCCTGCTGGGGACCAGATGGGCGATGCCCGGGGAACACCTCCCAGGCATCCGGGGCTCCCTCCTCCGGGCCGCAGAGTGGCAAAGTACCCGGGATAGGCTCCATGGGTCCTGGGCCCTGGAGCCCTGCTGCCCTGGAGCCCAGCAGCCCTGGAGCCCCGGAGCCCTGCAGCCCTGGAGCCCTGGAGCCCTGGAGCCCTGGAGCCCCGGAGCCCTGCAGCCCCCCAAGCCGTGGAGTCCTGCAGTCCCGAGCCCTGCAGCCCCGGAGCCCTGCAGCTCCTGAGCCCTACAGGCCCGAGGCAGGCAGATTGGCGTTCTTTCGGTCCGGGCCATCAGGTCGCCCCTCTCGCCTCGGCCATCTGGTCGCCCGCAATTCTTTCCTATGGGGCGACTAGATGGCCGGACTTCCCTGGAAGTCCCTATGAGGTGCCATTCGCCTCCCGGATCCCATCCTGGGCTCCAGGAGGTCGGGGACTTTTGTGCCCTGGGTCCCCTCTGTCACCTCGAGTGCACGGATTACAAGAAAGGGGGGTAATTTTCCTCCGGATTAGTACGTGCAAGGGTATGCCCAAACACCCTCCCGGGGCTGGTGGTCCCTGCTGGGGACCAGATGAGCGATGCCCGGGCAGCACCTCCCAGGCATTCAGGGCTCCCTCCTCCGGGCCGCAGAGTGGGAAAGTACCCGGGACGGGCTCCATGGGTCCCGGGCCCTGGAGCCCCGGAGCCCTGGAGTCCTGCTGCCCTGAAGCCCCAGAGCCCTGGAGCCCTTTAGCACTGGAGCCCTGGAGCCCTGGAGCCCTGCAGCCCCGGAGCCCTGCAGCCCCCCGAGCCGTGGAGCCCTGCAGTCCCCGAGCCCTGCATCCCTGCAGCCCCAGAGCCCCGGAGCCCTGGAACCCTGCAGCTCCTGAGCCCTAAAGGCCCGGGGCAGGCAGATTGGCGTCATTTCGGTCCCGGCCATCTGGTCGCCCCTCTCGCCACGGCCATCTGGTCACCCGCAATGCTTTCCTATGGGGCGACTAGATGGCCGGATTTCCCTGGAAGTCCCTATGAGATGCCATTCGCCTCCCGGATCCGAGACAGGGCTCCAGGAGGTCGGGCACGTTTGCGCCCTGGGTCCCCTCTGTCACCTCGAGTGCACAGATTACAAGAAAGGGGGGTAATTTTCCTCCGGATTAGTAGGTGCAAGGGTATGCCCAAACACCCTCCCAGGTCTGGTGGTTCCCTGCTGGGGACCAGATGGGCGATGCCCGGGAACACCTCCCAGGCATCCGGGGCTCCCTCCTCCAGGCCGCAGAGTGGCAAAGTACCCGGGAAAGGCTCCATTGGTCCTGGGCCCTGGAGCCCTGGAGCACTGCTGCCCTGGAGCCCAGCAGCCCCGGAGCCCTGCAGCCCTGGAGCCCTGGAGCTCTGGAGCCCCGGAGCCCTGCAGCCCCCCGAGCCGTGGAGTCCTGCATTCCCCGAGCCCTGCAGCCCCGGAGCCCTGCAGCTCCTGAGCCCTACAGGCCCGAGGCAGGCAGATTGGCGTCCTTTCGGTCCCGGGCATCAGGTCGCCCCTCTCGCCTCGGCCATCTGGTCGCCCGCAATTCTTTCCTATGGGGCGACTAGATGTCCGGACTTCCCTGGAAGTCCCTATGAGGTGCCATTCGCCTCCCTGATCCCATCCTGGGCTCCAGGAGGTCGGGCACTTTTGTGCCCTGGGTCCCCTCTGTCACCTCGAGTGCACGGATTACAAGAAAGGGGGGTAATTTTCCTCCGGATTAGTACGTGCAAGGGTATGCCCAAACACCCTCCCGGGGCTGGTGGTCCCTGCTGGGGACCAGATGAGCGATGCCCGGGCAGCACCTCCCAGGCATTCGGGGCTCCCTCCTCCGGGCCGCAGAGTGGGAAAGTACCCGGGACGGGCTCCATGGGTCCCGGGCCCTGGAGCCCCGTAGCCCTGGAGCCCTGCTGCCCTGAAGCCCCAGAGCCCTGGAGCCCTGCAGCACTGGAGCCCTGGAGCCCTGGAGCCCTGGAGCCCTGCAGCCCCGGAGCCCTGCAGCCCCCCGAGCCGTGGAGCCCTGCAGTCCCCAAGCCCTGCATCCCTGCAGCCCCAGGGCCCCGGAGCCCCGGAGCCCTGGAGCCCTGCAGCTCCTGAGCCCTAAAGGCCCGGGGCAGGCAGATTGGCGTCATTTCGGTCCCGGCCATCTGGTCGCCCCTCTCGCCACGGCCATCTGGTCGCCCGCAATGCTTTCCTATGGGGCGACTAGATGGCCGGATTTCCCTGGAAGTCCCTATGAGATGCCATTCGCCTCCCGGATCCGAGACAGGGCTCCAGGAGGTCGGGCACGTTTGCGCCCTGGGTCCCCTCTGTCACCTCGAGTGCACAGATTACAAGAAAGGGGGGTAATTTTCCTCCGGATTAGTAGGTGCAAGGGTATGCCCAAACACCCTCCCAGGTCTGGTGGTTCCCTGCTGGGGACCAGATGGGCGATGCCCGGGGAACAACTCCCAGGCATCCGGGGCTCCCTCCTCCAGGGCGCAGAGTGGCAAAGTACCCGGGATAGGCTCCATGGGTCCTGGGCCCTGGAGCCCTGGAGCCCTGCTGCCCTGGAGCCCAGCAGCCCCGGAGCCCTGCAGCCCTGCAGCCCTGGAGCCCTGGAGCCCCGAAGCCCTGCGGCCCCCCGAGCCGTGGAGCCCTGCAGTCCCCGAGCCCTGCAGCCCCGGAGCTCCGGAGCCCTGCAGCTCCTGAGCCCTACAGGCCCGAGGCAGGCAGATTGGCGTCCTTTCGGTCCCGGCCATCAGGTCGCCCCTCTCGCCTCGGCCATCTGGTCGCCCGCAATTCTTTTCTATGGGGCGACTAGATGGCCGGACTTCCCTGGAAGTCCCTATGAGGTGCCATTCGCCTCCCGGATCCCATCCTGGGCTCCAGGAGGTCGGGCACTTTTGTGCCCTGGGTCCCCTCTGTCACCTCGAGTGCACGGATTACAAGAAAGGGGGGTAATTTTCCTCCGGATTAGTAGGTGCAAGGGTATGCCCAAACACCCTCCCGGGGCTGGTGGTTCCCTGCTGGGGACCAGATGAGCGATGCCCGGGCAGCACCTCCCAGGCATTCGGGGCTCCCTCCTCCGGGCCGCAGAGTGGGAAAGTACCAGGGACGGGCTCCCTGGGTCCTGGGCCCTGGAGCCCCGGAGCCCCGGAGCCCTGCTGCCCTGAAGCCCCAGAGCCCTGGAGCCCCGCAGCCCTGGAGCCCTGCAGCCCCCAGAGCCGTGGAGCCCTGCAGTCCCCGAGCCCTGCATCCCTGCAGCCCCAGAGCCCCGGAGCCCCGGAGCCCTGGAGCCCTGCAGCTCCTGAGCCCTAAAGGCCCGGGGCAGGCAGATTGGCGTCATTTCGGTCCCGGCCATCTGGTCGCCCCTCTCGCCACGGCCATCTGGTCGCCCGCAATGCTTTCCTATGGGGCGACTAGATGGCCGGACTTCCCTGGAAGGCTCTATGAGATGCCATTCGCCTCCCGAATCCCAGCCAGGGCTCCAGGAGGTCGGGCACGTTTGCACCCTGGGTCCCCTCTGTCACCTCGAGTGCACAGATTACAAGAAAGGGGGGTAATTTTCCTCCGGATTAGTAGGTGCAAGGGTATGCCCAAACACCCTCCCAGGTCTGGTAGTTCCCTGCTGGGGACCAGATGGGCGATGCCCGGGGAACACCTCCCAGGCATAAAGGGCTCCCTCCTCCGGGCCGCAGAGTGGCAAAGTACCAGGGATAGGCTCCATGGGTCCTGGGCCCTGGAGCCCTGGAGCCCTGCTGCCCTGGAGCACAGCAGCCCCGGAGCCCTGCAGCCCTGGAGCCCTGGAGCCCTGGAGCCCTGGAGCCCTGGAGCCCCGGAGCCCTGCAGCCCCCCGAGCCGTGGAGCCCTGCAGTCCCCGAGCCCTGCAGCCCCGGAGCCCCGGAGCCCTGCAGCTCCTGAGCCCTACAGGCCCGAGGCAGGCAGATTGGCGTCCTTTCGGTCCCGGCCATCAGGTCGCCCCTCTCGCCTCGGCCTTCTGGTCGCCCGCAATTCTTTCCTATGGGGCGACTAGATGGCCGGACTTCCCTGGAAGTCCCTATGAGATGCCATTCGCCTCCCGGATCCCAGCCAGGGCTCCAGGAGGTCGGGCACGTTCGTGCCCTGGGTCCCCTCTGTCACCTCGAGTGCACAGATTACAAGAAAGGGGGGTAATTTTCCTCCGGATTAGTAGGTGCAAGGGTATGCCCAAACACCCTCCCAGGTCTGGTGGTTCCCTGCTGGGGACCAGATGGGCGATGCCCGGGGAACACCTCCCAGGCATCCGGGGCTCCCTCCTCTGGGCCGCAGAGTGGCAAAGTACCCGGGATAGGCTCCATGGGTCCTGGGCCCTGGAGCCCTGCTGCCCTGGAGCCCAGCAGCCCTGGAGCCCCGGAGCCCTGCAGCCCTGGAGCCCTGGAGCCCTGGAGCTCTGGAGCCCTGGAGCCCCGGAGCCCTGCAGCCCCCCGAGCCGTGGAGTCCTGCAGTCCCGAGCCCTGCAGCCCCGGAGCCCTGCAGCTCCTGAGCCCTACAGGCCCGAGGCAGGCAGATTGGCGTCCTTTCGGTCCCGGCCATCAGGTCGCCACTCTCGCCTCGGCCATCTGGTCGCCTGCTATTCTTTCCTATGGGGCGACTAGATGGCCGGACTTCCCTGGAAGTCCCTATGAGGTGCCATTCGCCTCCCGGATCCCATCCTGGGCTCCAGGAGGTCGGGCACTTTTGTGCCCTGGGTCCCCTCTGTCACCTCGAGTGCACGGATTACAAGAAAGGGGGGTAATTTTCCTCCGGATTAGTACGTGCAAGGGTATGCCCAAACACCCTCCCGGGGCTGGTGGTCCCTGCTGGGGACCAGATGAGCGATGCCCGGGCAGCACCTCCCAGGCATTCGGGGCTCCTTCCTCCGGGCCGCAGAGTGGGAAAGTACCCGGGACGGGCTCCATGGGTCCCGGGCCCTGGAGCCCCGGAGCCCTGGAGCCCTGCTGCCCTGAAGCCCCAGAGCCCTGGAGCCCTTTAGCACTGGAGCCCTGGAGCCCTGGAGCCCTGCAGCCCCGGAGCCCTGCAGCCCCCCGAGCCGTGGAGCCCTGCAGTCCCCGAGCCCTGCATCCCTGCAGCCCCAGAGCCCCGGAGCCCCGGAGCCCTGGAGCCCTGCAGCTCCTGAGCCCTAAAGGCCCGGGGCAGGCAGATTGGCGTCATTTCGGTCCCGGCCATCTGGTCGCCCCTCTCGCCACGGCCATCTGGTCGCCCGCAATGCTTTCCTATGGGGCGACTAGATGGCCGGATTTCCCTGGAAGTCCCTATGAGATGCCATTCGCCTCCCGGATCCGAGACAGGGCTCCAGGAGGTCGGGCACGTTTGCGCCCTGGGTCCCCTCTGTCACCTCGAGTGCACAGATTACAAGAAAGGGGGGTAATTTTCCTCCGGATTAGTAGGTGCAAGGGTATGCCCAAACACCCTCCCAGGTCTGGTGGTTCCCTGCTTGGGACCAGATGGGCGATGCCCGGGAACACCTCCCAGGCATCCGGGGCTCCCTCCTCCGGGCCGCAGAGTGGCAAAGTACCCGGGAAAGGCTCCATGGGTCCTGGGCCCTGGAGCCCTGGAGCCCAGCAGCCCCGGAGCCCTGCAGCCCTGGAGCCCTGGAGCTCTGGAGCCCCGGAGCCCTGCAGCCTCCCGAGCCGTGGAGTCCTGTAGTCCCCGAGCCCTGCAGCCCCGGAGCCCTGCAGCTCCTGAGCCCTACAGGCCCGAGGCAGGCAGATTGGCGTCCTTTCGGTCCCGGGCATCAGGTCGCCCCTCTCGCCTCGGCCATCTGGTCGCCCGCAATTCTTTCCTATGGGGCGACTAGATGGCCGGACTTCCCTGGAAGTCCCTATGAGGTGCCATTCGCCTCCCGGATCCCATCCTGGGCTCCAGGAGGTCGGGCACTTTTGTGCCCTGGGTCCCCTCTGTCACCTCGAGTGCACGGATTACAAGAAAGGGGGGTAATTTTCCTCCGGATTAGTACGTGCAAGGGTATGCCCAAACACCCTCCCGGGGCTGGTGGTCCCTTCTGGGGACCAGATGAGCGATGCCCGGGCAGCACCTCCCAGGCATTCGGGGCTCCCTCCTCCGGGCCGCAGAGTGGGAAAGTACCCGGGACGGGCTCCATTGGTCCCGGGCCCTGGAGCCCCGGAGCCCTGGAGCCCTGCTGCCCTGGAGCCCTGCAGCACTGGAGCCCTGGAGCCCTGGAGCCCTGGAGCCCTGCAGCCCCGGAGCCCTGCAGCCCCCGAGCCGTGGAGCCCTGCAGTCCCCGAGCCCTGCATCCCTGCAGCCCCAGGGCCCCGGAGCCCCGGAGCCCTGGAGCCCTGCAGCTCCTGAGCCCTAAAGGCCCGGGGCAGGCAGATTGGCGTCATTTCGGTCCCGGCCATCTGGTCGCCCCTCTCGCCACGGCCATCTGGTCGCCCGCAATGCTTTCCTATGGGGCGACTAGATGGCCGGACTTCCCTGGAAGTCCCTATGAGGTGCCATTCGCCTCCCGGATCCCATCCTGGGCTCCAGGAGGTCGGGCACTTTTGTGCCCTGGGTCCCCTCTGTCACCTCGAGTGCACGGATTACAAGAAAGGGGGGTAATTTTCCTCCAGATTAGTAGGTGCAAGGGTATGCCCAAACACCCTCCCGGGGCTGGTGGTTCCCTGCTGGGGACCAGATGAGCGATGCCCGGGCAGCACCTCACAGGCATTCGGGGCTCCCTCCTCCGGGCCGCAGAGTGGGAAAGTACCCGGGACGGGCTCCATGGGTCCCGGAGCCCCGGAGCCCTGGAGCCCTGCTGCCCTGAAGCCCCAGAGCCCTGGAGCCCTGCAGCCCTGGAGCCCTGAAGCCCTGGAGCCCTGGAGCCCTGGAGCCCTGCAGCCCCCCGAGCCGTGGAGCCCTGCAGTCCCCGAGCCCTGCATCCCTGCAGCCCCAGAGCCCCAGAGCCCCGGAGCCCTGGAGCCCTGCAGCTCCTGAGCCCTAAAGGCCCGGGGCAGGCAGATTGGCGTCATTTCGGTCCCGGCCATCTGGTCGCCCCTCTCGCCACGGCCATCTGGTCGCCCGCAATGCTTTCCTATGGGGCGACTAGATGGCCGGACTTCCCTGGAAGTCCCTATGAGATGCCATTCGCCTCCCGGATCCCAGCCAGGGCTCCAGGAGGTCGGGCACGTTCGTGCCCTGGGTCCCCTCTGTCACCTCGAGTGCACATATTACAAGAAAGGGGGGTAATTTTCCTCCGGATTAGTAGGTGCAAGGGTATGCCCAAACACCCTCCCAGGCCTGGTGGTTCCTTGCTGGGGACCAGATGGGCGATGCCCGGGGAACACCTCCCAGGCATCCGGGGCTCCCTCCTCCGGGCCGCAGAGTGGCAAAGTACCCGGGATAGGCTCCATGGGTCCTGGGCCCTGGAGCCCTGGAGCCCTGCTGCCCTGGAGCCCAGCAACCTTGGAGCCCTGGAGCCCCGGAGCCCTGCAGCCCCCCGAGCCGTGAAGCCCTGCAGTCCCCGAGCCCTGCAGCCCCGGAGCCCCGGAGCCCTGCAGCTCCTGAGCCCTACAGGCCCGAGGCAGGCAGATGGGCGTCCTTTCGGTCCCGGCCATCAGGTCGCCCCTCTCGCCTCGGCCATCTGGTCGGCCGCAATTCTTTCCTATGGGGCGACTAGATGGCCGGAGTTCCCTGGAAGTCCTTATGAGGTGCCATTCGCCTCCCGGATCCCATCCTGGGCTCCAGGAGGTTGGGCACTTTTGTGCCCTGGGTCCCCTCTGTCACCTCGAGTGCACAGATTACAAGAAAGGGGGGTAATTTTCCTCCGGATTAGTAGGTGCAGGGGTATGCCCAAACACCCTCCCGGGGCTGGTGGTTCCCTGCTGGGGACCAGATGAGCGATGCCCGGGCAGCACCTCCCAGGCATTCGGGGCTCCCTCCTTCGGGCCGCAGAGTGGGAAAGTACCCGGGACGGGCTCCATGGGTCCCGGGCCATGGAGGCCCGAAACCTTGGAGCCCAGCAGCCCAGCAGCCCCGGAGGCCTGGAGCAATGGAGCCCCGGAACCCTGCTGCCCTGGAGCCCCCGAGCCCTGGAGCCCTGCAGCCCTGCAGCCCCGGAGCCCTGCAGCCCCCCGAGCCTTGGAGCCCTGCAGTCCCCGAGCCCTGCATCCCTGCAGCCCCAGAGCCCCGGAGGCCCGGAGGCACAGAGCCCCGGAGCCCCAGAGCCCCGAGCTGGGTGCTCGGGCCCTGGGCCCTGTCCCCCGGCCTGCTGCACTGCCAAGAGCCCAGGTCGGGGTTCCGTTGTGCCCGGGCAGTCCTCCCTGCTTGTCAAAGTGCCAGGGGGCCCCGGGTCGGAGGGCCTGTCGGGGCCCCCTGGGAGCCTCCATGGCTGGGGCCCAGCTGGGGCTTTGGGGCTCTGGGCCTCCGGTCGGCCATGCCGCGGAGCCCGCTGACTCCTTCGTTGGGGCACAGGGTGTCCAGACGGCTCCTCTTTCATCTGGTCGCCCCGATTCCCTCGGCCATCTGGTCGACCACAATGCTTTCCTATGGGGCGACCAGATGACCGAACTTCCCTGGAAGTCCCGATGAGGTGCCATTCGCCTCCCGGATCCCAGCCAGGGCTCCAGGAGGTCGGGCTCGTTCGTCGCTTGGGTCCCCTATGTGACCTCGAGTGCACAGATTACAAGAAAGGGGGGTAATGTTCCTCCGGATTACTAGGGAGAGGGTCAGTCAGACCTCCGGAGATTCTGAATCAGGGGAAAGCAGCCCTGGGGCCTGCCCGCCGGGGCCCCCATGTCCTGGGGACACTCTTGCCTCTCAGCCCATTGCCGATGGTCCTTTTTCACCGAGTTTGAGGGGGAAGGTGTCCCGGGGCCCAGGGACGCTTCTGCCTCTCTGCCCCTTGCCGATGGTCGTTTTTCTCCGAGTTCGATGGTTGTTTTTCTCCGAGTTTGATCAGGCAGACTTCCATGAGGTCTGGCCATGCTGAGAGGGGAAAGGCGTCCCAGGGCCCACCTGCCAGGGGCCCCCAGGGGCCCGGGGAAGCTTCTGCCTCTCAGCCCCTTGCCGATGTTTGTTTTTCTCCGAGTTCGATGGTAGTTTTTCTCCGAGTTTGATCAGGCAGACTTCCATGAGGTCTGGCCATGCTGAGAGGGGGAAGGCGTCCCGGGGCCCACCCGCCAGGGGCCCCCAGGGGCCCGGGGACGCTTCTGCCTCTCAGCCCCTTGCCGATGGTCGTTTTTATCAGGGTTCGATGGTCGTTTTTCTAAGAGTTTGATGAGGCAGACTTCCATGAGGTCTGGCCATGCTGAGAGGGGGAAGGCGTCCCGGGTCGACCCGCCAGGGGCCCCCAGGGGCCTGGGGACGCTTCTGCCTCTCGGCCCCTTGCCGATGGTCGTTTTTCTCCGAGTTCGATCAGGCATACCTCCGTGAGGTCTGGCCATGCTGAGAGGGGAAAGGCGTCCCAGGGCCCGCCTGCCAGGGGCCCCCAGGGGCCCGGGAACAATCCTGCCTCTCGGCCCCTTGTCGATGGTCGTTTATATCAGGGTTCGATGGTCGTTTTTCTAAGAGTTTGATGAGGCAGACTTCTATGACGTCTGGCCATGCTGAGAGGGGGAAGGCATCCCGGGGTCCACCCGCCAGGGGCCCCCAGGGGCCCGGGACGCTTCTGCCTCTCAGCCCCTTGCCGATGGTCGTTTTTCTCCGAGTTCGATGGTCGTTTTTCTCCGAGTTTGATCAGGCAGACTTCCATGAGGTCTGGCCATGCTGAGAGGGGGGATGCGTCCCGGGGCCCACCCGCCAGGGGCCCCCAGGGGCCCGGGGACGCTTCTGCCTCTCAGCCCCTTGCCGATGGTCGTTTTTCTCCGAGTTTGATCAGGCATACCTCTGTGAGGTCTGGCCTTGCTGAGAGGGAAAAGGAGTCCTGGGGCCCGCCAGCCAGGGGCCCCCAGGGGCCCGGGGACGCTTCTGCCTCTCAGCCCCTTGCCGATGGTTGTTTTTCTCCGAGTTTGATGGTCGTTTTTCTCCGAGTTTGATCAGGCAGACTTCCATGAGGTCTGGCCATGGTGAGAGGGGGGAAGCGTCCCGGGGCCCACCCGCCAGGGGCCCCCAGGGGCCCGGGGACGCTTCTGCCTCTCAGCCCCTTGCCGATGGTCGTTTTTCTCCGAGTTTGATCAGGTATACCTCCGTGAGGTCTGGCCATGCTGAGAGGGGAAAGGCGTCCCGGGGGCTGCCAGGGACCCCCAGGGGCCCGGGGACGCTTCTGCCTCTCAGCCCCTTGCCGATGGTCGTTTTTCTCCGAGTTCGATGGTTGTTTTTCTCCGAGTTTGATCAGGCATACCTCCGTGAGGTCTGGCCATGCTGAGAGGGGAAAGGCGTCCCAGGGCCCGCCTGCCAGGGGCCCCCAGGGGCCCGGGGAAGCTTCTGCCTCTCAGCCCCTTGCCGATGTTTGTTTTTCTCCGAGTTCGATGGTAGTTTTTCTCCGAGTTTGATCAGGCAGACTTCCATGAGGTCTGGCCATGCTGAGAGGGGGAAGGCGTCCTGGGGCCCACCCGCCAGGGGCCCCCAGGGGCCCGGGGAAGCTTCTGCCTCTCAGCCCCTTGCCGATGGTCGTTTTTCTCCGAGTTCGATCAGGCATACCTCCGTGAGGTCTGGCCATGCTGAGAGGGGAAAGGCGTCCCAGGGCCCGCCTGCCAGGGGCCCCCAGGGGCCCAGGGAAGCTTCTGCCTCTCAGCCCCTTGCCGATGTTTGTTTTTCTCCGAGTTCGATGGTAGTTTTTCTCCGAGTTTGATCAGGCAGACTTCCATGAGGTCTGGCCATGCTGAGAGGGGGAAGGCGTCCCGGGGCCCACCCGCCAGGGGCCCCCAGGGGCCCGGGGACGCTTCTGCCTCTCAGCCCCTTGCCGATGGTCGTTTTTATCAGGGTTCGATGGTCGTTTTTCTAAGAGTTTGATGAGGCAGACTTCCATGAGGTCTGGCCATGCTGAGAGGGGGAAGGCGTCCTGGGGCCGACCCGCCAGGGGCCCCCAGGGGCCCGGGGACGCTTCTGCCTCTCAGCCCCTTGCCGATGGTCGTTTTTCTCCAAGTTCGATCAGGCATACCTCCGTGAGGTCTGGCCATGCTGAGAGGGGAAAGGCGTCCCAGGGCCCGCCTGCCAGGGGCCCCCAGGGGCCCGGGAACAATCCTGCCTCTCAGCCCCTTGCCGATGGTCCGTTTTCTCCGAGTTTGATCAGGCACAGACCTCCGTGAGGTCTGGCCATGCTGAGGGGGGGAAGGTGTCCTGGGGACCGCCTGCCAGGGGCCCCCAGGGGCCCGTGGACACTTCTGCCTCTTGGCCCCTTGCCGATGGTTGTTTTTTCCGAGTTTGATCAGGCAGACTTCCATGAGGTCCGGCCATGCTGAGAGGAGGGGAGGCATCCCGGGGCCTGCCTGCCAGGGGCCCCCAAGATCCCGAGGACGCTCCTGCCTCTCAGCCCCTTGCCGATGGTCGTTTTTCTCCAAATTTGATCAGGCATACCTCCGTGAGGTCTGGCCATGCAGAGAGGGGAAGGTCGTCCTGGGGCCCACCCGCCAGGGGCCCCCAGGGGCCCGTGGACGCTTCTGCCTCTCGGCCCCTTGTTGATGGTTGTTTTTATCAGGGTTCAATGGTCGTTTTTCTCCGAGTTTGATCAGGCAGACTTCCATGAGGTGTGGCCATTCTTAGAGGCGTAAGGCATCCCGGGGTCCGCCAGCCAGGGGCACTCAGGGGCCCGGGGACGCTCCTGCCTCTCAGCCCCTTGCCGATGGTCCTTTTTCTCCGAGTTTGATCAGGCGCATGTTCGTGGGGCACCCGGTGCTAAATCATTCGTAGACGATCTGGGTCAGGGTTTCGTAAGTAGCAGAGAAGCTACCTCGCTGCGATCTATTGAAAGTCATCCTCTGAGCCAAGCTTTTGTCTCTTTCCGTGCGTGGGCGCCCGTGGAAGCCTCCCTCCATCACACCCAGGGGTGGGTCCCTCTGCCGCCTGGCCGGCGGGAGGGATGTGGAGGGGTAACGTGGGCCTGTGGGGGAGGCTGCCTCCACCACGTGCCCTTCAGCAGGGGGGCCTCCCCCTCCCGTCCCTGCCCCACCGGGGTGCGGGGATGGGGGCCACACCTTCCCTTGCGGGTCAGCAGGGTGACCAGATGGCCTGGGCCGCCGCCGGCCGGGCCTCCGCTTCCCACTGCTGCATGGGCAAGTCGAGCAGGGAGGCAAACAGCAGCAGCGCCTGGCCACCCTCGCTGGACTGCAAGGGCGACTGGGTACAGCATCCTCCCAGGCCATCCGGGCGCTGGGTCGTCCTGGGTCATCTGGCTGCCTGGCTGCGCGACCAGATTGCCCTGCGGGCAGGGTGACCAGATGGCCCTGTGGGCTGGGCGACCAGATGGCCCTGCGGGCTGGCGGCCGGGCTAACTCCAACTTTTGTCCTTTCCCTAGGTTCTGTAAGCCCCCACTACGTGGGGGCTTAATAGTCAACAAAAATGGGCTCCCCGGGCAGGCCGTCGGGGAGAGGACGTGGCCTGGGCTTAACCCTCCTTGGTTCCGGCCCAGGGTCTGGGTGCTGGGGACAGGGGGGTCCACCGGGAGGCTCTCCCCGGGCCCGGCTAGGGTTGGTAGGCTGGGCCTGGGGCCTGAGCTCCGTCCTGCAAGCCGGCCGAGGTTCCGGGCGTTCATCGGGGCCAAGGGAGGCTCTCCCCGGGCTGGCTAGGGTTTCGGAAGCAGGGACCGGGCCCGGGGCTTGAGCTCCGTCCGGTAGGCTATGGGGTTGCTGGAGCCTCCCCGTCCCGCAAGCCGGCCGAGGTTCCGGGCGTTCATCAGGGCCAAGGGAGGCTCTCCCCGGCCTGGCTAGGGTTTTGGAAGCAGGGACCGGGAGCGGGCCCGGGGCTTGAGCTCCGTACGGCCGGCCATGGGTTTGCTGGAGCTTCCCCGTCCTGCAAGCCGGCCGGGGTTCCAGGCGTTCATCCGAGCCAAGGGAGGCTCTTTCTCCGGCCTGGCTAGGGTTTCAGAAGCAGGGACCGGGAGCAGGCCCGGGGCTTGAGCCCCGTCCGGCAGGGCCTGGTGGTGTGGCAATACCCCTCCGTCCTGCAGCCCTGGAGCCCCCGGAACCCTGGAGCCCCCGGAGCACTACAGCCCCTGGAGCCCTGGAGCCCCCCTGGAGCCCTGCAGCCCTGCAGCCCTGCAGCCCCGGAGCCCGGGAGCCATGGAGCCCCCGAGGAGCCCTGCAGCCCCCGAGGAGCCCTGCAGCCCCGGAGCCCTGCAGCCCTGGAGCACCCGGAGCCCTGGAGCCCCCGGAGCCCTACAGCCCCTGGAGCCCTGGAGCCCCCCCCGGAGCCCTGCAGCCCTGAAGCCCTGCAGCCCTGGAGCCCGGGAGCCCTGGGCCCCCGAGGAGCCCTGCAGCCCCAGAGCCCTGCATGCCCGGGGCAGGCAGATTGGAGTCATTTCGGTCCCGGCCATCTGGTCGCCCCTCTCGCCTCGGCCATCTGGTCGCCCAAAATGCTTTTCTATGGGGCGACTAGATGGCCGGACTTCCCTGGAAGTCCCTATGAGATGCCATTCGCCTCCAGGATCCGAGCCAGGGCTCCAGGAGGTCAGGCACGTTTGCACCCTGGGTCCCCTCTGTCACCTCGAGTGCACAGATTACAAGAAAGGGGGGTAATTTTCCTCCGGATTAGTAGGTGCAAGGGTATGCCCAAACACCCTCCCAGGTCTGGTGGTTCCCTGCTGGGGACCAGATGGGCGATGCCCGGGGAACACCTCCCAGGCATCCGGGGCTCCCTCCTCCAGGGCGCAGAGTGGCAAAGTACCCGGGATAGGCTCCATGGGTCCTGGGCCCTGGAGCCCTGGAGCCCTGCTGCCCTGGAGCCCAGCAGCCCCGGAGCCCTGGAGCCCTGGAGCCCTGGAGCCCTGGAGCCCTGGAGCCCTGGAGCCCTGGAGCCCTGGAGCCACGGAGCCCTGCAGCCCCCCGAGCCGTGGAGCCCTGCAGTCCCCGAGCCCTGCAGCCCCGGAGCTCCGGAGCCCTGCAGCTCCTGAGCCCTACAGGCCGAGGCAGGCAGATTGGCGTCCTTTCAGTCCCGGCCATCAGGTCGCCCCTCTCGCCTCGGCCATCTGGTCGCCCGCAATTCTTTCCTATAAGGGGGACTAGATGGCCGGACTTCCCTGGAAGTCCCTATGAGGTGCCATTCGCCTCCCGGATCCCATCCTGGGCTCCAGGAGGTCGGGCACTTTTGTGCCCTGGGTCCCCTCTGTCACCTCGAGTGCACGGATTACAAGAAAGGGGGGTAATTTTCCTCCGGGTTAGTAGGTGCAAGGGTATGCCCAAACACCCTCCCGGGGCCGGTGGTTCCCTGCTGGGGACCAGATGAGCGATGCCCGGGCAGCACCTCCCAGGCATTCGGGGCTCCCTCCTCCGGGCCGCAGAGTGGGAAAGTACCCGGGACGGGCTCCATGGGTCCTGGGCCCTGGAGCCCCGGAGCCCCGGAGCCCTGGAGCCCTGCTGCCCTGAAGCCCTGGAGCCCTGCAGCCCCGGAGCCCTGCAGCCCCCAGAGCCGTGGAGCCCTGCAGTCCCCGAGCCCTGCATCCCTGCAGCCCCAGAGCCCCGGAGCCCCGGAGCCCCGGAGCCCTGGAGCCCTGCAGCTCCTGAGCCCTAAAGGCCCGGGGCAGGCAGATTGGTGTCATTTCGGTCCCGGCCATCAGGTCGCCCCTCTCACCACGGCCATCTGGTCGCCCGCAATGCTTTCCTATGGGGCGACTAGATGGCCGGACTTCCCTGGAAGTCCCTATGAGGTGCCATTCACCTCCCGGATCCCATCCTGGGCTCCAGGAGGTCGGGCACTTTTGTGCCCTGGGTCCCCTCTGTCACCTCGAGTGCACGGATTACAAGAAAGGGGGGTAATTTTCCTCCGGATTAGTAGGTGCAAGGGTATGCCCAAACACCCTCCCGGGGCTGGTGGTTCCCTGCTGGGGACCAGATGAGCGATGCCCGGGCAGCACCTCCCAGGCATCCGGGGCTCCCTCCTCCGGGCCGCAGAGTGGGAAAGTACCCAGGACGGGCTCCATGGGTCCTGGGCCCTGGAGCGCCGGAGCCCTGGAGCCCTGCTGCCCCGGAGCCCTGCAGCCCCCAGAGCCGTGGAGCCCTGCAGTCCCCGAGCCCTGCATCCCTGCAGCCCCAGAGCCCCGGAGCCCCGGAGCCCTGGAGCCCTGCAGCTCCTGAGCCCTAAAGGCCCGGGGCAGGCAGATTGGCGTCATTTCGGTCCCGGCCATCTGGTCGGCCCTCTCGCCACGGCCATCTGGTCGCCCGCAATGCTTTCCTATGGGGCGACTAGATGGCCGGACTTCCCTGGAAGTCCCTATGAGATGCCATTCGCCTCCCGGATCCCAGCCAGGGCTCCAGGAGGTCGGGCACGTTCGTGCCCTGGGTCCCCTCTGTCACCTCGAGTGCACAGATTACAAGAAAGGGGGGTAATTTTCCTCCGGATTAGTAGGTGCAAGGGTATGCCCAAACACCCTCCCAGGTCTGGTGGTTCCCTGCTGGGGACCAGATGGGCGATGCCCGGGGAACACCTCCCAGGCATCCGGGGCTCCCTCCTCCGGGCCGCAGAGTGGCAAAGTACCCGGGATAGGCTCCATGGGTCCTGGGCCCTGGAGCCCTGCTGCCCTGGAGCCCAGCAGCCCTGGAGCCCCGGAGCCCTGCAGCCCTGGAGCCCTGGAGCCCTGGAGCCCCGGAGCCCTGCAGCCCCCCGAGCCGTGGAGTCCTGCAGTCCCGAGCCCTGCAGCCCCAGAGCCCTGCAGCTCCTGAGCCCTACAGGCCCGAGGCAGGCAGATTGGCGTTCTTTCGGTCCGGGCCATCAGGTCGCCCCTCTCGCCTCGGCCATCTGGTCGCCCGCAATTCTTTCCTATGGGGCGACTAGATGGCCGGACTTCCCTGGAAGTCCCTATGAGGTGCCATTCGCCTCCCGGATCCCATCCTGGGCTCCAGGAGGTCGGGTACTTTTGTGCCCTGGGTCCCCTCTGTCACCTCGAGTGCACGGATTACAAGAAAGGGGGGTAATTTTCCTCCGGATTAGTACGTGCAAGGGTATGCCCAAACACCCTCCCGGGGCTGGTGGTCCCTGCTGGGGACCAGATGAGCGATGCCCGGGCAGCACCTCCCAGGCATTCGGGGCTCCCTCCTCCGGGCCGCAGAGTGGGAAAGTACCCGGGACGGGCTCCATGGGTCCCGGGCCCTGGAGCCCCGGAGCCCTGGAGCCCTGCTGCCCTGAAGCCCCAGAGCCCTGGAGCCCTTTAGCACTGGAGCCCTGGAGCCCTGCAGCCCCGGAGCCCTGCAGCCCCCCGAGCCGTGGAGCCCTGCAGTCCCCGAGCCCTGCATCCCTGCAGCCCCAGAGCCCCGGAGCCCTGGAACCCTGCAGCTCCTGAGCCCTAAAGGCCCGGGGCAGGCAGATTGGCGTCATTTCGGTCCCGGCCATCTGATCGCCCCTCTCGCCACGGCCATCTGGTCACCCGCAATGCTTTCCTATGGGGCGACTAGATGGCCGGATTTCCCTGGAAGTCCCTATGAGATGCCATTCGCCTCCCGGATCCGAGACAGGGCTCCAGGAGGTCGGGCACGTTTGCGCCCTGGGTCCCCTCTGTCACCTCGAGTGCACAGATTACAAGAAAGGGGGGTAATTTTCCTCCGGATTAGTAGGTGCAAGGGTATGCCCAAACACCCTCCCAGGTCTGGTGGTTCCCTGCTGGGGACCAGATGGGCGATGCCCGGGAACACCTCCCAGGCATCCGGGGCTCCCTCCTCCGGGCCGCAGAGTGGCAAAGTACCCGGGAAAGGCTCCATGGGTTCTGGGCCCTGGAGCCCTGGAGCACTGCTGCCCTGGAGCCCAGCAGCCCCGGAGCCCTGCAGCCCTGGAGCCCTGGAGCTCTGGAGCCCCGGAGCCCTGCAGCCCCCCGAGCCGTGGAGTCCTGCATTCCCCGAGCCCTGCAGCCCCGGAGCCCTGCAGCTCCTGAGCCCTACAGGCCCGAGGCAGGCAGATTGGCGTCCTTTCGGTCCCGGGCATCAGGTCGCCCCTCTCGCCTCGGCCATCTGGTCGCCCGCAATTCTTTCCTATGGGGCGACTAGATGGCCGGACTTCCCTGGAAGTCCCTATGAGGTGCCATTCGCCTCCCGGATCCCATCCTGGGCTCCAGGAGGTCGGGCACTTTTGTGCCCTGGGTCCCCTCTGTCACCTCGAGTGCACGGATTACAAGAAAGGGGGGTAATTTTCCTCCGGATTAGTACGTGCAAGGGTATGCCCAAACACCCTCCCGGGGCTGGTGGTCCCTGCTGGGGACCAGATGAGCGATGCCCGGGCAGCACCTCCCAGGCATTCGGGGCTCCCTCCTCCGGGCCGCAGAGTGGGAAAGTACCCGGGACGGGCTCCATGGGTCCCGGGCCCTAGAGCCCCGGAGCCCTGGAGCCCTGCTGCCCTGAAGCCCCAGAGCCCTGGAGCCCTGCAGCACTGGAGCCCTGGATCCCTGGAGCCCTGGAGCCCTGCAGCCCCGGAGCCCTGCAGCCCCCCGAGCCGTGGAGCCCTGCAGTCCCCGAGCCCTGCATCCCTGCAGCCCCAGGGCCCCAGGGCCCCGGAGCCCCGGAGCCCTGGAGCCCTGCAGCTCCTGAGCCCTAAAGGCCCGGGGCAGGCAGATTGGCGTCATTTCGGTCCCGGCCATCTGGTCGCCCCTCTCGCCACGGCCATCTGGTCGCCCGCAATGCTTTCCTATGGGGCGACTAGATGGCCGGATTTCCCTGGAAGTCCCTATGAGATGCCATTCGCCTCCCGGATCCGAGACAGGGCTCCAGGAGGTCGGGCACGTTTGCGCCCTGGGTCCCCTCTGTCACCTCGAGTGCACAGATTACAAGAAAGGGGGGTAATTTTCCTCCGGATTAGTAGGTGCAAGGGTATGCCCAAACACCCTCCCAGGTCTGGTGGTTCCCTGCTGGGGACCAGATGGGCGATGCCCGGGGAACACCTCCCAGGCATCCGGGGCTCCCTCCTCCAGGGCGCAGAGTGGCAAAGTACCCGGGATAGGCTCCATGGGTCCTGGGCCCTGGAGCCCTGGAGCCCTGCTGCCCTGGAGCCCAGCAGCCCCGGAGCCCTGGAGCCCTGGAGCCCTGGAGCCCTGGAGCCCTGGAGCCCTGGAGCCCTGGAGCCCTGGAGCCACGGAGCCCTGCAGCCCCCCGAGCCGTGGAGCCCTGCAGTCCCCGAGCCCTGCAGCCCCGGAGCTCCGGAGCCCTGCAGCTCCTGAGCCCTACAGGCCGAGGCAGGCAGATTGGCGTCCTTTCAGTCCCGGCCATCAGGTCGCCCCTCTCGCCTCGGCCATCTGGTCGCCCGCAATTCTTTCCTATAAGGGGGACTAGATGGCCGGACTTCCCTGGAAGTCCCTATGAGGTGCCATTCGCCTCCCGGATCCCATCCTGGGCTCCAGGAGGTCGGGCACTTTTGTGCCCTGGGTCCCCTCTGTCACCTCGAGTGCACGGATTACAAGAAAGGGGGGTAATTTTCCTCCGGGTTAGTAGGTGCAAGGGTATGCCCAAACACCCTCCCGGGGCCGGTGGTTCCCTGCTGGGGACCAGATGAGCGATGCCCGGGCAGCACCTCCCAGGCATTCGGGGCTCCCTCCTCCGGGCCGCAGAGTGGGAAAGTACCCGGGACGGGCTCCATGGGTCCTGGGCCCTGGAGCCCCGGAGCCCCGGAGCCCTGGAGCCCTGCTGCCCTGAAGCCCTGGAGCCCTGCAGCCCCGGAGCCCTGCAGCCCCCAGAGCCGTGGAGCCCTGCAGTCCCCGAGCCCTGCATCCCTGCAGCCCCAGAGCCCCGGAGCCCCGGAGCCCCGGAGCCCTGGAGCCCTGCAGCTCCTGAGCCCTAAAGGCCCGGGGCAGGCAGATTGGTGTCATTTCGGTCCCGGCCATCAGGTCGCCCCTCTCACCACGGCCATCTGGTCGCCCGCAATGCTTTCCTATGGGGCGACTAGATGGCCGGACTTCCCTGGAAGTCCCTATGAGGTGCCATTCACCTCCCGGATCCCATCCTGGGCTCCAGGAGGTCGGGCACTTTTGTGCCCTGGGTCCCCTCTGTCACCTCGAGTGCACGGATTACAAGAAAGGGGGGTAATTTTCCTCCGGATTAGTAGGTGCAAGGGTATGCCCAAACACCCTCCCGGGGCTGGTGGTTCCCTGCTGGGGACCAGATGAGCGATGCCCGGGCAGCACCTCCCAGGCATCCGGGGCTCCCTCCTCCGGGCCGCAGAGTGGGAAAGTACCCAGGACGGGCTCCATGGGTCCTGGGCCCTGGAGCGCCGGAGCCCTGGAGCCCTGCTGCCCTGAAGCCCCAGAGCCGTGGAGCCCTGCAGCCCTGGAGCCCTGCAGCCCCGGAGCCCTGCAGCCCCCAGAGCCGTGGAGCCCTGCAGTCCCCGAGCCCTGCATCCCTGCAGCCCCAGAGCCCCGGAGCCCCGGAGCCCTGGAGCCCTGCAGCTCCTGAGCCCTAAAGGCCCGGGGCAGGCAGATTGGCGTCATTTCGGTCCCGGCCATCTGGTCGGCCCTCTCGCCACGGCCATCTGGTCGCCCGCAATGCTTTCCTATGGGGCGACTAGATGGCCGGACTTCCCTGGAAGTCCCTATGAGATGCCATTCGCCTCCCGGATCCCAGCCAGGGCTCCAGGAGGTCGGGCACGTTCGTGCCCTGGGTCCCCTCTGTCACCTCGAGTGCACAGATTACAAGAAAGGGGGGTAATTTTCCTCCGGATTAGTAGGTGCAAGGGTATGCCCAAACACCCTCCCAGGTCTGGTGGTTCCCTGCTGGGGACCAGATGGGCGATGCCCGGGGAACACCTCCCAGGCATCCGGGGCTCCCTCCTCCGGGCCGCAGAGTGGCAAAGTACCCGGGATAGGCTCCATGGGTCCTGGGCCCTGGAGCCCTGCTGCCCTGGAGCCCAGCAGCCCTGGAGCCCCGGAGCCCTGCAGCCCTGGAGCCCTGGAGCCCTGGAGCCCCGGAGCCCTGCAGCCCCCCGAGCCGTGGAGTCCTGCAGTCCCGAGCCCTGCAGCCCCAGAGCCCTGCAGCTCCTGAGCCCTACAGGCCCGAGGCAGGCAGATTGGCGTTCTTTCGGTCCGGGCCATCAGGTCGCCCCTCTCGCCTCGGCCATCTGGTCGCCCGCAATTCTTTCCTATGGGGCGACTAGATGGCCGGACTTCCCTGGAAGTCCCTATGAGGTGCCATTCGCCTCCCGGATCCCATCCTGGGCTCCAGGAGGTCGGGTACTTTTGTGCCCTGGGTCCCCTCTGTCACCTCGAGTGCACGGATTACAAGAAAGGGGGGTAATTTTCCTCCGGATTAGTACGTGCAAGGGTATGCCCAAACACCCTCCCGGGGCTGGTGGTCCCTGCTGGGGACCAGATGAGCGATGCCCGGGCAGCACCTCCCAGGCATTCGGGGCTCCCTCCTCCGGGCCGCAGAGTGGGAAAGTACCCGGGACGGGCTCCATGGGTCCCGGGCCCTGGAGCCCCGGAGCCCTGGAGCCCTGCTGCCCTGAAGCCCCAGAGCCCTGGAGCCCTTTAGCACTGGAGCCCTGGAGCCCTGCAGCCCCGGAGCCCTGCAGCCCCCCGAGCCGTGGAGCCCTGCAGTCCCCGAGCCCTGCATCCCTGCAGCCCCAGAGCCCCGGAGCCCTGGAACCCTGCAGCTCCTGAGCCCTAAAGGCCCGGGGCAGGCAGATTGGCGTCATTTCGGTCCCGGCCATCTGATCGCCCCTCTCGCCACGGCCATCTGGTCACCCGCAATGCTTTCCTATGGGGCGACTAGATGGCCGGATTTCCCTGGAAGTCCCTATGAGATGCCATTCGCCTCCCGGATCCGAGACAGGGCTCCAGGAGGTCGGGCACGTTTGCGCCCTGGGTCCCCTCTGTCACCTCGAGTGCACAGATTACAAGAAAGGGGGGTAATTTTCCTCCGGATTAGTAGGTGCAAGGGTATGCCCAAACACCCTCCCAGGTCTGGTGGTTCCCTGCTGGGGACCAGATGGGCGATGCCCGGGAACACCTCCCAGGCATCCGGGGCTCCCTCCTCCGGGCCGCAGAGTGGCAAAGTACCCGGGAAAGGCTCCATGGGTTCTGGGCCCTGGAGCCCTGGAGCACTGCTGCCCTGGAGCCCAGCAGCCCCGGAGCCCTGCAGCCCTGGAGCCCTGGAGCTCTGGAGCCCCGGAGCCCTGCAGCCCCCCGAGCCGTGGAGTCCTGCATTCCCCGAGCCCTGCAGCCCCGGAGCCCTGCAGCTCCTGAGCCCTACAGGCCCGAGGCAGGCAGATTGGCGTCCTTTCGGTCCCGGGCATCAGGTCGCCCCTCTCGCCTCGGCCATCTGGTCGCCCGCAATTCTTTCCTATGGGGCGACTAGATGGCCGGACTTCCCTGGAAGTCCCTATGAGGTGCCATTCGCCTCCCGGATCCCATCCTGGGCTCCAGGAGGTCGGGCACTTTTGTGCCCTGGGTCCCCTCTGTCACCTCGAGTGCACGGATTACAAGAAAGGGGGGTAATTTTCCTCCGGATTAGTACGTGCAAGGGTATGCCCAAACACCCTCCCGGGGCTGGTGGTCCCTGCTGGGGACCAGATGAGCGATGCCCGGGCAGCACCTCCCAGGCATTCGGGGCTCCCTCCTCCGGGCCGCAGAGTGGGAAAGTACCCGGGACGGGCTCCATGGGTCCCGGGCCCTAGAGCCCCGGAGCCCTGGAGCCCTGCTGCCCTGAAGCCCCAGAGCCCTGGAGCCCTGCAGCACTGGAGCCCTGGATCCCTGGAGCCCTGGAGCCCTGCAGCCCCGGAGCCCTGCAGCCCCCCGAGCCGTGGAGCCCTGCAGTCCCCGAGCCCTGCATCCCTGCAGCCCCAGGGCCCCAGGGCCCCGGAGCCCCGGAGCCCTGGAGCCCTGCAGCTCCTGAGCCCTAAAGGCCCGGGGCAGGCAGATTGGCGTCATTTCGGTCCCGGCCATCTGGTCGCCCCTCTCGCCACGGCCATCTGGTCGCCCGCAATGCTTTCCTATGGGGCGACTAGATGGCCGGATTTCCCTGGAAGTCCCTATGAGATGCCATTCGCCTCCCGGATCCGAGACAGGGCTCCAGGAGGTCGGGCACGTTTGCGCCCTGGGTCCCCTCTGTCACCTCGAGTGCACAGATTACAAGAAAGGGGGGTAATTTTCCTCCGGATTAGTAGGTGCAAGGGTATGCCCAAACACCCTCTTAGGTCTGGTGGTTCCCTGCTGGGGACCAGATGGGCGATGCCCGGGGAACACCTCCCAGGCATCCGGGGCTCCCTCCTCCAGGGCGCAGAGTGGCAAAGTACCCGGGATAGGCTCCATGGGTCCTGGGCCCTGGAGCCCTGGAGCCCTGCTGCCCTGGAGCCCAGCAGCCCCGGAGCCCTGCAGCCCTGCAGCCCTGGAGCCCTGGAGCCCCGAAGCCCTGCGGCCCCCCGAGCCGTGGAGCCCTGCAGTCCCCGAGCCCTGCAGCCCCGGAGCTCCGGAGCCCTGCAGCTCCTGAGCCCTACAGGCCCGAGGCAGGCAGATTGGCGTCCTTTCGGTCCCGGCCATCAGGTCGCCCCTCTCGCCTCGGCCATCTGGTCGCCCGCAATTCTTTTCTATGGGGCGACTAGATGGCCGGACTACCCTGGAAGTCCCTATGAGGTGCCATTCGCCTCCCGGATCCCATCCTGGGCTCCAGGAGGTCGGGCACTTTTGTGCCCTGGGTCCCCTCTGTCACCTCGAGTGCACGGATTACAAGAAAGGGGGGTAATTTTCCTCCGGATTAGTAGGTGCAAGGGTATGCCCAAACACCCTCCCAGGTCTGGTAGTTCCCTGCTGGGGACCAGATGGGCGATGCCCGGGGAACACCTCCCAGGCATAAAGGGCTCCCTCCTCCGGGCCGCAGAGTGGCAAAGTACCAGGGATAGGCTCCATGGGTCCTGGGCCCTGGAGCCCTGGAGCCCTGCTGCCCTGGAGCACAGCAGCCCCGGAGCCCTGCAGCCCTGGAGCCCTGGAGCCCTGGAGCCCCGGAGCCCTGCAGCCCCCGAGCCGTGGAGCCCTGCAGTCCCCGAGCCCTGCAGCCCGGAGCCCCGGAGCCCTGCAGCTCCTGAGCCCTACAGGCCCGAGGCAGGCAGATTGGCGTCCTTTCGGTCCCGGCCATCAGGTCGCCCCTCTCGCCTCGGCCTTCTGGTCACCCGCAATTCTTTCCTATGGGGCGACTAGATGGCCGGACTTCCCTGGAAGTCCCTATGAGATGCCATTCGCCTCCCGGATCCCAGCCAGGGCTCCAGGAGGTCGGGCACGTTCGTGCCCTGGGTCCCCTCTGTCACCTCGAGTGCACAGATTACAAGAAAGGGGGGTAATTTTCCTCCGGATTAGTAGGTGCAAGGGTATGCCCAAACACCCTCCCAGGTCTGGTGGTTCCCTGCTGGGGACCATATGGGCGATGCCCGGGGAACACCTCCCAGGCATCCGGGGCTCCCTCCTCCGGGCCGCAGAGTGGCAAAGTACCCGGGATAGGCTCCATGGGTCCTGGGCCCTGGAGCCCTGCTGCCCTGGAGCCCAGCAGCCCCGGAGCCCTGCAGCCCTGGAGCCCTGGAGCCCTGGAGCCCTGGAGCCCTGGAGCCCCGGAGCCCTGCAGCCCCCGAGCCGTGGAGACCTGCAGTCCCGAGCCCTGCAGCCCCGGAGCCCTGCAGCTCCTGAGCCCTACAGGCCCGAGGCAGGCAGATTGGCGTCCTTTCGGTCCCGGCCATCAGGTCGCCACTCTCGCCTCGGCCATCTGGTCGCCCGCTATTCTTTCCTATGGGGCGACTAGATGGCCGGACTTCCCTGGAAGTCCCTATGAGGTGCCATTCGCCTCCCGGATCCCATCCTGGGCTCCAGGAGGTCGGGCACTTTTGTGCCCTGGGTCCCCTCTGTCACCTCGAGTGCACGGATTACAAGAAAGGGGGGTAATTTTCCTCCGGATTAGTACGTGCAAGGGTATGCCCAAACACCCTCCCGGGGCTGGTGGTCCCTGCTGGGGACCAGATGAGCGATGCCCGGGCAGCACCTCCCAGGCATTCGGGGCTCCCTCCTCCGGGCCGCAGAGTGGGAAAGTACCCGGGACGGGCTCCATGGGTCCCGGGCCCTGGAGCCCCGGAGCCCTGGAGCCCTGCTGCCCTGAAGCCCCAGAGCCCTGGAGCCCTTTAGCACTGGAGCCCTGGAGCCCTGGAGCCCTGGAGCCCTGCAGCCCCGGAGCCCTGCAGCCCCCCGAGCCGTGGAGCCCTGCAGTCCCCGAGCCCTGCATCCCTGCAGCCCCAGAGCCCCGGAGCCCCGGAGCCCTGGAGCCCTGCAGCTCCTGAGCCCTAAAGGCCCGGGGCAGGCAGATTGGCGTCATTTCGGTCCCGGCCATCTGGTCGCCCCTCTCGCCACGGCCATCTGGTCGCCCGCAATGCTTTCCTATGGGGCGACTAGATGGCCGGATTTCCCTGGAAGTCCCTATGAGATGCCATTCGCCTCCCGGATCCGAGACAGGGCTCCAGGAGGTCGGGCACGTTTGCGCCCTGGGTCCCCTCTGTCACCTCGAGTGCACAGATTACAAGAAAGGGGGGTAATTTTCCTCCGGATTAGTAGGTGCAAGGGTATGCCCAAACACCCTCCCAGGTCTGGTGGTTCCCTGCTTGGGACCAGATGGGCGATGCCCGGGAACACCTCCCAGGCATCCGGGGCTCCCTCCTCCGGGCCGCAGAGTGGCAAAGTACCCGGGAAAGGCTCCATGGGTCCTGGGCCCTGGAGCCCTGGAGCCCTGCTGCCCTGGAGCCCAGCAGCCCCGGAGCCCTGCAGCCCTGGAGCCCTGGAGCTCTGGAGCCCCGGAGCCCTGCAGCCTCCCGAGCCGTGGAGTCCTGCAGTCCCCGAGCCCTGCAGCCCCGGAGCCCTGCAGCTCCTGAGCCCTACAGGCCCGAGGCAGGCAGATTGGCGTCCTTTCGGTCCCGGGCATCAGGTCGCCCCTCTCGCCTCGGCCATCTGGTCGCCCGCAATTCTTTCCTATGGGGCGACTAGATGGCCGGACTTCCCTGGAAGTCCCTATGAGGTGCCATTCGCCTCCCGGATCCCATCCTGGGCTCCAGGAGGTCGGGCACTTTTGTGCCCTGGGTCCCCTCTGTCACCTCGAGTGCACGGATTACAAGAAAGGGGGGTAATTTTCCTCCGGATTAGTACGTGCAAGGGTATGCCCAAACACCCTCCCGGGGCTGGTGGTCCCTTCTGGGGACCAGATGAGCGATGCCCGGGCAGCACCTCCCAGGCATTCGGGGCTCCCTCCTCCGGGCCGCAGAGTGGGAAAGTACCCGGGACGGGCTCCATGGGTCCCGGGCCCTGGAGCCCCGGAGCCCTGGAGCCCTGCTGCCCTGAAGCCCCAGAGCCCTGGAGCCCTGCAGCACTGGAGCCCTGGAGCCCTGCAGCCCCGGAGCCCTGCAGCCCCCGAGCCGTGGAGCCCTGCAGTCCCCGAGCCCTGCATCCCTGCAGCCCCAGGGCCCCGGAGCCCCGGAGCCCTGGAGCCCTGCAGCTCCTGAGCCCTAAAGGCCCGGGGCAGGCAGATTGGCGTCATTTCGGTCCCGGCCATCTGGTCGCCCCTCTCGCCACGGCCATCTGGTCGCCCGCAATGCTTTCCTATGGGGCGACTAGATGGCCGGACTTCCCTGGAAGTCCCTATGAGGTGCCATTCGCCTCCCGGATCCCATCCTGGGCTCCAGGAGGTCGGGCACTTTTGTGCCCTGAGTCCCCTCTGTCACCTCGAGTGCACGGATTACAAGAAAGGGGGGTAATAATCCTCCAGATTAGTAGGTGCAAGGGTATGCCCAAACACCCTCCCGGGGCTGGTGGTTCCCTGCTGGGGACCAGATGAGTGATGCCCGGGCAGCACCTCACAGGCATTCGGGGCTCCCTCCTCCGGGCCGCAGAGTGGGAAAGTACCCGGGACGGGCTCCATGGGTCCCGGAGCCCCGGAGCCCTGGAGCCCTGCTGCCCTGAAGCCCCAGAGCCCTGGAGCCCTGCAGCCCTGGAGCCCTGGAGCCCTGGAGCCCTGGAGCCCTGCAGCCCCCCGAGCCGTGGAGCCCTGCAGTCCCCGAGCCCTGCATCCCTGCAGCCCCAGAGCCCCAGAGCCCCGGAGCCCTGGAGCCCTGCAGCTCCTGAGCCCTAAAGGCCCGGGGCAGGCAGATTGGCGTCATTTCGGTCCCGGCCATCTGGTCGCCCCTCTCGCCACGGCCATCTGGTCGCCCGCAATGCTTTCCTATGGGGCGACTAGATGGCCGGACTTCCCTGGAAGTCCCTATGAGATGCCATTCGCCTCCCGGATCCCAGCCAGGGCTCCAGGAGGTCGGGCACGTTCGTGCCCTGGGTCCCCTCTGTCACCTCGAGTGCACATATTACAAGAAAGGGGGGTAATTTTCCTCCGGATTAGTAGGTGCAAGGGTATGCCCAAACACCCTCCCAGGTCTGGTGGTTCCTTGCTGGGGACCAGATGGGCGATGCCCGGGGAACACCTCCCAGGCATCCGGGGCTCCCTCCTCCGGGCCGCAGAGTGGCAAAGTACCCGGGATAGGCTCCATGGGTCCTGGGCCCTGGAGCCCTGCTGCCCTGGAGCCCTGCAGCCCTGCAGCCCCGGAGCCCGGGAGCCCTGGAACCCCCCGAGTAGCCCTGCAGCCCCCGAGGCGCCCTGCAGCCCCGGAGCCCCGGAGCCCTGCAGCCCTGGAGCACCCGGAGCCCTGGAGCCCCCGGAGCCCTACAGCCCCTGGAGCCCTGGAGCCCCCCTGGAGCCCTGCAGCCCTGAAGCCCTGCAGCCCTGGAGCCCGGGAGCCCTGGGCCCCCGAGGAGCCCTGCAGCCCCGGAGCCCTGCATGCCCGGGGCAGGCAGATTGGCGTCATTTCGGTCCCGGCCATCTGGTCGCCCCTCTCGCCTCGGCCATCTGGTCGCCCAAAATGCTTTTCTATGGGGCGACTAGATGGCCGGACTTCCCTGGAAGTCCCTATGAGATGCCATTAGCCTCCCGGATCCCAGCCAGGGCTCCAGGAGGTCAGGCACGTTTGCGCCCTGGGTCCCCTCTGTCACCTCGAGTGCACAGATTACAAGAAAGGGGGGTAATTTTCCTCCGGATTAGTAGCTGCAAGGGTATGCCCAAACACCCTCCCAGGTCTCGTGGTTCCCTGCTGGGGACCAGATGGGCGATGCCCGGGAACACCTCCCAGGCATCCGGGGCTCCCTCCTCCGGGCCGCAGAGTGGCAAAGTACCCGGGAAAGGCTCCATGGGTCCTAGGCCCTGGAGCCCTGCTGCCCTGGAGCCCAGCAGCCCCGGAGCCCTGCAGCCCTGGAGCCCTGGAGCCCTGGAGCCCCGGAGCCCTGCAGCCCCCCGAGCCGTGGAGTCCTGCAGTCCCCGAGCCCTGCAGCCCCGGAGCCCTGCAGCTCCTGAGCCCTACAGGCCCGAGGCAGGCAGATTGGCGTCCTTTCGGTCCCGGCCATCAGGTCGCCCCTCTCGCCTCGGCCATCTGGTCGCCCGCAATTCTTTCCTATGGGGCGACTAGATGGCCGGACTTCCCTGGAAGTCCCTATGAGGTGCCATTCGCCTCCCGGATCCCATCCTGGGCTCCAGGAGGTCGGGCACTTTTGTGCCCTGGGTCCCCTCTGTCACCTCGAGTGCACGGATTACAAGAAAGGGGGGTAATTTTCCTCCGGATTAGTAGGTGCAAGGGTATGCCCAAACACCCTCCCGGGGCTGGTGGTCCCTGCTGGGGACCAGATGAGCGATGCCCGGGCAGCACCTCCCAGGCATTCGGGGCTCCCTCCTCCGGGCCGCAGAGTGGGAAAGTACCCGGGACGGGCTCCATGGGTCCTGGTCCCTGGAGCCCCGGAGCCCCGGAGCCCTGGAGCCCTGCTGCCCTGAAGCCCCAGAGCCCTGGAGCCCTGCAGCCCTGGAGCCCTGCAGCCCCGGAGCCCTGCAGCCCCCAGAGCCGTGGAGCCCTGCAGTCCCCGAGCCCTGCATTCCTGCAGCCCCAGAGCCCCGGAGCCCCGGAGCCCTGGAGCCCTGCAGCTCCTGAGCCCTAAAGGCCCGGCGCAGGCAGATTGGCGTCATTTCGGTCCCGGCCATCTGGTCGCCCCTCTCGCCACGGCCATCTGGTCACCCGCAATGCTTTCCTATGGGGCGACTAGATGGCCGGACTTCCCTGGAAGTCCCTATGAGATGCCATTCGCCTCCCGGATCCCAGCCAGGGCTCCAGGAGGTCGGGCACGTTTGCGCCCTGGGTCCCCTCTGTCACCTCGAGTGCACAGATTACAAGAAAGGGGGGTAATTTTCCTCCGGATTAGTAGCTGCAAGGGTACGCCCAAACACCCTCCCAGGTCTGGTAGTTCCCTGCTGGGGACCAGATGGGCGATGCCCGGGGAACACCTCCCAGGCATCCGGGGCTCCCTCCTCCGGGCCGCAGAGTGGCAAAGTACCCGGGATAGGCTCCATGGGTCCTGGGCCCTGGAGCCCTGGAGCCCTGCTGCCCTGGAGCCCAGCAGCCCCGGAGCCCTGCAGCCCTGGAGCTCTGGAGCCCTGGAGCCCTGGAGCCCTGGAGCCCTGGAGCCCCGGAGCCCTGCAGCCCCCCGAGCCGTGGAGCCCTGCAGTACCCGAGCCCTGCAGCCCCGGAGCCCCGGAGCCCTGCAGCTCCTGAGCCCTACAGGCCCGAGGCAGGCAGATTGGCGTCCTTTCGGTCCCGGCCATCAGGTCGCCCCTCTCGCCTCGGCCATCTGGTCACCCGCAATTCTTTCCTATGGGGCGACTAGATGGCCGGACTTCCCTGGAAGTCCCTATGAGGTGCCATTCGCCTCCCGGATCCCATCCTGGGCTCCAGGAGGTCGGGCACTTTTGTGCCCTGGGTCCCCTCTGTCACCTCGAGTGCACGGATTACAAGAAAGGGGGGTCATTTTCCTCCGGATTAGTAGGTGCAAGGGAATGCCCAAACACCCTCCCGGGGCTGGTGGTTCCCTGCTGGGGACCAGATGAGCGATGCCCGGGCAGCACCTCCCAGGCATTCGGGGCTCCCTCCTCCGGGCCGCAGAGTGGGAAAGTACCCGGGACGGGCTCCATGGGTCCCGGGCCCAGGAGCCCCGGAGCCCTGGCGCCCTGCTGCCCTGAAGCCCCAGAGCCCTGGAGCCCTGCAGCACTGGAGCCCTGGAGCCCTGGAGCCCTGGAGCCCTGCAGCCCCGGAGCCCTGCAGCCCCCCGAGCCGTGGAGCCCTGCAGTCCTCGAGCCCTGCATCCCTGCAGCCCCAGAGCCCCGGAGCCCCGGAGCCCTGGAGCCCTGCAGCTCCTGAGCCCTAAAGGCCCGGGGCAGGCAGATTGGCGTCATTTCGGTCCCGGCCATCTGGTCGCCCCTGTCGCCACGGCCATCTGGTCGCCCGCAATGCTTTCCTATGGGGCGACTAGATGGCCGGACTTCCCTGGAAGTCCCTATGAGATGCCTTTCGCCTCCCGGATCCCAGCCAGGGCTCCAGGAGGTCGGGCACGTTTGCGCCCTGGGTCCCCTCTGTCACCTCGAGTGCACAGATTACAAGAAAGGGGGGTAATTTTCCTCCGGATTAGTAGGTGCAAGGGTACGCCCAAACACCCTCCCAGGTCTGGTGGTTCCCTGCTGGGGACCAGATGGGCGATGCCCAGGGAACACCTCCCAGGCATCCGGGGCTCCCTCCTCCGGGCCGCAGAGTGGCAAAGTACCCGGGATAGGCTCCATGGGTCCTGGGCCCTGGAGCCCTGGAGCCCTGCTGCCCTGGAGCCTAGCAGCCCCGGAGCCCTGGAGCCCTGGAGCCCCGGAGCCCTGCAGCCCCCGAGCCGTGGAGCCCTGCAGTCCCCGAGCCCTGCAGCCCCGGAGCCCCGGAGCCCTGCAGCTCCTGAGCCCTACAGGCCCGAGGCAGGAAGATGGGCGTCCTTTCGGTCCCGGCCATCAGGTCGCCCCTCTCGCCTCGGCCATCTGGTCGCCCGCAATTCTTTCCTATGGGGCGACTAGATGGCCGGACTTCCCTGGAAGTCCTTATGAGGTGCCATTCGCCTCCCGGATCCCATCCTGGGCTCCAGGAGGTCGGGCACTTTTGTGCCCTGGGTCCCCTCTGTCACCTCGAGTGCACGGATTAAAAGAAAGGGGGGTAATTTTCCTCCGGATTAGTAGGTGCAAGGGTGTGCCCAAACACCCTCCCGGGGCTGGTGGTTCCCTGCTGGGGACCAGATGAGCGATGCCCGGGCAGCACCTCCCAGGCATTCAGGGCTCCCTCCTCCGGGCCGCAGAGTGGGAAAGTACCCGGGACGGGCTCCATGGGTCCCGGGCCATGGAGGCCCGAAACCTTAGAGCCCAGCAGCCCAGCAGCCCCGGAGGCCTGGAGCCCTGGAGCAATGGAGCCCCGGAGCCCTGCAGCCCTGCTGCCCTGGAGCCCCCGAGCCCTGGAGCCCTAGAGCCCTGGAGCCCTGGAGCCCTGCAGCCCTGCAGCCCCGGAGCCCTGCAGCCCCCCCGAGCCGTGGAGCCCTGCAGTCTGGAGTTCTGGACTTTTTTGGTTCCGTCCAGAGGTGTCAGGGTACAACACCCAAAGACCCCGGAGTCCCACCTGCCTTGGTGCACAAATGAACAGAAACACGGGCTTCTCGATGGTGGCGTCAAAGACCAAAGGTTTATTACTGCAGGGACACAGAAGTCACAGAATCTACACACGGGCAGAATCTAGGAGACTGTTCGATTTGTACAAAGTGGGTTGCTCCTTATATACTAAAAATTGTGCTCTAGGCAAATATTTCACATGTCGGTACATTCCCAAACCTTTGTGTCTCTAAACAATAAATATTTGGCGTTACACAGGAACTGTCGATAATATCTGATACCAAACATCACGAAGAGGGGTTCCCACCAGTCCATCACAATCCCTTGTCAATATTGCATTCAAGACCCGGACCGCCTCATCGTAAAGTTCGTTACCTCCCCCTAATAAAGGCCCAGAAGGAAAGGAGCAGAGCCAGGTGCAGAAGATAGAAAAGCGGGATAAGAGATGTTTGTGGGTTGTAAATGGGCAAGGCTACCGGCTTCGGCCGCCTAATCATGATCAGGTACAATGGACAGGAAAACCAGTTCAGGTGGGCTGGCCTCGGGCAGAGGAGGCAGCCTTTGTCGAGTCATGCAGCTTCAGCGTGATCTGGTTTAAGGTGCACGTGTCATGTAAGAGGTGAATCTCCGGCTAAGGCTACGTGTCCTTAATCAAAGTGAAGTGAATGAAATGATCAGAGGCTATTGCATATGTGAGGGCAAGGAACCACAAAATGGCGGCCATGATCTTAAGATGGATGCCGTGTGTATATCAGAAATGTGTCAGTGGAAGGAGTGCTCTTGCTCGTAGCGTAGCGAAAACACTAGGATATACTAAATGGATCATTTGCGGTTCGCTGATACTAATTTTATGTATTTCCGACAAACTTGAAAACACGGGTTCAAGTCGTCACGGAACCGTCACGGAACCTCAGACCCTCCTTTTGCCCTTACATAGGCAATTACTCAATCTATGTCTGAATCTAGTTCTATGCTCATCAGGTCAGTGACATGCTGTTGTATCATCATCCTT
This sequence comes from Lissotriton vulgaris, assembly GCF_964263255.1. NCBI lineage: Eukaryota > Metazoa > Chordata > Amphibia > Caudata > Salamandridae > Lissotriton > Lissotriton vulgaris. The sequence goes on along the minus strand of NC_141693.1, from coordinate 539,184,972 downwards.
TCTCGTGTCTTTTCTCCAAATGCAGGTGGTTTTCTGAGACAAGTTGCAGCACAAAGACTACACAGAGCAGGACCACACTGGATAATCAGACAACATGAGAATAGGAATACTAGGATGACACCAATGACCATTAGAACCTTCCATCCCCACGCTGAGATCAGAGTCCAAACCCACTCCATAAAGGACCAGTTTCCCTCATCTACATGTATGGAGTCCGAAATCTTGTGCAACTTAGAGATCGCCTCGTAAACTGTTGGAGCATTATTAGGAATAAAGACACAGCAGCTCGATTGGATCATTCTGCATACCCCACCTCGATCTGCAAGTATAACATCTAGAACCATACGGTTCTGCAATGTCATGAGCCTATCCGCCTGAAGCTCAGCTGTCAGATTGCTAAGGGCACCAGCAGTTTCGGTAATAGTAGATTCAACTACCCGTGTTAGCTGACGTATGTTTCTACTATTGGCCATAGGCCCCCAGAACGGAAGGAAGCCTTTGAAGAAGTCTCCAGCTTCCTGACCAGCTGTATCTTCCTTGCTGAAGACACCTCTCGCTACTCTTGTTCTGTGGTAATCAGGTGAAGCAGTGTATGTCGGAGGCAATAATCGAGCAATATAACATGATCCTGAGAAGTCGGCAGGCAACCATGTATAAGCTCTGTCTCGACAAATGAAATAGGTACCCCTAGCAGTAAGAAAGGCAGGGGAAGAGTTAGCCGGAAACACATAAGTCTCTACGCACTCACTCCTCCCTAGCTGAGCTCTCGGATTTCTCCCATTACCTTGCAAACAGACCTGACCTCGGTGAGGTACGACCCAGATTGGAGTTGAGCTTTTACGCTTGCTTTCTCCTAAACTAAGGCGATACTCTGAAGTATTCCAACTTAAATATACTCGCAATTCGTCTCTAGGGTAAGATGGAGTATTATTGACGTCTTTGACCATGTCAATAATTCCCTGGACTAAAGCTTTGTTAGCAGAGTTATATTTAGTGGAACGTGGTGGACGTGGAGGATAGGTCTCAAGAGCATAAGCAAAGATGGTTTGAAGGGCCTGAAATGATCCATTGTAGCTGAAAGGCAAAACCAGATAGGGAATACCTTTATCCATAGTGTGGGGTATCAAGCCACACACCCAACAGTCTGTCGTGTTAACTACCAGTTGGTGTTGGTGCAAGAGCTGTACAAAAGTATTATTAATGAATTCTGAGCGTCGAGCTTGCTCATGTTCCGGAAACGAGTGAAAAGAGTGTATAGAAGAAACAGTAGAAATAGCAGGATCAAGGGGAGGTACTGTAGATACTGGCACAAAAATCAAATTTATGCTAAAGACAATTCCACCCACCAGTGTTGCTAAAACAATCAAAAATGTAATGGCACATTGCATCAAGAAACATTTGCTATGAAGAATTCTATTTAGTCTGTTTCTGCGAACGTAAATCACATTTTCTCGTTGCAGCGCAGGAAGTTCCATCTTCTACAATCCGCTCGCGACCACTGATGATGTGTACGTAGATGAAAATGCCTCTGTCAGCCCTGGGAGTTCCCAGTACTAACAGAAAGATCGACCTTGTGTCAGACCCCTGCAAATTCAAACTAGGCACACAGCCACGACCCTACGGCTACCCAGACGGCAAGGCAATTTATTAAAAACAATAAACAATAATAAACTTCCTGGCTGAAAAGCAAAAAAGTCCAATGTATATAAATATCAAAATCACAATATGCAGTTGCCTGCTTTATTTGTCCTTTTTATGGCTTCTAAGGTTGTATTTCTGCTTCGCTGGTACTGTTTGATCGGAAAATAGTGTATCACTAGCAGCTGTTGCAGAGTTTACGTTCGCAGATGGCAAAGTTTCTTCTGATGCTGGAGACAAATTTTCAATGTTCAAAGCAGTCTTTTCAAGAGGAGAGTCACGTTTCAAAGTGTCAGAAATCAAATCGGCATCGCTGAAAGGGACAAATTTCGGAGTTGTTTCAGCTTCGGAGGCACCAATTCCCTTCTTCACCCAGTCGTCGTAGGGCAGCGGCAGTGGAACACGCTTTACGTGAGAAGCGTGGATCCAGTGCTTGCGACCAGCAACACGTACAGCTGTCCTCGTCGCCAGCAGGATTTGGAAGGGGCCGATGTAGCGAGGCTGAAGATTCTTTGTCCTCGCAAAATTTCTGACCACCACGTGGTCGCCGGGTTTCAGCTGATGCCCTGGACTCTCCGGAGGTTTTGGCAAAGCATCAAAGACCTGTTGATGAATAAGACTTAATTTAGCAGTCAAGTCGTAAAGATAGTCTATCAACATAGGATATTCAATGGAGCAAAATTGTTTAGGCCTTGGCACACCCCAGACATTTGCCGGGCGGCCAAATACAATCTCATATGGAGAAAGCCCTATTCTAGAATGCACTGTTGCTCTCGTTGATAACAAGGCCAAAGGAAGTGCGTCTGGCCAAGCCAAACCTGTGGATGCTTGAATTTTGGCTATTTTAAGCTTGAGGGTGCCATTGTAACCCTCAACTAAACCAGCAGACTGGGGATGGTTCGCACTATGAAATTTTTGTTTCAATCCTAGACCAGCACACACACTCTGCATAACTTTCCCTATAAACTCACTTCCGTTATCTGACCATACAATCCGTGGCATTCCAAACCTAGGGAAAAATTCTTTGAGAAGAATTTTGGCAGTTGATAAAGCAGTGTTGTCCTTTAGTGGGTATGCTTCTATCCACCTGGAAAAAGCACAAACCACCACCAGGACGTATTTTAAATTGTTGCAGCGTTCCATGTGAATGAAGTCTAACTGTATTACTTCAAAGGGACAGGAAGGAGGAGCAAAATGACCAGCTGGAGTTGGAGTTCCCTTGCCAGGATTATGCATCAAGCACACCATACAATTTTTCACCACTCTCTCTGCACACTTACTGATTCCCTCATTCTTCCAAACCGGAGCTAACATCTTACATATCCCTTTAGAACTTATGTGCGCCACTCCATGCGCCATCGTCACTACTGCAAGCACATACGCATCAGGCAACATCCAACGCTGCTGTTCTGTCAAATCGATCCAACATCCATTCGAGTCCAATTTGCCCGTACTTTCTCTCCATACGCGTTTCTCTTCCTCAGTCGCTTCTTTCTGAATCTCTTTCACACTTTCCATTGTGTCCTCACACATTCCAGACTCAGCAATCCATCTTGCAGACGTAGCAACATACATTCTACTCATCATGTCTCTAGCTGTCTGTTTAGCGGTTTCATCAGCAAAGGCATTTCCCCGACCAACATCATCCGTGATTGCTTTATGAGCACTGCACTTCACAATCGCAACTTCAGTCGGTAAGGTTAGAGATTCTAACAAGTCGTTAACTAGCTGACCATGTTGAATCTTAGTCCCATGGGACGTAATGAAACCCCTTTCTCTCCACAACCGGCCAAAACTATGGGCCACGCCAAATGCGTACTGACTATCTGTAAACACATTCACTCTCTTTCCCTCAGCTAAAACACACGCTCTCGTAAGAGCTATTAACTCTGCAGCTTGGGCAGAATTCTGACTCACTCTTGCAGTCTCCACAATCGTCTTCAAAGTCGTTACCGCGTAGGCAGCAGTCACATCACCATTCTCCAATTTAAAACATGACCCGTCCACATACAGCGTACCATCTGGGTCGGATAGAGGAGTATCTCTCAAGTCGATACGACCTTTTGTCTCTTCTTCCGTTTTGAAATAACAGTCATGTGGCTCAGAATCACTCGACTCTTGATCAGTCGGCAACAATGTTGCTGGGTTCAATACATTGCATCTTTTGATCTGAATATGACTCGCTAATAACGTCAGCTCGTAACCAGATAATCTCGCACTAGTAAGGTGTTGTGTCTTCGTTCGGTTCATGAGTGTGTCCACTGCATGAGGAACCATGACCACTAGCATATTGTTCATCACCAAACCAGCAGATTGTCGAATGGAAGCTGCAGCTGCCGCTGTAGCCCTCAAACAACTAGGCAATGCTCTAGCTACCGGATCTAATGTTGATGAGAAATACGCACAAGGGCGTTGTTTATCACCAAACTTCTGTGTCAAGACACTCAACGCGCAACCTTCTCTTTCGTGAACGTAGAGCGTGAATGGCTTACTGTAATCAGGTGTGCCCAATACAGGAGCTGAACACAAAGCTTTTCGTAATTCAGCAAAACTCTTTTGACATTCATCAGACCATGGCACCGGACTCGGAACATTTTTCCCAGTCAAAGCTACCAACGGTTTTGCTAAAAGTGAAAAATTTGGGATCCATTGCCTACAGTAAGAGGTAATACCTAGAAAGGCACGTACTTCCCTCTGTGTGCGTGGAACACTCATTTGCATAATTGCTTTTATTCTTTCTGGGGTCAACTTCCTTCCCTCCTTTGACAAGAGATGACCTAAATAGGTTACTTCTTGGCAGCAATATTGCATTTTGGAAGGTGACACCTTATGATTCAAATTAGACAAATGATGCAATAGTGAAATTGTAGCTGCTTTGCAAGTTTCCTTGTCATCGGCAGCCACCAAAAGATCATCTACGTATTGTACTAGGGCAGAACCTGGAGGAAGGACAAAAGAATCTAACTGGCTTTTTAAAGCTTGACTGTAAATAGATGGACTTTCACAATAGCCTTGTGGAGCGCGTTTAAATCTGAAACTGCGACCTCCTAGACAGAAGCCAAAAATATCTCTGCTTTCCTCGGCTATCGGAATGCTGAAAAAGGCATTCTTCAAGTCGATGACTGAGAACCATGTAGCTGTAGCAGGAATCAATGTTAACAAAGCAGTAATGTCTGGCACTACAGGAAACTGCGGAATTACAATCTTATTAACTTCTCTAAGGTCTATGACAAACCTATAGACTGGAGGCTTTGTAGGATCTGTTCGTTTCAAAATCGGCAATACAGGACTATTACAAACATTTCCTCGCGTTTCTTCAACCACACCTTTTTTAATCAAATCTTGCACAATCAATAAGAGTGCACGCTCACCTTCATTCGATATTTTATATTGAGGAATTCTTGGAAATTTCACATTCGCTTTCAAAGTTACTACATACGGTGGAATCTCTAGTAGACCTACATCATTGGGACCAGTCGCCCAAAGAGAATCAGGGAGTGAACGTAGCTCCGGCGGGAGTTTGTCCATTGACAAGTACATCGGAGAGGTGAGTCTTTTACCCAAAGTAAGCTGTACTCCTTCCGGAGAACAGTACAATGTCGCATATAGTCGTTTTAACAAATCTAAACCAAGCAGATTTTCATTACAACCTGTCGTCAAAATTAAGGGTGCTTTCAATTGACACGGTCCAACAGAAATAGACAAAGGACCAGATATCGGGTTGTACACAGGGGCGCCTGAAAAACCTACGGAAACATTTGTTGAGCCAGACAAAGGTGCGCCAGGGAGTTTCGCATGCATGATAGAACTTTTTGCGGCACCAGTATCCAACAGAAACGGTTCGACTACACCTGATGTTGCTACTGCGACATAAGGCCCACTCTGATCCACTGGAACTGATACTACTCCCTCTCTCTGTCTATGGCTGTCCTAGTACCCATTTTGTTGAAATCCCTCTTCAACTTCACAATAATCCTCAACAAGATATTGCTGAGATCTATTCTGTTGAGCTGACTGTACATTTCGCTGATCAAAGTGATTAGAAGGACGATCATTAGTTTGTGGAGGCATAGCACCTCGTCCCCGACCTCTAGAATTCTGTGCAAAACCACCACGACCTCTCTGAGCTGCTGCCGCATTATTTTGCGCTAAAATCTGACAATCATTTTTATAGTGACCCTCTTTCTTACAGTATGCACACTGATTCCACTGATATTGAGGCCTGGTCGAATTATAATCTGTCTTTTGATACGAATTCTGTTGCATATTAGTCTGATTCGTGCGAGGCGGATACGCCTGCTGTAAAAGAACTTTAGTCTTTAAATCTTTCGTTTTCTTCTCTGATTTCTCCTTTTCCTCTTTATCCCTATTTTCATAGTACTGTGCAGTCGCAAGTATTTGCGCTGTCGTAGATACAGCCCACGCACTTTCTGAGTCTTTCAATTTATTGCATAATTCGGGTAACAAATTATGCACAAATTTATCGACAAACAATCTCTGTCCTCCTTCAGTGCTCATATCCTGACCACTATGGTCTACAAAAGTCTCTTCGAACCTCGTGAAGAAGTCGGAGACACTTTCGTCTTTCTTCTGCTTGCATGCGGATAATTTATCCCAATTAACACGCAATGCTGGCATCAGAGTCTTCATTAAATCTATTATTCTGCCAGGAAGATTAGCAATTAGGGGTTCGGGTTTCGCACCACCTATTTGTTGAGCATCTGCTGCAGTGATAGCTGCCCAATCACCACCTAAAGCAGCCTGATGATCCTCTCTACGAATTTTAGCCCACACTGGTTGTGGAACTACATTACCAAACAACATATCAATGTCGGCTAAGTTCATTATACAAGCCTCAACTGTCTGTGTCAATTCCTTGTAATATCCGGCTGGATTTTTACGTGGGTCTGGCAAGGCCTGTTTCACTGCTAACACTTCTGCTCGCTTCCACGGAATATGTATCCATACTCTTTGGAACTGTGCTGGAGCAGCTGCAATACCCGCATTATCATCACGTTGTACTGCTTCGCGCCAAATTGGAGGAACTTCCCTCATAGGATATTGGCGACTTAGCTTCATTCTACCTTTCTCTAAATCTCTCGGCGAACGAAGAGATGGATCATTCCTAAAACTCAAAATGAGTTCCATCGCTTCCTTTATATTATCGCCCACTATCATTCCAGCAGCAAACTCTTTTTGAATCTTAATTAAATCTTCCAAATCTGATTCGACATCGTCTTCTTCTATTTCCTCACGCAACAACGAGCACATCTCGTCGAAGACGTATCGCTGTGTTGGCTCTCCCCATTGCATAAATGTCTCTAACACATCTTTCGTACTATATCTTCTAACTTTTGTAATCCATCTGAGAGCTGTGGAGTCTAAAACTCCCCGTTCCTCAGTACTTGGAAGCTGACTCCGTCTCTGAACAGAGTCAGGAGTAGGAGTCTTAATCAAGGTTTTATATATAGGAGACAGCATATTAGTAACAGAATCAGTAATTCTTCGACGAACAGAAAGTGGAGTTAGTACACTCGCAGACATAGAGAACGCAGTAGAGGTAGGAATAGATGACGAAACAGTAGGAGTATCGAGGAAAATAGTTTGAGGACCAATAGGTACAGTGGTAGGTATAGGAGCGGGCAGTGCAGGAAGAGGAGGAGCTGTAGGAACATTTACATTCACCACAGGAGGTATAGGAACTCAGAAACACGGGCTTCTCGATGGTGGCGTCAAAGACCAAAGGTTTATTACTGCAGGGACACAGAAGTCACAGAATCTACACACGGGCAGAATCTAGGAGACTGTTCGATTTGTACAAAGTGGGTTGCTCCTTATATACTAAAAATTGTGCTCTAGGCAAATATTTCACATGTCGGTACATTCCCAAACCTTTGTGTCTCTAAACAATAAATATTTGGCGTTACACAGGAACTGTCGATAATATCTGATACCAAACATCACGAAGAGGGGTTCCCACCAGTCCATCACAATCCCTTGTCAATATTGCATTCAAGACCCGGACCGCCTCATCGTAAAGTTCGTTACCTCCCCCTAATAAAGGCCCAGAAGGAAAGGAGCAGAGCCAGGTGCAGAAGATAGAAAAGCGGGATAAGAGATGTTTGTGGGTTGTAAATGGGCAAGGCTACCGGCTTCGGCCGCCTAATCATGATCAGGTACAATGGACAGGAAAACCAGTTCAGGTGGGCTGGCCTCGGGCAGAGGAGGCAGCCTTTGTCGAGTCATGCAGCTTCAGCGTGATCTGGTTTAAGGTGCACGTGTCATGTAAGAGGTGAATCTCCGGCTAAGGCTACGTGTCCTTAATCAAAGTGAAGTGAATGAAATGATCAGAGGCTATTGCATATGTGAGGGCAAGGAACCACAAAATGGCGGCCATGATCTTAAGATGGATGCCGTGTGTATATCAGAAATGTGTCAGTGGAAGGAGTGCTCTTGCTCGTAGCGTAGCGAAAACACTAGGATATACTAAATGGATCATTTGCGGTTCGCTGATACTAATTTTATGTATTTCCGACAAACTTGAAAACACGGGTTCAAGTCGTCACGGAACCGTCACGGAACCTCAAGTCCCCGAGCCCTGCATCCCTGCAGCCCCAGAGCCCAGGAGGCCCGGAGGCACAGAGCCCCGGAGCCCCAGAGCCCCGAGCTGGGTGCTCGGGCCCTGGGCCCTGTCCCCCGGCCTGCTGCACTGCCAAGAGCCCAGGTCGGGGTTCCGTTGTGCCCGGACAGTCCTCCCTGCTTGTCAAAGTGCCGGGGGGCCCCGGGTCGGAGGGCCTGTCGGGGCCCCCTGGGAGCCTCCATGGCTGGGGCCCAGCTGGGGCTCTGGGGCTCTGGGCCTCCGGTCGGCCATGCCGCGGAGCCCGCTGACTCCTTCGTTGGGGCACAGGGTGTCCAGACGGCTCCTCTTTCATCTGGTCGCCCCGATTCCCTCGGCCATCTGGTCGACCGCAATGCTTTCCTATGGGGCGACCAGATGACCGAACTTCCCTGGAAGTCCCGATGAGGTGCCATTCGCCTCCCGGATCCCAGCCAGGGCTCCAGGAGGTCGGGCTCGTTCGTGCCTTGGGTCCCCTATGTGACCTCGAGTGCACAGATTACAAGAAAGGGGGGTAATGTTCCTCCGGATTACTAGGGAGAGGGTCAGTCAGACCTCCGGAGATTCTGAATCAGGGGAAAGCAGCCCTGGGGCCTGCCCGCCGGGGCCCCCATGTCCTGGGTACACTCTTGCCTCTCAGCCCATTGCCGATGGTCCTTTTACACCGAGTTTGAGGGGGAAGGTGTCCCGGGGCCCGCCTGCCAGGGGCCCCCAGGGGCCCAGGGACGCTTCTGCCTCTCTGCCCCTTGCCGATGGTCGTTTTTCTCCGAGTTCGATGGTCGTTTTTCTCCGAGTTTGATCAGGCAGACTTCCATGAGGTCTGGCCATGCTGAGAGGGGGGATGCGTCCCGGGGCCCAACTGCCAGGGGCCCCCAGGGGCCCGGGGATGCTTCTGCCTCTCAGCCCCTTGCCGATGGTCGTTTTTCTCCGAGTTTGATCAGGCATACCTCTGTGAGGTCTGGCCTTGCTGAGAGGGAAAAGGCGTCCTGGGGCCCGCCTGCCAGGGGCCCCCAGGGGCCCGGGGACGCTTCTGCCTCTCAGCCCCTTGCCGATGGTCGTTTTTCTCCGAGTTCGATGGTCATTTTTCTCCGAGTTTGATCAGGCAGACTTCCATGAGGTCTGGCCATGCTGAGAGGGGGGAAGCGTCCCGGGGCCCACCCGCCAGGGGCCCCCAGGGGCCCGGGGACGCTTCTGCCTCTAAGCCCCTTGCCGATGGTCGTTTTTCTCCGAGTTCGATCAGGTATACCTCCGTGAGGTCTGGCCATGCTGAGAGGGGAATCGCGTCCCGGGGGCTGCCAGGGACCCCCAGGGGCCCGGGGACGCTTCTGCCTCTCAGCCCCTTGCCGATGGTCGTTTTTCTCCGAGTTCGATGGTTGTTTTTCTCCGAGTTTGATCAGGCAGACTTCCATGAGGTCTGGCCATGCTGAGAGGGGAAAGGCGTCCCAGGGCTCACCTGCCAGGGGCCCCCAGGGGCCCGGGGAAGCTTCTGCCTCTCAGCCCCTTGCCGATGTTTGTTTTTCTCCGAGTTCGATGGTAGTTTTTCTCCGAGTTTGATCAGGCAGACTTCCATGAGGTCTGGCCATGCTGAGAGGGGGAAGGCGTCCCGGGACCCACCCCTCAGGGGCCCCCGGGGGCCCGGGGACGCTTCTGCCTCTCAGCCCCTTGCCGATGGTCGTTTTTCTCCGAGTTCGATCAGGCATACCTCCGTGAGGTCTGGCCATGCTGAGAGGGGGAAGGCGTCCCAGGGCCAACCCGCCAGGGGCCCCCAGGGGCCCGGGGACGCTTCTGCCTCTCAGCCCCTTGCCGATGGTCGTTTTTATCAGGGTTCGATGGTCGTTTTTCTAAGAGTTTGATGAGGCAGACTTCCATGAGGTCTGGCCATGCTGAGAGGGGGAAGGCGTCCCGGGGCCGACCCGCCAGGGGCCCCCAGGGGCCCGGGGACGCTTCTGCCTCTCAGCCCCTTGCCGATGGTCGTTTTTCTCCGAGTTCGATCAGGCATACCTCCGTGAGGTCTGGCCATGCTGAGAGGGGCAAGGCGTTCCAGGGCCCGCCTGCCAGGGGCCCACAGGGGCCCAGGAACAATCCTGCCTCTCGGCCCCTTGTCGATGGTCCGTTTTCTCCGAGTTTGATCAGGCACAGACCTCCGTGAGGTCTGGCCATGCTGAGGGGGGGAAGGTGTCCTGGGGACCGCCTGCCAGGGGCCCCCAGGGGCCCGTGGACACTTCTGCCTCTTGGCCCCTTGCCGATGGTTGTTTTTCTCCGAGTTCGATGGTTGTTTTTTTCCAAGTTTGATCAGGCAGACTTCCATGAGGTCCGGCCATGCTGAGAGGAGGGGAGGCATCCCGGGGCCTGCCTGCCAGGGGCCCCCAAGATCCCGGGGACGCTCCTGCCTCTCAGCCCCTTGCTGATGGTCGTTTTTCTCCAAATTTGATCAGGCATACCTCCGTGAGGTCTGGCCATGCAGAGAGGGGAAGGTCGTCCTGGGGCCCACCCGCCAGGGGCCCCCAGGGGCCCGTGGACGCTTCTGCCTCTCGGCCCCTTGTTGATGGTTGTTTTTATCAGGGTTCGATGGTCGTTTTTCTCCGAGTTTGATCAGGCAGACTTCCATGAGGTGTGGCCATGCTTAGAGGCGGAAGGCATCCCGGGGTCCGCCAGCCAGGGGCACTCAGGGGCCCGGGGACGCTCCTGCCTCTCAGCCCCTTGCCGATGGTCCTTTTTCTCCGAGTTTGATCAGGCGCATGTTCGTGGGGCACCCGTGCTAAATCATTCGTAGACGATCTGGGTCAGGGTTTCGTAAGTAGCAGAGAAGCTACCTCGCTGCGATCTATTGAAAGTCATCCTCTGAGCCAAGCTTTTGTCTCTTTCCGTGCGTGGGCGCCCGTGGAAGCCTCCCTCCATCACACAGTCAGGGGTGGGTCCCTCTGCCGCCTGGCCGGCGGGAGGGATGCGGAGGGGTAACGTGGGCCTGTGGGAGGCTGCCTCCACCACGTGCCCTTCGGCAGGGGGGCCTCCCCCTCCCGTCCCTGCCCCACCGGGGTGCGGGGATGGGGGCCACACCTTCCCTTGCGGGTCAGCAGGGTGACCAGATGGCCTGGGCCGCCGCCGGCCGGGCCTCCGCTTCCCACTGCTGCATGGGCAAGTCGAGCAGGGAGGCAAACAGCAGCAGCGCCTGGCCACCCTCGCTGGACTGCAAGGGCGTCCGGGCGCTGGGTCGTCCTGGGTCATCTGGCTGCCTGGCTGCGCGACCAGATTGCCCTGCGGGCAGGGTGACCAGATGGCCCTGTGGGCTGGGCGACCAGATGGCCCTGCGGGCTGGCGGCCGGGCTAACTCCAACTTTTGTCCTTCCCCTAGGTTCTGTAAGCCCCCACTATGTGGGGGCTTAATAGTCAACAAAAATGGGCTCCCCGGGCAGGCCGTCGGGGAGAGGACGTGGCCTGGGCTTAACCCTCCTTGGTTCCGGCCCAGGGTCTGGGTGCTGGGGACAGGGGGGTCCACCGGGAGGCTCTCCCCGGGCCCGGCTAGGGTTGGTAGGCTGGGCCTGGGGCCTGAGCTCCGTTCTGCAAGCCGGCCGAGGTTCCGGGCGTTCATCGGGGCCAAGGGAGGCTCTCCCCGGGCTGGCTAGGGTTTCGGAAGCAGGGACCGGGCCCGGGGCTTGAGCTCCGTCCGGTAGGCTATGGGGTTGCTGGAGCCTCCCCGTCCCGCAAGCCGGCCGAGGTTGCGGGCGTTCATCAGGGCCAAGGGAGGCTCTCCCCGGCCTGGCTAGGGTTTTGGAAGCAGGGACCGGGAGCGTGCCCGGTGCTTGAGCTCCGTACGGCCGGCCATGGGTTTGCTGGAGCTTCCCCGTCCTGCAAGCCGGCCGGGGTTCCAGGCGTTCATCCGAGCCAAGGGAGGCTCTTTCTCCGGCCTGGCTAGGGTTTCAGAAGCAGGGACCGGGAGCAGGCCCGGGGCTTGAGCCCCGTCCGGCAGGGCCTGGTGAGGTGGCAATACCCCTCCGTCCTGCAGCCCTGGAGCCCCCAGAACCCTGGAGCCCCCGGAGCCCTACAGCCCCTGGAGCCCTGGAGCCCCCCTGGAGCCCTGCAGCCCTGCAGCCCTGCAGCCCTGCAGCCCTGCAGCCCTGCAGCCCTGCAGCCCCGGAGCCCGGGAGCCCTGGAACCCCCCGAGTAGCCCTGCAGCCCCCGAGGCGCCCTGCAGCCCCGGAGCCCCGGAGCCCTGCAGCCCTGGAGCACCCGGAGCCCTGGAGCCCCCGGAGCCCTACAGCCCCTGGAGCCCTGGAGCCCCCCTGGAGCCCTGCAGCCCTGAAGCCCTGCAGCCCTGGAGCCCGGGAGCCCTGGGCCCCCGAGGAGCCCTGCAGCCCCGGAGCCCTGCATGCCCGGGGCAGGCAGATTGGCGTCATTTCGGTCCCGGCCATCTGGTCGCCCCTCTCGCCTCGGCCATCTGGTCGCCCAAAATGCTTTTCTATGGGGCGACTAGATGGCCGGACTTCCCTGGAAGTCCCTATGAGATGCCATTCGCCTCCCGGATCCCAGCCAGGGCTCCAGGAGGTCAGGCACGTTTGCGCCCTGGGTCCCCTCTGTCACCTCGAGTGCACAGATTACAAGAAAGGGGGGTAATTTTCCTCCGGATTAGTAGCTGCAAGGGTATGCCCAAACACCCTCCCAGGTCTCGTGGTTCCCTGCTGGGGACCAGATGGGCGATGCCCGGGAACACCTCCCAGGCATCCGGGGCTCCCTCCTCCGGGCCGCAGAGTGGCAAAGTACCCGGGAAAGGCTCCATGGGTCCTAGGCCCTGGAGCCCTGCTGCCCTGGAGCCCAGCAGCCCCGGAGCCCTGCAGCCCTGGAGCCCTGGAGCCCTGCAGCCCCGGAGCCCTGCAGCCCCCCGAGCCGTGGAGTCCTGCAGTCCCCGAGCCCTGCAGCCCCGGAGCCCTGCAGCTCCTGAGCCCTACAGGCCCGAGGCAGGCAGATTGGCGTCCTTTCGGTCCCGGCCATCAGGTCGCCCCTCTCGCCTCGGCCATCTGGTCGCCCGCAATTCTTTCCTATGGGGCGACTAGATGGCCGGACTTCCCTGGAAGTCCCTATGAGGTGCCATTCGCCTCCCGGATCCCATCCTGGGCTCCAGGAGGTCGGGCACTTTTGTGCCCTGGGTCCCCTCTGTCACCTCGAGTGCACGGATTACAAGAAAGGGGGGTAATTTTCCTCCGGATTAGTAGGTGCAAGGGTATGCCCAAACACCCTCCCGGGGCTGGTGGTCCCTGCTGGGGACCAGATGAGCGATGCCCGGGCAGCACCTCCCAGGCATTCGGGGCTCCCTCCTCCGGGCCGCAGAGTGGGAAAGTACCCGGGACGGGCTCCATGGGTCCTGGTCCCTGGAGCCCCGGAGCCCCGGAGCCCTGGAGCCCTGCTGCCCTGAAGCCCCAGAGCCCTGGAGCCCTGCAGCCCTGGAGCCCTGCAGCCCCGGAGCCCTGCAGCCCCCAGAGCCGTGGAGCCCTGCAGTCCCCGAGCCCTGCATTCCTGCAGCCCCAGAGCCCCGGAGCCCCGGAGCCCTGGAGCCCTGCAGCTCCTGAGCCCTAAAGGCCCGGCGCAGGCAGATTGGCGTCATTTCGGTCCCGGCCATCTGGTCGCCCCTCTCGCCACGGCCATCTGGTCACCCGCAATGCTTTCCTATGGGGCGACTAGATGGCCGGACTTCCCTGGAAGTCCCTATGAGATGCCATTCGCCTCCCGGATCCCAGCCAGGGCTCCAGGAGGTCGGGCACGTTTGCGCCCTGGGTCCCCTCTGTCACCTCGAGTGCACAGATTACAAGAAAGGGGGGTAATTTTCCTCCGGATTAGTAGCTGCAAGGGTACGCCCAAACACCCTCCCAGGTCTGGTAGTTCCCTGCTGGGGACCAGATGGGCGATGCCCGGGGAACACCTCCCAGGCATCCGGGGCTCCCTCCTCCGGGCCGCAGAGTGGCAAAGTACCCGGGATAGGCTCCATGGGTCCTGGGCCCTGGAGCCCTGGAGCCCTGCTGCCCTGGAGCCCAGCAGCCCCGGAGCCCTGCAGCCCTGGAGCTCTGGAGCCCTGGAGCCCTGGAGCCCTGGAGCCCTGGAGCCCCGGAGCCCTGCAGCCCCCCGAGCCGTGGAGCCCTGCAGTACCCGAGCCCTGCAGCCCCGGAGCCCCGGAGCCCTGCAGCTCCTGAGCCCTACAGGCCCGAGGCAGGCAGATTGGCGTCCTTTCGGTCCCGGCCATCAGGTCGCCCCTCTCGCCTCGGCCATCTGGTCACCCGCAATTCTTTCCTATGGGGCGACTAGATGGCCGGACTTCCCTGGAAGTCCCTATGAGGTGCCATTCGCCTCCCGGATCCCATCCTGGGCTCCAGGAGGTCGGGCACTTTTGTGCCCTGGGTCCCCTCTGTCACCTCGAGTGCACGGATTACAAGAAAGGGGGGTCATTTTCCTCCGGATTAGTAGGTGCAAGGGTATGCCCAAACACCCTCCCGGGGCTGGTGGTTCCCTGCTGGGGACCAGATGAGCGATGCCCGGGCAGCACCTCCCAGGCATTCGGGGCTCCCTCCTCCGGGCCGCAGAGTGGGAAAGTACCCGGGACGGGCTCCATGGGTCCCGGGCCCAGGAGCCCCGGAGCCCTGGCGCCCTGCTGCCCTGAAGCCCCAGAGCCCTGGAGCCCTGCAGCACTGGAGCCCTGGAGCCCTGGAGCCCTGGAGCCCTGCAGCCCCGGAGCCCTGCAGCCCCCCGAGCCGTGGAGCCCTGCAGTCCTCGAGCCCTGCATCCCTGCAGCCCCAGAGCCCCGGAGCCCCGGAGCCCCGGAGCCCTGGAGCCCTGCAGCTCCTGAGCCCTAAAGGCCCGGGGCAGGCAGATTGGCGTCATTTCGGTCCCGGCCATCTGGTCGCCCCTCTCGCCACGGCCATCTGGTCGCCCGCAATGCTTTCCTATGGGGCGACTAGATGGCCGGACTTCCCTGGAATTCCCTATGAGATGCCATTCGCCTCCCGGATCCCAGCCAGGGCTCCAGGAGGTCGGGCACGTTTGCGCCCTGGGTCCCCTCTGTCACCTCGAGTGCACAGATTACAAGAAAGGGGGGTAATTTTCCTCCGGATTAGTAGGTGCAAGGGTACGCCCAAACACCCTCCCAGGTCTGGTGGTTCCCTGCTGGGGACCAGATGGGCGATGCCCAGGGAACACCTCCCAGGCATCCGGGGCTCCCTCCTCCGGGCCGCAGAGTGGCAAAGTACCCGGGATAGGCTCCATGGGTCCTGGGCCCTGGAGCCCTGGAGCCCTGCTGCCCTGGAGCCTAGCAGCCCCGGAGCCCTGGAGCCCTGGAGCCCCGGAGCCCTGCAGCCCCCGAGCCGTGGAGCCCTGCAGTCCCCGAGCCCTGCAGCCCCGGAGCCCCGGAGCCCTGCAGCTCCTGAGCCCTACAGGCCCGAGGCAGGCAGATGGGCGTCCTTTCGGTCCCGGCCATCAGGTCGCCCCTCTCGCCTCGGCCATCTGGTCGCCCGCAATTCTTTCCTATGGGGCGACTAGATGGCCGGACTTCCCTGGAAGTCCTTATGAGGTGCCATTCGCCTCCCGGATCCCATCCTTGGCTCCAGGAGGTCGGGCACTTTTGTGCCCTGGGTCCCCTCTGTCACCTCGAGTGCACGGATTAAAAGAAAGGGGGGTAATTTTCCTCCGGATTAGTAGGTGCAAGGGTGTGCCCAAACACCCTCCCGGGGCTGGTGGTTCCCTGCTGGGGACCAGATGAGCGATGCCCGGGCAGCACCTCCCAGGCATTCAGGGCTCCCTCCTCCGGGCCGCAGAGTGGGAAAGTACCCGGGACGGGCTCCATGGGTCCCGGGCCATGGAGGCCCGAAACCTTAGAGCCCAGCAGCCCAGCAGCCCCGGAGGCCTGGAGCCCTGGAGCAATGGAGCCCCGGAGCCCTGCAGCCCTGCTGCCCTGGAGCCCCCGAGCCCTGGAGCCCTAGAGCCCTGGAGCCCTGGAGCCCTGCAGCCCTGCAGCCCCGGAGCCCTGCAGCCCCCCCGAGCCGTGGAGCCCTGCAGTCCCCGAGCCCTGCATCCCTGCAGCCCCAGAGCCCAGGAGGCCCGGAGGCACAGAGCCCCGGAGCCCCAGAGCCCCGAGCTGGGTGCTCGGGCCCTGGGCCCTGTCCCCCGGCCTGCTGCACTGCCAAGAGCCCAGGTCGGGGTTCCGTTGTGCCCGGACAGTCCTCCCTGCTTGTCAAAGTGCCGGGGGGCCCCGGGTCGGAGGGCCTGTCGGGGCCCCCTGGGAGCCTCCATGGCTGGGGCCCAGCTGGGGCTCTGGGGCTCTGGGCCTCCGGTCGGCCATGCCGCAGAGCCCGCTGACTCCTTCGTTGGGGCACAGGGTGTCCAGACGGCTCCTCTTTCATCTGGTCGCCCGATTCCCTCGGCCATCTGGTCGACCGCAATGCTTTCCTATGGGGCGACCAGATGACCGAACTTCCCTGGAAGTCCCGATGAGGTGCCATTCGCCTCCCGGATCCCAGCCAGGGCTCCAGGAGGTCGGGCTCGTTCGTGCCTTGGGTCCCCTATGTGACCTCGAGTGCACAGATTACAAGAAAGGGGGGTAATGTTCCTCCGGATTACTAGGGAGAGGGTCAGTCAGACCTCCGGAGATTCTGAATCAGGGGAAAGCAGCCCTGGGGCCTGCCCGCTGGGGCCCCCATGTCCTGGGGACACTCTTGCCTCTCAGCCCATTGCCGATGGTCCTTTTTCACCGAGTTTGAGGGGGAAGGTGTCCCGGGGCCCGCCTGCCAGGGGCCCCCAGGGGCCCAGGGACGCTTCTGCCTCTCTGCCCCTTGCCGATGGTCGTTTTTCTCCGAGTTCGATGGTCGTTTTTCTCCGAGTTTGATCAGGCAGACTTCCATGAGGTCTGGCCATGCTGAGAGGGGGGATGCGTCCCGGGGCCCAACTGCCAGGGGCCCCCAGGGGCCCGGGGATGCTTCTGCCTCTCAGCCCCTTGCCGATGGTCGTTTTTCTCCGAGTTTGATCAGGCATACCTCTGTGAGGTCTGGCCTTGCTGAGAGGGAAAAGGCGTCCTGGGGCCCGCCTGCCAGGGGCCCCCAGGGGCCCGGGGACGCTTCTGCCTCTCAGCCCCTTGCCGATGGTCGTTTTTCTCCGAGTTCGATGGTCATTTTTCTCCGAGTTTGATCAGGCAGACTTCCATGAGGTCTGGCCATGCTGAGAGGGGGGAAGCGTCCCGGGGCCCACCCGCCAGGGGCCCCCAGGGGCCCGGGGACGCTTCTGCCTCTAAGCCCCTTGCCGATGGTCGTTTTTCTCCGAGTTCGATCAGGTATACCTCCGTGAGGTCTGGCCATGCTGAGAGGGGAATCGCGTCCCGGGGGCTGCCAGGGACCCCCAGGGGCCCGGGGACGCTTCTGCCTCTCAGCCCCTTGCCGATGGTCGTTTTTCTCCGAGTTCGATGGTTGTTTTTCTCCGAGTTTGATCAGGCAGACTTCCATGAGGTCTGGCCATGCTGAGAGGGGAAAGGCGTCCCAGGGCTCACCTGCCAGGGGCCCCCAGGTGCCCGGGGAAGCTTCTGCCTCTCAGCCCCTTGCCGATGTTTGTTTTTCTCCGAGTTCGATGGTAGTTTTTCTCCGAGTTTGATCAGGCAGACTTCCATGAGGTCTGGCCATGCTGAGAGGGGGAAGGCGTCCCGGGACCCACCCCCCAGGGGCCCCCGGGGGCCCGGGGACGCTTCTGCCTCTCAGCCCCTTGCCGATGGTCGTTTTTCTCCGAGTTCGATCAGGCATACCTCCGTGAGGTCTGGCCATGCTGAGAGGGGGAAGGCGTCCCAGGGCCAACCCGCCAGGGGCCCCCAGGGGCCCGGGGACGCTTCTGCCTCTCAGCCCCTTGCCGATGGTCGTTTTTATCAGGGTTCGATGGTCGTTTTTCTAAGAGTTTGATGAGGCAGACTTCCATGAGGTCTGGCCATGCTGAGAGGGGGAAGGCGTCCCGGGGCCGACCCGCCAGGGGCCCCCAGGGGCCCGGGGACGCTTCTGCCTCTCAGCCCCTTGCCGATGGTCGTTTTTCTCCGAGTTCGATCAGGCATACCTCCGTGAGGTCAGGCCATGCTGAGAGGGGCAAGGCGTTCCAGGGCCCGCCTGCCAGGGGCCCACAGGGGCCCAGGAACAATCCTGCCTCTCGGCCCCTTGTCGATGGTCCGTTTTCTCCGAGTTTGATCAGGCACAGACCTCCGTGAGGTCTGGCCATGCTGAGGGGGGGAAGGTGTCCTGGGGACCGCCTGCCAGGGGCCCCCAGGGGCCCATGGACACTTCTGCCTCTTGGCCCCTTGCCGATGGTTGTTTTTCTCCGAGTTCGATGGTTGTTTTTTTCCAAGTTTGATCAGGCAGACTTCCATGAGGTCCGGCCATGCTGAGAGGAGGGGAGGCATCCCGGGGCCTGCCTGCCAGGGGCCCCCAAGATCCCGGGGATGCTCCTGCCTCTCAGCCCCTTGCCGATGGTCGTTTTTCTCCAAATTTGATCAGGCATACCTCCGTGAGGTCTGGCCATGCAGAGAGGGGAAGGTCGTCCTGGGGCCCACCCGCCAGGGGCCCCCAGGGGCCCGTGGACGCTTCTGCCTCTCGGCCCCTTGTTGATGGTTGTTTTTATCAGGGTTCGATGGTCGTTTTTCTCCGAGTTTGATCAGGCAGACTTCCATGAGGTGTGGCCATGCTTAGAGGCGGAAGGCATCCCGGGGTCCGCCAGCCAGGGGCACTCAGGGGCCCGGGGACGCTCCTGCCTCTCAGCCCCTTGCCGATGGTCCTTTTTCTCCGAGTTTGATCAGGCGCATGTTCGTGGGGCACCCGGTGCTAAATCATTCGTAGACGATCTGGGTCAGGGTTTCGTAAGTAGCAGAGAAGCTACCTCGCTGCGATCTATTGAAAGTCATCCTCTGAGCCAAGCTTTTGTCTCTTTCCGTGCGTGGGCGCCCGTGGAAGCCTCCCTCCATCACACCCAGGGGTGGGTCCCTCTGCCGCCTGGCCGGCGGGAGGGATGCGGAGGGGTAACGTGGGCCTGTGGGAGGCTGCCTCCACCACGTGCCCTTCGGCAGGGGGGCCTCCCCCTCCCGTCCCTGCCCCACCGGGGTGCGGGGATGGGGGCCACACCTTCCCTTGCGGGTCAGCAGGGTGACCAGATGGCCTGGGCCGCCGCCGGCCGGGCCTCCGCTTCCCACTGCTGCATGGGCAAGTCGAGCAGGGAGGCAAACAGCAGCAGCGCCTGGCCACCCTCGCTGGACTGCAAGGGCGTCCGGGCGCTGGGTCGTCCTGGGTCATCTGGCTGCCTGGCTGCGCGACCAGATTGCCCTGCGGGCAGGGTGACCAGATGGCCCTGTGGGCTGGGCGACCAGATGGCCCTGCGGGCTGGCGGCCGGGCTAACTCCAACTTTTGTCCTTCCCCTAGGTTCTGTAAGCCCCCACTATGTGGGGGCTTAATAGTCAACAAAAATGGGCCTCCCGGGCAGGCCGTCGGGGAGAGGACGTGGCCTGGGCTTAACCCTCCTTGGTTCCGGCCCAGGGTCTGGGTGCTGGGGACAGGGGGGTCCACCGGGAGGCTCTCCCCGGGCCCGGCTAGGGTTGGTAGGCTGGGCCTGGGGCCTGAGCTTCGTCCTGCAAGCCGGCCGAGGTTCCGGGCGTTCATCGGGGCCAAGGGAGGCTCTCCCCGGGCTGGCTAGGGTTTCGGAAGCAGGGACCGGGCCCGGGGCTTGAGCTCCGTCCGGTAGGCTATGGGGTTGCTGGAGTCTCCCCGTCCCGCAAGCCGGCCGAGGTTCCGGGCGTTCATCAGGGCCAAGGGAGGCTCTCCCCGGCCTGGCTAGGGTTTTGGAAGCAGGGACCGGGAGCGGGCCCGGGGCTTGAGCTCCGTACGGCCGGCCATGGGTTTGCTGGAGCTTCCCCGTCCTGCAAGCCGGCCGGGGTTCCAGGCGTTCATCCGAGCCAAGGGAGGCTCTTTCTCCGGCCTGGCTAGGGTTTCAGAAGCAGGGACCGGGAGCAGGCCCGGGGCTTGAGCCCCATCCGGCAGGGCCTGGTGGTGTGGCAATACCCCTCCGTCCTGCAGCCCTGGAGCCCCCGGAACCCTGGAGCCCCCGGAGCACTACAGCCCCTGGAGCCCTGGAGCCCCCCTGGAGCCCTGCAGCCCTGCAGCCCTGCAGCCCCGGAGCCCGGGAGCCATGGAGCCCCCGAGGAGCCCTGCAGCCCCCGAGGAGCCCTGCAGCCCCGGAGCCCTGCAGCCCTGGAGCACCCGGAGCCCTGGAGCCCCCGGAGCCCTACAGCCCCTGGAGCCCAGGAGCCCCCCCGGAGCCCTGCAGCCCTGAAGCCCTGCAGCCCTGGAGCCCGGGATCCCTGGGCCCCCGAGGAGCCCTGCAGCCCCGGAGCCCTGCATGCCCGGGGCAGGCAGATTGGAGTCATTTCGGTCCCGGCCATCTGGTCGCCCCTCTCGCCTCGGCCATCTGGTCGCCCAAAATGCTTTTCTATGGGGCGACTAGATGGCCGGACTTCCCTGGAAGTCCCTATGAGATGCCATTCGCCTCCAGGATCCGAGCCAGGGCTCCAGGAGGTCGGGCACGTTTGCGCCCTGGGTCCCCTCTGTCACCTCGAGTGCACAGATTACAAGAAAGGGGGGTAATTTTCCTCCGGATTAGTAGGTGCAAGGGTATGCCCAAACACCCTCCCAGGTCTGGTGGTTCCCTGCTGGGGACCAGATGGGCGATGCCCGGGGAACACCTCCCAGGCATCCGGGGCTCCCTCCTCCAGGGCGCAGAGTGGCAAAGTACCCGGGACGGGCTCCATGGGTCCTGGGCCCTGGAGCCCTGGAGCCCTGCTGCCCTGGATCCCAGCAGCCCCGGAGCCCTGCAGCCCTGGATCCCTGGAGCCCTGGAGCCACGGAGCCCTGCAGCCCCCCGAGCCGTGGAGCCCTGCAGTCCCCGAGCCCTGCAGCCCCGGAGCTCCGGAGCCCTGCAGCTCCTGAGCCCTACAGGCCGAGGCAGGCAGATTGGCGTCCTTTCAGTCCCGGCCATCAGGTCGCCCCTCTCGCCTCGGCCATCTGGTCGCCCGCAATTCTTTCCTATAAGGGGGACTAGATGGCCGGACTTCCCTGGAAGTCCCTATGAGGTGCCATTCGCCTCCCGGATCCCATCCTGGGCTCCAGGAGGTCGGGCACTTTTGTGCCCTGGGTCCCCTCTGTCACCTCGAGTGCACGGATTACAAGAAAGGGGGGTAATTTTCCTCCGGGTTAGTAGGTGCAAGGGTATGCCCAAACACCCTCCCGGGGCTGGTGGTTCCCTGCTGGGGACCAGATGAGCGATTCCCGGGCAGCACCTCCCAGGCATTCGGGGCTCCCTCCTCCGGGCCGCAGAGTGGGAAAGTACCCGGGACGGGCTCCATGGGTCCTGGGCCCTGGAGCCCCGGAGCCCCGGAGCCCTGGAGCCCTGCTGCCCTGAAGCCCTGGAGCCCTGCAGCCCTGGAGCCCTGCAGCCCCGGAGCCCTGCAGCCCCCAGAGCCGTGGAGCCCTGCAGTCCCCGAGCCCTGCATCCCTGCAGCCCCAGAGCCCCGGAGCCCCGGAGCCCCGGAGCCCCGGAGCCCTGGAGCCATGCAGCTCCTGAGCCCTAAAGGCCCGGGGCAGGCAGATTGGTGTCATTTCGGTCCCGGCCATCAGGTCGCCCCTCTCACCACGGCCATCTGGTCGCCCGCAATGCTTTCCTATGGGGCGACTAGATGGCCGGACTTCCCTGGAAGTCCCTATGAGGTGCCATTCACCTCCCGGATCCCATCCTGGGCTCCAGGAGGTCGGGCACTTTTGTGCCCTGGGTCCCCTCTGTCACCTCGAGTGCTTGATTACAAGAAAGGGGGGTAATTTTCCTCCGGATTAGTAGGTGCAAGGGTATGCCCAAACACCCTCCCGGGGCTGGTGGTTCCCTGCTGGGGACCAGATGAGCGGTGCCCGGGCAGCACCTCCCAGGCATCCGGGGCTCCCTCCTCCGGGCCGCAGAGTGGGAAAGTACCCAGGACGGGCTCCATGGGTCCTGGGCCCTGGAGCGCCGGAGCCCTGGAGCCCTGCTGCCCTGAAGCCCCAGAGCCCTGGAGCCCTGCAGCCCTGGAGCCCTGCAGCCCCGGAGCCCTGCAGCCCCCAGAGCCGTGGAGCCCTGCAGTCCCCGAGCCCTGCATCCCTGCAGCCCCAGAGCCCCGGAGCCCCGGAGCCCTGGAGCCCTGCAGCTCCTGAGCCCTAAAGGCCCGGGGCAGGCAGATTGGCGTCATTTCGGTCCCGGCCATCTGGTCGGCCTTCTCGCCACGGCCATCTGGTCGCCCGCAATGCTTTCCTATGGGGCGACTAGATGGCCGGACTTCCCTGGAAGTCCCTATGAGATGCCATTCGCCTCCCGGATCCCAGCCAGGGCTCCAGGAGGTCGGGCACGTTCGTGCCCTGGGTCCCCTCTGTCACCTCGAGTGCACAGATTACAAGAAAGGGGGGTAATTTTCCTCCGGATTAGTAGGTGCAAGGGTATGCCCAAACACCCTCCCAGGTCTGGTGGTTCCCTGCTGGGGACCAGATGGGCGATGCCCGGGGAACACCTCCCAGGCATCCGGGGCTCCCTCCTCCGGGCCGCAGAGTGGCAAAGTACCCGGGATAGGCTCCATGGGTCCTGGGCCCTGGAGCCCTGCTGCCCTGGAGCCCAGCAGCCCTGGAGCCCCGGAGCCCTGCAGCCCTGGAGCCCTGGAGCCCTGGAGCCCTGGAGCCCCGGAGCCCTGCAGCCCCCCAAGCCGTGGAGTCCTGCAGTCCCGAGCCCTGCAGCCCCGGAGCCCTGCAGCTCCTGAGCCCTACAGGCCCGAGGCAGGCAGATTGGCGTTCTTTCGGTCCGGGCCATCAGGTCGCCCCTCTCGCCTCGGCCATCTGGTCGCCCGCAATTCTTTCCTATGGGGCGACTAGATGGCCGGACTTCCCTGGAAGTCCCTATGAGGTGCCATTCGCCTCCCGGATCCCATCCTGGGCTCCAGGAGGTCGGGGACTTTTGTGCCCTGGGTCCCCTCTGTCACCTCGAGTGCACGGATTACAAGAAAGGGGGGTAATTTTCCTCCGGATTAGTACGTGCAAGGGTATGCCCAAACACCCTCCCGGGGCTGGTGGTCCCTGCTGGGGACCAGATGAGCGATGCCCGGGCAGCACCTCCCAGGCATTCAGGGCTCCCTCCTCCGGGCCGCAGAGTGGGAAAGTACCCGGGACGGGCTCCATGGGTCCCGGGCCCTGGAGCCCCGGAGCCCTGGAGTCCTGCTGCCCTGAAGCCCCAGAGCCCTGGAGCCCTTTAGCACTGGAGCCCTGGAGCCCTGGAGCCCTGCAGCCCCGGAGCCCTGCAGCCCCCCGAGCCGTGGAGCCCTGCAGTCCCCGAGCCCTGCATCCCTGCAGCCCCAGAGCCCCGGAGCCCTGGAACCCTGCAGCTCCTGAGCCCTAAAGGCCCGGGGCAGGCAGATTGGCGTCATTTCGGTCCCGGCCATCTGGTCGCCCCTCTCGCCACGGCCATCTGGTCACCCGCAATGCTTTCCTATGGGGCGACTAGATGGCCGGATTTCCCTGGAAGTCCCTATGAGATGCCATTCGCCTCCCGGATCCGAGACAGGGCTCCAGGAGGTCGGGCACGTTTGCGCCCTGGGTCCCCTCTGTCACCTCGAGTGCACAGATTACAAGAAAGGGGGGTAATTTTCCTCCGGATTAGTAGGTGCAAGGGTATGCCCAAACACCCTCCCAGGTCTGGTGGTTCCCTGCTGGGGACCAGATGGGCGATGCCCGGGAACACCTCCCAGGCATCCGGGGCTCCCTCCTCCAGGCCGCAGAGTGGCAAAGTACCCGGGAAAGGCTCCATGGGTCCTGGGCCCTGGAGCCCTGGAGCACTGCTGCCCTGGAGCCCAGCAGCCCCGGAGCCCTGCAGCCCTGGAGCCCTGGAGCTCTGGAGCCCCGGAGCCCTGCAGCCCCCCGAGCCGTGGAGTCCTGCATTCCCCGAGCCCTGCAGCCCCGGAGCCCTGCAGCTCCTGAGCCCTACAGGCCCGAGGCAGGCAGATTGGCGTCCTTTCGGTCCCGGGCATCAGGTCGCCCCTCTCGCCTCGGCCATCTGGTCGCCCGCAATTCTTTCCTATGGGGCGACTAGATGTCCGGACTTCCCTGGAAGTCCCTATGAGGTGCCATTCGCCTCCCTGATCCCATCCTGGGCTCCAGGAGGTCGGGCACTTTTGTGCCCTGGGTCCCCTCTGTCACCTCGAGTGCACGGATTACAAGAAAGGGGGGTAATTTTCCTCCGGATTAGTACGTGCAAGGGTATGCCCAAACACCCTCCCGGGGCTGGTGGTCCCTGCTGGGGACCAGATGAGCGATGCCCGGGCAGCACCTCCCAGGCATTCGGGGCTCCCTCCTCCGGGCCGCAGAGTGGGAAAGTACCCGGGACGGGCTCCATGGGTCCCGGGCCCTGGAGCCCCGTAGCCCTGGAGCCCTGCTGCCCTGAAGCCCCAGAGCCCTGGAGCCCTGCAGCACTGGAGCCCTGGAGCCCTGGAGCCCTGGAGCCCTGCAGCCCCGGAGCCCTGCAGCCCCCCGAGCCGTGGAGCCCTGCAGTCCCCAAGCCCTGCATCCCTGCAGCCCCAGGGCCCCGGAGCCCCGGAGCCCTGGAGCCCTGCAGCTCCTGAGCCCTAAAGGCCCGGGGCAGGCAGATTGGCGTCATTTCGGTCCCGGCCATCTGGTCGCCCCTCTCGCCACGGCCATCTGGTCGCCCGCAATGCTTTCCTATGGGGCGACTAGATGGCCGGATTTCCCTGGAAGTCCCTATGAGATGCCATTCGCCTCCCGGATCCGAGACAGGGCTCCAGGAGGTCGGGCACGTTTGCGCCCTGGGTCCCCTCTGTCACCTCGAGTGCACAGATTACAAGAAAGGGGGGTAATTTTCCTCCGGATTAGTAGGTGCAAGGGTATGCCCAAACACCCTCCCAGGTCTGGTGGTTCCCTGCTGGGGACCAGATGGGCGATGCCCGGGGAACAACTCCCAGGCATCCGGGGCTCCCTCCTCCAGGGCGCAGAGTGGCAAAGTACCCGGGATAGGCTCCATGGGTCCTGGGCCCTGGAGCCCTGGAGCCCTGCTGCCCTGGAGCCCAGCAGCCCCGGAGCCCTGCAGCCCTGCAGCCCTGGAGCCCTGGAGCCCCGAAGCCCTGCGGCCCCCCGAGCCGTGGAGCCCTGCAGTCCCCGAGCCCTGCAGCCCCGGAGCTCCGGAGCCCTGCAGCTCCTGAGCCCTACAGGCCCGAGGCAGGCAGATTGGCGTCCTTTCGGTCCCGGCCATCAGGTCGCCCCTCTCGCCTCGGCCATCTGGTCGCCCGCAATTCTTTTCTATGGGGCGACTAGATGGCCGGACTTCCCTGGAAGTCCCTATGAGGTGCCATTCGCCTCCCGGATCCCATCCTGGGCTCCAGGAGGTCGGGCACTTTTGTGCCCTGGGTCCCCTCTGTCACCTCGAGTGCACGGATTACAAGAAAGGGGGGTAATTTTCCTCCGGATTAGTAGGTGCAAGGGTATGCCCAAACACCCTCCCGGGGCTGGTGGTTCCCTGCTGGGGACCAGATGAGCGATGCCCGGGCAGCACCTCCCAGGCATTCGGGGCTCCCTCCTCCGGGCCGCAGAGTGGGAAAGTACCAGGGACGGGCTCCCTGGGTCCTGGGCCCTGGAGCCCCGGAGCCCCGGAGCCCTGCTGCCCTGAAGCCCCAGAGCCCTGGAGCCCCGCAGCCCTGGAGCCCTGCAGCCCCCAGAGCCGTGGAGCCCTGCAGTCCCCGAGCCCTGCATCCCTGCAGCCCCAGAGCCCCGGAGCCCCGGAGCCCTGGAGCCCTGCAGCTCCTGAGCCCTAAAGGCCCGGGGCAGGCAGATTGGCGTCATTTCGGTCCCGGCCATCTGGTCGCCCCTCTCGCCACGGCCATCTGGTCGCCCGCAATGCTTTCCTATGGGGCGACTAGATGGCCGGACTTCCCTGGAAGGCTCTATGAGATGCCATTCGCCTCCCGAATCCCAGCCAGGGCTCCAGGAGGTCGGGCACGTTTGCACCCTGGGTCCCCTCTGTCACCTCGAGTGCACAGATTACAAGAAAGGGGGGTAATTTTCCTCCGGATTAGTAGGTGCAAGGGTATGCCCAAACACCCTCCCAGGTCTGGTAGTTCCCTGCTGGGGACCAGATGGGCGATGCCCGGGGAACACCTCCCAGGCATAAAGGGCTCCCTCCTCCGGGCCGCAGAGTGGCAAAGTACCAGGGATAGGCTCCATGGGTCCTGGGCCCTGGAGCCCTGGAGCCCTGCTGCCCTGGAGCACAGCAGCCCCGGAGCCCTGCAGCCCTGGAGCCCTGGAGCCCTGGAGCCCTGGAGCCCTGGAGCCCCGGAGCCCTGCAGCCCCCCGAGCCGTGGAGCCCTGCAGTCCCCGAGCCCTGCAGCCCCGGAGCCCCGGAGCCCTGCAGCTCCTGAGCCCTACAGGCCCGAGGCAGGCAGATTGGCGTCCTTTCGGTCCCGGCCATCAGGTCGCCCCTCTCGCCTCGGCCTTCTGGTCGCCCGCAATTCTTTCCTATGGGGCGACTAGATGGCCGGACTTCCCTGGAAGTCCCTATGAGATGCCATTCGCCTCCCGGATCCCAGCCAGGGCTCCAGGAGGTCGGGCACGTTCGTGCCCTGGGTCCCCTCTGTCACCTCGAGTGCACAGATTACAAGAAAGGGGGGTAATTTTCCTCCGGATTAGTAGGTGCAAGGGTATGCCCAAACACCCTCCCAGGTCTGGTGGTTCCCTGCTGGGGACCAGATGGGCGATGCCCGGGGAACACCTCCCAGGCATCCGGGGCTCCCTCCTCTGGGCCGCAGAGTGGCAAAGTACCCGGGATAGGCTCCATGGGTCCTGGGCCCTGGAGCCCTGCTGCCCTGGAGCCCAGCAGCCCTGGAGCCCCGGAGCCCTGCAGCCCTGGAGCCCTGGAGCCCTGGAGCTCTGGAGCCCTGGAGCCCCGGAGCCCTGCAGCCCCCCGAGCCGTGGAGTCCTGCAGTCCCGAGCCCTGCAGCCCCGGAGCCCTGCAGCTCCTGAGCCCTACAGGCCCGAGGCAGGCAGATTGGCGTCCTTTCGGTCCCGGCCATCAGGTCGCCACTCTCGCCTCGGCCATCTGGTCGCCTGCTATTCTTTCCTATGGGGCGACTAGATGGCCGGACTTCCCTGGAAGTCCCTATGAGGTGCCATTCGCCTCCCGGATCCCATCCTGGGCTCCAGGAGGTCGGGCACTTTTGTGCCCTGGGTCCCCTCTGTCACCTCGAGTGCACGGATTACAAGAAAGGGGGGTAATTTTCCTCCGGATTAGTACGTGCAAGGGTATGCCCAAACACCCTCCCGGGGCTGGTGGTCCCTGCTGGGGACCAGATGAGCGATGCCCGGGCAGCACCTCCCAGGCATTCGGGGCTCCTTCCTCCGGGCCGCAGAGTGGGAAAGTACCCGGGACGGGCTCCATGGGTCCCGGGCCCTGGAGCCCCGGAGCCCTGGAGCCCTGCTGCCCTGAAGCCCCAGAGCCCTGGAGCCCTTTAGCACTGGAGCCCTGGAGCCCTGGAGCCCTGCAGCCCCGGAGCCCTGCAGCCCCCCGAGCCGTGGAGCCCTGCAGTCCCCGAGCCCTGCATCCCTGCAGCCCCAGAGCCCCGGAGCCCCGGAGCCCTGGAGCCCTGCAGCTCCTGAGCCCTAAAGGCCCGGGGCAGGCAGATTGGCGTCATTTCGGTCCCGGCCATCTGGTCGCCCCTCTCGCCACGGCCATCTGGTCGCCCGCAATGCTTTCCTATGGGGCGACTAGATGGCCGGATTTCCCTGGAAGTCCCTATGAGATGCCATTCGCCTCCCGGATCCGAGACAGGGCTCCAGGAGGTCGGGCACGTTTGCGCCCTGGGTCCCCTCTGTCACCTCGAGTGCACAGATTACAAGAAAGGGGGGTAATTTTCCTCCGGATTAGTAGGTGCAAGGGTATGCCCAAACACCCTCCCAGGTCTGGTGGTTCCCTGCTTGGGACCAGATGGGCGATGCCCGGGAACACCTCCCAGGCATCCGGGGCTCCCTCCTCCGGGCCGCAGAGTGGCAAAGTACCCGGGAAAGGCTCCATGGGTCCTGGGCCCTGGAGCCCTGGAGCCCAGCAGCCCCGGAGCCCTGCAGCCCTGGAGCCCTGGAGCTCTGGAGCCCCGGAGCCCTGCAGCCTCCCGAGCCGTGGAGTCCTGTAGTCCCCGAGCCCTGCAGCCCCGGAGCCCTGCAGCTCCTGAGCCCTACAGGCCCGAGGCAGGCAGATTGGCGTCCTTTCGGTCCCGGGCATCAGGTCGCCCCTCTCGCCTCGGCCATCTGGTCGCCCGCAATTCTTTCCTATGGGGCGACTAGATGGCCGGACTTCCCTGGAAGTCCCTATGAGGTGCCATTCGCCTCCCGGATCCCATCCTGGGCTCCAGGAGGTCGGGCACTTTTGTGCCCTGGGTCCCCTCTGTCACCTCGAGTGCACGGATTACAAGAAAGGGGGGTAATTTTCCTCCGGATTAGTACGTGCAAGGGTATGCCCAAACACCCTCCCGGGGCTGGTGGTCCCTTCTGGGGACCAGATGAGCGATGCCCGGGCAGCACCTCCCAGGCATTCGGGGCTCCCTCCTCCGGGCCGCAGAGTGGGAAAGTACCCGGGACGGGCTCCATGGGTCCCGGGCCCTGGAGCCCCGGAGCCCTGGAGCCCTGCTGCCCTGGAGCCCTGCAGCACTGGAGCCCTGGAGCCCTGGAGCCCTGGAGCCCTGCAGCCCCGGAGCCCTGCAGCCCCCGAGCCGTGGAGCCCTGCAGTCCCCGAGCCCTGCATCCCTGCAGCCCCAGGGCCCCGGAGCCCCGGAGCCCTGGAGCCCTGCAGCTCCTGAGCCCTAAAGGCCCGGGGCAGGCAGATTGGCGTCATTTCGGTCCCGGCCATCTGGTCGCCCCTCTCGCCACGGCCATCTGGTCGCCCGCAATGCTTTCCTATGGGGCGACTAGATGGCCGGACTTCCCTGGAAGTCCCTATGAGGTGCCATTCGCCTCCCGGATCCCATCCTGGGCTCCAGGAGGTCGGGCACTTTTGTGCCCTGGGTCCCCTCTGTCACCTCGAGTGCACGGATTACAAGAAAGGGGGGTAATTTTCCTCCAGATTAGTAGGTGCAAGGGTATGCCCAAACACCCTCCCGGGGCTGGTGGTTCCCTGCTGGGGACCAGATGAGCGATGCCCGGGCAGCACCTCACAGGCATTCGGGGCTCCCTCCTCCGGGCCGCAGAGTGGGAAAGTACCCGGGACGGGCTCCATGGGTCCCGGAGCCCCGGAGCCCTGGAGCCCTGCTGCCCTGAAGCCCCAGAGCCCTGGAGCCCTGCAGCCCTGGAGCCCTGAAGCCCTGGAGCCCTGGAGCCCTGGAGCCCTGCAGCCCCCCGAGCCGTGGAGCCCTGCAGTCCCCGAGCCCTGCATCCCTGCAGCCCCAGAGCCCCAGAGCCCCGGAGCCCTGGAGCCCTGCAGCTCCTGAGCCCTAAAGGCCCGGGGCAGGCAGATTGGCGTCATTTCGGTCCCGGCCATCTGGTCGCCCCTCTCGCCACGGCCATCTGGTCGCCCGCAATGCTTTCCTATGGGGCGACTAGATGGCCGGACTTCCCTGGAAGTCCCTATGAGATGCCATTCGCCTCCCGGATCCCAGCCAGGGCTCCAGGAGGTCGGGCACGTTCGTGCCCTGGGTCCCCTCTGTCACCTCGAGTGCACATATTACAAGAAAGGGGGGTAATTTTCCTCCGGATTAGTAGGTGCAAGGGTATGCCCAAACACCCTCCCAGGCCTGGTGGTTCCTTGCTGGGGACCAGATGGGCGATGCCCGGGGAACACCTCCCAGGCATCCGGGGCTCCCTCCTCCGGGCCGCAGAGTGGCAAAGTACCCGGGATAGGCTCCATGGGTCCTGGGCCCTGGAGCCCTGGAGCCCTGCTGCCCTGGAGCCCAGCAACCTTGGAGCCCTGGAGCCCCGGAGCCCTGCAGCCCCCCGAGCCGTGAAGCCCTGCAGTCCCCGAGCCCTGCAGCCCCGGAGCCCCGGAGCCCTGCAGCTCCTGAGCCCTACAGGCCCGAGGCAGGCAGATGGGCGTCCTTTCGGTCCCGGCCATCAGGTCGCCCCTCTCGCCTCGGCCATCTGGTCGGCCGCAATTCTTTCCTATGGGGCGACTAGATGGCCGGAGTTCCCTGGAAGTCCTTATGAGGTGCCATTCGCCTCCCGGATCCCATCCTGGGCTCCAGGAGGTTGGGCACTTTTGTGCCCTGGGTCCCCTCTGTCACCTCGAGTGCACAGATTACAAGAAAGGGGGGTAATTTTCCTCCGGATTAGTAGGTGCAGGGGTATGCCCAAACACCCTCCCGGGGCTGGTGGTTCCCTGCTGGGGACCAGATGAGCGATGCCCGGGCAGCACCTCCCAGGCATTCGGGGCTCCCTCCTTCGGGCCGCAGAGTGGGAAAGTACCCGGGACGGGCTCCATGGGTCCCGGGCCATGGAGGCCCGAAACCTTGGAGCCCAGCAGCCCAGCAGCCCCGGAGGCCTGGAGCAATGGAGCCCCGGAACCCTGCTGCCCTGGAGCCCCCGAGCCCTGGAGCCCTGCAGCCCTGCAGCCCCGGAGCCCTGCAGCCCCCCGAGCCTTGGAGCCCTGCAGTCCCCGAGCCCTGCATCCCTGCAGCCCCAGAGCCCCGGAGGCCCGGAGGCACAGAGCCCCGGAGCCCCAGAGCCCCGAGCTGGGTGCTCGGGCCCTGGGCCCTGTCCCCCGGCCTGCTGCACTGCCAAGAGCCCAGGTCGGGGTTCCGTTGTGCCCGGGCAGTCCTCCCTGCTTGTCAAAGTGCCAGGGGGCCCCGGGTCGGAGGGCCTGTCGGGGCCCCCTGGGAGCCTCCATGGCTGGGGCCCAGCTGGGGCTTTGGGGCTCTGGGCCTCCGGTCGGCCATGCCGCGGAGCCCGCTGACTCCTTCGTTGGGGCACAGGGTGTCCAGACGGCTCCTCTTTCATCTGGTCGCCCCGATTCCCTCGGCCATCTGGTCGACCACAATGCTTTCCTATGGGGCGACCAGATGACCGAACTTCCCTGGAAGTCCCGATGAGGTGCCATTCGCCTCCCGGATCCCAGCCAGGGCTCCAGGAGGTCGGGCTCGTTCGTCGCTTGGGTCCCCTATGTGACCTCGAGTGCACAGATTACAAGAAAGGGGGGTAATGTTCCTCCGGATTACTAGGGAGAGGGTCAGTCAGACCTCCGGAGATTCTGAATCAGGGGAAAGCAGCCCTGGGGCCTGCCCGCCGGGGCCCCCATGTCCTGGGGACACTCTTGCCTCTCAGCCCATTGCCGATGGTCCTTTTTCACCGAGTTTGAGGGGGAAGGTGTCCCGGGGCCCGCCTGCCAGGGGCCCCCAGGGGCCCAGGGACGCTTCTGCCTCTCTGCCCCTTGCCGATGGTCGTTTTTCTCCGAGTTCGATGGTTGTTTTTCTCCGAGTTTGATCAGGCAGACTTCCATGAGGTCTGGCCATGCTGAGAGGGGAAAGGCGTCCCAGGGCCCACCTGCCAGGGGCCCCCAGGGGCCCGGGGAAGCTTCTGCCTCTCAGCCCCTTGCCGATGTTTGTTTTTCTCCGAGTTCGATGGTAGTTTTTCTCCGAGTTTGATCAGGCAGACTTCCATGAGGTCTGGCCATGCTGAGAGGGGGAAGGCGTCCCGGGGCCCACCCGCCAGGGGCCCCCAGGGGCCCGGGGACGCTTCTGCCTCTCAGCCCCTTGCCGATGGTCGTTTTTATCAGGGTTCGATGGTCGTTTTTCTAAGAGTTTGATGAGGCAGACTTCCATGAGGTCTGGCCATGCTGAGAGGGGGAAGGCGTCCCGGGTCGACCCGCCAGGGGCCCCCAGGGGCCTGGGGACGCTTCTGCCTCTCGGCCCCTTGCCGATGGTCGTTTTTCTCCGAGTTCGATCAGGCATACCTCCGTGAGGTCTGGCCATGCTGAGAGGGGAAAGGCGTCCCAGGGCCCGCCTGCCAGGGGCCCCCAGGGGCCCGGGAACAATCCTGCCTCTCGGCCCCTTGTCGATGGTCGTTTATATCAGGGTTCGATGGTCGTTTTTCTAAGAGTTTGATGAGGCAGACTTCTATGACGTCTGGCCATGCTGAGAGGGGGAAGGCATCCCGGGGTCCACCCGCCAGGGGCCCCCAGGGGCCCGGGACGCTTCTGCCTCTCAGCCCCTTGCCGATGGTCGTTTTTCTCCGAGTTCGATGGTCGTTTTTCTCCGAGTTTGATCAGGCAGACTTCCATGAGGTCTGGCCATGCTGAGAGGGGGGATGCGTCCCGGGGCCCACCCGCCAGGGGCCCCCAGGGGCCCGGGGACGCTTCTGCCTCTCAGCCCCTTGCCGATGGTCGTTTTTCTCCGAGTTTGATCAGGCATACCTCTGTGAGGTCTGGCCTTGCTGAGAGGGAAAAGGAGTCCTGGGGCCCGCCTGCCAGGGGCCCCCAGGGGCCCGGGGACGCTTCTGCCTCTCAGCCCCTTGCCGATGGTTGTTTTTCTCCGAGTTTGATGGTCGTTTTTCTCCGAGTTTGATCAGGCAGACTTCCATGAGGTCTGGCCATGGTGAGAGGGGGGAAGCGTCCCGGGGCCCACCCGCCAGGGGCCCCCAGGGGCCCGGGGACGCTTCTGCCTCTCAGCCCCTTGCCGATGGTCGTTTTTCTCCGAGTTTGATCAGGTATACCTCCGTGAGGTCTGGCCATGCTGAGAGGGGAAAGGCGTCCCGGGGGCTGCCAGGGACCCCCAGGGGCCCGGGGACGCTTCTGCCTCTCAGCCCCTTGCCGATGGTCGTTTTTCTCCGAGTTCGATGGTTGTTTTTCTCCGAGTTTGATCAGGCATACCTCCGTGAGGTCTGGCCATGCTGAGAGGGGAAAGGCGTCCCAGGGCCCGCCTGCCAGGGGCCCCCAGGGGCCCGGGGAAGCTTCTGCCTCTCAGCCCCTTGCCGATGTTTGTTTTTCTCCGAGTTCGATGGTAGTTTTTCTCCGAGTTTGATCAGGCAGACTTCCATGAGGTCTGGCCATGCTGAGAGGGGGAAGGCGTCCTGGGGCCCACCCGCCAGGGGCCCCCAGGGGCCCGGGGAAGCTTCTGCCTCTCAGCCCCTTGCCGATGGTCGTTTTTCTCCGAGTTCGATCAGGCATACCTCCGTGAGGTCTGGCCATGCTGAGAGGGGAAAGGCGTCCCAGGGCCCGCCTGCCAGGGGCCCCCAGGGGCCCAGGGAAGCTTCTGCCTCTCAGCCCCTTGCCGATGTTTGTTTTTCTCCGAGTTCGATGGTAGTTTTTCTCCGAGTTTGATCAGGCAGACTTCCATGAGGTCTGGCCATGCTGAGAGGGGGAAGGCGTCCCGGGGCCCACCCGCCAGGGGCCCCCAGGGGCCCGGGGACGCTTCTGCCTCTCAGCCCCTTGCCGATGGTCGTTTTTATCAGGGTTCGATGGTCGTTTTTCTAAGAGTTTGATGAGGCAGACTTCCATGAGGTCTGGCCATGCTGAGAGGGGGAAGGCGTCCTGGGGCCGACCCGCCAGGGGCCCCCAGGGGCCCGGGGACGCTTCTGCCTCTCAGCCCCTTGCCGATGGTCGTTTTTCTCCAAGTTCGATCAGGCATACCTCCGTGAGGTCTGGCCATGCTGAGAGGGGAAAGGCGTCCCAGGGCCCGCCTGCCAGGGGCCCCCAGGGGCCCGGGAACAATCCTGCCTCTCAGCCCCTTGCCGATGGTCCGTTTTCTCCGAGTTTGATCAGGCACAGACCTCCGTGAGGTCTGGCCATGCTGAGGGGGGGAAGGTGTCCTGGGGACCGCCTGCCAGGGGCCCCCAGGGGCCCGTGGACACTTCTGCCTCTTGGCCCCTTGCCGATGGTTGTTTTTTCCGAGTTTGATCAGGCAGACTTCCATGAGGTCCGGCCATGCTGAGAGGAGGGGAGGCATCCCGGGGCCTGCCTGCCAGGGGCCCCCAAGATCCCGAGGACGCTCCTGCCTCTCAGCCCCTTGCCGATGGTCGTTTTTCTCCAAATTTGATCAGGCATACCTCCGTGAGGTCTGGCCATGCAGAGAGGGGAAGGTCGTCCTGGGGCCCACCCGCCAGGGGCCCCCAGGGGCCCGTGGACGCTTCTGCCTCTCGGCCCCTTGTTGATGGTTGTTTTTATCAGGGTTCAATGGTCGTTTTTCTCCGAGTTTGATCAGGCAGACTTCCATGAGGTGTGGCCATTCTTAGAGGCGTAAGGCATCCCGGGGTCCGCCAGCCAGGGGCACTCAGGGGCCCGGGGACGCTCCTGCCTCTCAGCCCCTTGCCGATGGTCCTTTTTCTCCGAGTTTGATCAGGCGCATGTTCGTGGGGCACCCGGTGCTAAATCATTCGTAGACGATCTGGGTCAGGGTTTCGTAAGTAGCAGAGAAGCTACCTCGCTGCGATCTATTGAAAGTCATCCTCTGAGCCAAGCTTTTGTCTCTTTCCGTGCGTGGGCGCCCGTGGAAGCCTCCCTCCATCACACCCAGGGGTGGGTCCCTCTGCCGCCTGGCCGGCGGGAGGGATGTGGAGGGGTAACGTGGGCCTGTGGGGGAGGCTGCCTCCACCACGTGCCCTTCAGCAGGGGGGCCTCCCCCTCCCGTCCCTGCCCCACCGGGGTGCGGGGATGGGGGCCACACCTTCCCTTGCGGGTCAGCAGGGTGACCAGATGGCCTGGGCCGCCGCCGGCCGGGCCTCCGCTTCCCACTGCTGCATGGGCAAGTCGAGCAGGGAGGCAAACAGCAGCAGCGCCTGGCCACCCTCGCTGGACTGCAAGGGCGACTGGGTACAGCATCCTCCCAGGCCATCCGGGCGCTGGGTCGTCCTGGGTCATCTGGCTGCCTGGCTGCGCGACCAGATTGCCCTGCGGGCAGGGTGACCAGATGGCCCTGTGGGCTGGGCGACCAGATGGCCCTGCGGGCTGGCGGCCGGGCTAACTCCAACTTTTGTCCTTTCCCTAGGTTCTGTAAGCCCCCACTACGTGGGGGCTTAATAGTCAACAAAAATGGGCTCCCCGGGCAGGCCGTCGGGGAGAGGACGTGGCCTGGGCTTAACCCTCCTTGGTTCCGGCCCAGGGTCTGGGTGCTGGGGACAGGGGGGTCCACCGGGAGGCTCTCCCCGGGCCCGGCTAGGGTTGGTAGGCTGGGCCTGGGGCCTGAGCTCCGTCCTGCAAGCCGGCCGAGGTTCCGGGCGTTCATCGGGGCCAAGGGAGGCTCTCCCCGGGCTGGCTAGGGTTTCGGAAGCAGGGACCGGGCCCGGGGCTTGAGCTCCGTCCGGTAGGCTATGGGGTTGCTGGAGCCTCCCCGTCCCGCAAGCCGGCCGAGGTTCCGGGCGTTCATCAGGGCCAAGGGAGGCTCTCCCCGGCCTGGCTAGGGTTTTGGAAGCAGGGACCGGGAGCGGGCCCGGGGCTTGAGCTCCGTACGGCCGGCCATGGGTTTGCTGGAGCTTCCCCGTCCTGCAAGCCGGCCGGGGTTCCAGGCGTTCATCCGAGCCAAGGGAGGCTCTTTCTCCGGCCTGGCTAGGGTTTCAGAAGCAGGGACCGGGAGCAGGCCCGGGGCTTGAGCCCCGTCCGGCAGGGCCTGGTGGTGTGGCAATACCCCTCCGTCCTGCAGCCCTGGAGCCCCCGGAACCCTGGAGCCCCCGGAGCACTACAGCCCCTGGAGCCCTGGAGCCCCCCTGGAGCCCTGCAGCCCTGCAGCCCTGCAGCCCCGGAGCCCGGGAGCCATGGAGCCCCCGAGGAGCCCTGCAGCCCCCGAGGAGCCCTGCAGCCCCGGAGCCCTGCAGCCCTGGAGCACCCGGAGCCCTGGAGCCCCCGGAGCCCTACAGCCCCTGGAGCCCTGGAGCCCCCCCCGGAGCCCTGCAGCCCTGAAGCCCTGCAGCCCTGGAGCCCGGGAGCCCTGGGCCCCCGAGGAGCCCTGCAGCCCCAGAGCCCTGCATGCCCGGGGCAGGCAGATTGGAGTCATTTCGGTCCCGGCCATCTGGTCGCCCCTCTCGCCTCGGCCATCTGGTCGCCCAAAATGCTTTTCTATGGGGCGACTAGATGGCCGGACTTCCCTGGAAGTCCCTATGAGATGCCATTCGCCTCCAGGATCCGAGCCAGGGCTCCAGGAGGTCAGGCACGTTTGCACCCTGGGTCCCCTCTGTCACCTCGAGTGCACAGATTACAAGAAAGGGGGGTAATTTTCCTCCGGATTAGTAGGTGCAAGGGTATGCCCAAACACCCTCCCAGGTCTGGTGGTTCCCTGCTGGGGACCAGATGGGCGATGCCCGGGGAACACCTCCCAGGCATCCGGGGCTCCCTCCTCCAGGGCGCAGAGTGGCAAAGTACCCGGGATAGGCTCCATGGGTCCTGGGCCCTGGAGCCCTGGAGCCCTGCTGCCCTGGAGCCCAGCAGCCCCGGAGCCCTGGAGCCCTGGAGCCCTGGAGCCCTGGAGCCCTGGAGCCCTGGAGCCCTGGAGCCCTGGAGCCACGGAGCCCTGCAGCCCCCCGAGCCGTGGAGCCCTGCAGTCCCCGAGCCCTGCAGCCCCGGAGCTCCGGAGCCCTGCAGCTCCTGAGCCCTACAGGCCGAGGCAGGCAGATTGGCGTCCTTTCAGTCCCGGCCATCAGGTCGCCCCTCTCGCCTCGGCCATCTGGTCGCCCGCAATTCTTTCCTATAAGGGGGACTAGATGGCCGGACTTCCCTGGAAGTCCCTATGAGGTGCCATTCGCCTCCCGGATCCCATCCTGGGCTCCAGGAGGTCGGGCACTTTTGTGCCCTGGGTCCCCTCTGTCACCTCGAGTGCACGGATTACAAGAAAGGGGGGTAATTTTCCTCCGGGTTAGTAGGTGCAAGGGTATGCCCAAACACCCTCCCGGGGCCGGTGGTTCCCTGCTGGGGACCAGATGAGCGATGCCCGGGCAGCACCTCCCAGGCATTCGGGGCTCCCTCCTCCGGGCCGCAGAGTGGGAAAGTACCCGGGACGGGCTCCATGGGTCCTGGGCCCTGGAGCCCCGGAGCCCCGGAGCCCTGGAGCCCTGCTGCCCTGAAGCCCTGGAGCCCTGCAGCCCCGGAGCCCTGCAGCCCCCAGAGCCGTGGAGCCCTGCAGTCCCCGAGCCCTGCATCCCTGCAGCCCCAGAGCCCCGGAGCCCCGGAGCCCCGGAGCCCTGGAGCCCTGCAGCTCCTGAGCCCTAAAGGCCCGGGGCAGGCAGATTGGTGTCATTTCGGTCCCGGCCATCAGGTCGCCCCTCTCACCACGGCCATCTGGTCGCCCGCAATGCTTTCCTATGGGGCGACTAGATGGCCGGACTTCCCTGGAAGTCCCTATGAGGTGCCATTCACCTCCCGGATCCCATCCTGGGCTCCAGGAGGTCGGGCACTTTTGTGCCCTGGGTCCCCTCTGTCACCTCGAGTGCACGGATTACAAGAAAGGGGGGTAATTTTCCTCCGGATTAGTAGGTGCAAGGGTATGCCCAAACACCCTCCCGGGGCTGGTGGTTCCCTGCTGGGGACCAGATGAGCGATGCCCGGGCAGCACCTCCCAGGCATCCGGGGCTCCCTCCTCCGGGCCGCAGAGTGGGAAAGTACCCAGGACGGGCTCCATGGGTCCTGGGCCCTGGAGCGCCGGAGCCCTGGAGCCCTGCTGCCCTGAAGCCCCAGAGCCGTGGAGCCCTGCAGCCCTGGAGCCCTGCAGCCCCGGAGCCCTGCAGCCCCCAGAGCCGTGGAGCCCTGCAGTCCCCGAGCCCTGCATCCCTGCAGCCCCAGAGCCCCGGAGCCCCGGAGCCCTGGAGCCCTGCAGCTCCTGAGCCCTAAAGGCCCGGGGCAGGCAGATTGGCGTCATTTCGGTCCCGGCCATCTGGTCGGCCCTCTCGCCACGGCCATCTGGTCGCCCGCAATGCTTTCCTATGGGGCGACTAGATGGCCGGACTTCCCTGGAAGTCCCTATGAGATGCCATTCGCCTCCCGGATCCCAGCCAGGGCTCCAGGAGGTCGGGCACGTTCGTGCCCTGGGTCCCCTCTGTCACCTCGAGTGCACAGATTACAAGAAAGGGGGGTAATTTTCCTCCGGATTAGTAGGTGCAAGGGTATGCCCAAACACCCTCCCAGGTCTGGTGGTTCCCTGCTGGGGACCAGATGGGCGATGCCCGGGGAACACCTCCCAGGCATCCGGGGCTCCCTCCTCCGGGCCGCAGAGTGGCAAAGTACCCGGGATAGGCTCCATGGGTCCTGGGCCCTGGAGCCCTGCTGCCCTGGAGCCCAGCAGCCCTGGAGCCCCGGAGCCCTGCAGCCCTGGAGCCCTGGAGCCCTGGAGCCCCGGAGCCCTGCAGCCCCCCGAGCCGTGGAGTCCTGCAGTCCCGAGCCCTGCAGCCCCAGAGCCCTGCAGCTCCTGAGCCCTACAGGCCCGAGGCAGGCAGATTGGCGTTCTTTCGGTCCGGGCCATCAGGTCGCCCCTCTCGCCTCGGCCATCTGGTCGCCCGCAATTCTTTCCTATGGGGCGACTAGATGGCCGGACTTCCCTGGAAGTCCCTATGAGGTGCCATTCGCCTCCCGGATCCCATCCTGGGCTCCAGGAGGTCGGGTACTTTTGTGCCCTGGGTCCCCTCTGTCACCTCGAGTGCACGGATTACAAGAAAGGGGGGTAATTTTCCTCCGGATTAGTACGTGCAAGGGTATGCCCAAACACCCTCCCGGGGCTGGTGGTCCCTGCTGGGGACCAGATGAGCGATGCCCGGGCAGCACCTCCCAGGCATTCGGGGCTCCCTCCTCCGGGCCGCAGAGTGGGAAAGTACCCGGGACGGGCTCCATGGGTCCCGGGCCCTGGAGCCCCGGAGCCCTGGAGCCCTGCTGCCCTGAAGCCCCAGAGCCCTGGAGCCCTTTAGCACTGGAGCCCTGGAGCCCTGCAGCCCCGGAGCCCTGCAGCCCCCCGAGCCGTGGAGCCCTGCAGTCCCCGAGCCCTGCATCCCTGCAGCCCCAGAGCCCCGGAGCCCTGGAACCCTGCAGCTCCTGAGCCCTAAAGGCCCGGGGCAGGCAGATTGGCGTCATTTCGGTCCCGGCCATCTGATCGCCCCTCTCGCCACGGCCATCTGGTCACCCGCAATGCTTTCCTATGGGGCGACTAGATGGCCGGATTTCCCTGGAAGTCCCTATGAGATGCCATTCGCCTCCCGGATCCGAGACAGGGCTCCAGGAGGTCGGGCACGTTTGCGCCCTGGGTCCCCTCTGTCACCTCGAGTGCACAGATTACAAGAAAGGGGGGTAATTTTCCTCCGGATTAGTAGGTGCAAGGGTATGCCCAAACACCCTCCCAGGTCTGGTGGTTCCCTGCTGGGGACCAGATGGGCGATGCCCGGGAACACCTCCCAGGCATCCGGGGCTCCCTCCTCCGGGCCGCAGAGTGGCAAAGTACCCGGGAAAGGCTCCATGGGTTCTGGGCCCTGGAGCCCTGGAGCACTGCTGCCCTGGAGCCCAGCAGCCCCGGAGCCCTGCAGCCCTGGAGCCCTGGAGCTCTGGAGCCCCGGAGCCCTGCAGCCCCCCGAGCCGTGGAGTCCTGCATTCCCCGAGCCCTGCAGCCCCGGAGCCCTGCAGCTCCTGAGCCCTACAGGCCCGAGGCAGGCAGATTGGCGTCCTTTCGGTCCCGGGCATCAGGTCGCCCCTCTCGCCTCGGCCATCTGGTCGCCCGCAATTCTTTCCTATGGGGCGACTAGATGGCCGGACTTCCCTGGAAGTCCCTATGAGGTGCCATTCGCCTCCCGGATCCCATCCTGGGCTCCAGGAGGTCGGGCACTTTTGTGCCCTGGGTCCCCTCTGTCACCTCGAGTGCACGGATTACAAGAAAGGGGGGTAATTTTCCTCCGGATTAGTACGTGCAAGGGTATGCCCAAACACCCTCCCGGGGCTGGTGGTCCCTGCTGGGGACCAGATGAGCGATGCCCGGGCAGCACCTCCCAGGCATTCGGGGCTCCCTCCTCCGGGCCGCAGAGTGGGAAAGTACCCGGGACGGGCTCCATGGGTCCCGGGCCCTAGAGCCCCGGAGCCCTGGAGCCCTGCTGCCCTGAAGCCCCAGAGCCCTGGAGCCCTGCAGCACTGGAGCCCTGGATCCCTGGAGCCCTGGAGCCCTGCAGCCCCGGAGCCCTGCAGCCCCCCGAGCCGTGGAGCCCTGCAGTCCCCGAGCCCTGCATCCCTGCAGCCCCAGGGCCCCAGGGCCCCGGAGCCCCGGAGCCCTGGAGCCCTGCAGCTCCTGAGCCCTAAAGGCCCGGGGCAGGCAGATTGGCGTCATTTCGGTCCCGGCCATCTGGTCGCCCCTCTCGCCACGGCCATCTGGTCGCCCGCAATGCTTTCCTATGGGGCGACTAGATGGCCGGATTTCCCTGGAAGTCCCTATGAGATGCCATTCGCCTCCCGGATCCGAGACAGGGCTCCAGGAGGTCGGGCACGTTTGCGCCCTGGGTCCCCTCTGTCACCTCGAGTGCACAGATTACAAGAAAGGGGGGTAATTTTCCTCCGGATTAGTAGGTGCAAGGGTATGCCCAAACACCCTCCCAGGTCTGGTGGTTCCCTGCTGGGGACCAGATGGGCGATGCCCGGGGAACACCTCCCAGGCATCCGGGGCTCCCTCCTCCAGGGCGCAGAGTGGCAAAGTACCCGGGATAGGCTCCATGGGTCCTGGGCCCTGGAGCCCTGGAGCCCTGCTGCCCTGGAGCCCAGCAGCCCCGGAGCCCTGGAGCCCTGGAGCCCTGGAGCCCTGGAGCCCTGGAGCCCTGGAGCCCTGGAGCCCTGGAGCCACGGAGCCCTGCAGCCCCCCGAGCCGTGGAGCCCTGCAGTCCCCGAGCCCTGCAGCCCCGGAGCTCCGGAGCCCTGCAGCTCCTGAGCCCTACAGGCCGAGGCAGGCAGATTGGCGTCCTTTCAGTCCCGGCCATCAGGTCGCCCCTCTCGCCTCGGCCATCTGGTCGCCCGCAATTCTTTCCTATAAGGGGGACTAGATGGCCGGACTTCCCTGGAAGTCCCTATGAGGTGCCATTCGCCTCCCGGATCCCATCCTGGGCTCCAGGAGGTCGGGCACTTTTGTGCCCTGG
Source organism: Lissotriton vulgaris (assembly GCF_964263255.1). Classification (NCBI taxonomy): domain Eukaryota; kingdom Metazoa; phylum Chordata; class Amphibia; order Caudata; family Salamandridae; genus Lissotriton; species Lissotriton vulgaris. The sequence continues at coordinate 539,143,622 of NC_141693.1, read as the reverse complement.
GTCCCCTCTGTCACCTCGAGTGCACGGATTACAAGAAAGGGGGGTAATTTTCCTCCGGGTTAGTAGGTGCAAGGGTATGCCCAAACACCCTCCCGGGGCCGGTGGTTCCCTGCTGGGGACCAGATGAGCGATGCCCGGGCAGCACCTCCCAGGCATTCGGGGCTCCCTCCTCCGGGCCGCAGAGTGGGAAAGTACCCGGGACGGGCTCCATGGGTCCTGGGCCCTGGAGCCCCGGAGCCCCGGAGCCCTGGAGCCCTGCTGCCCTGAAGCCCTGGAGCCCTGCAGCCCCGGAGCCCTGCAGCCCCCAGAGCCGTGGAGCCCTGCAGTCCCCGAGCCCTGCATCCCTGCAGCCCCAGAGCCCCGGAGCCCCGGAGCCCCGGAGCCCTGGAGCCCTGCAGCTCCTGAGCCCTAAAGGCCCGGGGCAGGCAGATTGGTGTCATTTCGGTCCCGGCCATCAGGTCGCCCCTCTCACCACGGCCATCTGGTCGCCCGCAATGCTTTCCTATGGGGCGACTAGATGGCCGGACTTCCCTGGAAGTCCCTATGAGGTGCCATTCACCTCCCGGATCCCATCCTGGGCTCCAGGAGGTCGGGCACTTTTGTGCCCTGGGTCCCCTCTGTCACCTCGAGTGCACGGATTACAAGAAAGGGGGGTAATTTTCCTCCGGATTAGTAGGTGCAAGGGTATGCCCAAACACCCTCCCGGGGCTGGTGGTTCCCTGCTGGGGACCAGATGAGCGATGCCCGGGCAGCACCTCCCAGGCATCCGGGGCTCCCTCCTCCGGGCCGCAGAGTGGGAAAGTACCCAGGACGGGCTCCATGGGTCCTGGGCCCTGGAGCGCCGGAGCCCTGGAGCCCTGCTGCCCTGAAGCCCCAGAGCCGTGGAGCCCTGCAGCCCTGGAGCCCTGCAGCCCCGGAGCCCTGCAGCCCCCAGAGCCGTGGAGCCCTGCAGTCCCCGAGCCCTGCATCCCTGCAGCCCCAGAGCCCCGGAGCCCCGGAGCCCTGGAGCCCTGCAGCTCCTGAGCCCTAAAGGCCCGGGGCAGGCAGATTGGCGTCATTTCGGTCCCGGCCATCTGGTCGGCCCTCTCGCCACGGCCATCTGGTCGCCCGCAATGCTTTCCTATGGGGCGACTAGATGGCCGGACTTCCCTGGAAGTCCCTATGAGATGCCATTCGCCTCCCGGATCCCAGCCAGGGCTCCAGGAGGTCGGGCACGTTCGTGCCCTGGGTCCCCTCTGTCACCTCGAGTGCACAGATTACAAGAAAGGGGGGTAATTTTCCTCCGGATTAGTAGGTGCAAGGGTATGCCCAAACACCCTCCCAGGTCTGGTGGTTCCCTGCTGGGGACCAGATGGGCGATGCCCGGGGAACACCTCCCAGGCATCCGGGGCTCCCTCCTCCGGGCCGCAGAGTGGCAAAGTACCCGGGATAGGCTCCATGGGTCCTGGGCCCTGGAGCCCTGCTGCCCTGGAGCCCAGCAGCCCTGGAGCCCCGGAGCCCTGCAGCCCTGGAGCCCTGGAGCCCTGGAGCCCCGGAGCCCTGCAGCCCCCCGAGCCGTGGAGTCCTGCAGTCCCGAGCCCTGCAGCCCCAGAGCCCTGCAGCTCCTGAGCCCTACAGGCCCGAGGCAGGCAGATTGGCGTTCTTTCGGTCCGGGCCATCAGGTCGCCCCTCTCGCCTCGGCCATCTGGTCGCCCGCAATTCTTTCCTATGGGGCGACTAGATGGCCGGACTTCCCTGGAAGTCCCTATGAGGTGCCATTCGCCTCCCGGATCCCATCCTGGGCTCCAGGAGGTCGGGTACTTTTGTGCCCTGGGTCCCCTCTGTCACCTCGAGTGCACGGATTACAAGAAAGGGGGGTAATTTTCCTCCGGATTAGTACGTGCAAGGGTATGCCCAAACACCCTCCCGGGGCTGGTGGTCCCTGCTGGGGACCAGATGAGCGATGCCCGGGCAGCACCTCCCAGGCATTCGGGGCTCCCTCCTCCGGGCCGCAGAGTGGGAAAGTACCCGGGACGGGCTCCATGGGTCCCGGGCCCTGGAGCCCCGGAGCCCTGGAGCCCTGCTGCCCTGAAGCCCCAGAGCCCTGGAGCCCTTTAGCACTGGAGCCCTGGAGCCCTGCAGCCCCGGAGCCCTGCAGCCCCCCGAGCCGTGGAGCCCTGCAGTCCCCGAGCCCTGCATCCCTGCAGCCCCAGAGCCCCGGAGCCCTGGAACCCTGCAGCTCCTGAGCCCTAAAGGCCCGGGGCAGGCAGATTGGCGTCATTTCGGTCCCGGCCATCTGATCGCCCCTCTCGCCACGGCCATCTGGTCACCCGCAATGCTTTCCTATGGGGCGACTAGATGGCCGGATTTCCCTGGAAGTCCCTATGAGATGCCATTCGCCTCCCGGATCCGAGACAGGGCTCCAGGAGGTCGGGCACGTTTGCGCCCTGGGTCCCCTCTGTCACCTCGAGTGCACAGATTACAAGAAAGGGGGGTAATTTTCCTCCGGATTAGTAGGTGCAAGGGTATGCCCAAACACCCTCCCAGGTCTGGTGGTTCCCTGCTGGGGACCAGATGGGCGATGCCCGGGAACACCTCCCAGGCATCCGGGGCTCCCTCCCTCCCTCCTCCGGGCCGCAGAGTGGCAAAGTACCCGGGAAAGGCTCCATGGGTTCTGGGCCCTGGAGCCCTGGAGCACTGCTGCCCTGGAGCCCAGCAGCCCCGGAGCCCTGCAGCCCTGGAGCCCTGGAGCTCTGGAGCCCCGGAGCCCTGCAGCCCCCCGAGCCGTGGAGTCCTGCATTCCCCGAGCCCTGCAGCCCCGGAGCCCTGCAGCTCCTGAGCCCTACAGGCCCGAGGCAGGCAGATTGGCGTCCTTTCGGTCCCGGGCATCAGGTCGCCCCTCTCGCCTCGGCCATCTGGTCGCCCGCAATTCTTTCCTATGGGGCGACTAGATGGCCGGACTTCCCTGGAAGTCCCTATGAGGTGCCATTCGCCTCCCGGATCCCATCCTGGGCTCCAGGAGGTCGGGCACTTTTGTGCCCTGGGTCCCCTCTGTCACCTCGAGTGCACGGATTACAAGAAAGGGGGGTAATTTTCCTCCGGATTAGTACGTGCAAGGGTATGCCCAAACACCCTCCCGGGGCTGGTGGTCCCTGCTGGGGACCAGATGAGCGATGCCCGGGCAGCACCTCCCAGGCATTCGGGGCTCCCTCCTCCGGGCCGCAGAGTGGGAAAGTACCCGGGACGGGCTCCATGGGTCCCGGGCCCTAGAGCCCCGGAGCCCTGGAGCCCTGCTGCCCTGAAGCCCCAGAGCCCTGGAGCCCTGCAGCACTGGAGCCCTGGATCCCTGGAGCCCTGGAGCCCTGCAGCCCCGGAGCCCTGCAGCCCCCCGAGCCGTGGAGCCCTGCAGTCCCCGAGCCCTGCATCCCTGCAGCCCCAGGGCCCCAGGGCCCCGGAGCCCCGGAGCCCTGGAGCCCTGCAGCTCCTGAGCCCTAAAGGCCCGGGGCAGGCAGATTGGCGTCATTTCGGTCCCGGCCATCTGGTCGCCCCTCTCGCCACGGCCATCTGGTCGCCCGCAATGCTTTCCTATGGGGCGACTAGATGGCCGGATTTCCCTGGAAGTCCCTATGAGATGCCATTCGCCTCCCGGATCCGAGACAGGGCTCCAGGAGGTCGGGCACGTTTGCGCCCTGGGTCCCCTCTGTCACCTCGAGTGCACAGATTACAAGAAAGGGGGGTAATTTTCCTCCGGATTAGTAGGTGCAAGGGTATGCCCAAACACCCTCCCAGGTCTGGTGGTTCCCTGCTGGGGACCAGATGGGCGATGCCCGGGGAACACCTCCCAGGCATCCGGGGCTCCCTCCTCCAGGGCGCAGAGTGGCAAAGTACCCGGGATAGGCTCCATGGGTCCTGGGCCCTGGAGCCCTGGAGCCCTGCTGCCCTGGAGCCCAGCAGCCCCGGAGCCCTGCAGCCCTGCAGCCCTGGAGCCCTGGAGCCCCGAAGCCCTGCGGCCCCCCGAGCCGTGGAGCCCTGCAGTCCCCGAGCCCTGCAGCCCCGGAGCTCCGGAGCCCTGCAGCTCCTGAGCCCTACAGGCCCGAGGCAGGCAGATTGGCGTCCTTTCGGTCCCGGCCATCAGGTCGCCCCTCTCGCCTCGGCCATCTGGTCGCCCGCAATTCTTTTCTATGGGGCGACTAGATGGCCGGACTACCCTGGAAGTCCCTATGAGGTGCCATTCGCCTCCCGGATCCCATCCTGGGCTCCAGGAGGTCGGGCACTTTTGTGCCCTGGGTCCCCTCTGTCACCTCGAGTGCACGGATTACAAGAAAGGGGGGTAATTTTCCTCCGGATTAGTAGGTGCAAGGGTATGCCCAAACACCCTCCCAGGTCTGGTAGTTCCCTGCTGGGGACCAGATGGGCGATGCCCAGGGAACACCTCCCAGGCATCCGGGGCTCCCTCCTCCGGGCCGCAGAGTGGCAAAGTACCCGGGACGGGCTCCATGGGTCCCGGAGCCCCGGAGCCCTGGAGCCCTGCTGCCCTGAAGCCCCAGAGCCCTGGAGCCCTGCAGCCCTGGAGCCCTGGAGCCCTGGAGCCCTGGAGCCCTGCAGCCCCCCGAGCCGTGGAGCCCTGCAGTCCCCGAGCCCTGCATCCCTGCAGCCCCAGAGCCCCAGAGCCCCGGAGCCCTGGAGCCCTGCAGCTCCTGAGCCCTAAAGGCCCGGGGCAGGCAGATTGGCGTCATTTCGGTCCCGGCCATCTGGTCGCCCCTCTCGCCACGGCCATCTGGTCGCCCGCAATGCTTTCCTATGGGGCGACTAGATGGCCGGACTTCCCTGGAAGTCCCTATGAGATGCCATTCGCCTCCCGGATCCCAGCCAGGGCTCCAGGAGGTCGGGCACGTTCGTGCCCTGGGTCCCCTCTGTCACCTCGAGTGCACATATTACAAGAAAGGGGGGTAATTTTCCTCCGGATTAGTAGGTGCAAGGGTATGCCCAAACACCCTCCCAGGTCTGGTGGTTCCTTGCTGGGGACCAGATGGGCGATGCCCGGGGAACACCTCCCAGGCATCCGGGGCTCCCTCCTCCGGGCCGCAGAGTGGCAAAGTACCCGGGATAGGCTCCATGGGTCCTGGGCCCTGGAGCCCTGCTGCCCTGGAGCCCTGCAGCCCTGCAGCCCCGGAGCCCGGGAGCCCTGGAACCCCCCGAGTAGCCCTGCAGCCCCCGAGGCGCCCTGCAGCCCCGGAGCCCCGGAGCCCTGCAGCCCTGGAGCACCCGGAGCCCTGGAGCCCCCGGAGCCCTACAGCCCCTGGAGCCCTGGAGCCCCCCTGGAGCCCTGCAGCCCTGAAGCCCTGCAGCCCTGGAGCCCGGGAGCCCTGGGCCCCCGAGGAGCCCTGCAGCCCCGGAGCCCTGCATGCCCGGGGCAGGCAGATTGGCGTCATTTCGGTCCCGGCCATCTGGTCGCCCCTCTCGCCTCGGCCATCTGGTCGCCCAAAATGCTTTTCTATGGGGCGACTAGATGGCCGGACTTCCCTGGAAGTCCCTATGAGATGCCATTAGCCTCCCGGATCCCAGCCAGGGCTCCAGGAGGTCAGGCACGTTTGCGCCCTGGGTCCCCTCTGTCACCTCGAGTGCACAGATTACAAGAAAGGGGGGTAATTTTCCTCCGGATTAGTAGCTGCAAGGGTATGCCCAAACACCCTCCCAGGTCTCGTGGTTCCCTGCTGGGGACCAGATGGGCGATGCCCGGGAACACCTCCCAGGCATCCGGGGCTCCCTCCTCCGGGCCGCAGAGTGGCAAAGTACCCGGGAAAGGCTCCATGGGTCCTAGGCCCTGGAGCCCTGCTGCCCTGGAGCCCAGCAGCCCCGGAGCCCTGCAGCCCTGGAGCCCTGGAGCCCTGGAGCCCCGGAGCCCTGCAGCCCCCCGAGCCGTGGAGTCCTGCAGTCCCCGAGCCCTGCAGCCCCGGAGCCCTGCAGCTCCTGAGCCCTACAGGCCCGAGGCAGGCAGATTGGCGTCCTTTCGGTCCCGGCCATCAGGTCGCCCCTCTCGCCTCGGCCATCTGGTCGCCCGCAATTCTTTCCTATGGGGCGACTAGATGGCCGGACTTCCCTGGAAGTCCCTATGAGGTGCCATTCGCCTCCCGGATCCCATCCTGGGCTCCAGGAGGTCGGGCACTTTTGTGCCCTGGGTCCCCTCTGTCACCTCGAGTGCACGGATTACAAGAAAGGGGGGTAATTTTCCTCCGGATTAGTAGGTGCAAGGGTATGCCCAAACACCCTCCCGGGGCTGGTGGTCCCTGCTGGGGACCAGATGAGCGATGCCCGGGCAGCACCTCCCAGGCATTCGGGGCTCCCTCCTCCGGGCCGCAGAGTGGGAAAGTACCCGGGACGGGCTCCATGGGTCCTGGTCCCTGGAGCCCCGGAGCCCCGGAGCCCTGGAGCCCTGCTGCCCTGAAGCCCCAGAGCCCTGGAGCCCTGCAGCCCTGGAGCCCTGCAGCCCCGGAGCCCTGCAGCCCCCAGAGCCGTGGAGCCCTGCAGTCCCCGAGCCCTGCATTCCTGCAGCCCCAGAGCCCCGGAGCCCCGGAGCCCTGGAGCCCTGCAGCTCCTGAGCCCTAAAGGCCCGGCGCAGGCAGATTGGCGTCATTTCGGTCCCGGCCATCTGGTCGCCCCTCTCGCCACGGCCATCTGGTCACCCGCAATGCTTTCCTATGGGGCGACTAGATGGCCGGACTTCCCTGGAAGTCCCTATGAGATGCCATTCGCCTCCCGGATCCCAGCCAGGGCTCCAGGAGGTCGGGCACGTTTGCGCCCTGGGTCCCCTCTGTCACCTCGAGTGCACAGATTACAAGAAAGGGGGGTAATTTTCCTCCGGATTAGTAGCTGCAAGGGTACGCCCAAACACCCTCCCAGGTCTGGTAGTTCCCTGCTGGGGACCAGATGGGCGATGCCCGGGGAACACCTCCCAGGCATCCGGGGCTCCCTCCTCCGGGCCGCAGAGTGGCAAAGTACCCGGGATAGGCTCCATGGGTCCTGGGCCCTGGAGCCCTGGAGCCCTGCTGCCCTGGAGCCCAGCAGCCCCGGAGCCCTGCAGCCCTGGAGCTCTGGAGCCCTGGAGCCCTGGAGCCCTGGAGCCCTGGAGCCCCGGAGCCCTGCAGCCCCCCGAGCCGTGGAGCCCTGCAGTACCCGAGCCCTGCAGCCCCGGAGCCCCGGAGCCCTGCAGCTCCTGAGCCCTACAGGCCCGAGGCAGGCAGATTGGCGTCCTTTCGGTCCCGGCCATCAGGTCGCCCCTCTCGCCTCGGCCATCTGGTCACCCGCAATTCTTTCCTATGGGGCGACTAGATGGCCGGACTTCCCTGGAAGTCCCTATGAGGTGCCATTCGCCTCCCGGATCCCATCCTGGGCTCCAGGAGGTCGGGCACTTTTGTGCCCTGGGTCCCCTCTGTCACCTCGAGTGCACGGATTACAAGAAAGGGGGGTCATTTTCCTCCGGATTAGTAGGTGCAAGGGAATGCCCAAACACCCTCCCGGGGCTGGTGGTTCCCTGCTGGGGACCAGATGAGCGATGCCCGGGCAGCACCTCCCAGGCATTCGGGGCTCCCTCCTCCGGGCCGCAGAGTGGGAAAGTACCCGGGACGGGCTCCATGGGTCCCGGGCCCAGGAGCCCCGGAGCCCTGGCGCCCTGCTGCCCTGAAGCCCCAGAGCCCTGGAGCCCTGCAGCACTGGAGCCCTGGAGCCCTGGAGCCCTGGAGCCCTGCAGCCCCGGAGCCCTGCAGCCCCCCGAGCCGTGGAGCCCTGCAGTCCTCGAGCCCTGCATCCCTGCAGCCCCAGAGCCCCGGAGCCCCGGAGCCCTGGAGCCCTGCAGCTCCTGAGCCCTAAAGGCCCGGGGCAGGCAGATTGGCGTCATTTCGGTCCCGGCCATCTGGTCGCCCCTGTCGCCACGGCCATCTGGTCGCCCGCAATGCTTTCCTATGGGGCGACTAGATGGCCGGACTTCCCTGGAAGTCCCTATGAGATGCCTTTCGCCTCCCGGATCCCAGCCAGGGCTCCAGGAGGTCGGGCACGTTTGCGCCCTGGGTCCCCTCTGTCACCTCGAGTGCACAGATTACAAGAAAGGGGGGTAATTTTCCTCCGGATTAGTAGGTGCAAGGGTACGCCCAAACACCCTCCCAGGTCTGGTGGTTCCCTGCTGGGGACCAGATGGGCGATGCCCAGGGAACACCTCCCAGGCATCCGGGGCTCCCTCCTCCGGGCCGCAGAGTGGCAAAGTACCCGGGATAGGCTCCATGGGTCCTGGGCCCTGGAGCCCTGGAGCCCTGCTGCCCTGGAGCCTAGCAGCCCCGGAGCCCTGGAGCCCTGGAGCCCCGGAGCCCTGCAGCCCCCGAGCCGTGGAGCCCTGCAGTCCCCGAGCCCTGCAGCCCCGGAGCCCCGGAGCCCTGCAGCTCCTGAGCCCTACAGGCCCGAGGCAGGAAGATGGGCGTCCTTTCGGTCCCGGCCATCAGGTCGCCCCTCTCGCCTCGGCCATCTGGTCGCCCGCAATTCTTTCCTATGGGGCGACTAGATGGCCGGACTTCCCTGGAAGTCCTTATGAGGTGCCATTCGCCTCCCGGATCCCATCCTGGGCTCCAGGAGGTCGGGCACTTTTGTGCCCTGGGTCCCCTCTGTCACCTCGAGTGCACGGATTAAAAGAAAGGGGGGTAATTTTCCTCCGGATTAGTAGGTGCAAGGGTGTGCCCAAACACCCTCCCGGGGCTGGTGGTTCCCTGCTGGGGACCAGATGAGCGATGCCCGGGCAGCACCTCCCAGGCATTCAGGGCTCCCTCCTCCGGGCCGCAGAGTGGGAAAGTACCCGGGACGGGCTCCATGGGTCCCGGGCCATGGAGGCCCGAAACCTTAGAGCCCAGCAGCCCAGCAGCCCCGGAGGCCTGGAGCCCTGGAGCAATGGAGCCCCGGAGCCCTGCAGCCCTGCTGCCCTGGAGCCCCCGAGCCCTGGAGCCCTAGAGCCCTGGAGCCCTGGAGCCCTGCAGCCCTGCAGCCCCGGAGCCCTGCAGCCCCCCCGAGCCGTGGAGCCCTGCAGTCCCCGAGCCCTGCATCCCTGCAGCCCCAGAGCCCAGGAGGCCCGGAGGCACAGAGCCCCGGAGCCCCAGAGCCCCGAGCTGGGTGCTCGGGCCCTGGGCCCTGTCCCCCGGCCTGCTGCACTGCCAAGAGCCCAGGTCGGGGTTCCGTTGTGCCCGGACAGTCCTCCCTGCTTGTCAAAGTGCCGGGGGGCCCCGGGTCGGAGGGCCTGTCGGGGCCCCCTGGGAGCCTCCATGGCTGGGGCCCAGCTGGGGCTCTGGGGCTCTGGGCCTCCGGTCGGCCATGCCGCGGAGCCCGCTGACTCCTTCGTTGGGGCACAGGGTGTCCAGACGGCTCCTCTTTCATCTGGTCGCCCCGATTCCCTCGGCCATCTGGTCGACCGCAATGCTTTCCTATGGGGCGACCAGATGACCGAACTTCCCTGGAAGTCCCGATGAGGTGCCATTCGCCTCCCGGATCCCAGCCAGGGCTCCAGGAGGTCGGGCTCGTTCGTGCCTTGGGTCCCCTATGTGACCTCGAGTGCACAGATTACAAGAAAGGGGGGTAATGTTCCTCCGGATTACTAGGGAGAGGGTCAGTCAGACCTCCGGAGATTCTGAATCAGGGGAAAGCAGCCCTGGGGCCTGCCCGCCGGGGCCCCCATGTCCTGGGTACACTCTTGCCTCTCAGCCCATTGCCGATGGTCCTTTTACACCGAGTTTGAGGGGGAAGGTGTCCCGGGGCCCGCCTGCCAGGGGCCCCCAGGGGCCCAGGGACGCTTCTGCCTCTCTGCCCCTTGCCGATGGTCGTTTTTCTCCGAGTTCGATGGTCGTTTTTCTCCGAGTTTGATCAGGCAGACTTCCATGAGGTCTGGCCATGCTGAGAGGGGGGATGCGTCCCGGGGCCCAACTGCCAGGGGCCCCCAGGGGCCCGGGGATGCTTCTGCCTCTCAGCCCCTTGCCGATGGTCGTTTTTCTCCGAGTTTGATCAGGCATACCTCTGTGAGGTCTGGCCTTGCTGAGAGGGAAAAGGCGTCCTGGGGCCCGCCTGCCAGGGGCCCCCAGGGGCCCGGGGACGCTTCTGCCTCTCAGCCCCTTGCCGATGGTCGTTTTTCTCCGAGTTCGATGGTCATTTTTCTCCGAGTTTGATCAGGCAGACTTCCATGAGGTCTGGCCATGCTGAGAGGGGGGAAGCGTCCCGGGGCCCACCCGCCAGGGGCCCCCAGGGGCCCGGGGACGCTTCTGCCTCTAAGCCCCTTGCCGATGGTCGTTTTTCTCCGAGTTCGATCAGGTATACCTCCGTGAGGTCTGGCCATGCTGAGAGGGGAATCGCGTCCCGGGGGCTGCCAGGGACCCCCAGGGGCCCGGGGACGCTTCTGCCTCTCAGCCCCTTGCCGATGGTCGTTTTTCTCCGAGTTCGATGGTTGTTTTTCTCCGAGTTTGATCAGGCAGACTTCCATGAGGTCTGGCCATGCTGAGAGGGGAAAGGCGTCCCAGGGCCCACCTGCCAGGGGCCCCCAGGGGCCCGGGGAAGCTTCTGCCTCTCAGCCCCTTGCCGATGTTTGTTTTTCTCCGAGTTCGATGGTAGTTTTTCTCCGAGTTTGATCAGGCAGACTTCCATGAGGTCTGGCCATGCTGAGAGGGGGAAGGCGTCCCGGGACCCACCCCCCAGGGGCCCCAGGGGGCCCGGGGACGCTTCTGCCTCTCAGCCCCTTGCCGATGGTCGTTTTTCTCCGAGTTCGATCAGGCATACCTCCGTGAGGTCTGGCCATGCTGAGAGGGGGAAGGCGTCCCAGGGCCAACCCGCCAGGGGCCCCCAGGGGCCCGGGGACGCTTCTGCCTCTCAGCCCCTTGCCGATGGTCGTTTTTATCAGGGTTCGATGGTCGTTTTTCTAAGAGTTTGATGAGGCAGACTTCCATGAGGTCTGGCCATGCTGAGAGGGGGAAGGCGTCCCGGGGCCGACCCGCCAGGGGCCCCCAGGGGCCCGGGGACGCTTCTGCCTCTCAGCCCCTTGCCGATGGTCGTTTTTCTCCGAGTTCGATCAGGCATACCTCCGTGAGGTCTGGCCATGCTGAGAGGGGCAAGGCGTTCCAGGGCCCGCCTGCCAGGGGCCCACAGGGGCCCAGGAACAATCCTGCCTCTCGGCCCCTTGTCGATGGTCCGTTTTCTCCGAGTTTGATCAGGCACAGACCTCCGTGAGGTCTGGCCATGCTGAGGGGGGGAAGGTGTCCTGGGGACCGCCTGCCAGGGGCCCCCAGGGGCCCGTGGACACTTCTGCCTCTTGGCCCCTTGCCGATGGTTGTTTTTCTCCGAGTTCGATGGTTGTTTTTTTCCAAGTTTGATCAGGCAGACTTCCATGAGGTCCGGCCATGCTGAGAGGAGGGGAGGCATCCCGGGGCCTGCCTGCCAGGGGCCCCCAAGATCCCGGGGACGCTCCTGCCTCTCAGCCCCTTGCCGATGGTCGTTTTTCTCCAAATTTGATCAGGCATACCTCCGTGAGGTCTGGCCATGCAGAGAGGGGAAGGTCGTCCTGGGGCCCACCCGCCAGGGGCCCCCAGGGGCCCGTGGACGCTTCTGCCTCTCGGCCCCTTGTTGATGGTTGTTTTTATCAGGGTTCGATGGTCGTTTTTCTCCGAGTTTGATCAGGCAGACTTCCATGAGGTGTGGCCATGCTTAGAGGCGGAAGGCATCCCGGGGTCCGCCAGCCAGGGGCACTCAGGGGCCCGGGGACGCTCCTGCCTCTCAGCCCCTTGCCGATGGTCCTTTTTCTCCGAGTTTGATCAGGCGCATGTTCGTGGGGCACCCGGTGCTAAATCATTCGTAGACGATCTGGGTCAGGGTTTCGTAAGTAGCAGAGAAGCTACCTCGCTGCGATCTATTGAAAGTCATCCTCTGAGCCAAGCTTTTGTCTCTTTCCGTGCGTGGGCGCCCGTGGAAGCCTCCCTCCATCACACCCAGGGGTGGGTCCCTCTGCCGCCTGGCCGGCGGGAGGGATGCGGAGGGGTAACGTGGGCCTGTGGGAGGCTGCCTCCACCACGTGCCCTTCGGCAGGGGGGCCTCCCCCTCCCGTCCCTGCCCCACCGGGGTGCGGGGATGGGGGCCACACCTTCCCTTGCGGGTCAGCAGGGTGACCAGATGGCCTGGGCCGCCGCCGGCCGGGCCTCCGCTTCCCACTGCTGCATGGGCAAGTCGAGCAGGGAGGCAAACAGCAGCAGCGCCTGGCCACCCTCGCTGGACTGCAAGGGCGTCCGGGCGCTGGGTCATCCTGGGTCATCTGGCTGCCTGGCTGCGCGACCAGATTGCCCTGCGGGCAGGGTGACCAGATGGCCCTGTGGGCTGGGCGACCAGATGGCCCTGCGGGCTGGCGGCCGGGCTAACTCCAACTTTTGTCCTTCCCCTAGGTTCTGTAAGCCCCCACTATGTGGGGGCTTAATAGTCAACAAAAATGGGCTCCCCGGGCAGGCCGTCGGGGAGAGGACGTGGCCTGGGCTTAACCCTCCTTGGTTCCGGCCCAGGGTCTGGGTGCTGGGGACAGGGGGGTCCACCGGGAGGCTCTCCCCGGGCCCGGCTAGGGTTGGTAGGCTGGGCCTGGGGCCTGAGCTCCGTCCTGCAAGCCGGCCGAGGTTCCGGGCGTTCATCGGGGCCAAGGGAGGCTCTCCCCGGGCTGGCTAGGGTTTCGGAAGCAGGGACCGGGCCCGGGGCTTGAGCTCCGTCCGGTAGGCTATGGGGTTGCCGGAGCCTCCCCGTCCCGCAAGCCGGCCGAGGTTCCGGGCGTTCATCAGGGCCAAGGGAGGCTCTCCCCGGCCTGGCTAGGGTTTTGGAAGCAGGGACCGGGAGCGGGCCCGGGGCTTGAGCTCCGTACGGCCGGCCATGGGTTTGCTGGAGCTTCCCCGTCCTGCAAGCCGGCCGGGGTTCCAGGCGTTCATCCGAGCCAAGGGAGGCTCTTTCTCCGGCCTGGCTAGGGTTTCAGAAGCAGGGACCGGGAGCAGGCCCGGGGCTTGAGTCCCATCCGGCAGGGCCTGGTGGTGTGGCAATACCCCTCCGTCCTGCAGCCCTGGAGCCCCCGGAACCCTGGAGCCCCCGGAGCACTACAGCCCCTGGAGCCCTGGAGCCCCCCTGGAGCCCTGCAGCCCTGCAGCCCTGCAGCCCCGGAGCCCGGGAGCCATGGAGCCCCCGAGGAGCCCTGCAGCCCCCGAGGAGCCCTGCAGCCCCGGAGCCCTGCAGCCCTGGAGCACCCGGAGCCCTGGAGCCCCCGGAGCCCTACAGCCCCTGGAGCCCAGGAGCCCCCCCGGAGCCCTGCAGCCCTGAAGCCCTGCAGCCCTGGAGCCCGGGATCCCTGGGCCCCCGAGAAGCCCTGCAGCCCCGGAGCCCTGCATGCCCGGGGCAGGCAGATTGGAGTCATTTCGGTCCCGGCCATCTGGTCGCCCCTCTCGCCTCGGCCATCTGGTCGCCCAAAATGCTTTTCTATGGGGCGACTAGATGGCCGGACTTCCCTGGAAGTCCCTATGAGATGCCATTCGCCTCCAGGATCCGAGCCAGGGCTCCAGGAGGTCGGGCACGTTTGCGCCCTGGGTCCCCTCTGTCACCTCGAGTGCACAGATTACAAGAAAGGGGGTTAATTTTCCTCCGGATTAGTAGGTGCAAGGGTATGCCCAAACACCCTCCCAGGTCTGGTGGTTCCCTGCTGGGGACCAGATGGGCGATGCCCGGGGAACACCTCCCAGGCATTCGGGGCTCCCTCCTCCGGGCCGCAGAGTGGGAAAGTACCCGGGACGGGCTCCATGGGTCCCGGGCCCTGGAGCCCCGGAGCCCTGGAGTCCTGCTGCCCTGAAGCCCCAGAGCCCTGGAGCCCTTTAGCACTGGAGCCCTGGAGCCCTGGAGCCCTGCAGCCCCGGAGCCCTGCAGCCCCCCGAGCCGTGGAGCCCTGCAGTCCCCGAGCCCTGCATCCCTGCAGCCCCAGAGCCCCGGAGCCCTGGAACCCTGCAGCTCCTGAGCCCTAAAGGCCCGGGGCAGGCAGATTGGCGTCATTTCGGTCCCGGCCATCTGGTCGCCCCTCTCGCCACGGCCATCTGGTCACCCGCAATGCTTTCCTATGGGGCGACTAGATGGCCGGATTTCCCTGGAAGTCCCTATGAGATGCCATTCGCCTCCCGGATCCGAGACAGGGCTCCAGGAGGTCGGGCACGTTTGCGCCCTGGGTCCCCTCTGTCACCTCGAGTGCACAGATTACAAGAAAGGGGGGTAATTTTCCTCCGGATTAGTAGGTGCAAGGGTATGCCCAAACACCCTCCCAGGTCTGGTGGTTCCCTGCTGGGGACCAGATGGGCGATGCCCGGGAACACCTCCCAGGCATCCGGGGCTCCCTCCTCCAGGCCGCAGAGTGGCAAAGTACCCGGGAAAGGCTCCATGGGTCCTGGGCCCTGGAGCCCTGGAGCACTGCTGCCCTGGAGCCCAGCAGCCCCGGAGCCCTGCAGCCCTGGAGCCCTGGAGCTCTGGAGCCCCGGAGCCCTGCAGCCCCCCGAGCCGTGGAGTCCTGCATTCCCCGAGCCCTGCAGCCCCGGAGCCCTGCAGCTCCTGAGCCCTACAGGCCCGAGGCAGGCAGATTGGCGTCCTTTCGGTCCCGGGCATCAGGTCGCCCCTCTCGCCTCGGCCATCTGGTCGCCCGCAATTCTTTCCTATGGGGCGACTAGATGGCCGGACTTCCCTGGAAGTCCCTATGAGGTGCCATTCGCCTCCCTGATCCCATCCTGGGCTCCAGGAGGTCGGGCACTTTTGTGCCCTGGGTCCCCTCTGTCACCTCGAGTGCACGGATTACAAGAAAGGGGGGTAATTTTCCTCCGGATTAGTACGTGCAAGGGTATGCCCAAACACCCTCCCGGGGCTGGTGGTCCCTGCTGGGGACCAGATGAGCGATGCCCGGGCAGCACCTCCCAGGCATTCGGGGCTCCCTCCTCCGGGCCGCAGAGTGGGAAAGTACCCGGGACGGGCTCCATGGGTCCCGGGCCCTGGAGCCCCGGAGCCCTGGAGCCCTGCTGCCCTGAAGCCCCAGAGCCCTGGAGCCCTGCAGCACTGGAGCCCTGGAGCCCTGGAGCCCTGGAGCCCTGCAGCCCCGGAGCCCTGCAGCCCCCCGAGCCGTGGAGCCCTGCAGTCCCCGAGCCCTGCATCCCTGCAGCCCCAGGGCCCCGGAGCCCCGGAGCCCTGGAGCCCTGGAGCCCTGCAGCTCCTGAGCCCTAAAGGCCCGGGGCAGGCAGATTGGCGTCATTTCGGTCCCGGCCATCTGGTCGCCCCTCTCGCCACGGCCATCTGGTCGCCCGCAATGCTTTCCTATGGGGCGACTAGATGGCCGGATTTCCCTGGAAGTCCCTATGAGATGCCATTCGCCTCCCGGATCCGAGACAGGGCTCCAGGAGGTCGGGCACGTTTGCGCCCTGGGTCCCCTCTGTCACCTCGAGTGCACAGATTACAAGAAAGGGGGGTAATTTTCCTCCGGATTAGTAGGTGCAAGGGTATGCCCAAACACCCTCCCAGGTCTGGTGGTTCTCTGCTGGGGACCAGATGGGCAATGCCCGGGGAACACCTCCCAGGCATCCGGGGCTCCCTCCTCCAGGGCGCAGAGTGGCAAAGTACCCGGGATAGGCTCCATGGGTCCTGGGCCCTGGAGCCCTGGAGCCCTGCTGCCCTGGAGCCCAGCAGCCCCGGAGCCCTGCAGCCCTGCAGCCCTGGAGCCCTGGAGCCCCGAAGCCCTGCGGCCCCCCGAGCCGTGGAGCCCTGCAGTCCCCGAGCCCTGCAGCCCCGGAGCTCCGGAGCCCTGCAGCTCCTGAGCCCTACAGGCCCGAGGCAGGCAGATTGGCGTCCTTTCGGTCCCGGCCATCAGGTCGCCCCTCTCGCCTCGGCCATCTGGTCGCCCGCAATTCTTTTCTATGGGGCGACTAGATGGCCGGACTTCCCTGGAAGTCCCTATGAGGTGCCATTCGCCTCCCGGATCCCATCCTGGGCTCCAGGAGGTCGGGCACTTTTGTGCCCTGGGTCCCCTCTGTCACCTCGAGTGCACGGATTACAAGAAAGGGGGGTAATTTTCCTCCGGATTAGTAGGTGCAAGGGTATGCCCAAACACCCTCCTGGAGTTCTGGACTTTTTGGTTCCGTCCAGAGGTGTCAGGGTACAACACCCAAAGACCCCGGAGTCCCACCTGCCTTGGTGCACAAATGAACAGAAACACGGGCTTCTCGATGGTGGCGTCAAAGACCAAAGGTTTATTACTGCAGGGACACAGAAGTCACAGAATCTACACACGGGCAGAATCTAGGAGACTGTTCGATTTGTACAAAGTGGGTTGCTCCTTATATACTAAAAATTGTGCTCTAGGCAAATATTTCACATGTCGGTACATTCCCAAACCTTTGTGTCTCTAAACAATAAATATTTGGCGTTACACAGGAACTGTCGATAATATCTGATACCAAACATCACGAAGAGGGGTTCCCACCAGTCCATCACAATCCCTTGTCAATATTGCATTCAAGACCCGGACCGCCTCATCGTAAAGTTCGTTACCTCCCCCTAATAAAGGCCCAGAAGGAAAGGAGCAGAGCCAGGTGCAGAAGATAGAAAAGCGGGATAAGAGATGTTTGTGGGTTGTAAATGGGCAAGGCTACCGGCTTCGGCCGCCTAATCATGATCAGGTACAATGGACAGGAAAACCAGTTCAGGTGGGCTGGCCTCGGGCAGAGGAGGCAGCCTTTGTCGAGTCATGCAGCTTCAGCGTGATCTGGTTTAAGGTGCACGTGTCATGTAAGAGGTGAATCTCCGGCTAAGGCTACGTGTCCTTAATCAAAGTGAAGTGAATGAAATGATCAGAGGCTATTGCATATGTGAGGGCAAGGAACCACAAAATGGCGGCCATGATCTTAAGATGGATGCCGTGTGTATATCAGAAATGTGTCAGTGGAAGGAGTGCTCTTGCTCGTAGCGTAGCGAAAACACTAGGATATACTAAATGGATCATTTGCGGTTCGCTGATACTAATTTTATGTATTTCCGACAAACTTGAAAACACGGGTTCAAGTCGTCACGGAACCGTCACGGAACCTCAGACCCTCCTTTTGCCCTTACATAGGCAATTACTCAATTTATGTCTGAATCTAGTTCTATGCTCATCAGGTCAGTGACATGCTGTTGTATCATCATCCTTTCTCGTGTCTTTTCTCCAAATGCAGGTGGTTTCCTAAAACAGGTTGTAGCACAAAGACTACACAGAGCAGGACCACACTGGATAATCAGACAACATGAGAATAGTAATATTAAGATGACACCAATGACCATTAGAACCTTCCATCCCCACGCTGAGATCAGAGTCCAAACCCACTCCATAAAGGACCAGTTTCCCTCATCTACATGTATGGAGTCCGAAATCTTGTGCAACTTAGAGATCGCCTCGTAAACTGTTGGAGCATTATTAGGAATAAAGACACAGCAGCTCGATTGGATCATTCTGCATACCCCACCTCGATCTGCAAGTATAACATCTAGAACCATACGGTTCTGCAATGTCATGAGCCTATCCGCCTGAAGCTCAGCTGTCAAATTGCTAAGGGCACCAGCAGTTTCGGTAATAGTAGATTCAACTACCCGTGTTAGCTGACGTATGTTTCTACTATTGGCCATAGGCCCCCAGAACGGAAGGAAGCCTTTGAAGAAGTCTCCAGCTTCCTGACCAGCTGTATCTTCCTTGCTGAAGACACCTCTCGCTACTCTTGTTCTGTGGTAATCAGGTGAAGCAGTGTATGTCGGAGGCAATAATCGAGCAATATAACATGATCCTGAGAAGTCGGCAGGCAACCATGTATAAGCTCTGTCTCGACAAATGAAATAGGTACCCCTAGCAGTAAGAAAGGCAGGGGAAGAGTTAGCCGGAAACACATAAGTCTCTACGCACTCACTCCTCCCTAGCTGAGCTCTCGGATTTCTCCCATTACCTTGCAAACAGACCTGACCTCGGTGAGGTACGACCCAGATTGGAGTTGAGCTTTTACGCTTGCTTTCTCCTAAACTAAGGCGATACTCTGAAGTATTCCAACTTAAATATACTCGCAATTCGTCTCTAGGGTATGATGGAGTATTATTGACGTCTTTGACCATGTCAATAATTCCCTGGACTAAAGCTTTGTTAGCAGAGTTATATTTAGTGGAACGTGGTGGACGTGGAGGATAGGTCTCAAGAGCATAAGCAAAGATGGTTTGAAGGGCCTGAAATGATCCATTGTAGCTGAAAGGCAAAACCAGATAGGGAATACCTTTATCCATAGTGTGAGGTATCAAGCCACACACCCAACAGTCTGTCGTGTTAACTACCAGTTGGTGTTGGTGCAAGAGCTGTACAAAAGTATTATTAATGAATTCTGAGCGTCGAGCTTGCTCATGTTCCGGAAACGAGTGAAAAGAGTGTATAGAAGAAACAGTAGAAATAGCAGGATCAAGGGGAGGTACTGTAGATACTGGCACAAAAATCAAATTTATGCTAAAGACAATTCCACCCACCAGTGTTGCTAAAACAATCAAAAATGTAATGGCACATTGCATCAAGAAACATTTGCTATGAAGAATTCTATTTAGTCTGTTTCTGCGAACGTAAATCACATTTTCTCGTTGCAGCGCAGGAAGTTCCATCTTCTACAATCCGCTCGCGACCACTGATGATGTGTACGTAGATGAAAATGCCTCTGTCAGCCCTGGGAGTTCCCAGTACCAACAGAAAGATCGACCTTGTGTCAGACCCCTGCAAATTCAAACTAGGCACACAGCCACGACCCTACGGCTACCCAGACGGCAAGGCAATTTTAAAAACAATAAACAATAACAAACTTCCTGGCTGAAGGCAAAAGTTCAAAAAATATATATATATATCAAAATCACAGTATGCAGTTGCCTGCTTTATTAGTCCTTTTTATGGCTTCTAAGGTTGTATTTCTGCTTCGCTGGTACTGTTTGATCGGAAAATAGTGTATCACTAGCAGCTGTTGCAGAGTTTACGTTCGCAGATGGCAAAGTTTCTTCTGATGCTGGAGACAAATTTTCAATGTTCAAAGCAGTCTTTTCAAGAGGAGAGTCACGTTTCAAAGTGTCAGAAATCAAATCGGCATCGCTGAAAGGGACAAATTTCGGAGTTGTTTCAGCTTCGGAGGCATCAATTCCCTTCTTCACCCAGTCGTCGTAGGGCAGCGGCAGTGGAACACGCTTTACGTGAGAAGCGTGGATCCAGTGCTTGCGACCAGCAACACGTACAGCTGTCCTCGTCGCCAGCAGGATTTGGAAGGGGCCGATGTAGCGAGGCTGAAGATTCTTTGTCCTCGCAAAATTTCTGACCACCACGTGGTCGCCGGGTTTCAGCTGATGCCCTGGACTCTCCGGAGGTTTTGGCAAAGCATCAAAGACCTGTTGATGAATAAGACTTAATTTAGCAGTCAAGTCGTAAAGATAGTCTATCAACATAGGATATTCAATGGAGCAAAATTGTTTAGGCCTTGGCACACCCCAGATATTTGCCGGGCGGCCAAATACAATCTCATATGGAGAAAGCCCTATTCTAGAATGCACTGTTGCTCTCGTTGATAACAAGGCCAAAGGAAGTGCGTCTGGCCAAGCCAAACCTGTGGATGCTTGAATTTTGGCTATTTTAAGCTTGAGGGTGCCATTGTAACCCTCAACTAAACCAGCAGACTGGGGATGGTTCGCACTATGAAATTTTTGTTTCAATCCTAGACCAGCACACACACTCTGCATAACTTTCCCTATAAACTCACTTCCGTTATCTGACCATACAATCCGTGGCATTCCAAACCTAGGGAAAAATTCTTTGAGAAGAATTTTGGCAGTTGATAAAGCAGTGTTGTCCTTTAGTGGGTATGCTTCTATCCACCTGGAAAAAGCACAAACCACCACCAGGACGTATTTTAAATTGTTGCAGCGTTCCATGTGAATGAAGTCTAACTGTATTACTTCAAAGGGACAGGAAGGAGGAGCAAAATGACCAGCTGGAGTTGGAATTCCCTTGCCAGGATTATGCATCAAGCACACCATACAATTTTTCACCACTCTCTCTGCACACTTACTGATTCCCTCATTCTTCCAAACCGGAGCTAACATCTTACATATCCCTTTAGAACTTATGTGCGCCACTCCATGCGCCATCGTCACTACTGCAAGCACATACGCATCAGGCAACATCCAACGCTGCTGTTCTGTCAAATCGATCCAACATCCATTCGAGTCCAATTTGCCCGTACTTTCTCTCCATACGCGTTTCTCTTCCTCAGTCGCTTCTTTCTGAATCTCTTTCACACTTTCCATTGTGTCCTCACACATTCCAGACTCAGCAATCCATCTTGCAGACGTAGCAACATACATTCTACTCATCATGTCTCTAGCTGTCTGTTTAGCGGTTTCATCAGCAAAGGCATTTCCCCGACCAACATCATCCGTGATTGCTTTATGAGCACTGCACTTCACAATCGCAACTTCAGTCGGTAAGGTTAGAGATTCTAACAAGTCGTTAACTAGCTGACCATGTTGAATCTTAGTCCCATGGGACGTAATGAAACCCCTTTCTCTCCACAACCGGCCAAAACTATGGGCCACGCCAAATGCGTACTGACTATCTGTAAACACATTCACTCTCTTTCCCTCAGCTAAAACACACGCTCTCGTAAGAGCTATTAACTCTGCAGCTTGGGCAGAATTCTGACTCACTCTTGCAGTCTCCACAATCGTCTTCAAAGTCGTTACCGCGTAGGCAGCAGTCACATCACCATTCTCCAATTTAAAACATGACCCGTCCACATACAGCGTACCATCTGGGTCGGATAGAGGAGTATCTCTCAAGTCGATACGACCTTTTGTCTCTTCTTCCGTTTTGAAATAACAGTCATGTGGCTCAGAATCACTCGACTCTTGATCAGTCGGCAACAATGTTGCTGGGTTCAATACATTGCATCTTTTGATCTGAATATGACTCGCTAATAACGTCAGCTCGTAACCAGATAATCTCGCACTAGTAAGATGTTGTGTCTTCGTTCGGTTCATGAGTGTGTCCACTGCATGAGGAACCATGACCACTAGCATATTGTTCATCACCAAACCAGCAGATTGTCGAATGGAAGCTGCAGCTGCCGCTGTAGCCCTCAAACAACTAGGCAATGCTCTAGCTACCGGATCTAATGTTGATGAGAAATACGCACAAGGGCGTTGTTTATCACCAAACTTCTGTGTCAAGACACTCAACGCGCAACCTTCTCTTTCGTGAACGTAGAGCGTGAATGGCTTACTGTAATCAGGTGTGCCCAATACAGGAGCTGAACACAAAGCTTTTCGTAATTCAGCAAAACTCTCTTGACATTCATCAGACCATGGCACCGGACTCGGAACATTTTTCCCAGTCAAAGCTACCAACGGTTTTGCTAAAAGTGAAAAATTTGGAATCCACTGCCTACAGTAGGAGGTAATACCTAGAAAGGCACGTACTTCCCTTTGTGTGCGTGGAACACTCATCTGCATAATTGCTTTTATTCTTTCTGGGGTCAACTTCCTTCCCTCCTTTGACAAGAGATGACCTAAGTAGGTTACTTCTTGGCAGCAATATTGCATTTTGGAAGGTGACACCTTATGATTCAAATTAGACAAATGATGCAATAGTGAAATTGTAGCTGCTTTGCAAGTTTCCTTGTCATCGGCAGCCACCAAAAGATCGTCTACGTACTGTACTAGGGCAGAACCTGGAGGAAGGACAAAAGAATCTAACTGGCTTTTTAAAGCTTGACTGTAAATAGATGGACTTTCACAGTAGCCTTGTGGAGCGCGTTTAAATCTGAAACTGCGACCTCCTAAACAGAAGCCAAAAATATCTCTGCTTTCCTCGGCTATCGGAATGCTGAAAAAGGCATTCTTCAAGTCGATGACTGAGAACCATGTAGCTGTAGCAGGAATCAATGTTAACAAAGCAGTAATGTCTGGCACTACAGGAAACTGCGGAATTACAATCTTATTAACTTCTCTAAGGTCTATGACAAACCTATAGACTGGAGGCTTTGTAGGATCTGTTCGTTTCAAAATCGGCAATACAGGACTATTACAAACATTTCCTCGCGTTTCTTCAACCACACCTTTCTTAATCAAATCTTGCACAATCAATAAGAGTGCACGCTCACCTTCATTCGATATTTTATATTGAGGAATTCTTGGAAATTTCACATTCGCTTTCAAAGTTACTACATACGGTGGAATCTCTAGCAGACCTACATCATTGGGACCAGTCGCCCAAAGAGAATCAGGGAGTGAACGTAGCTCCGGCGGGAGTTTGTCCATTGACAAGTACATCGGAGAGGTGAGTCTTTTACCCAAAGTAAGCTGTACTCCTTCCGGAGAACAGTACAATGTCGCATATAGTCGTTTTAACAAATCTAAACCAAGCAGATTTTCATTACAACCTGTCGTCAAAATTAAGGGTGCTTTCAATTGACACGGTCCAACAGAAATAGACAAAGGACCAGATATCGGGTTGTACACAGGGGCGCCTGAAAAACCTACGGAAACATTTGTTGAGCCAGACAAAGGTGCGCCAGGGAGTTTCGCATGCATGATAGAACTTTTTGCGGCACCAGTATCCAACAGAAACGGTTCGACTACACCTGATGTTGCTACTGCGACATAAGGCCCACTCTGATCCACTGGAACTGATACTACTCCCTCTCTCTGTCTATGGCTGTCCTAGTACCCATTTTGTTGAAAACCCTCTTCAACTTCACAATAATCCTCAACAAGATATTGCTGAGATCTATTCTGTTGAGCTGACTGTACATTTCGCTGATCAAAGTGATTAGAAGGACGATCATTAGTTTGTGGAGGCATAGCACCTCGTCCTCGACCTTTAGAATTCTGTGCAAAACCACCACGACCTCTCTGAGCTGCTGCCGCATTATTTTGCGCTAAAATCTGACAATCATTTTTATAGTGACCCTCTTTCTTACAGTACGCACACTGATTCCACTGGTATTGAGGCCTGGTCGAATTATAATCTGTCTTTTGATACGAATTCTGTTGCATATTAGTCTGATTCGTGCGAGGCGGATACGCCTGCTGTAAAAGAACTTTAGTCTTTAAATCTTTCGTTTTCTTCTCTGATTTCTCCTTTTCCTCTTTATCCCTATTTTCATAGTACTGTGCAGTCGCAAGTATTTGCGCTGTCGTAGATACAGCCCACGCACTTTCTGAGTCTTTCAATTTAGTGAATAATTCGGGTAACAAATTATGCACAAATTTATCGACAAACAATCTCTGTCCTCCTTCAGTGCTCATGTCCTGACCACTATGATCCACAAAAGTCTCTTCGAACCTCGTGAAGAAGTCCGAGACGCTTTCGTCTTTCTTCTGCTTGCATGCGGATAATTTATCCCAATTAACACGCAATGCTGGCATCAGAGTCTTCATTAAATCTATTATTCTACCAGGAAGATTAGCAATTAGGGGTTCGGGTTTCGCACCACCTATTTGTTGAGCATCTGCTGCAGTGATAGCTGCCCAATCACCACCTAAAGCAGCCTGATGATCCTCTCTACGAATTTTAGCCCACACTGGTTGTGGAACTACATTACCAAACAACATATCAATGTCGGCTAAGTTCATTATACAAGCCTCAACTGTCTGTGTCAATTCCTTGTAATATCCGGCTGGATTCTTACGTGGATCTGGCAAGGCCTGTTTCACTGCTAACACTTCTGCTCGCTTCCACGGAATATGTATCCATACTCTTTGGAACTGTGCTGGAGCAGCTGCAATACCCGCATTATCATCACGTTGTACTGCTTCGCGCCAAATTGGAGGAACTTCCCTCATAGGATATTGGCGACTTAGCTTCATTCTACCTTTCTCTAAATCTCTCGGCGAACGAAGAGATGGATCATTCCTAAAACTCAAAATGAGTTCCATCGCTTCCTTTATATTATCGCCCACTATCATTCCAGCAGCAAACTCTTTTTGAATCTTAATTAAATCTTCCAAATCTGATTCGACATCGTCTTCTTCTATTTCCTCACGTAACAACGAGCACATCTCGTCGAAGACGTATCGCTGTGTTGGCTCTCCCCATTGCATAAATGTCTCTAACACATCTTTCGTACTATATCTTCTAACTTTTGTAATCCATCTGAGAGCTGTGGAGTCTAAAACTCCCCGTTCCTCAGTACTTGGAAGCTGACTCCGTCTCTGAACAGAGTCAGGAGTAGGAGTCTTAATCAAGGTTTTATATATAGGAGACAGCATATTAGTAACAGAATCAGTAATTCTTCGACGAACAGAAAGTGGAGTTAGTACACTCGCAGACATAGAGAACGCAGTAGAGGTAGGAACAGATGACGAAACAGTAGGAGTATCGAGGAAAATAGTTTGAGGACCAATAGGTACAGTGGTAGGTATAGGAGCTGGCAGTGCAGGAAGAGGAGGAGCTGTAGGAACATTTACATTCACCACAGGAGGTATAGGAACTTGATTCTGAGGAACAAGAACACCAGGTTGTCCAGCAACCGGCAATTGAACATTCGGGATCAGTGGAGCCGTAGCACCTTGTGCATACGGTGGAGGCGACCGTAACAGATAAGATAGCAGAGGATCGTTTTCGGAATCCTCCAGTATCTTAGCCATTTTCGATGGCAAGGCAGGATAGCACTTGTCAATCGCTAAGTTACGCTCTCTAATGGCTACATCTATGGCTTTCTCACACTCATTAGCCTGCAACTGCTTAGTCGCTTGCTCTAGAGTTAACTCTTCTAGTTCTTTTTGCTCTTTCTTCAACCTTTTCATTTCTCTCTGTTTGGATTCTTTCCGCCAATAACGAAAAGAGTCAAACATTGCCGGCCGGGCTTTCTTCCTAAACAATTTCTCTTCTAAATTGTCGAGAATCTCTTGTTCAAAACTACCATGCAGTGGCCAACTAAGGACACCATCCTTCTTACAATAACGGACCCATATCTCATTATAAGTTATAGGACCCACACCATACTTACAATATAGGTCATATAGGGGAGTCCCAATCGGAGGAACCAGACAGGAATCCTCTAATTGTGAGTCACTGTTGCAACTAAAACAAGACAACATTTTCCGACTTACCATTCTCAGTCCGGAACACAAAACAAACAAAACACGAAACAAATTGTGCACTTGAACCAAGAACTTAGGCCTACCAAAACGAACTGATGTATCGATACCCAAAACTGAACCAAATAGATTATCGTAACCAGAACAACTAGTGATAATCTTACAAAACCAAACCAAACCAAGAACCGATCAAGGATTTTTAACAATCCTCACAAAAGTAACCAGCTAGCTATCACTAAATACTTAACTGAGGCACTGAAGACGTCACCAAGGAGAAACCCGTCACGTTTCGCCGTACTAAGGACTGCACCACTTCGGGTCCAAGACAGGGCGACGGTCAAGGCAACGGCCCACTGCAGCCGTCCTGAACGGGAACCCTCGTGGAAGAGAACTTCAGGGCCACTTTTGCGATATGCCGGGATCGATGAAGTGGGGCGCCTCCCTCAGGAATCTTCACACGAAGCTTCTCGAACTCTTCAGGCTTTTGGACCGGTACCGAATGACGTCGCCCCACGTTGGGCGCCAATTGGAGTTCTGGACTTTTTGGTTCCGTCCAGAGGTGTCAGGGTACAACACCCAAAGACCCCGGAGTCCCACCTGCCTTGGTGCACAAATGAACAGAAACACGGGCTTCTCGATGGTGGCGTCAAAGACCAAAGGTTTATTACTGCAGGGACACAGAAGTCACAGAATCTACACACGGGCAGAATCTAGGAGACTGTTCGATTTGTACAAAGTGGGTTGCTCCTTATATACTAAAAATTGTGCTCTAGGCAAATATTTCACATGTCGGTACATTCCCAAACCTTTGTGTCTCTAAACAATAAATATTTGGCGTTACACAGGAACTGTCGATAATATCTGATACCAAACATCACGAAGAGGGGTTCCCACCAGTCCATCACAATCCCTTGTCAATATTGCATTCAAGACCCGGACCGCCTCATCGTAAAGTTCGTTACCTCCCCCTAATAAAGGCCCAGAAGGAAAGGAGCAGAGCCAGGTGCAGAAGATAGAAAAGCGGGATAAGAGATGTTTGTGGGTTGTAAATGGGCAAGGCTACCGGCTTCGGCCGCCTAATCATGATCAGGTACAATGGACAGGAAAACCAGTTCAGGTGGGCTGGCCTCGGGCAGAGGAGGCAGCCTTTGTCGAGTCATGCAGCTTCAGCGTGATCTGGTTTAAGGTGCACGTGTCATGTAAGAGGTGAATCTCCGGCTAAGGCTACGTGTCCTTAATCAAAGTGAAGTGAATGAAATGATCAGAGGCTATTGCATATGTGAGGGCAAGGAACCACAAAATGGCGGCCATGATCTTAAGATGGATGCCGTGTGTATATCAGAAATGTGTCAGTGGAAGGAGTGCTCTTGCTCGTAGCGTAGCGAAAACACTAGGATATACTAAATGGATCATTTGCGGTTCGCTGATACTAATTTTATGTATTTCCGACAAACTTGAAAACACGGGTTCAAGTCGTCACGGAACCGTCACGGAACCTCACTCCCGGGGCTGGTGGTTCCCTGCTGGGGACCAGATGAGCGATGCCCGGGCAGCACCTCCCAGGCATTCGGGGCTCCCTCCTCCGGGCCGCAGAGTGGGAAAGTACCAGGGACGGGCTCCCTGGGTCCTGGGCCCTGGAGCCCCGGAGCCCCGGAGCCCTGCTGCCCTGAAGCCCCAGAGCCCTGGAGCCCCGCAGCCCTGGAGCCCTGCAGCCCCCAGAGCCGTGGAGCCCTGCAGTCCCCGAGCCCTGCATCCCTGCAGCCCCAGAGCCCCGGAGCCCCGGAGCCCTGGAGCCCTGCAGCTCCTGAGCCCTAAAGGCCCGGGGCAGGCAGATTGGCGTCATTTCGGTCCCGGCCATCTGGTCGCCCCTCTCGCCACGGCCATCTGGTCGCCCGCAATGCTTTCCTATGGGGCGACTAGATGGCCGGACTTCCCTGGAAGTCCCTATGAGATGCCATTCGCCTCCCGGATCCCAGCCAGGGCTCCAGGAGGTCGGGCACGTTTGCACCCTGGGTCCCCTCTGTCACCTCGAGTGCACAGATTACAAGAAAGGGGGGTAATTTTCCTCCGGATTAGTAGGTGCAAGGGTATGCCCAAACACCCTCCCAGGTCTGGTAGTTCCCTGCTGGGGACCAGATGGGCGATGCCCGGGGAACACCTCCCAGGCATAAAGGGCTCCCTCCTCCGGGCCGCAGAGTGGCAAAGTACCAGGGATAGGCTCCATGGGTCCTGGGCCCTGGAGCCCTGGAGCCCTGCTGCCCTGGAGCACAGCAGCCCCGGAGCCCTGCAGCCCTGGAGCCCTGGAGCCCTGGAGCCCCGGAGCCCTGCAGCCCCCCGAGCCGTGGAGCCCTGCAGTCCCCGAGCCCTGCAGCCCCGGAGCCCCGGAGCCCTGCAGCTCCTGAGCCCTACAGGCCCGAGGCAGGCAGATTGGCGTCCTTTCGGTCCCGGCCATCAGGTCGCCCCTCTTGCCTCGGCCTTCTGGTCGCCCGCAATTCTTTCCTATGGGGCGACTAGATGGCCGGACTTCCCTGGAAGTCCCTATGAGATGCCATTCGCCTCCCGGATCCCAGCCAGGGCTCCAGGAGGTCGGGCACGTTCGTGCCCTGGGTCCCCTCTGTCACCTCGAGTGCACAGATTACAAGAAAGGGGGGTAATTTTCCTCCGGATTAGTAGGTGCAAGGGTATGCCCAAACACCCTCCCAGGTCTGGTGGTTCCCTGCTGGGGACCAGATGGGCGATGCCCGGGGAACACCTCCCAGGCATCCGGGGCTCCCTCCTCCGGGCCGCAGAGTGGCAAAGTACCCGGGATAGGCTCCATGGGTCCTGGGCCCTGGAGCCCTGCTGCCCTGGAGCCCAGCAGCCCTGGAGCCCCGGAGCCCTGCAGCCCTGGAGCCCTGGAGCCCTGGAGCCCCGGAGCCCTGCAGCCCCCCGAGCCGTGGAGTCCTGCAGTCCCGAGCCCTGCAGCCCCGGAGCCCTGCAGCTCCTGAGCCCTACAGGCCCGAGGCAGGCAGATTGGCGTCCTTTCGGTCCCGGCCATCAGGTCGCCACTCTCGCCTCGGCCATCTGGTCGCCTGCTATTCTTTCCTATGGGGCGACTAGATGGCCGGACTTCCCTGGAAGTCCCTATGAGGTGCCATTCGCCTCCCGGATCCCATCCTGGGCTCCAGGAGGTCGGGCACTTTTGTGCCCTGGGTCCCCTCTGTCACCTCGAGTGCACGGATTACAAGAAAGGGGGGTAATTTTCCTCCGGATTAGTACGTGCAAGGGTATGCCCAAACACCCTCCCGGGGCTGGTGGTCCCTGCTGGGGACCAGATGAGCGATGCCCGGGCAGCACCTCCCAGGCATTCGGGGCTCCCTCCTCCGGGCCGCAGAGTGGGAAAGTACCCGGGACGGGCTCCATGGGTCCCGGGCCCTGGAGCCCCGGAGCCCTGGAGCCCTGCTGCCCTGAAGCCCCAGAGCCCTGGAGCCCTTTAGCACTGGAGCCCTGGAGCCCTGGAGCCCTGGAGCCCTGCAGCCCCGGAGCCCTGCAGCCCCCCGAGCCGTGGAGCCCTGCAGTCCCCGAGCCCTGCATCCCTGCAGCCCCAGAGCCCCGGAGCCCCGGAGCCCTGGAGCCCTGCAGCTCCTGAGCCCTAAAGGCCCGGGGCAGGCAGATTGGCGTCATTTCGGTCCCGGCCATCTGGTCGCCCCTCTCGCCACGGCCATCTGGTCGCCCGCAATGCTTTCCTATGGGGCGACTAGATGGCCGGATTTCCCTGGAAGTCCCTATGAGATGCCATTCGCCTCCCGGATCCGAGACAGGGCTCCAGGAGGTCGGGCACGTTTGCGCCCTGGGTCCCCTCTGTCACCTCGAGTGCACAGATTACAAGAAAGGGGGGTAATTTTCCTCCGGATTAGTAGGTGCAAGGGTATGCCCAAACACCCTCCCAGGTCTGGTGGTTCCCTGCTTGGGACCAGATGGGCGATGCCCGGGAACACCTCCCAGGCATCCGGGGCTCCCTCCTCCGGGCCGCAGAGTGGCAAAGTACCCGGGAAAGGCTCCATGGGTCCTGGGCCCTGGAGCCCTGGAGCCCAGCAGCCCCGGAGCCCTGCAGCCCTGGAGCCCTGGAGCTCTGGAGCCCCGGAGCCCTGCAGCCTCCCGAGCCGTGGAGTCCTGTAGTCCCCGAGCCCTGCAGCCCCGGAGCCCTGCAGCTCCTGAGCCCTACAGGCCCGAGGCAGGCAGATTGGCGTCCTTTCGGTCCCGGGCATCAGGTCGCCCCTCTCGCCTCGGCCATCTGGTCGCCCGCAATTCTTTCCTATGGGGCGACTAGATGGCCGGACTTCCCTGGAAGTCCCTATGAGGTGCCATTCGCCTCCCGGATCCCATCCTGGGCTCCAGGAGGTCGGGCACTTTTGTGCCCTGGGTCCCCTCTGTCACCTCGAGTGCACGGATTACAAGAAAGGGGGGTAATTTTCCTCCGGATTAGTACGTGCAAGGGTATGCCCAAACACCCTCCCGGGGCTGGTGGTCCCTTCTGGGGACCAGATGAGCGATGCCCGGGCAGCACCTCCCAGGCATTCGGGGCTCCCTCCTCCGGGCCGCAGAGTGGGAAAGTACCCGGGACGGGCTCCATGGGTCCCGGGCCCTGGAGCCCCGGAGCCCTGGAGCCCTGCTGCCCTGGAGCCCTGCAGCACTGGAGCCCTGGAGCCCTGGAGCCCTGCAGCCCCGGAGCCCTGCAGCCCCCGAGCCGTGGAGCCCTGCAGTCCCCGAGCCCTGCATCCCTGCAGCCCCAGGGCCCCGGAGCCCCGGAGCCCTGGAGCCCTGCAGCTCCTGAGCCCTAAAGGCCCGGGGCAGGCAGATTGGCATCATTTCGGTCCCGGCCATCTGGTCGCCCCTCTCGCCACGGCCATCTGGTCGCCCGCAATGCTTTCCTATGGGGCGACTAGATGGCCGGACTTCCCTGGAAGTCCCTATGAGGTGCCATTCGCCTCCCGGATCCCATCCTGGGCTCCAGGAGGTCGGGCACTTTTGTGCCCTGGGTCCCCTCTGTCACCTCGAGTGCACGGATTACAAGAAAGGGGGGTAATTTTCCTCCAGATTAGTAGGTGCAAGGGTATGCCCAAACACCCTCCCGGGGCTGGTGGTTCCCTGCTGGGGACCAGATGAGCGATGCCCGGGCAGCACCTCACAGGCATTCGGGGCTCCCTCCTCCGGGCCGCAGAGTGGGAAAGTACCCGGGACGGGCTCCATGGGTCCCGGAGCCCCGGAGCCCTGGAGCCCTGCTGCCCTGAAGCCCCAGAGCCCTGGAGCCCTGCAGCCCTGGAGCCCTGAAGCCCTGGAGCCCTGGAGCCCTGCAGCCCCCCGAGCCGTGGAGCCCTGCAGTCCCCGAGCCCTGTGGTTCTGAAAATTCCGGACCCTGCCATAATGGTGTACCAAGGCCTAAACACTTGTGCAGAAAATATCATCATACCACGACGAATTTGGTATCAATAGACCGGTAATGATCAGGACATTATGCCTGTGTATTTTCATCACGATACAATGATGCATGCAGGAGTTATTGGCAAA
The DNA here is from genome assembly GCF_964263255.1 of Lissotriton vulgaris. Lineage (NCBI taxonomy): Eukaryota > Metazoa > Chordata > Amphibia > Caudata > Salamandridae > Lissotriton > Lissotriton vulgaris. The sequence continues at coordinate 539,112,914 of NC_141693.1, read as the reverse complement.
TTCATTCTGAGCCCACAGGCTCTAGGTTGTGAACAAGCGTCCATTTTAGTTGTTGCCCTTTACATAGGCATATACATGAGCCAATGATTCTTAAAGGACACGTATTCCTTAGCTTGAGTTCTTCCTGACTCCCATTTGACCTGAACAGGCTGAACCTGCCTACGTGATGTTGGCCTCACCAAACCAGTCCATGCCCTCTAGTCAATCTATATTAAAGATCTGAGCAACTTGTTGTGTACATTGGCCTGAGCAAGATTAGAAGGCCGAATACAGTAGCCATGCCTGTTTATGACCCACAAGCATCCCTTATCCTACATTTCTATCTTCCACACCTGGCTCTGTTTCTCTGCTTCTGGGCTTTTACAATGGGGAGGTGACTGTTTATATGATGGGGAGGAAACCAGTTCTATGGTGAGCTCCTCCGGCCTGCACAGGAAAATATGTGAAGTTTGACATATGTTCATGATGGAAGATGGGTTGGTCAGTTTGGGCAAGTAGAATGGAATTCATAATTATAGCCTGCTTTGTTATGGTACCATGGGAGCGACCTACAATGATGTGTTCGTCAGCAAGAATGTGAGCCTAGGGCCAAACTTTTTGTATAAAAGGCCTGCCTGAGAAAGCTCAGGCAGGCTCCCTCTTTCAATTGTAAAACTACGGTTGGACGACGAAGCCTCATAATTAATTATAATAAAGATGTCTTTTAATTTTACAGATTGGCTGTCAATTCCTATGCTGCTTTATTATGCAAACTGCTGGATAGATCCCTGGTGGGGAGAGTGAGTCATTTTTCACTTATCTTCAGTTGGCGCCCAACGTGGGGCTCGATCATGGAGTGGTTATCTACAGGAGTATTTTGTCAAAGGATGGAGGAACTGCTGGGGAATACAAGACAGAATTCTACCAAAAAGAGGTACTCTGGGCACAGGGTTTTCTGGGGGATTATCTGTCTTTGTGGCCCAGTATGTTTTTTGATTTTTCTGACTTAAAACTCTCCTAAAGATGTCACTCCTGACTAAGGAACCCATTCTTTTTTTGCTGTAAGTATTTTTTAACAGACTGTTAGTGCAGTGGGGAATTGACAGTTATAATCTGGACAAATATTTGTGTATATGCAAATTGCAATTTGTATAGGCAGTTGAAGAGATATTTTCTCCATCTGTTTTAGTTGAAGAATAAAAATGGGTCGCTCCCAGTCCTTGGTTATTTATTGGTCGCAGAAATGTGACGCAGTCCTTGGTTATTTATTGGTCGCAGAAATGTGACGCAGTCCTTGGTTATTTATTGGTCACAGAAATGTGACGTTTTGGTTTGGGTACCGGTACATTTGGTTCAGTTGGTAGGCCTTTTGGTTGCTGTGGTTCAGATTATCGTTGGATAATCTTCCTCAGTATTGGTTCCTTGGTTTTATTTGAACACTGCAGTATTCAAAAACCGTGGGTCACGTACATTTGCGTGTATATCGTTGGAGATAGCCCCATGAAGTTTGAAACCCGACTAGTGAGCGCAGATGCCTGGTCGCGGTATTTTGTTTGGTATTAGTATTGACTAGGTTGCAACAAAGGATTCCCGGTTGGAGGATTCGCGTCTGATACCTCCAGTTGGAACTCCAATTTATGAGCTCTCTTTAAAGGTCTGTGAGGCTGTCTCTTTTTGCAGCCTTCTGGAAATCTGTTGAAGAATTTAAAAAAAATAGGAACTAAAACGTTTTTGTTGTAAATATGGTTTACAACTAGTTTTGGCAGGTTATTTTTTAAGACAGTCTGTAGGCTGTTCCTTGTTCCTGTCCTAAGTGTTGACCTATGGGTTAAAATGTGTGTTTAAATGTCTATGTTGTTTGTGGGTTTTGTTGTACATTGCGACGGCGCTATGAACAAGAACGGCGCTATGTACAAGATATGGTTAGAGCGCGCTGTTTGTGTGTCCTGAGTGTTTGACCCCCCTTCTGTTTTGTGTCTGGAATGAGCTCAATGTATGTATGTGTATGGGTCACCTTCAATAGATGTAAATAAGGCTCCAAAGAAAAAAATGAAAAAACGAAATTGCCTGTTCTTTAGACGCACGGTGTTAGATGTTCGCAGCCAAGTCTTTTCAGCTGTAGTATATCTAATAAGAATGTTCTTTCAGCTAGCACCTCTCTAGTTAAACACGGGTGGTGGAATTTTGCAAACAGTCTTTTTTTTAAAAAATTGTGGCGCAGTAATCTCACGCATTCCCAGTTAGGCAGCTGCACCTAGGCTTGTGTGTTAATATGTATCTAAATAATAGGCAAGGGATGTAGTGAGCGTTTTATAAGTAGAACAGTCACAAATAGCAATAATTAGGCTTCATTAGAATTTTTTTTTATTAATTATGAAAAATAATTATTAAAAACAAAGTGCTACAAAAATCGTTTTTTAATATTTGTGAAGCTTAACACTCATGCTATGACCCCCTAGCATTAAAATGTTTGATTTAAGTTATGTTGTACCACGAAAATGACCAAACACTTCTGTGCGCAATTTCCCTTACCCCAGGCGCAAACAAGCTCATTTCTATAAGGTATAACTTAGTATTTTCAAAAGCATTTCTCGTAAATTGGATAGTAGACATTCTAGTAATACCCATTAACCAATAAAATTATAGAATATTTATTTCTTAGTATCCAGAATGCAAAAGTCGATTTTCAGATAAATAGACTGTTTTAAATGGTTTCAGGGCCCCTTTTTAAAGTGTCTCTTTAGTAAATACATACATTTAGATCTTAATATATATGTTTGCAGGTTGTGCCTTCTTAGGATTCAGCGAGGCAATGTGTCATAGAAATTATTTTAAATATAGTGAAATATTGCAGGTTATGTGGAAATGGTTAAACCTACTGGCCTTGTCAGCTTCAGTTACCAGGAGCAGGGGACTGGCAGAACCTGTATAACGTGTTTCCAGCAGTAGCGGCTGAGATGTTATCTTGTAAGGCTGTCTTGTTGACATTTGTGACCTTTTAATTAGGGCCTTGCCTGTGGAATGCAGCATGACATGGTTAAGCATGCATCAGCTGCCTCTTTGTATTTAAATCCCTGCCCATGCCACGGTCCTGACCTGAGGTCACTTGAATAGCCTGACTTTTCCTGCTCATGTTTATAATTTAAAAGTGTCTTCTTAAAGCGTTACAAATTTGACATTAGCTGGGTTGGGGTTTTTGAACTAAAATGAGCAGAGGATGCAAGGACATGTACAGCAAATGATAATTGCATTTTAGCCTAAGAATAAATAATAGCTCCAGCATGTTCCCACACAAGGCTTGTTGTTCGGTAAATTATGTCATCAACACATTTATCTCAAATTAGAAATACGGCAGGGCTGACACAGCATTGCATCCCGCTAATAATAATAAAAGGAACACTATTTAATTTGTAAAACTGCAGCCTCATTTGTCAGTACCCTGAAAGATTGTAGATCCCACACGTGGTTTGCATAGCTCCCAGTTGCTTTCAAAATGCTGCACACAAGCGCTTTATATGAGATGTAGTTGATTGTATATGATTTAAATCTGTAACTTTCATTTCATTGCAGGCTGGCTTGTTCTCATTTGCCGCATTCACATTACATCTGCGTTAAAAGCGCACATCTGAGATAATAAACAAATAGGAAAGGTATTCCTCATGCAAAATTGTAGCACCTGCACTTCATGTCTTACAAATTAAGCACTGTGTAAAATGAAGGAACATGATTTTAAAAGGGCAAATGCAAAAGTGATTTCTTTGAGAAGACAAATATCAAACATTCTGCTAAATGATCTGTAGAACTGGTATATGTGTGTCTCCATGCTAGGAACGAATTTTTTTTAAGTTAAGTTTATTTGACAAAATGAAAAACGAAGTGTTACATTGAGTTTTAGATAGGCAATAAATAGAAGCCCTTCCCCAAAGTTCTGCAACTTAAAGGCCTTAGGCCTGAGTGAGAATGCGCGTTTTTGCAAGGTACATGGAAAATAGGTTACAGGTAAGTAATGAAAAGTTTTTGTATGTCACGTTGTGCCATGTTTTGCAGTCTGATAAAAAGGGTTAAAATTGATGTTGTATTATAAGAAATGTGTGTGTTGTGTATCTTTTCTGCTTCTTCCTACAGATAATTCATGGATTAATTCACAAGACACGTGAGTTGGCTGGTTGAAGAGAAATGTTTTTTTTTTTTGCGTAATTTGTTTAAGAAAAAAATGTGTGTGGTTATGTTTCATTTGTACATTTGGTCCACTGAAACGCGTTATTTGACACAGCGACATTATAGTTGACTGCAGGGTATCAATTACCTGATGCCCTGCTGTCAAAAGAAGGGCATGTGCCATGGTATTATGCATGACCGTTTATTCATATATGCTGTTTGTTTGTCTGGGCTGTTTTTCCTTGTGCTTGATATACAGCAAGTATATCTTATGGCTTGAGAAAATTGGATGAATATTGTATTAAGATAAATTTCACAGATATGGACCTCATACTGTGAGCAGTAAGGCAGCAGTTTTTCCAGTGTATGCCTAATTTGGCTGTAATGATTTTTTTAAGAAAACTAAAATGATATACTGGATTAAAGTGTGCCATCCGCTGTTAGTCACTTAACTGCCCTTTTTCCTTAAGGACAGGCAGCTCTGCATTTATGTATCCTTGATTGGGCCTAAGGATGGAATTATAGATCCGTGACTAAAGGTGGCCTAATTTTGATATCGCATTTTTTATCACATTTTTTGATTCCTGAATAAGCCTATGGATTCATTTTTTTTCGCTGAAGAGACAACTGAACATTAGTTAGAATTATCGTGTAGGGTATAGATTGTCAGCGGTAGAGTTAAAATTCTGTAACATTGGTCTTTTCATGTATCCCCGTGCTCTTGGTGCTGTGTCACATGCCTTAGGCCACCCAAGCAAACTCTTGTCCTTCCTATAGATTCTTCTTTTTGCTTTTTCCCTGACCAATGTTGCATCATGTTTAGTTATTGAAGATTTTAGTTGTGTCCTACTTCCATTTTTTTTTCCCTTCTCCATCTTCCTTTCACCAGTCAGCCCATTTATTATTATGGGTGTATTGTTCATGTTCCACATACATTCCCTTTTGATTGATGAGACTAATTTTCAAGAATTTACTTTAGGCCCACTTCAAATGTCTTTTTCAGACTGACTGTCAGGATAGTGATAGCCTGGTTAAATGACCCAATATAAGTTTTCCATCTCAATAGGAGATATCTCAAGTTTACATTCTTTTTAGTACGGCATATTTTTATGTCTATTTTTAATTTTTCAGTTCCCTTCTGTTTCTGCTGTTTCAATTTTTTAATAAGATGTGTTCTAATCATGCAGATACCAGGACTCTCTAGTTCTTGTCCTCTTGTCTGCACAGTTGATCATTAGCCTTTGTATTACATAGCGCACTTGATGCACATTGTTTTAAAAAGGGACTTTTCTTCATGTCCTTGATAATATGTATTATGCCATTGCTCTATTTGAGATGTTCTAGATAAGGAGTTTAGGAACACCTAGGCTTCATCATTAAGGAGAATATGTATTTACCCCATTAAATAATGTATCCTATTAGATAATGCCACTGTATGAGGGCATCCATTTAGGTTGCCATGACGAATTGCCACTCCTTTGCAGATTGCAGGCCACTTGCTTGCAGCCCTCTTGTCAAAAAGCCAACCCATGAACTGTTTTTATATCTGACTTGAAGGAAACTAACAATTGTGTTACACTTCCTATACCACTAGGTTCTGCGGGAATCTTCCAGAGTCAAAAAGGAAGAATGTTACCCTGCAGACCGGTAATCAAAAAAGCCTGGTCCCCATCAGTAAACATGGCAGACGACTACAGACTTCTTGGCCTTGCAATTCCTGACAGCAATCAGCAGCGTGAACAGCGGTCATCAGCATGGACAGCGATCATCAGCGTGCCTCCAGTGGTACCTCCTAAGCAAGCCATTTGTTTCATCAGAAGGCGTTGTGAAAAGAAAAGAAAAAAGGAGCTGATTTTCTGTTTTGCCTCAGAAGTTCAGTGCAAAGATGCGAAGGATCCCTGCTTTTGATGGCAGGACTGTCATCCACTTTGTGCAATTTGTTCAAACTGTCATGTGCTTGAACCTCTGACAGCGCGCGGTCCCCTGACCCCTTGGCCCGAGTTTTGGCCTCACCCACACCTCTTTTGCTTTGCACCAGCGGAACGGCGGTGCACCCAAGCATCCACGTTTGGAAAACGGCACTACATTCTGGTGCCCATGAGAGAGCAGCTTGAGCGTCCTCTGACACTAAATGATGAGTGTTGGAGTCTGAAAGTGCTGCTGACCTTGCTGATTTTGCTAAGTAGTGCTTGGATCTGCACGAGATGCTTTGTGCCCTTGATCAATGAACAGCACATCATTTGTAGTGTCTGCCACTAAGAAGAGACACTGGTGCATTGTTTTGAACATTGAGACTTTCGAGTGAGCTGTGAGTGTTTGCCCGGAGGGCACTCGTACTAAACAGTATTGTCTTCTCATGAAAAAGCCTGAATTGAAGAGGCCCAACGCGAAGAAGACACTGGAAGCTGATTTGATGGACAATAGAAGCCTGCAATGAGAGGCTTTGGCGGACTCTGGGTATTTTCTGTGAGCTTGCATAGAATTGGAGTTTGGAAACTAATTTTTGCTGCTTTGCTGGCATTTGTTTTAAAGTACTATTCTGTTTAGTAAAAGCAGAATGAAGTCTCTCTGTGGAAGTATATCCCTTTTTCATCTGAGAGCATTGATCAGGAACGCCACTGTTTCACTTGAACATATAATAGATTACTGAAATGCATAGGAAGCTATATAAAATGTTATTAAATTCTAGGATTTGCTTTTTGTTTAGGATTGTGCAAGTATTTTGCATTTGACTTTTGTTTTTCTTTTTCTCTTGCTTTTTCTGAAATTGTATTATGGTTTTTTGTTAAATTTTTGATTGGTTACCATTTGCCAGTTGCAGGGTCACGTAGGAGTACCAACGGTTCAGTTTGTGACCTGAGTAGTGGCAGTAGGCCTGCAGGACTTGCAGTGTCCCTATGACCTGCTAATAATCACAGCTGAAGTACTCTATCAAGATCGCGTGAGCGACATTAGAAAATGGAGATTGTATTGAGGAATGACGATGAAAAGCAAGAGATGAAAAACCGAAATTATAGAATGTTGTTCTCTAAGGGTGGTATAACTTTCTCTATTTTAATACTTTTATGTATTCTATTAGTTATTATATTACGTCTGCACCAACTTCTCAACCTACTCTTTCTTTACTGTTTCTTCACATGACTTTCATATTTTACCTGAACATACATTGGTTAGGCCAGAGTTTACTGATAGACCCTTCTGTACAGCTTCTACATCAACACTAGAACATCAATAATTGTTGGGTGGGTGATCTTATACCACGTACTACAGATAGAGGTGTTCACTATTTGGTCCTGCCATATATGGCCTTTGTACCACTACGTGTGTAAGAAGACTTGTCCCGAGAGAGTTGCTAAGTAGTAAGATAATACTACAGCAACACCTTTGATGATCTGATAAGTATAGACCTAGATTCAGACTGACATGGGTTTAGGTTATTGCCTATATAAAGGGCAAAAGGGGCGTCTGTGGTTCTGAAAATTCCGGACCCTGCCATAATGGTGTACCAAGGCCTAAACACTTGTGCAGAAAATATCATCATACCACGACGAATTTGGTATCAATAGACCGGTAATGATCAGGACATTATGCCTGTGTATTTTCATCACGATACAATGATGCATGCAGGAGTTATTGGCAAATTCATTCTGAGCCCACAGGCTCTAGGTTGTGAACAAGCGTCCATTTTAGTTGTTGCCCTTTACATAGGCATATACATGAGCCAATGATTCTTAAAGGACACGTATTCCTTAGCTTGAGTTCTTCCTGACTCCCATTTGACCTGAACAGGCTGAACCTGCCTACGTGATGTTGGCCTCACCAAACCAGTCCATGCCCTCTAGTCAATCTATATTAAAGATCTGAGCAACTTGTTGTGTACATTGGCCTGAGCAAGATTAGAAGGCCGAATACAGTAGCCATGCCTGTTTATGACCCACAAGCATCCCTTATCCTACATTTCTATCTTCCACACCTGGCTCTGTTTCTCTGCTTCTGGGCTTTTACAATGGGGAGGTGACTGTTTATATGATGGGGAGGAAACCAGTTCTATGGTGAGCTCCTCCGGCCTGCACAGGAAAATATGTGAAGTTTGACATATGTTCATGATGGAAGATGGGTTGGTCAGTTTGGGCAAGTAGAATGGAATTCATAATTATAGCCTGCTTTGTTATGGTACCATGGGAGCGACCTACAATGATGTGTTCGTCAGCAAGAATGTGAGCCTAGGGCCAAACTTTTTGTATAAAAGGCCTGCCTGAGAAAGCTCAGGCAGGCTCCCTCTTTCAATTGTAAAACTACGGTTGGACGACGAAGCCTCATAATTAATTATAATAAAGATGTCTTTTAATTTTACAGATTGGCTGTCAATTCCTATGCTGCTTTATTATGCAAACTGCTGGATAGATCCCTGGTGGGGAGAGTGAGTCATTTTTCACTTATCTTCAGCCCTGCATCCCTGCAGCCCCAGAGCCCCAGAGCCCCGGAGCCCTGGAGCCCTGCAGCTCCTGAGCCCTAAAGGCCCGGGGCAGGCAGATTGGCGTCATTTCGGTCCCGGCCATCTGGTCGCCCCTCTCGCCACGGCCATCTGGTCGCCCGCAATGCTTTCCTATGGGGCGACTAGATGGCCGGACTTCCCTGGAAGTCCCTATGAGATGCCATTCGCCTCCCGGATCCCAGCCAGGGCTCCAGGAGGTCGGGCACGTTCGTGCCCTGGGTCCCCTCTGTCACCTCGAGTGCACATATTACAAGAAAGGGGGGTAATTTTCCTCCGGATTAGTAGGTGCAAGGGTATGCCCAAACACCCTCCCAGGTCTGGTGGTTCCTTGCTGGGGACCAGATGGGCGATGCCCGGGGAACACCTCCCAGGCATCCGGGGCTCCCTCCTCCGGGCCGCAGAGTGGCAAAGTACCCGGGATAGGCTCCATGGGTCCTGGGCCCTGGAGCCCTGGAGCCCTGCTGCCCTGGAGCCCAGCAACCTTGGAGCCCTGGAGCCCCGGAGCCCTGCAGCCCCCCGAGCCGTGAAGCCCTGCAGTCCCCGAGCCCTGCAGCCCCGGAGCCCCGGAGCCCTGCAGCTCCTGAGCCCTACAGGCCCGAGGCAGGCAGATTGGCGTCCTTTCGGTCCCGGGCATCAGGTCGCCCCTCTCGCCTCGGCCATCTGGTCGGCCGCAATTCTTTCCTATGGGGCGACTAGATGGCCGGAGTTCCCTGGAAGTCCCTATGAGGTGCCATTCGCCTCCCGGATCCCATCCTGGGCTCCAGGAGGTCGGGCACTTTTGTGCCCTGGGTCCCCTCTGTCACCTCGAGTGCACGGATTACAAGAAAGGGGGGTAATTTTCCTCCGGATTAGTACGTGCAAGGGTATGCCCAAACACCCTCCCGGGGCTGGTGGTCCCTTCTGGGGACCAGATGAGCGATGCCCGGGCAGCACCTCCCAGGCATTCGGGGCTCCCTCCTCCGGGCCGCAGAGTGGGAAAGTACCCGGGACGGGCTCCATGGGTCCCGGGCCCTGGAGCCCCGGAGCCCTGGAGCCCTGCTGCCCTGGAGCCCTGCAGCACTGGAGCCCTGGAGCCCTGGAGCCCTGGAGCCCTGCAGCCCCGGAGCCCTGCAGCCCCTGGGGCCGTGGAGCCCTGCAGTCCCCGAGCCCTGCATCCCTGCAGCCCCAGGGCCCCGGAGCCCCGGAGCCCTGGAGCCCTGCAGCTCCTGAGCCCTAAAGGCCCGGGGCAGGCAGATTGGCGTCATTTCGGTCCCGGCCATCTGGTCGCCCCTCTCGCCACGGCCATCTGGTCGCCCGCAATGCTTTCCTATGGGGCGACTAGATGGCCGGACTTCCCTGGAAGTCCCTATGAGGTGCCATTCGCCTCCCGGATCCCATCCTGGGCTCCAGGAGGTCGGGCACTTTTGTGCCCTGGGTCCCCTCTGTCACCTCGAGTGCACGGATTACAAGAAAGGGGGGTAATTTTCCTCCAGATTAGTAGGTGCAAGGGTATGCCCAAACACCCTCCCGGGGCTGGTGGTTCCCTGCTGGGGACCAGATGAGCGATGCCCGGGCAGCACCTCACAGGCATTCGGGGCTCCCTCCTCCGGGCCGCAGAGTGGGAAAGTACCCGGGACGGGCTCCATGGGTCCCGGAGCCCCGAAGCCCTGGAGCCCTGCTGCCCTGAAGCCCCAGAGCCCTGGAGCCCTGCAGCCCTGGAGCCCTGAAGCCCTGGAGCCCTGGAGCCCTGGAGCCCTGCAGCCCCCCGAGCCGTGGAGCCCTGCAGTCCCCGAGCCCTGCATCCCTGCAGCCCCAGAGCCCCAGAGCCCCGGAGCCCTGGAGCCCTGCAGCTCCTGAGCCCTAAAGGCCCGGGGCAGGCAGATTGGCGTCATTTCGGTCCCGGCCATCTCGTCGCCCCTCTCGCCACGGCCATCTGGTCGCCCGCAATGCTTTCCTATGGGGCGACTAGATGGCCGGACTTCCCTGGAAGTCCCTATGAGATGCCATTCGCCTCCCGGATCCCAGCCAGGGCTCCAGGAGGTCGGGCACGTTCGTGCCCTGGGTCCCCTCTGTCACCTCGAGTGCACATATTACAAGAAAGGGGGGTAATTTTCCTCCGGATTAGTAGGTGCAAGGGTATGCCCAAACACCCTCCCAGGTCTGGTGGTTCCTTGCTGGGGACCAGATGGGCGATGCCCGGGGAACACCTCCCAGGCATCCGGGGCTCCCTCCTCCGGGCCGCAGAGTGGCAAAGTACCCGGGATAGGCTCCATGGGTCCTGGGCCCTGGAGCCCTGGAGCCCTGCTGCCCTGGAGCCCAGCAACCTTGGAGCCCTGGAGCCCCGGAGCCCTGCAGCCCCCCGAGCCGTGAAGCCCTGCAGTCCCCGAGCCCTGCAGCCCCGGAGCCCCGGAGCCCTGCAGCTCCTGAGCCCTACAGGCCCGAGGCAGGCAGATGGGCGTCCTTTCGGTCCCGGCCATCAGGTCGCCCCTCTCGCCTCGGCCATCTGGTCGGCCGCAATTCTTTCCTATGGGGCGACTAGATGGCCGGAGTTCCCTGGAAGTCCTTATGAGGTGCCATTCGCCTCCCGGATCCCATCCTGGGCTCCAGGAGGTTGGGCACTTTTGTGCCCTGGGTCCCCTCTGTCACCTCGAGTGCACAGATTACAAGAAAGGGGGGTAATTTTCCTCCGGATTAGTAGGTGCAGGGGTATGCCCAAACACCCTCCCGGGGCTGGTGGTTCCCTGCTGGGGACCAGATGAGCGATGCCCGGGCAGCACCTCCCAGGCATTCGGGGCTCCCTCCTTCGGGCCGCAGAGTGGGAAAGTACCCGGGACGGGCTCCATGGGTCCCGGGCCATGGAGGCCCGAAACCTTGGAGCCCAGCAGCCCCGGAGGCCTGGAGCAATGGAGCCCCGGAACCCTGCAGCCCTGCTGCCCTGGAGCCCCCGAGCCCTGGAGCCCTGCAGCCCTGCAGCCCCGGAGCCCTGCAGCCCCCCGAGCCTTGGAGCCCTGCAGTCCCCGAGCCCTGCATCCCTGCAGCCCCAGAGCCCCGGAGGCCCGGAGGCACAGAGCCCCGGAGCCCCAGAGCCCCGAGCTGGGTGCTCGGGCCCTGGGCCCTGTCCCCCGGCCTGCTGCACTGCCAAGAGCCCAGGTCGGGGTTCCGTTGTGCCCGGGCAGTCCTCCCTGCTTGTCAAAGTGCCAGGGGGCCCCGGGTCGGAGGGCCTGTCGGGGCCCCCTGGGAGCCTCCATGGCTGGGGCCCAGCTGGGGCTTTGGGGCTCTGGGCCTCCGGTCGGCCATGCCGCGGAGCCCGCTGACTCCTTCGTTGGGGCACAGGGTGTCCAGACGGCTCCTCTTTCATCTGGTCGCCCCGATTCCCTCGGCCATCTGGTCGACCACAATGCTTTCCTATGGGGCGACCAGATGACCGAACTTCCCTGGAAGTCCCGATGAGGTGCCATTCGCCTCCCGGATCCCAGCCAGGGCTCCAGGAGGTCGGGCTCGTTCGTCGCTTGGGTCCCCTATGTGACCTCGAGTGCACAGATTACAAGAAAGGGGGGTAATGTTCCTCCGGATTACTAGGGAGAGGGTCAGTCAGACCTCCGGAGATTCTGAATCAGGGGAAAGCAGCCCTGGGGCCTGCCCGCCGGGGCCCCCATGTCCTGGGGACACTCTTGCCTCTCAGCCCATTGCCGATGGTCCTTTTTCACCGAGTTTGAGGGGGAAGGTGTCCCGGGGCCCGCCTGCCAGGGGCCCCCAGGGGCCCAGGGACGCTTCTGCCTCTCTGCCCCTTGCCGATGGTCGTTTTTCTCCGAGTTCGATGGTTGTTTTTCTCCGAGTTTGATCAGGCAGACTTCCATGAGGTCTGGCCATGCTGAGAGGGGAAAGGCGTCCCAGGGCCCACCTGCCAGGGGCCCCCAGGGGCCCGGGGAAGCTTCTGCCTCTCAGCCCCTTGCCGATGTTTGTTTTTCTCCGAGTTCGATGGTAGTTTTTCTCCGAGTTTGATCAGGCAGACTTCCATGAGGTCTGGCCATGCTGAGAGGGGGAAGGCGTCCCGGGGCCCACCCGCCAGGGGCCCCCAGGGGCCCGGGGACGCTTCTGCCTCTCAGCCCCTTGCCGATGGTCGTTTTTATCAGGGTTCGATGGTCGTTTTTCTAAGAGTTTGATGAGGCAGACTTCCATGAGGTCTGGCCATGCTGAGAGGGGGAAGGCGTCCCGGGGCCGACCCGCCAGGGGCCCCCAGGGGCCTGGGGACGCTTCTGCCTCTCGGCCCCTTGCCGATGGTCGTTTTTCTCCGAGTTCGATCAGGCATACCGTGAGGTCTGGCCATGCTGAGAGGGGAAAGGCGTCCCAGGGCCCGCCTGCCAGGGGCCCCCAGGGGCCCGGGAACAATCCTGCCTCTCGGCCCCTTGTCGATGGTCGTTTATATCAGGGTTCGATGGTCGTTTTTCTAAGAGTTTGATGAGGCAGACTTCCATGACGTCTGGCCATGCTGAGAGGGGGAAGGCATCCCGGGGTCCACCCGCCAGGGGCCCCCAGGGGCCCGGGACGCTTCTGCCTCTCAGCCCCTTGCCGATGGTCGTTTTTCTCCGAGTTCGATGGTCGTTTTTCTCCGAGTTTGATCAGGCAGACTTCCATGAGGTCTGGCCATGCTGAGAGGGGGGATGCGTCCCGGGGCCCACCCGCCAGGGGCCCCCAGGGGCCCGGGGACGCTTCTGCCTCTCAGCCCCTTGCCGATGGTCGTTTTTCTCCGAGTTTGATCAGGCATACCTCTGTGAGGTCTGGCCTTGCTGAGAGGGAAAAGGAGTCCTGGGGCCCGCCTGCCAGGGGCCCCCAGGGGCCCGGGGACGCTTCTGCCTCTCAGCCCCTTGCCGATGGTTGTTTTTCTCCGAGTTCGATGGTCGTTTTTCTCCGAGTTTGATCAGGCAGACTTCCATGAGGTCTGGCCATGGTGAGAGGGGGGAAGCGTCCCGGGGCCCACCCGCCAGGGGCCCCCAGGGGCCCGGGGACGCTTCTGCCTCTCAGCCCCTTGCCGATGGTCGTTTTTCTCCGAGTTTGATCAGGTATACCTCCGTGAGGTCTGGCCATGCTGAGAGGGGAAAGGCGTCCCGGGGGCTGCCAGGGACCCCCAGGGGCCCGGGGACGCTTCTGCCTCTCAGCCCCTTGCCGATGGTCGTTTTTCTCCGAGTTCGATGGTTGTTTTTCTCCGAGTTTGATCAGGCAGACTTCCATGAGGTCTGGCCATGCTGAGAGGGGGAAGGCGCCCCGGGACCCACCCGCCAGGGGCCCCCAGGGGCCCGGGGACGCTTCTGCCTCTCAGCCCCTTGCCGATGGTCGTTTTTCTCCGAGTTCGATCAGGCATACCTCCGTGAGGTCTGGCCATGCTGAGAGGGGAAAGGCGTCCCAGGGCCCGCCTGCCAGGGGCCCCCAGGGGCCCGGGGAAGCTTCTGCCTCTCAGCCCCTTGCCGATGTTTGTTTTTCTCCGAGTTCGATGGTAGTTTTTCTCCGAGTTTTATCAGGCAGACTTCCATGAGGTCTGGCCATGCTGAGAGGGGGAAGGCGTCCCGGGGCCCACCCGCCAGGGGCCCCTAGGGGCCCGGGGAAGCTTCTGCCTCTCAGCCCCTTGCCGATGGTCGTTTTTCTCCGAGTTCGATCAGGCATACCTCCGTGAGGTCTGGCCATGCTGAGAGGGGGAAGGCGTCCCGGGGCCCACCCGCCAGGGGCCCCCAGGGGCCCAGGGAAGCTTCTGCCTCTCAGCCCCTTGCCGATGTTTGTTTTTCTCCGAGTTCGATGGTAGTTTTTCTCCGAGTTTGATCAGGCAGACTTCCATGAGGTCTGGCCATGCTGAGAGGGGGAAGGCGTCCCGGGGCCCACCCGCCAGGGGCCCCCAGGGGCCCGGGGACGCTTCTGCCTCTCAGCCCCTTGCCGATGGTCGTTTTTATCAGGGTTCGATGGTCGTTTTTCTAAGAGTTTGATGAGGCAGACTTCCATGAGGTTTGGCCATGCTGAGAGGGGGAAGGCGTCCTGGGGCCGACCCGCCAGGGGCCCCCAGGGGCCCGGGGACGCTTCTGCCTCTCAGCCCCTTGCCGATGGTCGTTTTTCTCTAAGTTCGATCAGGCATACCTCCGTGAGGTCTGGCCATGCTGAGAGGGGAAAGGCGTCCCAGGGCCCGCCTGCCAGGGGCCCCCAGGGGCCCGGGAACAATCCTGCCTCTCAGCCCCTTGCCGATGGTCCGTTTTCTCTGAGTTTGATCAGGCACAGACCTCCGTGAGGTCTGGCCATGCTGAGGGGGGGAAGGTGTCCTGGGGACCGCCTGCCAGGGGCCCCCAGGGGCCCGTGGACACTTCTGCCTCTTGGCCCCTTGCCGATGGTTGTTTTTTCCGAGTTTGATCAGGCAGACTTCCATGAGGTCCGGCCATGCTGAGAG
Organism: Lissotriton vulgaris; assembly: GCF_964263255.1. Classification (NCBI taxonomy): domain Eukaryota; kingdom Metazoa; phylum Chordata; class Amphibia; order Caudata; family Salamandridae; genus Lissotriton; species Lissotriton vulgaris. The sequence continues at coordinate 539,097,879 of NC_141693.1, read as the reverse complement.
GAGGGGAGGCATCCCGGGGCCTGCCTGCCAGGGGCCCCCAAGATCCCGAGGACGCTCCTGCCTCTCAGCCCCTTGCCGATGGTCGTTTTTCTCCAAATTTGATCAGGCATACCTCCGTGAGGTCTGGCCATGCAGAGAGGGGAAGGTCGTCCTGGGGCCCACGCGCCAGGGGCCCCCAGGGGCCCGTGGACGCTTCTGCCTCTCGGCCCCTTGTTGATGGTTGTTTTTATCAGGGTTCAATGGTCGTTTTTCTCCGAGTTTGATCAGGCAGACTTCCATGAGGTGTGGCCATGCTTAGAGGCGGAAGGCATCCCGGGGTCCGCCAGCCAGGGGCACTCAGGGGCCCGGGGACGCTCCTGCCTCTCAGCCCCTTGCCGATGGTCCTTTTTCTCCGAGTTTGATCAGGCGCATGTTCGTGGGGCACCCGGTGCTAAATCATTCGTAGACGATCTGGGTCAGGGTTTCGTAAGTAGCAGAGAAGCTACCTCGCTGCGATCTATTGAAAGTCATCCTCTGAGCCAAGCTTTTGTCTCTTTCCGTGCGTGGGCGCCCGTGGAAGCCTCCCTCCATCACACCCAGGGGTGGGTCCCTCTGCCGCCTGGCCGGCGGGAGGGATGCGGAGGGGTAACGTGGGCCTGTGGGGGAGGCTGCCTCCACCACGTGCCCTTCAGCAGGGGGGCCTCCCCCTCCCGTCCCTGCCCCACCGGGGTGCGGGGATGGGGGCCACACCTTCCCTTGCGGGTCAGCAGGGTGACCAGATGGCCTGGGCCGCCGCCGGCCGGGCCTCCGCTTCCCACTGCTGCATGGGCAAGTCGAGCAGGGAGGCAAACAGCAGCAGCGCCTGGCCACCCTCGCTGGACTGCAAGGGCGACTGGGTACAGCATCCTCCCAGGCCATCCGGGCGCTGGGTCGTCCTGGGTCATCTGGCTGCCTGGCTGCGCGACCAGATTGCCCTGCGGGCAGGGTGACCAGATGGCCCTGTGGGCTGGGCGACCAGATGGCCCTGCGGGCTGGCGGCCGGGCTAACTCCAACTTTTGTCCTTTCCCTAGGTTCTGTAAGCCCCCACTACGTGGGGGCTTAATAGTCAACAAAAATGGGCTCCCCGGGCAGGCCGTCGGGGAGAGGACGTGGCCTGGGCTTAACCCTCCTTGGTTCCGGCCCAGGGTCTGGGTGCTGGGGACAGGGGGGTCCACCGGGAGGCTCTCCCCGGGCCCGGCTAGGGTTGGTAGGCTGGGCCTGGGGCCTGAGCTCCGTCCTGCAAGCCGGCCGAGGTTCCGGGCGTTCATCGGGGCCAAGGGAGGCTCTCCCCGGGCTGGCTAGGGTTTCGGAAGCAGGGACCGGGCCCGGGGCTTGAGCTCCGTCCGGTAGGCTATGGGGTTGCTGGAGCCTCCCCGTCCCGCAAGCCGGCCGAGGTTCCGGGCGTTCATCAGGGCCAAGGGAGGCTCTCCCCGGCCTGGCTAGGGTTTTGGAAGCAGGGACCGGGAGCGGGCCCGGGGCTTGAGCTCCGTACGGCCGGCCATGGGTTTGCTGGAGCTTCCCCGTCCTGCAAGCCGGCCGGGGTTCCAGGCGTTCATCCGAGCCAAGGGAGGCTCTTTCTCCGGCCTGGCTAGGGTTTCAGAAGCAGGGACCGGGAGCAGGCCCGGGGCTTGAGCCCCGTCCGGCAGGGCCTGGTGGTGTGGCAATACCCCTCCGTCCTGCAGCCCTGGAGCCCCCGGAACCCTGGAGCCCCCGGAGCACTACAGCCCCTGGAGCCCTGGAGCCCCCCTGGAGCCCTGCAGCCCTGCAGCCCTGCAGCCCCAGAGCCCGGGAGCCATGGAGCCCCCGAGGAGCCCTGCAGCCCCCGAGGAGCCCTGCAGCCCCGGAGCCCTGCAGCCCTGGAGCACCCGGAGCCCTGGAGCCCCCGGAGCCCTACAGCCCCTGGAGCCCTGGAGCCCCCCCCGGAGCCCTGCAGCCCTGAAGCCCTGCAGCCCTGGAGCCCAGGAGCCCTGGGCCCCCGAGGAGCCCTGCAGCCCCAGAGCCCTGCATGCCCGGGGCAGGCAGATTGGAGTCATTTCGGTCCCGGCCATCTGGTCGCCCCTCTCGCCTCGGCCATCTGGTCGCCCAAAATGCTTTTCTATGGGGCGACTAGATGGCCGGACTTCCCTGGAAGTCCCTATGAGATGCCATTCGCCTCCAGGATCCGAGCCAGGGCTCCAGGAGGTCAGGCACGTTTGCGCCCTGGGTCCCCTCTGTCACCTCGAGTGCACAGATTACAAGAAAGGGGGTAATTTTCCTCCGGATTAGTAGGTGCAAGGGTATGCCCAAACACCCTCCCAGGTCTGGTGGTTCCCTGCTGGGGACCAGATGGGCGATGCCCGGGGAACACCTCCCAGGCATCCGGGGCTCCCTCCTCCAGGGCGCAGAGTGGCAAAGTACCCGGGATAGGCTCCATGGGTCCTGGGCCCTGGAGCCCTGGAGCCCTGCTGCCCTGGAGCCCAGCAGCCCCGGAGCCCTGCAGCCCTGGAGCCCTGGAGCCCTGGAGCCCTGGAGCCCTGGAGCCCTGGAGCCCTGGAGCCACGGAGCCCTGCAGCCCCCCGAGCCGTGGAGCCCTGCAGTCCCCGAGCCCTGCAGCCCCGGAGCTCCGGAGCCCTGCAGCTCCTGAGCCCTACAGGCCGAGGCAGGCAGATTGGCGTCCTTTCAATCCCGGCCATCAGGTCGCCCCTCTCGCCTCGGCCATCTGGTCGCCCGCAATTCTTTCCTATAAGGGGGACTAGATGGCCGGACTTCCCTGGAAGTCCCTATGAGGTGCCATTCGCCTCCCGGATCCCATCCTGGGCTCCAGGAGGTCGGGCACTTTTGTGCCCTGGGTCCCCTCTGTCACCTCGAGTGCACGGATTACAAGAAAGGGGGGTAATTTTCCTCCGGGTTAGTAGGTGCAAGGGTATGCCCAAACACCCTCCCGGGGCCGGTGGTTCCCTGCTGGGGACCAGATGAGCGATGCCCGGGCAGCACCTCCCAGGCATTCGGGGCTCCCTCCTCCGGGCCGCAGAGTGGGAAAGTACCCGGGACGGGCTCCATGGGTCCTGGGCCCTGGAGCCCCGGAGCCCCGGAGCCCTGGAGCCCTGCTGCCCTGAAGCCCTGGAGCCCTGCAGCCCCGGAGCCCTGCAGCCCCCAGAGCCGTGGAGCCCTGCAGTCCCCGAGCCCTGCATCCCTGCAGCCCCAGAGCCCCGGAGCCCCGGAGCCCCGGAGCCCTGGAGCCCTGCAGCTCCTGAGCCCTAAAGGCCCGGGGCAGGCAGATTGGTGTCATTTCGGTCCCGGCCATCAGGTCGCCCCTCTCACCACGGCCATCTGGTCGCCCGCAATGCTTTCCTATGGGGCGACTAGATGGCCGGACTTCCCTGGAAGTCCCTATGAGGTGCCATTCACCTCCCGGATCCCATCCTGGGCTCCAGGAGGTCGGGCACTTTTGTGCCCTGGGTCCCCTCTGTCACCTCGAGTGCACGGATTACAAGAAAGGGGGGTAATTTTCCTCCGGATTAGTAGGTGCAAGGGTATGCCCAAACACCCTCCCGGGGCTGGTGGTTCCCTGCTGGGGACCAGATGAGCGATGCCCGGGCAGCACCTCCCAGGCATCCGGGGCTCCCTCCTCCGGGCCGCAGAGTGGGAAAGTACCCAGGACGGGCTCCATGGGTCCTGGGCCCTGGAGCGCCGGAGCCCTGGAGCCCTGCTGCCCTGAAGCCCCAGAGCCCTGGAGCCCTGCAGCCCTGGAGCCCTGCAGCCCCGGAGCCCTGCAGCCCCCAGAGCCGTGGAGCCCTGCAGTCCCCGAGCCCTGCATCCCTGCAGCCCCAGAGCCCCGGAGCCCCGGAGCCCTGGAGCCCTGCAGCTCCTGAGCCCTAAAGGCCCGGGGCAGGCAGATTGGCGTCATTTCGGTCCCGGCCATCTGGTCGGCCCTCTCGCCACGGCCATCTGGTCGCCCGCAATGCTTTCCTATGGGGCAACTAGATGGCCGGACTTCCTGGAAGTCCCTATGAGATGCCATTCGCCTCCCGGATCCCAGCCAGGGCTCCAGGAGGTCGGGCACGTTCGTGCCCTGGGTCCCCTCTGTCACCTCGAGTGCACAGATTACAAGAAAGGGGGGTAATTTTCCTCCGGATTAGTAGGTGCAAGGGTATGCCCAAACACCCTCCCAGGTCTGGTGGTTCCCTGCTGGGGACCAGATGGGCGATGCCCGGGGAACACCTCCCAGGCATCCGGGGCTCCCTCCTCCGGGCCGCAGAGTGGCAAAGTACCCGGGATAGGCTCCATGGGTCCTGGGCCCTGGAGCCCTGCTGCCCTGGAGCCCAGCAGCCCTGGAGCCCCGGAGCCCTGCAGCCCTGGAGCCCTGGAGCCCTGGAGCCCTGGAGCCCCGGAGCCCTGCAGCCCCCCGAGCCGTGGAGTCCTGCAGTCCCGAGCCCTGCAGCCCCGGAGCCCTGCAGCTCCTGAGCCCTACAGGCCCGAGGCAGGCAGATTGGCGTTCTTTCGGTCTGGGCCATCAGGTCGCCCCTCTCGCCTCGGCCATCTGGTCGCCCGCAATTCTTTCCTATGGGGCGACTAGATGGCCGGACTTCCCTGGAAGTCCCTATGAGGTGCCATTCGCCTCCCGGATCCCATCCTGGGCTCCAGGAGGTCGGGTACTTTTGTGCCCTGGGTCCCCTCTGTCACCTCGAGTGCACGGATTACAAGAAAGGGGGGTAATTTTCCTCCGGATTAGTACGTGCAAGGGTATGCCCAAACACCCTCCCGGGGCTGGTGGTCCCTGCTGGGGACCAGATGAGCGATGCCCGGGCAGCACCTCCCAGGCATTCGGGGCTCCCTCCTCCGGGCCGCAGAGTGGGAAAGTACCCGGGACGGGCTCCATGGTTCCCGGGCCCTGGAGCCCCGGAGCCCTGGAGCCCTGCTGCCCTGAAGCCCCAGAGCCCTGGAGCCCTTTAGCACTGGAGCCCTGGAGCCCTGCAGCCCCGGAGCCCTGCAGCCCCCCGAGCCGTGGAGCCCTGCAGTCCCCGAGCCCTGCATCCCTGCAGCCCCAGAGCCCCGGAGCCCTGGAACCCTGCAGCTCCTGAGCCCTAAAGGCCCGGGGCAGGCAGATTGGCGTCATTTCGGTCCCGGCCATCTGATCGCCCCTCTCGCCACGGCCATCTGGTCACCCGCAATGCTTTCCTATGGGGCGACTAGATGGCCGGATTTCCCTGGAAGTCCCTATGAGATGCCATTCGCCTCCCGGATCCGAGACAGGGCTCCAGGAGGTCGGGCACGTTTGCGCCCTGGGTCCCCTCTGTCACCTCGAGTGCACAGATTACAAGAAAGGGGGGTAATTTTCCTCCGGATTAGTAGGTGCAAGGGTATGCCCAAACACCCTCCCAGGTCTGGTGGTTCCCTGCTGGGGACCAGATGGGCGATGCCCGGGAACACCTCCCAGGCATCCGGGGCTCCCTCCTCCGGGCCGCAGAGTGGCAAAGTACCCGGGAAAGGCTCCATGGGTTCTGGGCCCTGGAGCCCTGGAGCACTGCTGCCCTGGAGCCCAGCAGCCCCGGAGCCCTGCAGCCCTGGAGCCCTGGAGCTCTGGAGCCCCGGAGCCCTGCAGCCCCCCGAGCCGTGGAGTCCTGCATTCCCCGAGCCCTGCAGCCCCGGAGCCCTGCAGCTCCTGAGCCCTACAGGCCCGAGGCAGGCAGATTGGCGTCCTTTCGGTCCCGGGCATCAGGTCGCCCCTCTCGCCTCGGCCATCTGGTCGCCCGCAATTCTTTCCTATGGGGCGACTAGATGGCCGGACTTCCCTGGAAGTCCCTATGAGGTGCCATTCGCCTCCCGGATCCCATCCTGGGCTCCAGGAGGTCGGGCACTTTTGTGCCCTGGGTCCCCTCTGTCACCTCGAGTGCACGGATTACAAGAAAGGGGGGTAATTTTCCTCCGGATTAGTACGTGCAAGGGTATGCCCAAACACCCTCCCAGGTCTGGTAGTTCCCTGCTGGGGACCAGATGGGCGATGCCCGGGGAACACCTCCCAGGCATAAAGGGCTCCCTCCTCCGGGCCGCAGAGTGGCAAAGTACCAGGGATAGGCTCCATGGGTCCTGGGCCCTGGAGCCCTGGAGCCCTGCTGCTCTGGAGCACAGCAGCCCCGGAGCCCTGCAGCCCTGGAGCCCTGGAGCCCTGGAGCCCCGGAGCCCTGCAGCCCCCGAGCCGTGGAGCCCTGCAGTCCCCGAGCCCTGCAGCCCCGGAGCCCCGGAGCCCTGCAGCTCCTGAGCCCTACAGGCCCGAGGCAGGCAGATTGGCGTCCTTTCGGTCCCGGCCATCAGGTCGCCCCTCTCGCCTCGGCCTTCTGGTCGCCCGCAATTCTTTCCTATGGGGCGACTAGATGGCCGGACTTCCCTGGAAGTCCCTATGAGATGCCATTCGCCTCCCGGATCCCAGCCAGGGCTCCAGGAGGTCGGGCACGTTCGTGCCCTGGGTCCCCTCTGTCACCTCGAGTGCACAGATTACAAGAAAGGGGGGTAATTTTCCTCCGGATTAGTAGGTGCAAGGGTATGCCCAAACACCCTCCCAGGTCTGGTGGTTCCCTGCTGGGGACCATATGGGCGATGCCCGGGGAACACCTCCCAGGCATCCGGGGCTCCCTCCTCCGGGCCGCAGAGTGGCAAAGTACCCGGGATAGGCTCCATGGGTCCTGGGCCCTGGAGCCCTGCTGCCCTGGAGCCCAGCAGCCCCGGAGCCCTGCAGCCCTGGAGCCCTGGAGCCCTGGAGCCCTGGAGCCCCGGAGCCCTGCAGCCCCCGAGCCGTGGAGACCTGCAGTCCCGAGCCCTGCAGCCCCGGAGCCCTGCAGCTCCTGAGCCCTACAGGCCCGAGGCAGGCAGATTGGCGTCCTTTCGGTCCCGGCCATCAGGTCGCCACTCTCGCCTCGGCCATCTGGTCGCCCGCTATTCTTTCCTATGGGGCGACTAGATGGCCGGACTTCCCTGGAAGTCCCTATGAGGTGCCATTCGCCTCCCGGATCCCATCCTGGGCTCCAGGAGGTCGGGCACTTTTGTGCCCTGGGTCCCCTCTGTCACCTCGAGTGCACGGATTACAAGAAAGGGGGGTAATTTTCCTCCGGATTAGTACGTGCAAGGGTATGCCCAAACACCCTCCCGGGGCTGGTGGTCCCTGCTGGGGACCAGATGAGCGATGCCCGGGCAGCACCTCCCAGGCATTCGGGGCTCCCTCCTCCGGGCCGCAGAGTGGGAAAGTACCCGGGACGGGCTCCATGGGTCCCGGGCCCTGGAGCCCCGGAGCCCTGGAGCCCTGCTGCCCTGAAGCCCCAGAGCCCTGGAGCCCTTTAGCACTGGAGCCCTGGAGCCCTGGAGCCCTGGAGCCCTGGAGCCCTGCAGCCCCGGAGCCCTGCAGCCCCCCGAGCCGTGGAGCCCTGCAGTCCCCGAGCCCTGCATCCCTGCAGCCCCAGAGCCCCGGAGCCCCGGAGCCCTGGAGCCCTGCAGCTCCTGAGCCCTAAAGGCCCGGGGCAGGCAGATTGGCGTCATTTCGGTCCCGGCCATCTGGTCACCCCTCTCGCCACGGCCATCTGGTCGCCCGCAATGCTTTCCTATGGGGCGACTAGATGGCCGGATTTCCCTGGAAGTCCCTATGAGATGCCATTCGCCTCCCGGATCCGAGACAGGGCTCCAGGAGGTCGGGCACGTTTGCGCCCTGGGTCCCCACTGTCACCTCGAGTGCACAGATTACAAGAAAGGGGGGTAATTTTCCTCCGGATTAGTAGGTGCAAGGGTATGCCCAAACACCCTCCCAGGTCTGGTGGTTCCCTGCTTGGGACCAGATGGGCGATGCCCGGGAACACCTCCCAGGCATCCGGGGCTCCCTCCTCCGGGCCGCAGAGTGGCAAAGTACCCGGGAAAGGCTCCATGGGTCCTGGGCCCTGGAGCCCTGGAGCCCTGCTGCCCTGGAGCCCAGCAGCCCCGGAGCCCTGCAGCCCTGGAGCCCTGGAGCTCTGGAGCCCCGGAGCCCTGCAGCCTCCCGAGCCGTGGAGTCCTGCAGTCCCCGAGCCCTGCAGCCCCGGAGCCCTGCAGCTCCTGAGCCCTACAGGCCCGAGGCAGGCAGATTGGCGTCCTTTCGGTCCCGGGCATCAGGTCGCCCCTCTCGCCTCGGCCATCTGGTCGCCCGCAATTCTTTCCTATGGGGCGACTAGATGGCCGGACTTCCCTGGAAGTCCCTATGAGGTGCCATTCGCCTCCCGGATCCCATCCTGGGCTCCAGGAGGTCGGGCACTTTTGTGCCCTGGGTCCCCTCTGTCACCTCGAGTGCACGGATTACAAGAAAGGGGGGTAATTTTCCTCCGGATTAGTACGTGCAAGGGTATGCCCAAACACCCTCCCGGGGCTGGTGGTCCCTTCTGGGGACCAGATGAGCGATGCCCGGGCAGCACCTCCCAGGCATTCGGGGCTCCCTCCTCCGGGCCGCAGAGTGGGAAAGTACCCGGGACGGGCTCCATGGGTCCCGGGCCCTGGAGCCCCGGAGCCCTGGAGCCCTGCTGCCCTGAAGCCCCAGAGCCCTGGAGCCCTGCAGCACTGGAGCCCTGGAGCCCTGCAGCCCCGGAGCCCTGCAGCCCCCGAGCCGTGGAGCCCTGCAGTCCCCGAGCCCTGCATCCCTGCAGCCCCAGGGCCCCGGAGCCCCGGAGCCCTGGAGCCCTGCAGCTCCTGAGCCCTAAAGGCCCGGGGCAGGCAGATTGGCGTCATTTCGGTCCCGGCCATCTGGTCGCCCCTCTCGCCACGGCCATCTGGTCGCCCGCAATGCTTTCCTATGGGGCGACTAGATGGCCGGACTTCCCTGGAAGTCCCTATGAGGTGCCATTCGCCTCCCGGATCCCATCCTGGGCTCCAGGAGGTCGGGCACTTTTGTGCCCTGGGTCCCCTCTGTCACCTCGAGTGCACGGATTACAAGAAAGGGGGGTAATATTCCTCCAGATTAGTAGGTGCAAGGGTATGCCCAAACACCCTCCCGGGGCTGGTGGTTCCCTGCTGGGGACCAGATGAGTGATGCCCGGGCAGCACCTCACAGGCATTCGGGGCTCCCTCCTCCGGGCCGCAGAGTGGGAAAGTACCCGGGACGGGCTCCATGGGTCCCGGAGCCCCGGAGCCCTGGAGCCCTGCTGCCCTGAAGCCCCAGAGCCCTGGAGCCCTGCAGCCCTGGAGCCCTGGAGCCCTGGAGCCCTGGAGCCCTGCAGCCCCCCGAGCCGTGGAGCCCTGCAGTCCAAAAGCCCTGCATCCCTGCAGCCCCAGAGCCCCAGAGCCCCGGAGCCCTGGAGCCCTGCAGCTCCTGAGCCCTAAAGGCCCGGGGCAGGCAGATTGGCGTCATTTCGGTCCCGGCCATCTGGTCGCCCCTCTCGCCACGGCCATCTGGTCGCCCGCAATGCTTTCCTATGGGGCGACTAGATGGCCGGACTTCCCTGGAAGTCCCTATGAGATGCCATTCGCCTCCCGGATCCCAGCCAGGGCTCCAGGAGGTCGGGCACGTTCGTGCCCTGGGTCCCCTCTGTCACCTCGAGTGCACATATTACAAGAAAGGGGGGTAATTTTCCTCCGGATTAGTAGGTGCAAGGGTATGCCCAAACACCCTCCCAGGTCTGGTGGTTCCTTGCTGGGGACCAGATGGGCGATGCCCGGGGAACACCTCCCAGGCATCCGGGGCTCCCTCCTCCGGGCCGCAGAGTGGCAAAGTACCCGGGATAGGCTCCATGGGTCCTGGGCCCTGGAGCCCTGGAGCCCTGCTGCCCTGGAGCCCAGCAGCCTTGGAGCCCTGGAGCCCCGGAGCCCTGCAGCCCCCCGAGCCGTGGAGCCCTGCAGTCCCCGAGCCCTGCAGCCCCGGAGCCCCGGAGCCCTGCAGCTCCTGAGCCCTACAGGCCCGAGGCAGGCAGATGGGCGTCCTTTCGGTCCCGGCCATCAGGTCGCCCCTCTCGCCTCGGCCATCTGGTCGGCCGCAATTCTTTCCTATGGGGCGACTAGATGGCCGGACTTCCCTGGAAGTCCTTATGAGGTGCCATTCGCCTCCCGGATCCCATCCTGGGCTCCAGGAGGTTGGGCACTTTTGTGCCCTGGGTCCCCTCTGTCACCTCGAGTGCACAGATTATAAGAAAGGGGGGTAATTTTCCTCCGGATTAGTAGGTGCAGGGGTATGCCCAAACACCCTCCCGGGGCTGGTGGTTCCCTGCTGGGGACCAGATGAGCGATGCCCGGGCAGCACCTCCCAGGCATTCGGGGCTCCCTCCTTCGGGCCGCAGAGTGGGAAAGTACCCGGGACGGGCTCCATGGGTCCCGGGCCATGGAGGCCCGAAACCTTGGAGCCCAGCAGCCCAGCAGCCCCGGAGGCCTGGAGCCCTGGAGCAATGGAGCCCCGGAACCCTGCAGCCCTGCTGCCCTGGAGCCCCCGAGCCCTGGAGCCCTGCAGCCCTGCAGCCCCGGAGCCCTGCAGCCCCCCGAGCCTTGGAGCCCTGCAGTCCCCGAGCCCTGCATCCCTGCAGCCCCAGAGCCCCGGACGCCCGGAGGCACAGAGCCCCGGAGCCCCAGAGCCCCGAGCTGGGTGCTCGGGCCCTGGGCCCTGTCCCCCGGCCTGCTGCACTGCCAAGAGCCCAGGTCGGGGTTCCGTTGTGCCCGGGCAGTCCTCCCTGCTTGTCAAAGTGCCAGGGGGCCCCGGGTCGGAGGGCCTGTCGGGGCCCCCTGGGAGCCTCCATGGCTGGGGCCCAGCTGGGGCTTTGGGGCTCTGGGCCTCCGGTCGGCCATGCCGCGGAGCCCGCTGACTCCTTCGTTGGGGCACAGGGTGTCCAGACGGCTCCTCTTTCATCTGGTCGCCCCGATTCCCTCGGCCATCTGGTCGACCACAATGCTTTCCTATGGGGCGACCAGATGACCGAACTTCCCTGGAAGTCCCGATGAGGTGCCATTCGCCTCCCGGATCCCAGCCAGGGCTCCAGGAGGTCGGGCTCGTTCGTCGCTTGGGTCCCCTATGTGACCTCGAGTGCACAGATTACAAGAAAGGGGGGTAATGTTCCTCCGGATTACTAGGGAGAGGGTCAGTCAGACCTCCGGAGATTCTGAATCAGGGGAAAGCAGCCCTGGGGCCTGCCCGCCGGGGCCCCCATGTCCTGGGGACACTCTTGCCTCTCAGCCCATTGCCGATGGTCCTTTTTCACCGAGTTTGAGGGGGAAGGTGTCCCGGGGCCCGCCTGCCAGGGGCCCCCAGGGGCCCAGGGACGCTTCTGCCTCTCTGCCCCTTGCCGATGGTCGTTTTTCTCCGAGTTCGATGGTCGTTTTTCTCCGAGTTTGATCAGGCAGACTTCCATGAGGTCTGGCCATGCTGAGAGGGGGGATGCGTCCCGGGGCCCAACTGCCAGGGGCCCCCAGGGGCCCGGGGATGCTTCTGCCTCTCAGCCCCTTGCCGATGGTCGTTTTTCTCCGAGTTTGATCAGGCATACCTCTGTGAAGTCTGGCCTTGCTGAGAGGGAAAAGGCGTCCTGGGGCCCGCCTGCCAGGGGCCCCCAGGGGCCCGGGGACGCTTCTGCCTCTCAGCCCCTTGCCGATGGTCGTTTTTCTCCGAGTTCGATGGTCATTTTTCTCCGAGTTTGATCAGGCAGACTTCCATGAGGTCTGGCCATGCTGAGAGGGGGGAAGCGTCCCGGGGCCCACCCGTCAGGGGCCCCCAGGGGCCCGGGGACGCTTCTGCCTCTAAGCCCCTTGCCGATGGTCGTTTTTCTCCGAGTTCGATCAGGTATACCTCCGTGAGGTCTGGCCATGCTGAGAGGGGAATCGCGTCCCGGGGGCTGCCAGGGACCCCCAGGGGCCCGGGGACGCTTCTGCCTCTCAGCCCCTTGCCGATGGTCGTTTTTCTCCGAGTTCGATGGTTGTTTTTCTCCGAGTTTGATCAGGCAGACTTCCATGAGGTCTGGCCATGCTGAGAGGGGAAAGGCGTCCCAGGGCCCACCTGCCAGGGGCCCCCAGGGGCCCGGGGAAGCTTCTGCCTCTCAGCCCTTTGCCGATGTTTGTTTTTCTCCGAGTTCGATGGTAGTTTTTCTCCGAGTTTGATCAGGCAGACTTCCATGAGGTCTGGCCATGCTGAGAGGGGGAAGGCGTCCCGGGACCCACCCCCCAGGGGCCCCCGGGGGCCCGGGGACGCTTCTGCCTCTCAGCCCCTTGCCGATGGTCGTTTTTCTCCGAGTTCGATCAGGCATACCTCCGTGAGGTCTGGCCATGCTGAGAGGGGGAAGGCGTCCCAGGGCCAACCCGCCAGGGGCCCCCAGGGGCCCGGGGACGCTTCTGCCTCTCAGCCCCTTGCCGATGGTCGTTTTTATCAGGGTTCGATGGTCGTTTTTCTAAGAGTTTGATGAGGCAGACTTCCATGAGGTCTGGCCATGCTGAGAGGGGGAAGGCGTCCCGGGGCCGACCCGCAGGGGCCCCCAGGGGCCCGGGGACGCTTCTGCCTCTCAGCCCCTTGCCGATGGTCGTTTTTCTCCGAGTTCGATCAGGCATACCTCCGTGAGGTCTGGCCATGCTGAGAGGGGCAAGGCGTTCCAGGGCCCGCCTGCCAGGGGCCCCCAGGGGCCCAGGAACAATCCTGCCTCTCGGCCCCTTGTCGATGGTCCGTTTTCTCCGAGTTTGATCAGGCACAGACCTCCGTGAGGTCTGGCCATGCTGAGGGGGGGAAGGTGTCCTGGGGACCGCCTGCCAGGGGCCCCCAGGGGCCCGTGGACACTTCTGCCTCTTGGCCCCTTGCCGATGGTTGTTTTTCTCCGAGTTCGATGGTTGTTTTTTTCCAAGTTTGATCAGGCAGACTTCCATGAGGTCCGGCCATGCTGAGAGGAGGGGAGGCATCCCGGGGCCTGCCTGCCAGGGGCCCCCAAGATCCCGGGGACGCTCCTGCCTCTCAGCCCCTTGCCGATGGTCGTTTTTCTCCAAATTTGATCAGGCATACCTCCGTGAGGTCTGGCCATGCAGAGAGGGGAAGGTCGTCCTGGGGCCCACCCGCCAGGGGCCCCCAGGGGCCCGTGGACGCTTCTGCCTCTCGGCCCCTTGTTGATGGTTGTTTTTATCAGGGTTCGATGGTCGTTTTTCTCCGAGTTTGATCAGGCAGACTTCCATGAGGTGTGGCCATGCTTAGAGGCGGAAGGCATCCCGGGGTCCGCCAGCCAGGGGTACTCAGGGGCCCGGGGATGCTCCTGCCTCTCAGCCCCTTGCCGATGGTCCTTTTTCTCCGAGTTTGATCAGGCGCATGTTCGTGGGGCACCCGGTGCTAAATCATTCGTAGACGATCTGGGTCAGGGTTTCGTAAGTAGCAAAGAAGCTACCTCGCTGCGATCTATTGAAAGTCATCCTCTGAGCCAAGCTTTTGTCTCTTTCCGTGCGTGGGCGCCCGTGGAAGCCTCCCTCCATCACACCCAGGGGTGGGTCCCTCTGCCGCCTGGCCGGCGGGAGGGATGCGGAGGGGTAACGTGGGCCTGTGGGAGGCTGCCTCCACCACGTGCCCTTCGGCAGGGGGGCCTCCCCCTCCCGTCCCTGCCCCACCGGGGTGCGGGGATGGGGGCCACACCTTCCCTTGCGGGTCAGCAGGGTGACCAGATGGCCTGGGCCGCCGCCGGCCGGGCCTCCGCTTCCCACTGCTGCATGGGCAAGTCGAGCAGGGAGGCAAACAGCAGCAGCGCCTGGCCACCCTCGCTGGACTGCAAGGGCGACTGGGTACAGCATCCTCCCAGGCCATCCGGGCGCTGGGTCGTCCTGGGTCATCTGGCTGCCTGGCTGCGCGACCAGATTGCCCTGCGGGCAGGGTGACCAGATGGCCCTGTGGGCTGGGCGACCAGATGGCCCTGCGGGCTGGCGGCCGGGCTAACTCCAACTTTTGTCCTTCCCCTAGGTTCTGTAAGCCCCCACTACGTGGGGGCTTAATAGTCAACAAAAATGGGCTCCCCGGGCAGGCCGTCGGGGAGAGGACGTGGCCTGGGCTTAACCCTCCTTGGTTCCGGCCCAGGGTCTGGGTGCTGGGGACAGGGGGGTCCACCGGGAGGCTCTCCCCGGGCCCGGCTAGGGTTGGTAGGCTGGGCCTGGGGCCTGAGCTCCGTTCTGCAAGCCGGCCGAGGTTCCGGGCGTTCATCGGGGCCAAGGGAGGCTCTCCCCGGGCTGGCTAGGGTTTCGGAAGCAGGGACCGGGCCCGGGGCTTGAGCTCCGTCCGGTAGGCTATGGGGTTGCTGGAGCCTCCCCGTCCCGCAAGCCGGCCGAGGTTGCGGGCGTTCATCAGGGCCAAGGGAGGCTCTCCCCGGCCTGGCTAGGGTTTTGGAAGCAGGGACCGGGAGCGGGCCCGGTGCTTGAGCTCCGTACGGCCGGCCATGGGTTTGCTGGAGCTTCCCCGTCCTGCAAGCCGGCCGGGGTTCCAGGCGTTCATCCGAGCCAAGGGAGGCTCTTTCTCCGGCCTGGCTAGGGTTTCAGAAGCAGGGACCGGGAGCAGGCCCGGGGCTTGAGCCCCGTCCGGCAGGGCCTGGTGAGGTGGCAATACCCCTCCGTCCTGCAGCCCTGGAGCCCCCAGAACCCTGGAGCCCCCGGAGCCCTACAGCCCCTGGAGCCCTGGAGCCCCCCTGGAGCCCTGCAGCCCTGCAGCCCTGCAGCCCTGCAGCCCCGGAGCCCGGGAGCCCTGGAACCCCCCGAGTAGCCCTGCAGCCCCCGAGGCGCCCTGCAGCCCCGGAGCCCCGGAGCCCTGCAGCCCTGGAGCACCCGGAGCCCTGGAGCCCCCGGAGCCCTACAGCCCCTGGAGCCCTGGAGCCCCCCTGGAGCCCTGCAGCCCTGAAGCCCTGCAGCCCTGGAGCCCGGGAGCCCTGGGCCCCCGAGGAGCCCTGCAGCCCCGGAGCCCTGCATGCCCGGGGCAGGCAGATTGGCGTCATTTCGGTCCCGGCCATCTGGTCGCCCCTCTCGCCTCGGCCATCTGGTCGCCCAAAATGCTTTTCTATGGGGCGACTAGATGGCCGGACTTCCCTGGAAGTCCCTATGAGATGCCATTCGCCTCCCGGATCCCAGCCAGGGCTCCATGAGGTCAGGCACGTTTGCGCCCTGGGTCCCCTCTGTCACCTCGAGTGCACAGATTACAAGAAAGGGGGGTAATTTTCCTCCGGATTAGTAGCTGCAAGGGTATGCCCAAACACCCTCCCAGGTCTCGTGGTTCCCTGCTGGGGACCAGATGGGCGATGCCCGGGAACACCTCCCAGGCATCCGGGGCTCCCTCCTCCGGGCCGCAGAGTGGCAAAGTACCCGGGAAAGGCTCCATGGGTCCTAGGCCCTGGAGCCCTGCTGCCCTGGAGCCCAGCAGCCCCGGAGCCCTGCAGCCCTGGAGCCCTGGAGCCCTGGAGCCCCGGAGCCCTGCAGCCCCCCGAGCCGTGGAGTCCTGCAGTCCCCGAGCCCTGCAGCCCCGGAGCCCTGCAGCTCCTGAGCCCTACAGGCCCGAGGCAGGCAGATTGGCGTCCTTTCGGTCCCGGCCATCAGGTCGCCCCTCTCGCCTCGGCCATCTGGTCGCCCGCAATTCTTTCCTATAGGGCGACTAGATGGCCGGACTTCCCTGGAAGTCCCTATGAGGTGCCATTCGCCTCCCGGATCCCATCCTGGGCTCCAGGAGGTCGGGCACTTTTGTGCCCTGGGTCCCCTCTGTCACCTCGAGTGCACGGATTACAAGAAAGGGGGGTAATTTTCCTCCGGATTAGTAGGTGCAAGGGAATGCCCAAACACCCTCCCGGGGCTGGTGGTCCCTGCTGGGGACCAGATGAGCGATGCCCGGGCAGCACCTCCCAGGCATTCGGGGCTCCCTCCTCCGGGCCGCAGAGTGGGAAAGTACCCGGGACGGGCTCCATGGGTCCTGGTCCCTGGAGCCCCGGAGCCCCGGAGCCCTGGAGCCCTGCTGCCCTGAAGCCCCAGAGCCCTGGAGCCCTGCAGCCCTGGAGCCCTGCAGCCCCGGAGCCCTGCAGCCCCCAGAGCCGTGGAGCCCTGCAGTCCCCGAGCCCTGCATTCCTGCAGCCCCAGAGCCCCGGAGCCCCGGAGCCCTGGAGCCCTGCAGCTCCTGAGCCCTAAAGGCCCGGCGCAGGCAGATTGGCGTCATTTCGGTCCCGGCCATCTGGTCGCCCCTCTCGCCACGGCCATCTGGTCACCCGCAATGCTTTCCTATGGGGCGACTAGATGGCCGGACTTCCCTGGAAGTCCCTATGAGATGCCATTCGCCTCCCGGATCCCAGCCAGGGCTCCAGGAGGTCGGGCACGTTTGCGCCCTGGGTCCCCTCTGTCACCTCGAGTGCACAGATTACAAGAAAGGGGGGTAATTTTCCTCCGGATTAGTAGCTGCAAGGGTACGCCCAAACACCCTCCCAGGTCTGGTAGTGGAGTTCTGGACTTTTTGGTTCCGTCCAGAGGTGTCAGGGAACAACACCCAAAGACCCCGGAGTTCCACCTGCCTTGGTGCGCAAATGAACAGAAACACGGGCTTCTCGAAGGTGGCGTCAAAGACCAAAGGTTTATTACTGCAGGGACACAGAAATCACAGAATCTACACACGGGCAGAATTCAGGAGACTGTTCGATTTGTACATTGTGGGTTGCTCCTTATATACCAAAAATTGTGCTTCAGGCAAATATTTCACATGTCAGTACATTCCCAAACCTTTGTGTCTTAAACAATAAATATTTGGCGTTACACAGGAACTGTCGATAATATCTGATGCCAAACATCACGAAGAGGGGTTCCCACTAGTCCATCACAATCCCTTGTCAATATTGCATTCAAGAGCCGGACCGCCTCATCGTAAAGTTCGTTACCTCCCCCTAATAAAGGCCCAGAAGGAAAGGAGCAGAGCCAGGTGCAGAAGATAGGAAAGCGGGATAAGAGATGTTTGTGGGTTGTAAATGGGCAAGGCTACCGGCTTCGGCCGCCTAATCAGGATCAGGACAATGGACAGGAAAACCAGTTCAGGTGGGCTGGCCTCGGGCAGAGGAGGCAGCCTTTGTCGAGTCATGCAGCTTCAGCGTGATCTGGTTTAAGGTGTACGTGTCATGTAAGAGGTGAATCTCCGGCTAAGGCTACGTGTCCTTAATCAAAAGTGGAGTGAATGAAGTGATCAGAGGCTATTGCATATGTGAGGGCAAGGAAACACAAAATGGCGGCCATGATCTAAGATGGATGCCATGGGTAGATCAGAAATGTGTTCATAACAAGAGTGCTCTTGCTCGTATCGTAGCGAAAACACTAGGATGTGCTAAATGGATCATTTGCGGTTCGCCGATACTAATATTATGTATTTCCGACAAACTTGAAAACACGGGTTCAAATCGTCACGGAACCTCAGTAGTTCCCTGCTGGGGACCAGATGGGCGATGCCCGGGGAACACCTCCCAGGCATCCGGGGCTCCCTCCTCCGGGCCGCAGAGTGGCAAAGTACCCGGGATAGGCTCCATGGGTCCTGGGCCCTGGAGCCCTGGAGCCCTGCTGCCCTGGAGCCCAGCAGCCCCGGAGCCCTGCAGCCCTGGAGCTCTGGAGCCCTGGAGCCCTGGAGCCCTGGAGCCCTGGAGCCCCGGAGCCCTGCAGCCCCCCGAGCCGTGGAGCCCTGCAGTACCCGAGCCCTGCAGCCCCGGAGCCCCGGAGCCCTGCAGCTCCTGAGCCCTACAGGCCCGAGGCAGGCAGATTGGCGTCCTTTCGGTCCCGGCCATCAGGTCGCCCCTCTCGCCTCGGCCATCTGGTCACCCGCAATTCTTTCCTATGGGGCGACTAGATGGCCGGACTTCCCTGGAAGTCCCTATGAGGTGCCATTCGCCTCCCGGATCCCATCCTGGGCTCCAGGAGGTCGGGCACTTTTGTGCCCTGGGTCCCCTCTGTCACCTCGAGTGCACGGATTACAAGAAAGGGGGGTCATTTTCCTCCGGATTAGTAGGTGCAAGGGTATGCCCAAACACCCTCCCGGGGCTGGTGGTTCCCTGCTGGGGACCAGATGAGCGATGCCCGGGCAGCACCTCCCAGGCATTCGGGGCTCCCTCCTCCGGGCCGCAGAGTGGGAAAGTACCCGGGACGGGCTCCATGGGTCCCGGGCCCAGGAGCCCCGGAGCCCTGGCGCCCTGCTGCCCTGAAGCCCCAGAGCCCTGGAGCCCTGCAGCACTGGAGCCCTGGAGCCCTGGAGCCCTGGAGCCCTGCAGCCCCGGAGCCCTGCAGCCCCCCGAGCCGTGGAGCCCTGCAGTCCTCGAGCCCTGCATCCCTGCAGCCCCAGAGCCCCGGAGCCCCGGAGCCCCGGAGCCCTGGAGCCCTGCAGCTCCTGAGCCCTAAAGGCCCGGGGCAGGCAGATTGGCGTCATTTCGGTCCCGGCCATCTGGTCGCCCCTCTCGCCACGGCCATCTGGTCGCCCGCAATGCTTTCCTATGGGGCGACTAGATGGCCGGACTTCCCTGGAAGTCCCTATGAGATGCCATTCGCCTCCCGGATCCCAGCCAGGGCTCCAGGAGGTCGGGCACGTTTGCGCCCTGGGTCCCCTCTGTCACCTCGAGTGCACAGATTACAAGAAAGGGGGGTAATTTTCCTCCGGATTAGTAGGTGCAAGGGTACGCCCAAACACCCTCCCAGGTCTGGTGGTTCCCTGCTGGGGACCAGATGGGCGATGCCCAGGGAACACCTCCCAGGCATCCGGGGCTCCCTCCTCCGGGCCGCAGAGTGGCAAAGTACCCGGGATAGGCTCCATGGGTCCTGGGCCCTGGAGCCCTGGAGCCCTGCTGCCCTGGAGCCTAGCAGCCCCGGAGCCCTGGAGCCCTGGAGCCCCGGAGCCCTGCAGCCCCCGAGCCGTGGAGCCCTGCAGTCCCCGAGCCCTGCAGCCCCGGAGCCCCGGAGCCCTGCAGCTCCTGAGCCCTACAGGCCCGAGGCAGGCAGATGGGCGTCCTTTCGGTCCCGGCCATCAGGTCGCCCCTCTCGCCTCGGCCATCTGGTCGCCCGCAATTCTTTCCTATGGGGCGACTAGATGGCCGGACTTCCCTGGAAGTCCTTATGAGGTGCCATTCGCCTCCCGGATCCCATCCTGGGCTCCAGGAGGTCGGGCACTTTTGTGCCCTGGGTCCCCTCTGTCACCTCGAGTGCACGGATTAAAAGAAAGGGGGGTAATTTTCCTCCGGATTAGTAGGTGCAAGGGTGTGCCCAAACACCCTCCCGGGGCTGGTGGTTCCCTGCTGGGGACCAGATGAGCGATGCCCGGGCAGCACCTCCCAGGCATTCAGGGCTCCCTCCTCCGGGCCGCAGAGTGGGAAAGTACCCGGGACGGGCTCCATGGGTCCCGGGCCATGGAGGCCCGAAACCTTAGAGCCCAGCAGCCCAGCAGCCCCGGAGGCCTGGAGCCCTGGAGCAATGGAGCCCCGGAGCCCTGCAGCCCTGCTGCCCTGGAGCCCCCGAGCCCTGGAGCCCTAGAGCCCTGGAGCCCTGGAGCCCTGCAGCCCTGCAGCCCCGGAGCCCTGCAGCCCCCCCGAGCCGTGGAACCCTGCAGTCCCCGAGCCCTGCATCCCTGCAGCCCCAGAGCCCAGGAGGCCCGGAGGCACAGAGCCCCGGAGCCCCAGAGCCCCGAGCTGGGTGCTCGGGCCCTGGGCCCTGTCCCCCGGCCTGCTGCACTGCCAAGAGCCCAGGTCGGGGTTCCGTTGTGCCCGGACAGTCCTCCCTGCTTGTCAAAGTGCCGGGGGGCCCCGGGTCGGAGGGCCTGTCGGGGCCCCCTGGGAGCCTCCATGGCTGGGGCCCAGCTGGGGCTCTGGGGCTCTGGGCCTCCGGTCGGCCATGCCGCGGAGCCCGCTGACTCCTTCGTTGGGGCACAGGGTGTCCAGACGGCTCCTCTTTCATCTGGTCGCCCCGATTCCCTCGGCCATCTGGTCGACCGCAATGCTTTCCTATGGGGCGACCAGATGACCGAACTTCCCTGGAAGTCCCGATGAGGTGCCATTCGCCTCCCGGATCCCAGCCAGGGCTCCAGGAGGTCGGGCTCGTTCGTGCCTTGGGTCCCCTATGTGACCTCGAGTGCACAGATTACAAGAAAGGGGGGTAATGTTCCTCCGGATTACTAGGGAGAGGGTCAGTCAGACCTCCGGAGATTCTGAATCAGGGGAAAGCAGCCCTGGG
This sequence comes from Lissotriton vulgaris, assembly GCF_964263255.1. NCBI lineage: Eukaryota > Metazoa > Chordata > Amphibia > Caudata > Salamandridae > Lissotriton > Lissotriton vulgaris. Next base: position 539,077,742 of record NC_141693.1, on the reverse strand, counting down.
GCCTGCCCGCCGGGGCCCCCATGTCCTGGGGACACTCTTGCCTCTCAGCCCATTGCCGATGGTCCTTTTTCACCGAGTTTGAGGGGGAAGGTGTCCCGGGGCCCGCCTGCCAGGGGCCCCCAGGGGCCCAGGGACGCGTCTGCCTCTCTGCCCCTTGCCGATGGTCGTTTTTCTCCGAGTTCGATGGTCGTTTTTCTCCGAGTTTGATCAGGCAGACTTCCATGAGGTCTGGCCATGCTGAGAGGGGGGATGCGTCCCAGGGCCCAACTGCCAGGGGCCCCCAGGGGCCCGGGGATGCTTCTGCCTCTCAGCCCCTTGCCGATGGTCGTTTTTCTCCGAGTTTGATCAGGCATACCTCTGTGAGGTCTGGCCTTGCTGAGAGGGAAAAGGCGTCCTGGGGCCCGCCTGCCAGGGGCCCCCAGGGGCCCGGGGACGCTTCTGCCTCTCAGCCCCTTGCCGATGGTCGTTTTTCTCCGAGTTCGATGGTCATTTTTCTCCGAGTTTGATCAGGCAGACTTCCATGAGGTCTGGCCATGCTGAGAGGGGGGAAGCGTCCCGGGGCCCACCCGCCAGGGGCCCCCAGGGGCCCGGGGACGCTTCTGCCTCTAAGCCCCTTGCCGATGGTCGTTTTTCTCCGAGTTCGATCAGGTATACCTCCGTGAGGTCTGGCCATGCTGAGAGGGGAATCGCGTCCCGGGGGCTGCCAGGGACCCCCAGGGGCCCGGGGACGCTTCTGCCTCTCAGCCCCTTGCCGATGGTCGTTTTTCTCCGAGTTCGATGGTTGTTTTTCTCCGAGTTTGATCAGGCAGACTTCCATGAGGTCTGGCCATGCTGAGAGGGGAAAGGCGTCCCAGGGCTCACCTGCCAGGGGCCCCCAGGGGCCCGGGGAAGCTTCTGCCTCTCAGCCCCTTGCCGATGTTTGTTTTTCTCCGAGTTCGATGGTAGTTTTTCTCCGAGTTTGATCAGGCAGACTTCCATGAGGTCTGGCCATGCTGAGAGGGGGAAGGCGTCCCGGGACCCACCCCCCAGGGGCCCCCGGGGGCCCGGGGACGCTTCTGCCTCTCAGCCCCTTGCCGATGGTCGTTTTTCTCCGAGTTCGATCAGGCATACCTCCGTGAGGTCTGGCCATGCTGAGAGGGGGAAGGCGTCCCAGGGCCAACCCGCCAGGGGCCCCCAGGGGCCCGGGGACGCTTCTGCCTCTCAGCCCCTTGCCGATGGTCGTTTTTATCAGGGTTCGATGGTCGTTTTTCTAAGATTTTTATGAGGCAGACTTCCATGAGGTCTGGCCATGCTGAGAGGGGGAAGGCGTCCCGGGGCCGACCCGCCAGGGGCCCCCAGGGGCCCGGGGACGCTTCTGCCTCTCAGCCCCTTGCCGATGGTCGTTTTTCTCCGAGTTCGATCAGGCATACCTCCGTGAGGTCTGGCCATGCTGAGAGGGGCAAGGCGTTCCAGGGCCCGCCTGCCAGGGGCCCACAGGGGCCCAGGAACAATCCTGCCTCTCGGCCCCTTGTCGATGGTCCGTTTTCTCCGAGTTTGATCAGGCACAGACCTCCGTGAGGTCTGGCCATGCTGAGGGGGGGAAGGTGTCCTGGGGACCGCCTGCCAGGGGCCCCCAGGGGCCCGTGGACACTTCTGCCTCTTGGCCCCTTGCCGATGGTTGTTTTTCTCCGAGTTCGATGGTTGTTTTTTTCCAAGTTTGATCAGGCAGACTTCCATGAGGTCCGGCCATGCTGAGAGGAGGGGAGGCATCCCGGGGCCTGCCTGCCAGGGGCCCCCAAGATCCCGGGGACGCTCCTGCCTCTCAGCCCCTTGCCGATGGTCGTTTTTCTCCAAATTTGATCAGGCATACCTCCGTGAGGTCTGGCCATGCAGAGAGGGGAAGGTCGTCCTGGGGCCCACCCGCCAGGGGCCCCCAGGGGCCCGTGGACGCTTCTGCCTCTCGGCCCCTTGTTGATGGTTGTTTTTATCAGGGTTCGATGGTCGTTTTTCTCCGAGTTTGATCAGGCAGACTTCCATGAGGTGTGGCCATGCTTAGAGGCGGAAGGCATCCCGGGGTCCGCCAGCCAGGGGCACTCAGGGGCCCGGGGACGCTCCTGCCTCTCAGCCCCTTGCCGATGGTCCTTTTTCTCCGAGTTTGATCAGGCGCATGTTCGTGGGGCACCCGGTGCTAAATCATTCGTAGACGATCTGGGTCAGGGTTTCGTAAGTAGCAGAGAAGCTACCTCGCTGCGATCTATTGAAAGTCATCCTCTGAGCCAAGCTTTTGTCTCTTTCCGTGCGTGGGCGCCCGTGGAAGCCTCCCTCCATCACACCCAGGGGTGGGTCCCTCTGCCGCCTGGCCGGCGGGAGGGATGCGGAGGGGTAACGTGGGCCTGTGGGAGGCTGCCTCCACCACGTGCCCTTCGGCAGGGGGGCCTCCCGCTCCCGTCCCTGCCCCACCGGGGTGCGGGGATGGGGGCCACACCTTCCCTTGCGGGTCAGCAGGGTGACCAGATGGCCTGGGCCGCCGCCGGCCGGGCCTCCGCTTCCCACTGCTGCATGGGCAAGTCGAGCAGGGAGGCAAACAGCAGCAGCGCCTGGCCACCCTCGCTGGACTGCAAGGGCGTCCGGGCGCTGGGTCGTCCTGGGTCATCTGGCTGCCTGGCTGCGCGACCAGATTGCCCTGCGGGCAGGGTGACCAGATGGCCCTGTGGGCTGGGCGACCAGATGGCCCTGCGGGCTGGCGGCCGGGCTAACTCCAACTTTTGTCCTTCCCCTAGGTTCTGTAAGCCCCCACTATGTGGGGGCTTAATAGTCAACAAAAATGGGCTCCCCGGGCAGGCCGTCGGGGAGAGGACGTGGCCTGGGCTTAACCCTCCTTGGTTCCGGCCCAGGGTCTGGGTGCTGGGGACAGGGGGGTCCACCGGGAGGCTCTCCCCGGGCCCGGCTAGGGTTGGTAGGCTGGGCCTGGGGCCTGAGCTCCGTCCTGCAAGCCGGCCGAGGTTCCGGGCGTTCATCGGGGCCAAGGGAGGCTCTCCCCGGGCTGGCTAGGGTTTCGGAAGCAGGGACCGGGCCCAGGGCTTGAGCTCCGTCCGGTAGGCTATGGGGTTGCTGGAGCCTCCCCGTCCCGCAAGCCGGCCGAGGTTCCGGGCGTTCATCAGGGCCAAGGGAGGCTCTCCCCGGCCTGGCTAGGGTTTTGGAAGCAGGGACCGGGAGCGGGCCCGGGGCTTGAGCTCCGTACGGCCGGCCATGGGTTTGCTGGAGCTTCCCCGTCCTGCAAGCCGGCCGGGGTTCCAGGCGTTCATCCGAGCCAAGGGAGGCTCTTTCTCCGGCCTGGCTAGGGTTTCAGAAGCAGGGACCGGGAGCAGGCCCGGGGCTTGAGCCCCATCCGGCAGGGCCTGGTGGTGTGGCAATACCCCTCCGTCCTGCAGCCCTGGAGCCCCCGGAACCCTGGAGCCCCCGGAGCACTACAGCCCCTGGAGCCCTGGAGCCCCCCTGGAGCCCTGCAGCCCTGCAGCCCTGCAGCCCCGGAGCCCGGGAGCCATGGAGCCCCCGAGGAGCCCTGCAGCCCCCGAGGAGCCCTGCAGCCCCGGAGCCCTGCAGCCCTGGAGCACCCGGAGCCCTGGAGCCCCCGGAGCCCTACAGCCCCTGGAGCCCAGGAGCCCCCCCGGAGCCCTGCAGCCCTGAAGCCCTGCAGCCCTGGAGCCCGGGATCCCTGGGCCCCCGAGGAGCCCTGCAGCCCCGGAGCCCTGCATGCCCGGGGCAGGCAGATTGGAGTCATTTCGGTCCCGGCCATCTGGTCGCCCCTCTCGCCTCGGCCATCTGGTCGCCCAAAATGCTTTTCTATGGGGCGACTAGATGGCCGGACTTCCCTGGAAGTCCCTATGAGATGCCATTCGCCTCCAGGATCCGAGCCAGGGCTCCAGGAGGTCGGGCACGTTTGCGCCCTGGGTCCCCTCTGTCACCTCGAGTGCACAGATTACAAGAAAGGGGGGTAATTTTCCTCCGGATTAGTAGGTGCAAGGGTATGCCCAAACACCCTCCCAGGTCTGGTGGTTCCCTGCTGGGGACCAGATGGGCGATGCCCGGGGAACACCTCCCAGGCATCCGGGGCTCCCTCCTCCAGGGCGCAGAGTGGCAAAGTACCCGGGACGGGCTCCATGGGTCCTGGGCCCTGGAGCCCTGGAGCCCTGCTGCCCTGGATCCCAGCAGCCCCGGAGCCCTGCAGCCCTGGAGCCCTGGAGCCCTGGAGCCACGGAGCCCTGCAGCTCCCCGAGCCGTGGAGCCCTGCAGTCCCCGAGCCCTGCAGCCCCGGAGCTCCGGAGCCCTGCAGCTCCTGAGCCCTACAGGCCGAGGCAGGCAGATTGGCGTCCTTTCAGTCCCGGCCATCAGGTCGCCCCTCTCGCCTCGGCCATCTGGTCGCCCGCAATTCTTTCCTATAAGGGGGACTAGATGGCCGGACTTCCCTGGAAGTCCCTATGAGGTGCCATTCGCCTCCCGGATCCCATCCTGGGCTCCAGGAGGTCGGGCACTTTTGTGCCCTGGGTCCCCTCTGTCACCTCGAGTGCACGGATTACAAGAAAGGGGGGTAATTTTCCTCCGGGTTAGTAGGTGCAAGGGTATGCCCAAACACTCTCCCGGGGCTGGTGGTTCCCTGCTGGGGACCAGATGAGCGATTCCCGGGCAGCACCTCCCAGGCATTCGGGGCTCCCTCCTCCGGGCCGCAGAGTGGGAAAGTACCCGGGACGGGCTCCATGGGTCCTGGGCCCTGGAGCCCCGGAGCCCCGGAGCCCTGGAGCCCTGCTGCCCTGAAGCCCTGGAGCCCTGCAGCCCTGGAGCCCTGCAGCCCCGGAGCCCTGCAGCCCCCAGAGCCGTGGAGCCCTGCAGTCCCCGAGCCCTGCATCCCTGCAGCCCCAGAGCCCCGGAGCCCCGGAGTCCCGGAGCCCTGGAGCCATGCAGCTCCTGAGCCCTAAAGGCCCGGGGCAGGCAGATTGGTGTCATTTCGGTCCCGGCCATCAGGTCGCCCCTCTCACCACGGCCATCTGGTCGCCCGCAATGCTTTCCTATGGGGCGACTAGATGGCCGGACTTCCCTGGAAGTCCCTATGAGGTGCCATTCACCTCCCGGATCCCATCCTGGGCTCCAGGAGGTCGGGCACTTTTGTGCCCTGGGTCCCCTCTGTCACCTCGAGTGCTTGATTACAAGAAAGGGGGGTAATTTTCCTCCGGATTAGTAGGTGCAAGGGTATGCCCAAACACCCTCCCGGGGCTGGTGGTTCCCTGCTGGGGACCAGATGAGCGATGCCCGGGCAGCACCTCCCAGGCATCCGGGGCTCCCTCCTCCGGGCCGCAGAGTGGGAAAGTACCCAGGACGGGCTCCATGGGTCCTGGGCCCTGGAGCGCCGGAGCCCTGGAGCCCTGCTGCCCTGAAGCCCCAGAGCCCTGGAGCCCTGCAGCCCTGGAGCCCTGCAGCCCCGGAGCCCTGCAGCCCCCAGAGCCGTGGAGCCCTGCAGTCCCCGAGCCCTGCATCCCTGCAGCCCCAGAGCCCCGGAGCCCCGGAGCCCTGGAGCCCTGCAGCTCCTGAGCCCTAAAGGCCCGGGGCAGGCAGATTGGCGTCATTTCGGTCCCGGCCATCTGGTCGGCCTTCTCGCCACGGCCATCTGGTCGCCCGCAATGCTTTCCTATGGGGCGACTAGATGGCCGGACTTCCCTGGAAGTCCCTATGAGATGCCATTCGCCTCCCGGATCCCAGCCAGGGCTCCAGGAGGTCGGGCACGTTCGTGCCCTGGGTCCCCTCTGTCACCTCGAGTGCACAGATTACAAGAAAGGGGGGTAATTTTCCTCCGGATTAGTAGGTGCAAGGGTATGCCCAAACACCCTCCCAGGTCTGGTGGTTCCCTGCTGGGGACCAGATGGGCGATGCCCGGGGAACACCTCCCAGGCATCCGGGGCTCCCTCCTCCGGGCCGCAGAGTGGCAAAGTACTCGGGATAGGCTCCATGGGTCCTGGGCCCTGGAGCCCTGCTGCCCTGGAGCCCAGCAGCCCTGGAGCCCCGGAGCCCTGCAGCCCTGGAGCCCTGGAGCCCTGGAGCCCTGGAGCCCTGGAGCCCCGGAGCCCTGCAGCCCCCCAAGCCGTGGAGTCCTGCAGTCCCGAGCCCTGCAGCCCCGGAGCCCTGCAGCTCCTGAGCCCTACAGGCCCGAGGCAGGCAGATTGGCGTTCTTTCGGTCCGGGCCATCAGGTCGCCCCTCTCGCCTCGGCCATCTGGTCGCCCGCAATTCTTTCCTATGGGGCGACTAGATGGCCGGACTTCCCTGGAAGTCCCTATGAGGTGCCATTCGCCTCCCGGATCCCATCCTGGGCTCCAGGAGGTCGGGCACTTTTGTGCCCTGGGTCCCCTCTGTCACCTCGAGTGCACGGATTACAAGAAAGGGGGGTAATTTTCCTCCGGATTAGTACGTGCAAGGGTATGCCCAAACACCCTCCCGGGGCTGGTGGTCCCTGCTGGGGACCAGATGAGCGATGCCCGGGCAGCACCTCCCAGGCATTCGGGGCTCCCTCCTCCGGGCCGCAGAGTGGGAAAGTACCCGGGACGGGCTCCATGGGTCCCGGGCCCTGGAGCCCCGGAGCCCTGGAGTCCTGCTGCCCTGAAGCCCCAGAGCCCTGGAGCCCTTTAGCACTGGAGCCCTGGAGCCCTGCAGCCCCGGAGCCCTGCAGCCCCCCGAGCCGTGGAGCCCTGCAGTCCCCGAGCCCTGCATCCCTGCAGCCCCAGAGCCCCGGAGCCCTGGAACCCTGCAGCTCCTGAGCCCTAAAGGCCCGGGGCAGGCAGATTGGCGTCATTTCGGTCCCGGCCATCTGGTCGCCCCTCTCGCCACGGCCATCTGGTCACCCGCAATGCTTTCCTATGGGGCGACTAGATGGCCGGATTTCCCTGGAAGTCCCTATGAGATGCCATTCGCCTCCCGGATCCGAGACAGGGCTCCAGGAGGTCGGGCACGTTTGCGCCCTGGGTCCCCTCTGTCACCTCGAGTGCACAGATTACAAGAAAGGGGGGTAATTTTCCTCCGGATTAGTAGGTGCAAGGGTATGCCCAAACACCCTCCCAGGTCTGGTGGTTCCCTGCTGTGGACCAGATGGGCGATGCCCGGGAACACCTCCCAGGCATCCGGGGCTCCCTCCTCCAGGCCGCAGAGTGGCAAAGTACCCGGGAAAGGCTCCATGGGTCCTGGGCCCTGGAGCCCTGGAGCACTGCTGCCCTGGAGCCCAGCAGCCCCGGAGCCCTGCAGCCCTGGAGCCCTGGAGCTCTGGAGCCCCGGAGCCCTGCAGCACCCCGAGCCGTGGAGTCCTGCATTCCCCGAGCCCTGCAGCCCCGGAGCCCTGCAGCTCCTGAGCCCTACAGGCCCGAGGCAGGCAGATTGGCGTCCTTTCGGTCCCGGGCATCAGGTCGCCCCTCTCACCTCGGCCATCTGGTCGCCCGCAATTCTTTCCTATGGGGCGACTAGATGGCCGGACTTCCCTGGAAGTCCCTATGAGGTGCCATTCGCCTCCCTGATCCCATCCTGGGCTCCAGGAGGTCGGGCACTTTTGTGCCCTGGGTCCCCTCTGTCACCTCGAGTGCACGGATTACAAGAAAGGGGGGTAATTTTCCTCCGGATTAGTACGTGCAAGGGTATGCCCAAACACCCTCCCGGGGCTGGTGGTCCCTGCTGGGGACCAGATGAGCGATGCCCGGGCAGCACCTCCCAGGCATTCGGGGCTCCCTCCTCCGGGCCGCAGAGTGGGAAAGTACCCGGGACGGGCTCCATGGGTCCCGGGCCCTGGAGCCCCGGAGCCCTGGAGCCCTGCTGCCCTGAAGCCCCAGAGCCCTGGAGCCCTGCAGCACTGGAGCCCTGGAGCCCTGGAGCCCTGGAGCCCTGCAGCCCCGGAGCCCTGCAGCCCCCCGAGCCGTGGAGCCCTGCAGTCCCCGAGCCCTGCATCCCTGCAGCCCTAGGGCCCCGGAGCCCCGGAGCCCTGGAGCCCTGCAGCTCCTGAGCCCTAAAGGCCCGGGGCAGGCAGATTGGCGTCATTTCGGTCCCGGCCATCTGGTCGCCCCTCTCGCCACGGCCATCTGGTCGCCCGCAATGCTTTCCTATGGGGCGACTAGATGGCCGGATTTCCCTGGAAGTCCCTATGAGATGCCATTCGCCTCCCGGATCCGAGACAGGGCTCCAGGAGGTCGGGCACGTTTGCGCCCTGGGTCCCCTCTGTCACCTCGAGTGCACAGATTACAAGAAAGGGGGGTAATTTTCCTCCGGATTAGTAGGTGCAAGGGTATGCCCAAACACCCTCCCAGGTCTGGTGGTTCCCTGCTGGGGACCAGATGGGCGATGCCCGGGGAACACCTCCCAGGCATCCGGGGCTCCCTCCTCCAGGGCGCAGAGTGGCAAAGTACCCGGGATAGGCTCCATGGGTCCTGGGCCCTGGAGCCCTGGAGCCCTGCTGCCCTGGAGCCCAGCAGCCCCGGAGCCCTGCAGCCCTGGAGCCCTGGAGCCCCGAAGCCCTGCGGCCCCCCGAGCCGTGGAGCCCTGCAGTCCCCGAGCCCTGCAGCCCCGGAGCTCCGGAGCCCTGCAGCTCCTGAGCCCTACAGGCCCAAGGCAGGCAGATTGGCGTCCTTTCGGTCCCGGCCATCAGGTCGCCCCTCTCGCCTCGGCCATCTGGTCGCCCGCAATTCTTTTCTATGGGGCGACTAGATGGCCGGACTTCCCTGGAAGTCCCTATGAGGTGCCATTCGCCTCCCGGATCCCATCCTGGGCTCCAGGAGGTCGGGCACTTTTGTGCCCTGGGTCCCCTCTGTCACCTCGAGTGCACGGATTACAAGAAAGGGGGGTAATTTTCCTCCGGATTAGTAGGTGCAAGGGTATGCCCAAACACCCTCCCGGGGCTGGTGGTTCCCTGCTGGGGACCAGATGAGCGATGCCCGGGCAGCACCTCCCAGGCATTCGGGGCTCCCTCCTCCGGGCCGCAGAGTGGGAAAGTACCAGGGACGGGCTCCCTGGGTCCTGGGCCCTGGAGCCCCGGAGCCCCGGAGCCCTGCTGCCCTGAAGCCCCAGAGCCCTGGAGCCCCGCAGCCCTGGAGCCCTGCAGCCCCCAGAGCCGTGGAGCCCTGCAGTCCCCGAGCCCTGCATCCCTGCAGCCCCAGAGCCCCGGAGCCCCGGAGCCCTGGAGCCCTGCAGCTCCTGAGCCCTAAAGGCCCGGGGCAGGCAGATTGGCGTCATTTCGGTCCCGGCCATCTGGTCGCCCCTCTCGCCACGGCCATCTGGTCGCCCGCAATGCTTTCCTATGGGGCGACTAGATGGCCGGACTTCCCTGGAAGTCCCTATGAGATGCCATTCGCCTCCCGGATCCCAGCCAGGGCTCCAGGAGGTCGGGCACGTTTGCACCCTGGGTCCCCTCTGTCACCTCGAGTGCACAGATTACAAGAAAGGGGGGTAATTTTCCTCCGGATTAGTAGGTGCAAGGGTATGCCCAAACACCCTCCCAGGTCTGGTAGTTCCCTGCTGGGGACCAGATGGGAGATGCCCGGGGAACACCTCCCAGGCATAAAGGGCTCCCTCCTCCGGGCCGCAGAGTGGCAAAGTACCAGGGATAGGCTTCATGGGTCCTGGGCCCTGGAGCCCTGGAGCCCTGCTGCCCTGGAGCACAGCAGCCCCGGAGCCCTGCAGCCCTGGAGCCCTGGAGCCCTGGAGCCCTGGAGCCCCGGAGCCCTGCAGCCCCCCGAGCCGTGGAGCCCTGCAGTCCCCGAGCCCTGCAGCCCCGGAGCCCCGGAGCCCTGCAGCTCCTGAGCCCTACAGGCCCGAGGCAGGCAGATTGGCGTCCTTTCGGTCCCGGCCATCAGGTCGCCCCTCTCGCCTCGGCCTTCTGGTCGCCCGCAATTCTTTCCTATGGGGCGACTAGATGGCCGGACTTCCCTGGAAGTCCCTATGAGATGCCATTCGCCTCCCGGATCCCAGCCAGGGCTCCAGGAGGTCGGGCACGTTCGTGCCCTGGGTCCCCTCTGTCACCTCGAGTGCACAGATTACAAGAAAGGGGGGTAATTTTCCTCCGGATTAGTAGGTGCAAGGGTATGCCCAAACACCCTCCCAGGTCTGGTGGTTCCCTGCTGGGGACCAGATGGGCGATGCCCGGGGAACACCTCCCAGGCATCCGGGGCTCCCTCCTCCGGGCCGCAGAGTGGCAAAGTACCCGGGATAGGCTCCATGGGTCCTGGGCCCTGGAGCCCTGCTGCCCTGGAGCCCAGCAGCCCTGGAGCCCCGGAGCCCTGCAGCCCTGGAGCCCTGGAGCCCTGGAGCCCTGGAGCCCTGGAGCCCCGGAGCCCTGCAGCCCCCCGAGCCGTGGAGTCCTGCAGTCCCGAGCCCTGCAGCCCCGGAGCCCTGCAGCTCCTGAGCCCTACAGGCCCGAGGCAGGCAGATTGGCGTCCTTTCGGTCCCGGCCATCAGGTCGCCACTCTCGCCTCGGCCATCTGGTCGCCTGCTATTCTTTCCTATGGGGCGACTAGATGGCCGGACTTCCCTGGAAGTCCCTATGAGGTGCCATTCGCCTCCCGGATCCCATCCTGGGCTCCAGGAGGTCGGGCACTTTTGTGCCCTGGGTCCCCTCTGTCACCTCGAGTGCACGGATTACAAGAAAGGGGGGTAATTTTCCTCCGGATTAGTACGTGCAAGGGTATGCCCAAACACCCTCCCAGGGCTGGTGGTCCCTGCTGGGGACCAGATGAGCGATGCCCGGGCAGCACCTCCCAGGCATTCGGGGCTCCCTCCTCCGGGCCGCAGAGTGGGAAAGTACCCGGGACGGGCTCCATGGGTCCCGGGCCCTGGAGCCCCGGAGCCCTGGAGCCCTGCTGCCCTGAAGCCCCAGAGCCCTGGAGCCCTTTAGCACTGGAGCCCTGGAGCCCTGGAGCCCTGGAGCCCTGCAGCCCCGGAGCCCTGCAGCCCCCCGAGCCGTGGAGCCCTGCAGTCCCCGAGCCCTGCATCCCTGCAGCCCCAGAGCCCCGGAGCCCCGGAGCCCTGGAGCCCTGCAGCTCCTGAGCCCTAAAGGCCCGGGGCAGGCAGATTGGCGTCATTTCGGTCCCGGCCATCTGGTCGCCCCTCTCGCCACGGCCATCTGGTCGCCCGCAATGCTTTCCTATGGGGCGACTAGATGGCCGGATTTCCCTGGAAGTCCCTATGAGATGCTATTCGCCTCCCGGATCCGAGACAGGGCTCCAGGAGGTCGGGCACGTTTGCGCCCTGGGTCCCCTCTGTCACCTCGAGTGCACAGATTACAAGAAAGGGGGGTAATTTTCCTCCGGATTAGTAGGTGCAAGGGTATGCCCAAACACCCTCCCAGGTCTGGTGGTTCCCTGCTTGGGACCAGATGGGCGATGCCCGGGAACACCTCCCAGGCATCCGGGGCTCCCTCCTCCGGGCCGCAGAGTGGCAAAGTACCCGGGAAAGGCTCCATGGGTCCTGGGCCCTGGAGCCCTGGAGCCCAGCAGCCCCGGAGCCCTGCAGCCCTGGAGCCCTGGAGCTCTGGAGCCCCGGAGCCCTGCAGCCTCCCGAGCCGTGGAGTCCTGTAGTCCCCGAGCCCTGCAGCCCCGGAGCCCTGCAGCTCCTGAGCCCTACAGGCCCGAGGCAGGCAGATTGGCGTCCTTTCGGTCCCGGGCATCAGGTCGCCCCTCTCGCCTCGGCCATCTGGTCGCCCGCAATTCTTTCCTATGGGGCGACTAGATGGCCGGACTTCCCTGGAAGTCCCTATGAGGTGCCATTCGCCTCCCGGATCCCATCCTGGGCTCCAGGAGGTCGGGCACTTTTGTGCCCTGGGTCCCCTCTGTCACCTCGAGTGCACGGATTACAAGAAAGGGGGGTAATTTTCCTCCGGATTAGTACGTGCAAGGGTATGCCCAAACACCCTCCCGGGGCTGGTGGTCCCTTCTGGGGACCAGATGAGCGATGCCCGGGCAGCACCTCCCAGGCATTCGGGGCTCCCTCCTCCGGGCCGCAGAGTGGGAAAGTACCCGGGACGGGCTCCATGGGTCCCGGGCCCTGGAGCCCCGGAGCCCTGGAGCCCTGCTGCCCTGGAGCCCTGCAGCACTGGAGCCCTGGAGCCCTGGAGCCCTGGAGCCCTGCAGCCCCGGAGCCCTGCAGCCCCCGAGCCGTGGAGCCCTGCAGTCCCCGAGCCCTGCATCCCTGCAGCCCCAGGGCCCCGGAGCCCCGGAGCCCTGGAGCCCTGCAGCTCCTGAGCCCTAAAGGCCCGGGGCAGGCAGATTGGCGTCATTTCGGTCCCGGCCATCTGGTCGCCCCTCTCGCCACGGCCATCTGGTCGCCCGCAATGCTTTCCTATGGGGCGACTAGATGGCCGGACTTCCCTGGAAGTCCCTATGAGGTGCCATTCGCCTCCCGGATCCCATCCTGGGCTCCAGGAGGTCGGGCACTTTTGTGCCCTGGGTCCCCTCTGTCACCTCGAGTGCACGGATTACAAGAAAGGGGGGTAATTTTCCTCCAGATTAGTAGGTGCAAGGGTATGCCCAAACACCCTCCCGGGGCTGGTGGTTCCCTGCTGGGGACCAGATGAGCGATGCCCGGGCAGCACCTCACAGGCATTCGGGGCTCCCTCCTCCGGGCCGCAGAGTGGGAAAGTACCCGGGACGGGCTCCATGGGTCCCGGAGCCCCGGAGCCCTGGAGCCCTGCTGCCCTGAAGCCCCAGAGCCCTGGAGCCCTGCAGCCCTGGAGCCCTGAAGCCCTGGAGCCCTGGAGCCCTGGAGCCCTGCAGCCCCCCGAGCCGTGGAGCCCTGCAGTCCCCGAGCCCTGCATCCCTGCAGCCCCAGAGCCCCAGAGCCCCGGAGCCCTGGAGCCCTGCAGCTCCTGAGCCCTAAAGGCCCGGGGCAGGCAGATTGGCGTCATTTCGGTCCCGGCCATCTGGTCGCCCCTCTCGCCACGGCCATCTGGTCGCCCGCAATGCTTTCCTATGGGGCGACTAGATGGCCGGACTTCCCTGGAAGTCCCTATGAGATGCCATTCGCCTCCCGGATCCCAGCCAGGGCTCCAGGAGGTCGGGCACGTTCGTGCCCTGGGTCCCCTCTGTCACCTCGAGTGCACATATTACAAGAAAGGGGGGTAATTTTCCTCCGGATTAGTAGGTGCAAGGGTATGCCCAAACACCCTCCCAGGCCTGGTGGTTCCTTGCTGGGGACCAGATGGGCGATGCCCGGGGAACACCTCCCAGGCATCCGGGGCTCCCTCCTCCGGGCCGCAGAGTGGCAAAGTACCCGGGATAGGCTCCATGGGTCCTGGGCCCTGGAGCCCTGGAGCCCTGCTGCCCTGGAGCCCAGCAACCTTGGAGCCCTGGAGCCCCGGAGCCCTGCAGCCCCCCGAGCCGTGAAGCCCTGCAGTCCCCGAGCCCTGCAGCCCCGGAGCCCCGGAGCCCTGCAGCTCCTGAGCCCTACAGGCCCGAGGCAGGCAGATGGGCGTCCTTTCGGTCCCGGCCATCAGGTCGCCCCTCTCGCCTCGGCCATCTGGTCGGCCGCAATTCTTTCCTATGGGGCGACTAGATGGCCGGAGTTCCCTGGAAGTCCTTATGAGGTGCCATTCGCCTCCCGGATCCCATCCTGGGCTCCAGGAGGTTGGGCACTTTTGTGCCCTGGGTCCCCTCTGTCACCTCGAGTGCACAGATTACAAGAAAGGGGGGTAATTTTCCTCCGGATTAGTAGGTGCAGGGGTATGCCCAAACACCCTCCCGGGGCTGGTGGTTCCCTGCTGGGGACCAGATGAGCGATGCCCGGGCAGCACCTCCCAGGCATTCGGGGCTCCCTCCTTCGGGCCGCAGAGTGGGAAAGTACCCGGGACGGGCTCCATGGGTCCCGGGCCATGGAGGCCCGAAACCTTGGAGCCCAGCAGCCCAGCAGCCCCGGAGGCCTGGAGCAATGGAGCCCCGGAACCCTGCTGCCCTGGAGCCCCCGAGCCCTGGAGCCCTGCAGCCCTGCAGCCCCGGAGCCCTGCAGCCCCCCGAGCCTTGGAGCCCTGCAGTCCCCGAGCCCTGCATCCCTGCAGCCCCAGAGCCCCGGAGGCCCGGAGGCACAGAGCCCCGGAGCCCCAGAGCCCCGAGCTGGGTGCTCGGGCCCTGGGCCCTGTCCCCCGGCCTGCTGCACTGCCAAGAGCCCAGGTCGGGGTTCCGTTGTGCCCGGGCAGTCCTCCCTGCTTGTCAAAGTGCCAGGGGGCCCCGGGTCGGAGGGCCTGTCGGGGCCCCCTGGGAGCCTCCATGGCTGGGGCCCAGCTGGGGCTTTGGGGCTCTGGGCCTCCGGTCGGCCATGCCGCGGAGCCCGCTGACTCCTTCGTTGGGGCACAGGGTGTCCAGACGGCTCCTCTTTCATCTGGTCGCCCCGATTCCCTCGGCCATCTGGTCGACCACAATGTTTTCCTATGGGGCGACCAGATGACCGAACTTCCCTGGAAGTCCCGATGAGGTGCCATTCGCCTCCCGGATCCCAGCCAGGGCTCCAGGAGGTCGGGCTCGTTCGTCGCTTGGGTCCCCTATGTGACCTCGAGTGCACAGATTACAAGAAAGGGGGGTAATGTTTCTCCGTATTACTAGGGAGAGGGTCAGTCAGACCTCCGGAGATTCTGAATCAGGGGAAAGCAGCCCTGGGGCCTGCCCGCCGGGGCCCCCATGTCCTGGGGACACTCTTGCCTCTCAGCCCATTGCCGATGGTCCTTTTTCACCGAGTTTGAGGGGGAAGGTGTCCCGGGGCCCGCCTGCCAGGGGCCCCCAGGGGCCCAGGGACGCTTCTGCCTCTCTGCCCCTTGCCGATGGTCGTTTTTCTCCGAGTTCGATGGTTGTTTTTCTCCGAGTTTGATCAGGCAGACTTCCATGAGGTCTGGCCATGCTGAGAGGGGAAAGGCGTCCCAGGGCCCACCTGCCAGGGGCCCCCAGGGGCCCGGGGAAGCTTCTGCCTCTCAGCCCCTTGCCGATGTTTGTTTTTCTCCGAGTTCGATGGTAGTTTTTCTCCGAGTTTGATCAGGCAGACTTCCATGAGGTCTGGCCATGCTGAGAGGGGGAAGGCGTCCCGGGGCCCACCCGCCAGGGGCCCCCAGGGGCCCGGGGACGCTTCTGCCTCTCAGCCCCTTGCCGATGGTCGTTTTTATCAGGGTTCGATGGTCGTTTTTCTAAGAGTTTGATGAGGCAGACTTCCATGAGGTCTGGCCATGCTGAGAGGGGGAAGGCGTCCCGGGGCCGACCCGCCAGGGGCCCCCAGGGGCCTGGGGACGCTTCTGCCTCTCGGCCCCTTGCCGATGGTCGTTTTTCTCCGAGTTCGATCAGGCATACCTCCGTGAGGTCTGGCCATGCTGAGAGGGGAAAGGCGTCCCAGGGCCCGCCTGCCAGGGGCCCCCAGGGGCCCGGGAACAATCCTGCCTCTCGGCCCCTTGTCGATGGTCGTTTATATCAGGGTTCGATGGTCGTTTTTCTAAGAGTTTGATGAGGCAGACATCCATGACGTCTGGCCATGCTGAGAGGGGGAAGGCATCCCGGGGTCCACCCGCCAGGGGCCCCCAGGGGCCCGGGACGCTTCTGCCTCTCAGCCCCTTGCCGATGGTCGTTTTTCTCCGAGTTCGATGGTCGTTTTTCTCCGAGTTTGATCAGGCAGACTTCCATGAGGTCTGGCCATGCTGAGAGGGGGGATGCGTCCCGGGGCCCACCCGCCAGGGGCCCCCAGGGGCCCGGGGACGCTTCTGCCTCTCAGCCCCTTGCCGATGGTCGTTTTTCTCCGAGTTTGATCAGGCATACCTCTGTGAGGTCTGGCCTTGCTGAGAGGGAAAAGGAGTCCTGGGGCCCGCCTGCCAGGGGCCCCCAGGGGCCCGGGGACGCTTCTGCCTCTCAGCCCCTTGCCGATGGTTGTTTTTCTCCGAGTTCGATGGTCGTTTTTCTCCGAGTTTGATCAGGCAGACTTCCATGAGGTCTGGCCATGGTGAGAGGGGGGAAGCGTCCCGGGGCCCACCCGCCAGGGGCCCCCAGGGGCCCGGGGACGCTTCTGCCTCTCAGCCCCTTGCCGATGGTCGTTTTTCTCCGAGTTTGATCAGGTATACCTCCGTGAGGTCTGGCCATGCTGAGAGGGGAAAGGCGTCCCGGGGGCTGCCAGGGACCCCCAGGGGCCCGGGGACGCTTCTGCCTCTCAGCCCCTTGCCGATGGTCGTTTTTCTCCGAGTTCGATGGTTGTTTTTCTCCGAGTTTGATCAGGCAGACTTCCATGAGGTCTGGCCATGCTGAGAGGGGGAAGGCGTCCCGGGACCCACCCGCCAGGGGCCCCCAGGGGCCCGGGGACGCTTCTGCCTCTCAGCCCCTTGCCGATGGTCGTTTTTCTCCGAGTTCGATCAGGCATACCTCCGTGAGGTCTGGCCATGCTGAGAGGGGAAAGGCGTCCCAGGGCCCGCCTGCCAGGGGCCCCCAGGGGCCCGGGGAATCTTCTGCCTCTCAGCCCCTTGCCGATGTTTGTTTTTCTCCGAGTTCGATGGTAGTTTTTCTCCGAGTTTGATCAGGCAGACTTCCATGAGGTCTGGCCATGCTGAGAGGGGGAAGGCGTCCCGGGGCCCACCCGCCAGGGGCCCCCAGGGGCCCGGGGAAGCTTCTGCCTCTCAGCCCCTTGCCGATGGTCGTTTTTCTCCGAGTTCGATCAGGCATACCTCCGTGAGGTCTGGCCATGCTGAGAGGGGAAAGGCGTCCCAGGGCCCGCCTGCCAGGGGCCCCCAGGGGCCCAGGGAAGCTTCTGCCTCTCAGCCCCTTGCCGATGTTTGTTTTTCTCCGAGTTCGATGGTAGTTTTTCTCCGAGTTTGATCAGGCAGACTTCCATGAGGTCTGGCCATGCTGAGAGGGGGAATGCGTCCCGGGGCCCACCCGCCAGGGGCCCCCAGGGGCCCGGGGACGCTTCTGCCTCTCAGCCCCTTGCCGATGGTCGTTTTTATCAGGGTTCGATGGTCGTTTTTCTAAGAGTTTGATGAGGCAGACTTCCATGAGGTCTGGCCATGCTGAGAGGGGGAAGGCGTCCTGGGGCCGACCCGCCAGGGGCCCCCAGGGGCCCGGGGACGCTTCTGCCTCTCAGCCCCTTGCCGATGGTCGTTTTTCTCCAAGTTCGATCAGGCATACCTCCGTGAGGTCTGGCCATGCTGAGAGGGGAAAGGCGTCCCAGGGCCCGCCTGCCAGGGGCCCCCAGGGGCCCGGGAACAATCCTGCCTCTCAGCCCCTTGCCGATGGTCCGTTTTCTCCGAGTTTGATCAGGCACAGACCTCCGTGAGGTCTGGCCATGCTGAGGGGGGGAAGGTGTCCTGGGGACCGCCTGCCAGGGGCCCCCAGGGGCCCGTGGACACTTCTGCATCTTGGCCCCTTGCCGATGGTTGTTTTTTCCGAGTTTGATCAGGCAGACTTCCATGAGGTCCGGCCATGCTGAGAGGAGGGGAGGCATCCCGGGGCCTGCCTGCCAGGGGCCCCCAAGATCCCGAGGACGCTCCTGCCTCTCAGCCCCTTGCCGATGGTCGTTTTTCTCCAAATTTGATCAGGCATACCTCCGTGAGGTCTGGCCATGCAGAGAGGGGAAGGTCGTCCTGGGGCCCACCCGCCAGGGGCCCCCAGGGGCCCGTGGACGCTTCTGCCTCTCGGCCCCTTGTTGATGGTTGTTTTTATCAGGGTTCAATGGTCGTTTTTCTCCGAGTTTGATCAGGCAGACTTCCATGAGGTGTGGCCATGCTTAGAGGCGGAAGGCATCCCGGGGTCCGCCAGCCAGGGGCACTCAGGGGCCCGGGGACGCTCCTGCCTCTCAGCCCCTTGCCGATGGTCCTTTTTCTCCGAGTTTGATCAGGCGCATGTTCGTGGGGCACCCGGTGCTAAATCATTCGTAGACGATCTGGGTCAGGGTTTCGTAAGTAGCAGAGAAGCTACCTCGCTGCGATCTATTGAAAGT
Source organism: Lissotriton vulgaris (assembly GCF_964263255.1). Classification (NCBI taxonomy): domain Eukaryota; kingdom Metazoa; phylum Chordata; class Amphibia; order Caudata; family Salamandridae; genus Lissotriton; species Lissotriton vulgaris. The sequence goes on along the minus strand of NC_141693.1, from coordinate 539,059,807 downwards.
CATCCTCTGAGCCAAGCTTTTGTCTCTTTCCGTGCGTGGGCGCCCGTGGAAGCCTCCCTCCATCACACCCAGGGGTGGGTCCCTCTGCCGCCTGGCCGGCGGGAGGGATGCGGAGGGGTAACGTGGGCCTGTGGGGGAGGCTGCCTCCACCACGTGCCCTTCAGCAGGGGGGCCTCCCCCTCCCGTCCCTGCCCCACCGGGGTGCGGGGATGGGGGCCACACCTTCCCTTGCGGGTCAGCAGGGTGACCAGATGGCCTGGGCCGCCGCCGGCCGGGCCTCCGCTTCCCACTGCTGCATGGGCAAGTCGAGCAGGGAGGCAAACAGCAGCAGCGCCTGGCCACCCTCGCTGGACTGCAAGGGCGACTGGGTACAGCATCCTCCCAGGCCATCCGGGCGCTGGGTCGTCCTGGGTCATCTGGCTGCCTGGCTGCGTGACCAGATTGCCCTGCGGGCAGGGTGACCAGATGGCCCTGTGGGCTGGGCGACCAGATGGCCCTGCGGGCTGGCGGCCGGGCTAACTCCAACTTTTGTCCTTTCCCTAGGTTCTGTAAGCCCCCACTACGTGGGGGCTTAATTGTCAACAAAAATGGGCTCCCCGGGCAGGCCGTCGGGGAGAGGACGTGGCCTGGGCTTAACCCTCCTTGGTTCCGGCCCAGGGTCTGGGTGCTGGGGACAGGGGGGTCCACCGGGAGGCTCTCCCCGGGCCCGGCTAGGGTTGGTAGGCTGGGCCTGGGGCCTGAGCTCCGTCCTGCAAGCCGGCCGAGGTTCCGGGCGTTCATCGGGGCCAAGGGAGGCTCTCCCCGGGCTGGCTAGGGTTTCGGAAGCAGGGACCGGGCCCGGGGCTTGAGCTCCGTCCGGTAGGCTATGGGGTTGCTGGAGCCTCCCCGTCCCGCAAGCCGGCCGAGGTTCCGGGCGTTCATCAGGGCCAAGGGAGGCTCTCCCCGGCCTGGCTAGGGTTTTGGAAGCAGGGACCGGGAGCGGGCCCGGGGCTTGAGCTCCGTACGGCCGGCCATGGGTTTGCTGGAGCTTCCCCGTCCTGCAAGCCGGCCGGGGTTCCAGGCGTTCATCCGAGCCAAGGGAGGCTCTTTCTCCGGCCTGGCTAGGGTTTCAGAAGCAGGGACCGGGAGCAGGCCCGGGGCTTGAGCCCCGTCCGGCAGGGCCTGGTGGTGTGGCAATACCCCTCCGTCCTGCAGCCCTGGAGCCCCCGGAACCCTGGAGCCCCCGGAGCACTACAGCCCCTGGAGCCCTGGAGCCCCCCTGGAGCCCTGCAGCCCTGCAGCCCTGCAGCCCCGGAGCCCGGGAGCCATGGAGCCCCCGAGGAGCCCTGCAGCCCCCGAGGAGCCCTGCAGCCCCGGAGCCCTGCAGCCCTGGAGCACCCGGAGCCCTGGAGCCCCCGGAGCCCTACAGCCCCTGGAGCCCTGGAGCCCCCCCCGGAGCCCTGCAGCCCTGAAGCCCTGCAGCCCTGGAGCCCGGGAGCCCTGGGCCCCCGAGGAGCCCTGCAGCCCCAGAGCCCTGCATGCCCGGGGCAGGCAGATTGGAGTCATTTCGGTCCCGGCCATCTGGTCGCCCCTCTCGCCTCGGCCATCTGGTCGCCCAAAATGCTTTTCTATGGGGCGACTAGATGGCCGGACTTCCCTGGAAGTCCCTATGAGATGCCATTCGCCTCCAGGATCCGAGCCAGGGCTCCAGGAGGTCAGGCACGTTTGCGCCCTGGGTCCCCTCTGTCACCTCGAGTGCACAGATTACAAGAAAGGGGGGTAATTTTCCTCCGGATTAGTAGGTGCAAGGGTATGCCCAAACACCCTCCCAGGTCTGGTGGTTCCCTGCTGGGGACCAGATGGGCGATGCCCGGGAACACCTCCCAGGCATCCGGGGCTCCCTCCTCCGGGCCGCAGAGTGGCAAAGTACCCGGGAAAGGCTCCATGGGTTCTGGGCCCTGGAGCCCTGGAGCACTGCTGCCCTGGAGCCCAGCAGCCCCGGAGCCCTGCAGCCCTGGAGCCCTGGAGCTCTGGAGCCCCGGAGCCCTGCAGCCCCCCGAGCCGTGGAGTCCTGCATTCCCCGAGCCCTGCAGCCCCGGAGCCCTGCAGCTCCTGAGCCCTACAGGCCCGAGGCAGGCAGATTGGCGTCCTTTCGGTCCCGGGCATCAGGTCGCCCCTCTCGCCTCGGCCATCTGGTCGCCCGCAATTCTTTCCTATGGGGCGACTAGATGGCCGGACTTCCCTGGAAGTCCCTATGAGGTGCCATTCGCCTCCCGGATCCCATCCTGGGCTCCAGGAGGTCGGGCACTTTTGTGCCCTGGGTCCCCTCTGTCACCTCGAGTGCACGGATTACAAGAAAGGGGGGTAATTTTCCTCCGGATTAGTACGTGCAAGGGTATGCCCAAACACCCTCCCAGGTCTGGTAGTTCCCTGCTGGGGACCAGATGGGCGATGCCCGGGGAACACCTCCCAGGCATAAAGGGCTCCCTCCTCCGGGCCGCAGAGTGGCAAAGTACCAGGGATAGGCTCCATGGGTCCTGGGCCCTGGAGCCCTGGAGCCCTGCTGCTCTGGAGCACAGCAGCCCCGGAGCCCTGCAGCCCTGGAGCCCTGGAGCCCTGGAGCCCCGGAGCCCTGCAGCCCCCGAGCCGTGGAGCCCTGCAGTCCCCGAGCCCTGCAGCCCCGGAGCCCCGGAGCCCTGCAGCTCCTGAGCCCTACAGGCCCGAGGCAGGCAGATTGGCGTCCTTTCGGTCCCGGCCATCAGGTCGCCCCTCTCGCCTCGGCCTTCTGGTCGCCCGCAATTCTTTCCTATGGGGCGACTAGATGGCCGGACTTCCCTGGAAGTCCCTATGAGATGCCATTCGCCTCCCGGATCCCAGCCAGGGCTCCAGGAGGTCGGGCACGTTCGTGCCCTGGGTCCCCTCTGTCACCTCGAGTGCACAGATTACAAGAAAGGGGGGTAATTTTCCTCCGGATTAGTAGGTGCAAGGGTATGCCCAAACACCCTCCCAGGTCTGGTGGTTCCCTGCTGGGGACCATATGGGCGATGCCCGGGGAACACCTCCCAGGCATCCGGGGCTCCCTCCTCCGGGCCGCAGAGTGGCAAAGTACCCGGGATAGGCTCCATGGGTCCTGGGCCCTGGAGCCCTGCTGCCCTGGAGCCCAGCAGCCCCGGAGCCCTGCAGCCCTGGAGCCCTGGAGCCCTGGAGCCCTGGAGCCCCGGAGCCCTGCAGCCCCCGAGCCGTGGAGACCTGCAGTCCCGAGCCCTGCAGCCCCGGAGCCCTGCAGCTCCTGAGCCCTACAGGCCCGAGGCAGGCAGATTGGCGTCCTTTCGGTCCCGGTCATCAGGTCGCCACTCTCGCCTCGGCCATCTGGTCGCCCGCTATTCTTTCCTATGGGGCGACTAGATGGCCGGACTTCCCTGGAAGTCCCTATGAGGTGCCATTCGCCTCCCGGATCCCATCCTGGGCTCCAGGAGGTCGGGCACTTTTGTGCCCTGGGTCCCCTCTGTCACCTCGAGTGCACGGATTACAAGAAAGGGGGGTAATTTTCCTCCGGATTAGTACGTGCAAGGGTATGCCCAAACACCCTCCCGGGGCTGGTGGTCCCTGCTGGGGACCAGATGAGCGATGCCCGGGCAGCACCTCCCAGGCATTCGGGGCTCCCTCCTCCGGGCCGCAGAGTGGGAAAGTACCCGGGACGGGCTCCATGGGTCCCGGGCCCTGGAGCCCCGTAGCCCTGGAGCCCTGCTGCCCTGAAGCCCCAGAGCCCTGGAGCCCTTTAGCACTGGAGCCCTGGAGCCCTGGAGCCCTGGAGCCCTGGAGCCCTGCAGCCCCGGAGCCCTGCAGCCCCCCGAGCCGTGGAGCCCTGCAGTCCCCGAGCCCTGCATCCCTGCAGCCCCAGAGCCCCGGAGCCCCGGAGCCCTGGAGCCCTGCAGCTCCTGAGCCCTAAAGGCCCGGGGCAGGCAGATTGGCGTCATTTCGGTCCCGGCCATCTGGTCACCCCTCTCGCCACGGCCATCTGGTCGCCCGCAATGCTTTCCTATGGGGCGACTAGATGGCCGGATTTCCCTGGAAGTCCCTATGAGATGCCATTCGCCTCCCGGATCCGAGACAGGGCTCCAGGAGGTCGGGCACGTTTGCGCCCTGGGTCCCCACTGTCACCTCGAGTGCACAGATTACAAGAAAGGGGGGTAATTTTCCTCCGGATTAGTAGGTGCAAGGGTATGCCCAAACACCCTCCCAGGTCTGGTGGTTCCCTGCTTGGGACCAGATGGGCGATGCCCGGGAACACCTCCCAGGCATCCGGGGCTCCCTCCTCCGGGCCGCAGAGTGGCAAAGTACCCGGGAAAGGCTCCATGGGTCCTGGGCCCTGGAGCCCTGGAGCCCTGCTGCCCTGGAGCCCAGCAGCCCCGGAGCCCTGCAGCCCTGGAGCCCTGGAGCTCTGGAGCCCCGGAGCCCTGCAGCCTCCCGAGCCGTGGAGTCCTGCAGTCCCCGAGCCCTGCAGCCCCGGAGCCCTGCAGCTCCTGAGCCCTACAGGCCCGAGGCAGGCAGATTGGCGTCCTTTCGGTCCCGGGCATCAGGTCGCCCCTCTCGCCTCGGCCATCTGGTCGCCCGCAATTCTTTCCTATGGGGCGACTAGATGGCCGGACTTCCCTGGAAGTCCCTATGAGGTGCCATTCGCCTCCCGGATCCCATCCTGGGCTCCAGGAGGTCGGGCACTTTTGTGCCCTGGGTCCCCTCTGTCACCTCGAGTGCACGGATTACAAGAAAGGGGGGTAATTTTCCTCCGGATTAGTACGTGCAAGGGTATGCCCAAACACCCTCCCGGGGCTGGTGGTCCCTTCTGGGGACCAGATGAGCGATGCCCGGGCAGCACCTCCCAGGCATTCGGGGCTCCCTCCTCCGGGCCGCAGAGTGGGAAAGTACCCGGGACGGGCTCCATGGGTCCCGGGCCCTGGAGCCCCGGAGCCCTGGAGCCCTGCTGCCCTGAAGCCCCAGAGCCCTGGAGCCCTGCAGCACTGGAGCCCTGGAGCCCTGCAGCCCCGGAGCCCTGCAGCCCCCGAGCCGTGGAGCCCTGCAGTCCCCGAGCCCTGCATCCCTGCAGCCCCAGGGCCCCGGAGCCCCGGAGCCCTGGAGCCCTGCAGCTCCTGAGCCCTAAAGGCCCGGGGCAGGCAGATTGGCGTCATTTCGGTCCCGGCCATCTGGTCGCCCCTCTCGCCACGGCCATCTGGTCGCCCGCAATGCTTTCCTATGGGGCGACTAGATGGCCGGACTTCCCTGGAAGTCCCTATGAGGTGCCATTCGCCTCCCGGATCCCATCCTGGGCTCCAGGAGGTCGGGCACTTTTGTGCCCTGGGTCCCCTCTGTCACCTCGAGTGCACGGATTACAAGAAAGGGGGGTAATATTCCTCCAGATTAGTAGGTGCAAGGGTATGCCCAAACACCCTCCCGGGGCTGGTGGTTCCCTGCTGGGGACCAGATGAGTGATGCCCGGGCAGCACCTCACAGGCATTCGGGGCTCCCTCCTCCAGGCCGCAGAGTGGGAAAGTACCCGGGACGGGCTCCATGGGTCCCGGAGCCCCGGAGCCCTGGAGCCCTGCTGCCCTGAAGCCCCAGAGCCCTGGAGCCCTGCAGCCCTGGAGCCCTGGAGCCCTGGAGCCCTGGAGCCCTGCAGCCCCCCGAGCCGTGGAGCCCTGCAGTCCAAAAGCCCTGCATCCCTGCAGCCCCAGAGCCCCAGAGCCCCGGAGCCCTGGAGCCCTGCAGCTCCTGAGCCCTAAAGGCCCGGGGCAGGCAGATTGGCGTCATTTCGGTCCCGGCCATCTGGTCGCCCCTCTCGCCACGGCCATCTGGTCGCCCGCAATGCTTTCCTATGGGGCGACTAGATGGCCGGACTTCCCTGGAAGTCCCTATGAGATGCCATTCGCCTCCCGGATCCCAGCCAGGGCTCCAGGAGGTCGGGCACGTTCGTGCCCTGGGTCCCCTCTGTCACCTCGAGTGCACATATTACAAGAAAGGGGGGTAATTTTCCTCCGGATTAGTAGGTGCAAGGGTATGCCCAAACACCCTCCCAGGTCTGGTGGTTCCTTGCTGGGGACCAGATGGGCGATGCCCGGGGAACACCTCCCAGGCATCCGGGGCTCCCTCCTCCGGGCCGCAGAGTGGCAAAGTACCCGGGATAGGCTCCATGGGTCCTGGGCCCTGGAGCCCTGGAGCCCTGCTGCCCTGGAGCCCAGCAGCCTTGGAGCCCTGGAGCCCCGGAGCCCTGCAGCCCCCCGAGCCGTGGAGCCCTGCAGTCCCCGAGCCCTGCAGCCCCGGAGCCCCGGAGCCCTGCAGCTCCTGAGCCCTACAGGCCCGAGGCAGGCAGATGGGCGTCCTTTCGGTCCCGGCCATCAGGTCGCCCCTCTCGCCTCGGCCATCTGGTCGGCCGCAATTCTTTCCTATGGGGCGACTAGATGGCCGGACTTCCCTGGAAGTCCTTATGAGGTGCCATTCGCCTCCCGGATCCCATCCTGGGCTCCAGGAGGTTGGGCACTTTTGTGCCCTGGGTCCCCTCTGTCACCTCGAGTGCACAGATTATAAGAAAGGGGGGTAATTTTCCTCCGGATTAGTAGGTGCAGGGGTATGCCCAAACACCCTCCCGGGGCTGGTGGTTCCCTGCTGGGGACCAGATGAGCGATGCCCGGGCAGCACCTCCCAGGCATTCGGGGCTCCCTCCTTCGGGCCGCAGAGTGGGAAAGTACCCGGGACGGGCTCCATGGGTCCCGGGCCATGGAGGCCCGAAACCTTGGAGCCCAGCAGCCCAGCAGCCCCGGAGGCCTGGAGCCCTGGAGCAATGGAGCCCCGGAACCCTGCAGCCCTGCTGCCCTGGAGCCCCCGAGCCCTGGAGCCCTGCAGCCCTGCAGCCCCGGAGCCCTGCAGCCCCCCGAGCCTTGGAGCCCTGCAGTCCCCGAGCCCTGCATCCCTGCAGCCCCAGAGCCCCGGAGGCCCGGAGGCACAGAGCCCCGGAGCCCCAGAGCCCCGAGCTGGGTGCTCGGGCCCTGGGCCCTGTCCCCCGGCCTGCTGCACTGCCAAGAGCCCAGGTCGGGGTTCCGTTGTGCCCGGGCAGTCCTCCCTGCTTGTCAAAGTGCCAGGGGGCCCCGGGTCGGAGGGCCTGTCGGGGCCCCCTGGGAGCCTCCATGGCTGGGGCCCAGCTGGGGCTTTGGGGCTCTGGGCCTCCGGTCGGCCATGCCGCGGAGCCCGCTGACTCCTTCGTTGGGGCACAGGGTGTCCAGACGGCTCCTCTTTCATCTGGTCGCCCCGATTCCCTCGGCCATCTGGTCGACCACAATGCTTTCCTATGGGGCGACCAGATGACCGAACTTCCCTGGAAGTCCCGATGAGGTGCCATTCGCCTCCCGGATCCCAGCCAGGGCTCCAGGAGGTCGGGCTCGTTCGTCGCTTGGGTCCCCTATGTGACCTCGAGTGCACAGATTACAAGAAAGGGGGGTAATGTTCCTCCGGATTACTAGGGAGAGGGTCAGTCAGACCTCCGGAGATTCTGAATCAGGGGAAAGCAGCCCTGGGGCCTGCCCGCCGGGGCCCCCATGTCCTGGGGACACTCTTGCCTCTCAGCCCATTGCCGATGGTCCTTTTTCACCGAGTTTGAGGGGGAAGGTGTCCCGGGGCCCGCCTGCCAGGGGCCCCCAGGGGCCCAGGGACGCTTCTGCCTCTCTGCCCCTTGCCGATGGTCGTTTTTCTCCGAGTTCGATGGTCGTTTTTCTCCGAGTTTGATCAGGCAGACTTCCATGAGGTCTGGCCATGCTGAGAGGGGGGATGCGTCCCGGGGCCCAACTGCCAGGGGCCCCCAGGGGCCCGGGGATGCTTCTGCCTCTCAGCCCCTTGCCGATGGTCGTTTTTCTCCGAGTTTGATCAGGCATACCTCTGTGAGGTCTGGCCTTGCTGAGAGGGAAAAGGCGTCCTGGGGCCCGCCTGCCAGGGGCCCCCAGGGGCCCGGGGACGCTTCTGCCTCTCAGCCCCTTGCCGATGGTCGTTTTTCTCCGAGTTCGATGGTCATTTTTCTCCGAGTTTGATCAGGCAGACTTCCATGAGGTCTGGCCATGCTGAGAGGGGGGAAGCGTCCCGGGGCCCACCCGTCAGGGGCCCCCAGGGGCCCGGGGACGCTTCTGCCTCTAAGCCCCTTGCCGATGGTCGTTTTTCTCCGAGTTCGATCAGGTATACCTCCGTGAGGTCTGGCCATGCTGAGAGGGGAATCGCGTCCCGGGGGCTGCCAGGGACCCCCAGGGGCCCGGGGACGCTTCTGCCTCTCAGCCCCTTGCCGATGGTCGTTTTTCTCCGAGTTCGATGGTTGTTTTTCTCCGAGTTTGATCAGGCAGACTTCCATGAGGTCTGGCCATGCTGAGAGGGGAAAGGCGTCCCAGGGCCCACCTGCCAGGGGCCCCCAGGGGCCCGGGGAAGCTTCTGCCTCTCAGCCCTTTGCCGATGTTTGTTTTTCTCCGAGTTCGATGGTAGTTTTTCTCCGAGTTTGATCAGGCAGACTTCCATGAGGTCTGGCCATGCTGAGAGGGGGAAGGCGTCCCGGGACCCACCCCCCAGGGGCCCCCAGGGGCCCGGGGACGCTTCTGCCTCTCAGCCCCTTGCCGATGGTCGTTTTTCTCCGAGTTCGATCAGGCATACCTCCGTGAGGTCTGGCCATGCTGAGAGGGGGAAGGCGTCCCAGGGCCAACCCGCCAGGGGCCCCCAGGGGCCCGGGGACGCTTCTGCCTCTCAGCCCCTTGCCGATGGTCGTTTTTATCAGGGTTCGATGGTCGTTTTTCTAAGAGTTTGATGAGGCAGACTTCCATGAGGTCTGGCCATGCTGAGAGGGGGAAGGCGTCCCGGGGCCGACCCGCAGGGGCCCCCAGGGGCCCGGGGACGCTTCTGCCTCTCAGCCCCTTGCCGATGGTCGTTTTTCTCCGAGTTCGATCAGGCATACCTCCGTGAGGTCTGGCCATGCTGAGAGGGGCAAGGCGTTCCAGGGCCCGCCTGCCAGGGGCCCCCAGGGGCCCAGGAACAATCCTGCCTCTTGGCCCCTTGTCGATGGTCCGTTTTCTCCGAGTTTGATCAGGCACAGACCTCCGTGAGGTCTGGCCATGCTGAGGGGGGGAAGGTGTCCTGGGGACCGCCTGCCAGGGGCCCCCAGGGGCCCGTGGACACTTCTGCCTCTTGGCCCCTTGCCGATGGTTGTTTTTCTCCGAGTTCGATGGTTGTTTTTTTCCAAGTTTGATCAGGCAGACTTCCATGAGGTCCGGCCATGCTGAGAGGAGGGGAGGCATCCCGGGGCCTGCCTGCCAGGGGCCCCCAAGATCCCGGGGACGCTCCTGCCTCTCAGCCCCTTGCCGATGGTCGTTTTTCTCCAAATTTGATCAGGCATACCTCCGTGAGGTCTGGCCATGCAGAGAGGGGAAGGTCGTCCTGGGGCCCACCCGCCAGGGGCCCCCAGGGGCCCGTGGACGCTTCTGCCTCTCGGCCCCTTGTTGATGGTTGTTTTTATCAGGGTTCGATGGTCGTTTTTCTCCGAGTTTGATCAGGCAGACTTCCATGAGGTGTGGCCATGCTTAGAGGCGGAAGGCATCCCGGGGTCCGCCAGCCAGGGGCACTCAGGGGCCCGGGGATGCTCCTGCCTCTCAGCCCCTTGCCGATGGTCCTTTTTCTCCGAGTTTGATCAGGCGCATGTTCGTGGGGCACCCGGTGCTAAATCATTCGTAGACGATCTGGGTCAGGGTTTCGTAAGTAGCAGAGAAGCTACCTCGCTGCGATCTATTGAAAGTCATCCTCTGAGCCAAGCTTTTGTCTCTTTCCGTGCGTGGGCGCCCGTGGAAGCCTCCCTCCATCACACCCAGGGGTGGGTCCCTCTGCCGCCTGGCCGGCGGGAGGGATGCGGAGGGGTAACGTGGGCCTGTGGGAGGCTGCCTCCACCACGTGCCCTTCGGCAGGGGGGCCTCCCCCTCCCGTCCCTGCCCCACCGGGGTGCGGGGATGGGGGCCACACCTTCCCTTGCGGGTCAGCAGGGTGACCAGATGGCCTGGGCCGCCGCCGGCCGGGCCTCCGCTTCCCACTGCTGCATGGGCAAGTCGAGCAGGGAGGCAAACAGCAGCAGCGCCTGGCCACCCTCGCTGGACTGCAAGGGCGACTGGGTACAGCATCCTCCCAGGCCATCCGGGCGCTGGGTCGTCCTGGGTCATCTGGCTGCCTGGCTGCGCGACCAGATTGCCCTGCGGGCAGGGTGACCAGATGGCCCTGTGGGCTGGGCGACCAGATGGCCCTGCGGGCTGGCGGCCGGGCTAACTCCAACTTTTGTCCTTCCCCTAGGTTCTGTAAGCCCCCACTACGTGGGGGCTTAATAGTCAACAAAAATGGGCTCCCCGGGCAGGCCGTCGGGGAGAGGACGTGGCCTGGGCTTAACCCTCCTTGGTTCCGGCCCAGGGTCTGGGTGCTGGGGACAGGGGGGTCCACCGGGAGGCTCTCCCCGGGCCCGGCTAGGGTTGGTAGGCTGGGCCTGGGGCCTGAGCTCCGTTCTGCAAGCCGGCCGAGGTTCCGGGCGTTCATCGGGGCCAAGGGAGGCTCTCCCCGGGCTGGCTAGGGTTTCGGAAGCAGGGACCGGGCCCGGGGCTTGAGCTCCGTCCGGTAGGCTATGGGGTTGCTGGAGCCTCCCCGTCCCGCAAGCCGGCCGAGGTTGCGGGCGTTCATCAGGGCCAAGGGAGGCTCTCCCCGGCCTGGCTAGGGTTTTGGAAGCAGGGACCGGGAGCGGGCCCGGTGCTTGAGCTCCGTACGGCCGGCCATGGGTTTGCTGGAGCTTCCCCGTCCTGCAAGCCGGCCGGGGTTCCAGGCGTTCATCCGAGCCAAGGGAGGCTCTTTCTCCGGCCTGGCTAGGGTTTCAGAAGCAGGGACCGGGAGCAGGCCCGGGGCTTGAGCCCCGTCCGGCAGGGCCTGGTGAGGTGGCAATACCCCTCCGTCCTGCAGCCCTGGAGCCCCCAGAACCCTGGAGCCCCCGGAGCCCTACAGCCCCTGGAGCCCTGGAGCCCCCCTGGAGCCCTGCAGCCCTGCAGCCCTGCAGCCCTGCAGCCCCGGAGCCCGGGAGCCCTGGAACCCCCCGAGTAGCCCTGCAGCCCCCGAGGCGCCCTGCAGCCCCGGAGCCCCGGAGCCCTGCAGCCCTGGAGCACCCGGAGCCCTGGAGCCCCCGGAGCCCTACAGCCCCTGGAGCCCTGGAGCCCCCCTGGAGCCCTGCAGCCCTGAAGCCCTGCAGCCCTGGAGCCCGGGAGCCCTGGGCCCCCGAGGAGCCCTGCAGCCCCGGAGCCCTGCATGCCCGGGGCAGGCAGATTGGCGTCATTTCGGTCCCGGCCATCTGGTCGCCCCTCTCGCCTCGGCCATCTGGTCGCCCAAAATGCTTTTCTATGGGGCGACTAGATGGCCGGACTTCCCTGGAAGTCCCTATGAGATGCCATTCGCCTCCCGGATCCCAGCCAGGGCTCCATGAGGTCAGGCACGTTTGCGCCCTGGGTCCCCTCTGTCACCTCGAGTGCACAGATTACAAGAAAGGGGGGTAATTTTCCTCCGGATTAGTAGCTGCAAGGGTATGCCCAAACACCCTCCCAGGTCTCGTGGTTCCCTGCTGGGGACCAGATGGGCGATGCCCGGGAACACCTCCCAGGCATCCGGGGCTCCCTCCTCCGGGCCGCAGAGTGGCAAAGTACCCGGGAAAGGCTCCATGGGTCCTAGGCCCTGGAGCCCTGCTGCCCTGGAGCCCAGCAGCCCCGGAGCCCTGCAGCCCTGGAGCCCTGGAGCCCTGGAGCCCCGGAGCCCTGCAGCCCCCCGAGCCGTGGAGTCCTGCAGTCCCCGAGCCCTGCAGCCCCGGAGCCCTGCAGCTCCTGAGCCCTACAGGCCCGAGGCAGGCAGATTGGCGTCCTTTCGGTCCCGGCCATCAGGTCGCCCCTCTCGCCTCGGCCATCTGGTCGCCCGCAATTCTTTCCTATAGGGCGACTAGATGGCCGGACTTCCCTGGAAGTCCCTATGAGGTGCCATTCGCCTCCCGGATCCCATCCTGGGCTCCAGGAGGTCGGGCACTTTTGTGCCCTGGGTCCCCTCTGTCACCTCGAGTGCACGGATTACAAGAAAGGGGGGTAATTTTCCTCCGGATTAGTAGGTGCAAGGGTATGCCCAAACACCCTCCCGGGGCTGGTGGTCCCTGCTGGGGACCAGATGAGCGATGCCCGGGCAGCACCTCCCAGGCATTCGGGGCTCCCTCCTCCGGGCCGCAGAGTGGGAAAGTACCCGGGACGGGCTCCATGGGTCCTGGTCCCTGGAGCCCCGGAGCCCCGGAGCCCTGGAGCCCTGCTGCCCTGAAGCCCCAGAGCCCTGGAGCCCTGCAGCCCTGGAGCCCTGCAGCCCCGGAGCCCTGCAGCCCCCAGAGCCGTGGAGCCCTGCAGTCCCCGAGCCCTGCATTCCTGCAGCCCCAGAGCCCCGGAGCCCCGGAGCCCTGGAGCCCTGCAGCTCCTGAGCCCTAAAGGCCCGGCGCAGGCAGATTGGCGTCATTTCGGTCCCGGCCATCTGGTCGCCCCTCTCGCCACGGCCATCTGGTCACCCGCAATGCTTTCCTATGGGGCGACTAGATGGCCGGACTTCCCTGGAAGTCCCTATGAGATGCCATTCGCCTCCCGGATCCCAGCCAGGGCTCCAGGAGGTCGGGCACGTTTGCGCCCTGGGTCCCCTCTGTCACCTCGAGTGCACAGATTACAAGAAAGGGGGGTAATTTTCCTCCGGATTAGTAGCTGCAAGGGTACGCCCAAACACCCTCCCAGGTCTGGTAGTGGAGTTCTGGACTTTTTGGTTCCGTCCAGAGGTGTCAGGGAACAACACCCAAAGACCCCGGAGTTCCACCTGCCTTGGTGCGCAAATGAACAGAAACACGGGCTTCTCGAAGGTGGCGTCAAAGACCAAAGGTTTATTACTGCAGGGACACAGAAATCACAGAATCTACACACGGGCAGAATTCAGGAGACTGTTCGATTTGTACATTGTGGGTTGCTCCTTATATACCAAAAATTGTGCTTCAGGCAAATATTTCACATGTCAGTACATTCCCAAACCTTTGTGTCTTAAACAATAAATATTTGGCGTTACACAGGAACTGTCGATAATATCTGATGCCAAACATCACGAAGAGGGGTTCCCACTAGTCCATCACAATCCCTTGTCAATATTGCATTCAAGAGCCGGACCGCCTCATCGTAAAGTTCGTTACCTCCCCCTAATAAAGGCCCAGAAGGAAAGGAGCAGAGCCAGGTGCAGAAGATAGGAAAGCGGGATAAGAGATGTTTGTGGGTTGTAAATGGGCAAGGCTACCGGCTTCGGCCGCCTAATCAGGATCAGGACAATGGACAGGAAAACCAGTTCAGGTGGGCTGGCCTCGGGCAGAGGAGGCAGCCTTTGTCGAGTCATGCAGCTTCAGCGTGATCTGGTTTAAGGTGTACGTGTCATGTAAGAGGTGAATCTCCGGCTAAGGCTACGTGTCCTTAATCAAAAGTGGAGTGAATGAAGTGATCAGAGGCTATTGCATATGTGAGGGCAAGGAAACACAAAATGGCGGCCATGATCTAAGATGGATGCCATGGGTAGATCAGAAATGTGTTCATAACAAGAGTGCTCTTGCTCGTATCGTAGCGAAAACACTAGGATGTGCTAAATGGATCATTTGCGGTTCGCCGATACTAATATTATGTATTTCCGACAAACTTGAAAACACGGGTTCAAATCGTCACGGAACCTCAGTAGTTCCCTGCTGGGGACCAGATGGGCGATGCCCGGGGAACACCTCCCAGGCATCCGGGGCTCCCTCCTCCGGGCCGCAGAGTGGCAAAGTACCCGGGATAGGCTCCATGGGTCCTGGGCCCTGGAGCCCTGGAGCCCTGCTGCCCTGGAGCCCAGCAGCCCCGGAGCCCTGCAGCCCTGGAGCTCTGGAGCCCTGGAGCCCTGGAGCCCTGGAGCCCTGGAGCCCCGGAGCCCTGCAGCCCCCCGAGCCGTGGAGCCCTGCAGTACCCGAGCCCTGCAGCCCCGGAGCCCCGGAGCCCTGCAGCTCCTGAGCCCTACAGGCCCGAGGCAGGCAGATTGGCGTCCTTTCGGTCCCGGCCATCAGGTCGCCCCTCTCGCCTCGGCCATCTGGTCACCCGCAATTCTTTCCTATGGGGCGACTAGATGGCCGGACTTCCCTGGAAGTCCCTATGAGGTGCCATTCGCCTCCCGGATCCCATCCTGGGCTCCAGGAGGTCGGGCACTTTTGTGCCCTGGGTCCCCTCTGTCACCTCGAGTGCACGGATTACAAGAAAGGGGGGTCATTTTCCTCCGGATTAGTAGGTGCAAGGGTATGCCCAAACACCCTCCCGGGGCTGGTGGTTCCCTGCTGGGGACCAGATGAGCGATGCCCGGGCAGCACCTCCCAGGCATTCGGGGCTCCCTCCTCCGGGCCGCAGAGTGGGAAAGTACCCGGGACGGGCTCCATGGGTCCCGGGCCCAGGAGCCCCGGAGCCCTGGCGCCCTGCTGCCCTGAAGCCCCAGAGCCCTGGAGCCCTGCAGCACTGGAGCCCTGGAGCCCTGGAGCCCTGGAGCCCTGCAGCCCCGGAGCCCTGCAGCCCCCCGAGCCGTGGAGCCCTGCAGTCCTCGAGCCCTGCATCCCTGCAGCCCCAGAGCCCCGGAGCCCCGGAGCCCCGGAGCCCTGGAGCCCTGCAGCTCCTGAGCCCTAAAGGCCCGGGGCAGGCAGATTGGCGTCATTTCGGTCCCGGCCATCTGGTCGCCCCTCTCGCCACGGCCATCTGGTCGCCCGCAATGCTTTCCTATGGGGCGACTAGATGGCCGGACTTCCCTGGAAGTCCCTATGAGATGCCATTCGCCTCCCGGATCCCAGCCAGGGCTCCAGGAGGTCGGGCACGTTTGCGCCCTGGGTCCCCTCTGTCACCTCGAGTGCACAGATTACAAGAAAGGGGGGTAATTTTCCTCCGGATTAGTAGGTGCAAGGGTACGCCCAAACACCCTCCCAGGTCTGGTGGTTCCCTGCTGGGGACCAGATGGGCGATGCCCAGGGAACACCTCCCAGGCATCCGGGGCTCCCTCCTCCGGGCCGCAGAGTGGCAAAGTACCCGGGATAGGCTCCATGGGTCCTGGGCCCTGGAGCCCTGGAGCCCTGCTGCCCTGGAGCCTAGCAGCCCCGGAGCCCTGGAGCCCTGGAGCCCCGGAGCCCTGCAGCCCCCGAGCCGTGGAGCCCTGCAGTCCCCGAGCCCTGCAGCCCCGGAGCCCCGGAGCCCTGCAGCTCCTGAGCCCTACAGGCCCGAGGCAGGCAGATGGGCGTCCTTTCGGTCCCGGCCATCAGGTCGCCCCTCTCGCCTCGGCCATCTGGTCGCCCGCAATTCTTTCCTATGGGGCGACTAGATGGCCGGACTTCCCTGGAAGTCCTTATGAGGTGCCATTCGCCTCCCGGATCCCATCCTGGGCTCCAGGAGGTCGGGCACTTTTGTGCCCTGGGTCCCCTCTGTCACCTCGAGTGCACGGATTAAAAGAAAGGGGGGTAATTTTCCTCCGGATTAGTAGGTGCAAGGGTGTGCCCAAACACCCTCCCGGGGCTGGTGGTTCCCTGCTGGGGACCAGATGAGCGATGCCCGGGCAGCACCTCCCAGGCATTCAGGGCTCCCTCCTCCGGGCCGCAGAGTGGGAAAGTACCCGGGACGGGCTCCATGGGTCCCGGGCCATGGAGGCCCGAAACCTTAGAGCCCAGCAGCCCAACAGCCCCGGAGGCCTGGAGCCCTGGAGCAATGGAGCCCCGGAGCCCTGCAGCCCTGCTGCCCTGGAGCCCCCGAGCCCTGGAGCCCTAGAGCCCTGGAGCCCTGGAGCCCTGCAGCCCTGCAGCCCCGGAGCCCTGCAGCCCCCCCGAGCCGTGGAGCCCTGCAGTCCCCGAGCCCTGCATCCCTGCAGCCCCAGAGCCCAGGAGGCCCGGAGGCACAGAGCCCCGGAGCCCCAGAGCCCCGAGCTGGGTGCTCGGGCCCTGGGCCCTGTCCCCCGGCCTGCTGCACTGCCAAGAGCCCAGGTCGGGGTTCCGTTGTGCCCGGACAGTCCTCCCTGCTTGTCAAAGTGCCGGGGGGCCCCGGGTCGGAGGGCCTGTCGGGGCCCCCTGGGAGCCTCCATGGCTGGGGCCCAGCTGGGGCTCTGGGGCTCTGGGCCTCCGGTCGGCCATGCCGCGGAGCCCGCTGACTCCTTCGTTGGGGCACAGGGTGTCCAGACGGCTCCTCTTTCATCTGGTCGCCCCGATTCCCTCAGCCATCTGGTCGACCGCAATGCTTTCCTATGGGGCGACCAGATGACCGAACTTCCCTGGAAGTCCCGATGAGGTGCCATTCGCCTCCCGGATCCCAGCCAGGGCTCCAGGAGGTCGGGCTCGTTCGTGCCTTGGGTCCCCTATGTGACCTCGAGTGCACAGATTACAAGAAAGGGGGGTAATGTTCCTCCGGATTACTAGGGAGAGGGTCAGTCAGACCTCCGGAGATTCTGAATCAGGGGAAAGCAGCCCTGGGGCCTGCCCGCCGGGGCCCCCATGTCCTGGGGACACTCTTGCCTCTCAGCCCATTGCCGATGGTCCTTTTACACCGAGTTTGAGGGGGAAGGTGTCCCGGGGCCCGCCTGCCAGGGGCCCCCAGGGGCCCAGGGACGCTTCTGCCTCTCTGCCCCTTGCCGATGGTCGTTTTTCTCCGAGTTCGATGGTCGTTTTTCTCCGAGTTTGATCAGGCAGACTTCCATGAGGTCTGGCCATGCTGAGAGGGGGGATGCGTCCCGGGGCCCAACTGCCAGGGGCCCCCAGGGGCCCGGGGATGCTTCTGCCTCTCAGCCCCTTGCCGATGGTCGTTTTTCTCCGAGTTTGATCAGGCATACCTCTGTGAGGTCTGGCCTTGCTGAGAGGGAAAAGGCGTCCTGGGGCCCGCCTGCCAGGGGCCCCCAGGGGCCTGGGGACGCTTCTGCCTCTCAGCCCCTTGCCGATGGTCGTTTTTCTCCGAGTTCGATGGTCATTTTTCTCTGAGTTTGATCAGGCAGACTTCCATGAGGTCTGGCCATGCTGAGAGGGGGGAAGCGTCCCGGGGCCCACCCGCCAGGGGCCCCCAGGGGCCCGGGGACGCTTCTGCCTCTAAGCCCCTTGCCGATGGTCGTTTTTCTCCGAGTTCGATCAGGTATACCTCCGTGAGGTCTGGCCATGCTGAGAGGGGAATCGCGTCCCGGGGGCTGCCAGGGACCCCCAGGGGCCCGGGGACGCTTCTGCCTCTCAGCCCCTTGCCGATGGTCGTTTTTCTCCGAGTTCGATGGTTGTTTTTCTCCGAGTTTGATCAGGCAGACTTCCATGAGGTCTGGCCATGCTGAGAGGGGAAAGGCGTCCCAGGGCCCACCTGCCAGGGGCCCCCAGGGGCCCGGGGAAGCTTCTGCCTCTCAGCCCCTTGCCGATGTTTGTTTTTCTCCGAGTTCGATGGTAGTTTTTCTCCGAGTTTGATCAGGCAGACTTCCATGAGGTCTGGCCATGCTGAGAGGGGGAAGGCGTCCCGGGACCCACCCCCCAGGGGCCCCCGGGGGCCCGGGGACGCTTCTGCCTCTCAGCCCCTTGCCGATGGTCGTTTTTCTCCGAGTTCGATCAGGCATACCTCCGTGAGGTCTGGCCATGCTGAGAGGGGGAAGGCGTCCCAGGGCCAACCCGCCAGGGGCCCCCAGGGGCCCGGGGACGCTTCTGCCTCTCAGCCCCTTGCCGATGGTCGTTTTTATCAGGGTTCGATGGTCGTTTTTCTAAGAGTTTGATGAGGCAGACTTCCATGAGGTCTGGCCATGCTGAGAGGGGGAAGGCGTCCCGGGGCCGACCCGCCAGGGGCCCCCAGGGGCCCGGGGACGCTTCTGCCTCTCAGCCCCTTGCCGATGGTCGTTTTTCTCCGAGTTCGATCAGGCATACCTCCGTGAGGTCTGGCCATGCTGAGAGGGGCAAGGCGTTCCAGGGCCCGCCTGCCAGGGGCCCACAGGGGCCCAGGAACAATCCTGCCTCTCGGCCCCTTGTCGATGGTCCGTTTTCTCCGAGTTTGATCAGGCACAGACCTCCGTGAGGTCTGGCCATGCTGAGGGGGGGAAGGTGTCCTGGGGACCGCCTGCCAGGGGCCCCCAGGGGCCCGTGGACACTTCTGCCTCTTGGCCCCTTGCCGATGGTTGTTTTTCTCCGAGTTCGATGGTTGTTTTTTTCCAAGTTTGATCAGGCAGACTTCCATGAGGTCCGGCCATGCTGAGAGGAGGGGAGGCATCCCGGGGCCTGCCTGCCAGGGGCCCCCAAGATCCCGGGGACGCTCCTGCCTCTCAGCCCCTTGCCGATGGTCGTTTTTCTCCAAATTTGATCAGGCATACCTCCGTGAGGTCTGGCCATGCAGAGAGGGGAAGGTTGTCCTGGGGCCCACCCGCCAGGGGCCCCCAGGGGCCCGTGGACGCTTCTGCCTCTCGGCCCCTTGTTGATGGTTGTTTTTATCAGGGTTCGATGGTCGTTTTTCTCCGAGTTTGATCAGGCAGACTTCCATGAGGTGTGGCCATGCTTAGAGGCGGAAGGCATCCCGGGGTCCGCCAGCCAGGGGCACTCAGGGGCCCGGGGACGCTCCTGCCTCTCAGCCCCTTGCCGATGGTCCTTTTTCTCCGAGTTTGATCAGGCGCATGTTCGTGGGGCACCCGGTGCTAAATCATTCGTAGACGATCTGGGTCAGGGTTTCGTAAGTAGCAGAGAAGCTACCTCGCTGCGATCTATTGAAAGTCATCCTCTGAGCCAAGCTTTTGTCTCTTTCCGTGCGTGGGCGCCCGTGGAAGCCTCCCTCCATCACACCCAGGGGTGGGTCCCTCTGCCGCCTGGCCGGCGGGAGGGATGCGGAGGGGTAACGTGGGCCTGTGGGAGGCTGCCTCCACCACGTGCCCTTCGGCAGGGGGGCCTCCCCCTCCCGTCCCTGCCCCACCGGGGTGCGGGGATGGGGGCCACACCTTCCCTTGCGGGTCAGCAGGGTGACCAGATGGCCTGGGCCGCCGCCGGCCGGGCCTCCGCTTCCCACTGCTGCATGGGCAAGTCGAGCAGGGAGGCAAACAGCAGCAGCGCCTGGCCACCCTCGCTGGACTGCAAGGGCGTCCGGGCGCTGGGTCGTCCTGGGTCATCTGGCTGCCTGGCTGCGCGACCAGATTGCCCTGCGGGCAGGGTGACCAGATGGCCCTGTGGGCTGGGCGACCAGATGGCCCTGCGGGCTGGCGGCCGGGCTAACTCCAACTTTTGTCCTTCCCCTAGGTTCTGTAAGCCCCCACTATGTGGGGGCTTAATAGTCAACAAAAATGGGCTCCCCGGGCAGGCCGTCGGGGAGAGGACGTGGCCTGGGCTTAACCCTCCTTGGTTCCGGCCCAGGGTCTGGGTGCTGGGGACAGGGGGGTCCACCGGGAGGCTCTCCCCGGGCCCGGCTAGTGTTGGTAGGCTGGGCCTGGGGCCTGAGCTCCGTCCTGCAAGCCGGCCGAGGTTCCGGGCGTTCATCGGGGCCAAGGGAGGCTCTCCCCGGGCTGGCTAGGGTTTCGGAAGCAGGGACCGGGCCCGGGGCTTGAGCTCCGTCCGGTAGGCTATGGGGTTGCTGGAGCCTCCCCGTCCCGCAAGCCGGCCGAGGTTCCGGGCGTTCATCAGGGCCAAGGGAGGCTCTCCCCGGCCTGGCTAGGGTTTTGGAAGCAGGGACCGGGAGCGGGCCCGGGGCTTGAGCTCCGTACGGCCGGCCATGGGTTTGCTGGAGCTTCCCCGTCCTGCAAGCCGGCCGGGGTTCCAGGCGTTCATCCGAGCCAAGGGAGGCTCTTTCTCCGGCCTGGCTAGGGTTTCAGAAGCAGGGACCGGGAGCAGGCCCGGGGCTTGAGCCCCATCCGGCAGGGCCTGGTGGTGTGGCAATACCCCTCCGTCCTGCAGCCCTGGAGCCCCCGGAACCCTGGAGCCCCCGGAGCACTACAGCCCCTGGAGCCCTGGAGCCCCCCTGGAGCCCTGCAGCCCTGCAGCCCTGCAGCCCCGGAGCCCGGGAGCCATGGAGCCCCCGAGGAGCCCTGCAGCCCCCGAGGAGCCCTGCAGCCCCGGAGCCCTGCAGCCCCGGAGCCCTGCAGCCCTGGAGCACCCGGAGCCCTGGAGCCCCCGGAGCCCTACAGCCCCTGGAGCCCAGGAGCCCCCCCGGAGCCCTGCAGCCCTGAAGCCCTGCAGCCCTGGAGCCCGGGATCCCTGGGCCCCCGAGGAGCCCTGCAGCCCCGGAGCCCTGCATGCCCGGGGCAGGCAGATTGGAGTCATTTCGGTCCCGGCCATCTGGTCGCCCCTCTCGCCTCGGCCATCTGGTCGCCCAAAATGCTTTTCTATGGGGCGACTAGATGGCCGGACTTCCCTGGAAGTCCCTATGAGATGCCATTCGCCTCCAGGATCCGAGCCAGGGCTCCAGGAGGTCGGGCACGTTTGCGCCCTGGGTCCCCTCTGTCACCTCGAGTGCACAGATTACAAGAAAGGGGGGTAATTTTCCTCCGGATTAGTAGGTGCAAGGGTATGCCCAAACACCCTCCCAGGTCTGGTGGTTCCCTGCTGGGGACCAGATGGGCGATGCCCGGGGAACACCTCCCAGGCATCCGGGGCTCCCTCCTCCAGGGCGCAGAGTGGCAAAGTACCCGGGACGGGCTCCATGGGTCCTGGGCCCTGGAGCCCTGGAGCCCTGCTGCCCTGGATCCCAGCAGCCCCGGAGCCCCGGAGCCCTGCAGCCCTGGAGCCCTGGAGCCCTGGAGCCCTGGAGCCACGGAGCCCTGCAGCCCCCCGAGCCGTGGAGCCCTGCAGTCCCCGAGCCCTGCAGCCCCGGAGCTCCGGAGCCCTGCAGCTCCTGAGCCCTACAGGCCGAGGCAGGCAGATTGGCGTCCTTTCAGTCCCGGCCATCAGGTCGCCCCTCTCGCCTCGGCCATCTGGTCGCCCGCAATTCTTTCCTATAAGGGGGACTAGATGGCCGGACTTCCCTGGAAGTCCCTATGAGGTGCCATTCGCCTCCCGGATCCCATCCTGGGCTCCAGGAGGTCGGGCACTTTTGTGCCCTGGGTCCCCTCTGTCACCTCGAGTGCACGGATTACAAGAAAGGGGGGTAATTTTCCTCCGGGTTAGTAGGTGCAAGGGTATGCCCAAACACCCTCCCGGGGCTGGTGGTTCCCTGCTGGGGACCAGATGAGCGATTCCCGGGCAGCACCTCCCAGGCATTCGGGGCTCCCTCCTCCGGGCCGCAGAGTGGGAAAGTACCCGGGACGGGCTCCATGGGTCCTGGGCCCTGGAGCCCCGGAGCCCCGGAGCCCTGGAGCCCTGCTGCCCTGAAGCCCTGGAGCCCTGCAGCCCTGGAGCCCTGCAGCCTCGGAGCCCTGCAGCCCCCAGAGCCGTGGAGCCCTGCAGTCCCCGAGCCCTGCATCCCTGCAGCCCCAGAGCCCCGGAGCCCCGGAGCCCCGGAGCCCTGGAGCCATGCAGCTCCTGAGCCCTAAAGGCCCGGGGCAGGCAGATTGGTGTCATTTCGGTCCCGGCCATCAGGTCGCCCCTCTCACCACGGCCATCTGGTCGCCCGCAATGCTTTCCTATGGGGCGACTAGATGGCCGGACTTCCCTGGAAGTCCCTATGAGGTGCCATTCACCTCCCGGATCCCATCCTGGGCTCCAGGAGGTCGGGCACTTTTGTGCCCTGGGTCCCCTCTGTCACCTCGAGTGCTTGATTACAAGAAAGGGGGGTAATTTTCCTCCGGATTAGTAGGTGCAAGGGTATGCCCAAACACCCTCCCGGGGCTGGTGGTTCCCTGCTGGGGACCAGATGAGCGATGCCCGGGCAGCACCTCCCAGGCATCCGGGGCTCCCTCCTCCGGGCCGCAGAGTGGGAAAGTACCCAGGACGGGCTCCATGGGTCCTGGGCCCTGGAGCGCCGGAGCCCTGGAGCCCTGCTGCCCTGAAGCCCCAGAGCCCTGGAGCCCTGCAGCCCTGGAGCCCTGCAGCCCCGGAGCCCTGCAGCCCCCAGAGCCGTGGAGCCCTGCAGTCCCCGAGCCCTGCATCCCTGCAGCCCCAGAGCCCCGGAGCCCCGGAGCCCTGGAGCCCTGCAGCTCCTGAGCCCTAAAGGCCCGGGGCAGGCAGATTGGCGTCATTTCGGTCCCGGCCATCTGGTCGGCCTTCTCGCCACGGCCATCTGGTCGCCCGCAATGCTTTCCTATGGGGCGACTAGATGGCCGGACTTCCCTGGAAGTCCCTATGAGATGCCATTCGCCTCCCGGATCCCAGCCAGGGCTCCAGGAGGTCGGGCACGTTCGTGCCCTGGGTCCCCTCTGTCACCTCGAGTGCACAGATTACAAGAAAGGGGGGTAATTTTCCTCCGGATTAGTAGGTGCAAGGGTATGCCCAAACACCCTCCCAGGTCTGGTGGTTCCCTGCTGGGGACCAGATGGGCGATGCCCGGGGAACACCTCCCAGGCATCCGGGGCTCCCTCCTCCGGGCCGCAGAGTGGCAAAGTACCCGGGATAGGCTCCATGGGTCCTGGGCCCTGGAGCCCTGCTGCCCTGGAGCCCAGCAGCCCTGGAGCCCCGGAGCCCTGGAGCCCTGGAGCCCCGGAGCCCTGCAGCCCCCCAAGCCGTGGAGTCCTGCAGTCCCGAGCCCTGCAGCCCCGGAGCCCTGCAGCTCCTGAGCCCTACAGGCCCGAGGCAGGCAGATTGGCGTTCTTTCGGTCCGGGCCATCAGGTCGCCCCTCTCGCCTCGGCCATCTGGTCGCCCGCAATTCTTTCCTATGGGGCGACTAGATGGCCGGACTTCCCTGGAAGTCCCTATGAGGTGCCATTCGCCTCCCGGATCCCATCCTGGGCTCCAGGAGGTCGGGCACTTTTGTGCCCTGGGTCCCCTCTGTCACCTCGAGTGCACGGATTACAAGAAAGGGGGGTAATTTTCCTCCGGATTAGTACGTGCAAGGGTATGCCCAAACACCCTCCCGGGGCTGGTGGTCCCTGCTGGGGACCAGATGAGCGATGCCCGGGCAGCACCTCCCAGGCATTCGGGGCTCCCTCCTCCGGGCCGCAGAGTGGGAAAGTACCCGGGACGGGCTCCATGGGTCCCGGGCCCTGGAGCCCCGGAGCCCTGGAGTCCTGCTGCCCTGAAGCCCCAGAGCCCTGGAGCCCTTTAGCACTGGAGCCCTGGAGCCCTGGAGCCCTGCAGCCCCGGAGCCCTGCAGCCCCCCGAGCCGTGGAGCCCTGCAGTCCCCGAGCCCTGCATCCCTGCAGCCCCAGAGCCCCGGAGCCCTGGAACCCTGCAGCTCCTGAGCCCTAAAGGCCCGGGGCAGGCAGATTGGCGTCATTTCGGTCCCGGCCATCTGGTCGCCCCTCTCGCCACGGCCATCTGGTCACCCGCAATGCTTTCCTATGGGGCGACTAGATGGCCGGATTTCCCTGGAAGTCCCTATGAGATGCCATTCGCCTCCCGGATCCGAGACAGGGCTCCAGGAGGTCGGGCACGTTTGCGCCCTGGGTCCCCTCTGTCACCTCGAGTGCACAGATTACAAGAAAGGGGGGTAATTTTCCTCCGGATTAGTAGGTGCAAGGGTATGCCCAAACACCCTCCCAGGTCTGGTGGTTCCCTGCTGGGGACCAGATGGGCGATGCCCGGGAACACCTCCCAGGCATCCGGGGCTCCCTCCTCCAGGCCGCAGAGTGGCAAAGTACCCGGGAAAGGCTCCATGGGTCCTGGGCCCTGGAGCCCTGGAGCACTGCTGCCCTGGAGCCCAGCAGCCCCGGAGCCCTGCAGCCCTGGAGCCCTGGAGCTCTGGAGCCCCGGAGCCCTGCAGCTCCTGAGCCCTACAGGCCCGAGGCAGGCAGATTGGCGTCCTTTCGGTCCCGGGCATCAGGTCGCCCCTCTCGCCTCGGCCATCTGGTCGCCCGCAATTCTTTCCTATGGGGCGACTAGATGGCCGGACTTCCCTGGAAGTCCCTATGAGGTGCCATTCGCCTCCCTGATCCCATCCTGGGCTCCAGGAGGTCGGGCACTTTTGTGCCCTGGGTCCCCTCTGTCACCTCGAGTGCACGGATTACAAGAAAGGGGGGTAATTTTCCTCCGGATTAGTACGTGCAAGGGTATGCCCAAACACCCTCCCGGGGCTGGTGGTCCCTGCTGGGGACCAGATGAGCGATGCCCGGGCAGCACCTCCCAGGCATTCGGGGCTCCCTCCTCCGGGCCGCAGAGTGGGAAAGTACCCGGGACGGGCTCCATGGGTCCCGGGCCCTGGAGCCCCGGAGCCCTGGAGCCCTGCTGCCCTGAAGCCCCAGAGCCCTGGAGCCCTGCAGCACTGGAGCCCTGGAGCCCTGGAGCCCTGGAGCCCTGCAGCCCCGGAGCCCTGCAGCCCCCCGAGCCGTGGAGCCCTGCAGTCCCCGAGCCCTGCATCCCTGCAGCCCCAGGGCCCCGGAGCCCCGGAGCCCTGGAGCCCTGCAGCTCCTGAGCCCTAAAGGCCCGGGGCAGGCAGATTGGCGTCATTTCGGTCCCGGCCATCTGGTCGCCCCTCTCGCCACGGCCATCTGGTCGCCCGCAATGCTTTCCTATGGGGCGACTAGATGGACGGATTTCCCTGGAAGTCCCTATGAGATGCCATTCGCCTCCCGGATCCGAGACAGGGCTCCAGGAGGTCGGGCACGTTTGCGCCCTGGGTCCCCTCTGTCACCTCGAGTGCACAGATTACAAGAAAGGGGGGTAATTTTCCTCCGGATTAGTAGGTGCAAGGGTATGCCCAAACACCCTCCCAGGTCTGGTGGTTCTCTGCTGGGGACCAGATGGGCGATGCCCGGGGAACACCTCCCAGGCATCCGGGGCTCCCTCCTCCAGGGCGCAGAGTGGCAAAGTACCCGGGATAGGCTCCATGGGTCCTGGGCCCTGGAGCCCTGGAGCCCTGCTGCCCTGGAGCCCAGCAGCCCCGGAGCCCTGCAGCCCTGCAGCCCTGGAGCCCTGGAGCCCCGAAGCCCTGCGGCCCCCCGAGCCGTGGAGCCCTGCAGTCCCCGAGCCCTGCAGCCCCGGAGCTCCGGAGCCCTGCAGCTCCTGAGCCCTACAGGCCCGAGGCAGGCAGATTGGCGTCCTTTCGGTCCCGGCCATCAGGTCGCCCCTCTCGCCTCGGCCATCTGGTCGCCCGCAATTCTTTTCTATGGGGCGACTAGATGGCCGGACTTCCCTGGAAGTCCCTATGAGGTGCCATTCGCCTCCCGGATCCCATCCTGGGCTCCAGGAGGTCGGGCACTTTTGTGCCCTGGGTCCCCTCTGTCACCTCGAGTGCACGGATTACAAGAAAGGGGGGTAATTTTCCTCCGGATTAGTAGGTGCAAGGGTATGCCCAAACACCCTCCCGGGGCTGGTGGTTCCCTGCTGGGGACCAGATGAGCGATGCCCGGGCAGCACCTCCCAGGCATTCGGGGCTCCCTCCTCCGGGCCGCAGAGTGGGAAAGTACCAGGGACGGGCTCCCTGGGTCCTGGGCCCTGGAGCCCCGGAGCCCCGGAGCCCTGCTGCCCTGAAGCCCCAGAGCCCTGGAGCCCCGCAGCCCTGGAGCCCTGCAGCCCCCAGAGCCGTGGAGCCCTGCAGTCCCCGAGCCCTGCATCCCTGCAGCCCCAGAGCCCCGGAGCCCCGGAGCCCTGGAGCCCTGCAGCTCCTGAGCCCTAAAGGCCCGGGGCAGGCAGATTGGCGTCATTTCGGTCCCGGCCATCTGGTCGCCCCTCTCGCCACGGCCATCTGGTCGCCCGCAATGCTTTCCTATGGGGCGACTAGATGGCCGGACTTCCCTGGAAGTCCCTATGAGATGCCATTCGCCTCCCGGATCCCAGCCAGGGCTCCAGGAGGTCGGGCACGTTTGCACCCTGGTTCCCCTCTGTCACCTCGAGTGCACAGATTACAAGAAAGGGGGGTAATTTTCCTCCGGATTAGTAGGTGCAAGGGTATGCCCAAACACCCTCCCAGGTCTGGTAGTTCCCTGCTGGGGACCAGATGGGCGATGCCCGGGGAACACCTCCCAGGCATAAAGGGCTCCCTCCTCCGGGCCGCAGAGTGGCAAAGTACCAGGGATAGGCTCCATGGGTCCTGGGCCCTGGAGCCCTGGAGCCCTGCTGCCCTGGAGCACAGCAGCCCCGGAGCCCTGCAGCCCTGGAGCCCTGGAGCCCTGGAGCCCTGGAGCCCCGGAGCCCTGCAGCCCCCCGAGCCGTGGAGCCCTGCAGTCCCCGAGCCCTGCAGCCCCGGAGCCCCGGAGCCCTGCAGCTCCTGAGCCCTACAGGCCCGAGGCAGGCAGATTGGCGTCCTTTCGGTCCCGGCCATCAGGTCGCCCCTCTCGCCTCGGCCTTCTGGTCGCCCGCAATTCTTTCCTATGGGGCGACTAGATGGCCGGACTTCCCTGGAAGTCCCTATGAGATGCCATTCGCCTCCCGGATCCCAGCCAGGGCTCCAGGAGGTCGGGCACGTTCGTGCCCTGGGTCCCCTCTGTCACCTCGAGTGCACAGATTACAAGAAAGGGGGGTAATTTTCCTCCGGATTAGTAGGTGCAAGGGTATGCCCAAACACCCTCCCAGGTCTGGTGGTTCCCTGCTGGGGACCAGATGGGCGATGCCCGGGGAACACCTCCCAGGCATCCGGGGCTCCCTCCTCCGGGCCGCAGAGTGGCAAAGTACCCGGGATAGGCTCCATGGGTCCTGGGCCCTGGAGCCCTGCTGCCCTGGAGCCCAGCAGCCCTGGAGCCCCGGAGCCCTGCAGCCCTGGAGCCCTGGAGCCCTGGAGCCCTGGAGCCCTGGAGCCCCGGAGCCCTGCAGCCCCCCGAGCCGTGGAGTCCTGCAGTCCCGAGCCCTGCAGCCCCGGAGCCCTGCAGCTCCTGAGCCCTACAGGCCCGAGGCAGGCAGATTGGCGTCCTTTCGGTCCCGGCCATCAGGTCGCCACTCTCGCCTCGGCCATCTGGTCGCCTGCTATTCTTTCCTATGGGGCGACTAGATGGCCGGACTTCCCTGGAAGTCCCTATGAGGTGCCATTCGCCTCCCGGATCCCATCCTGGGCTCCAGGAGGTCGGGCACTTTTGTGCCCTGGGTCCCCTCTGTCACCTCGAGTGCACGGATTACAAGAAAGGGGGGTAATTTTCCTCCGGATTAGTACGTGCAAGGGTATGCCCAAACACCCTCCCGGGGCTGGTGGTCCCTGCTGGGGACCAGATGAGCGATGCCCGGGCAGCACCTCCCAGGCATTCGGGGCTCCCTCCTCCGGGCCGCAGAGTGGGAAAGTACCCGGGACGGGCTCCATGGGTCCCGGGCCCTGGAGCCCCGGAGCCCTGGAGCCCTGCTGCCCTGAAGCCCCAGAGCCCTGGAGCCCTTTAGCACTGGAGCCCTGGAGCCCTGGAGCCCTGGAGCCCTGCAGCCCCGGAGCCCTGCAGCCCCCCGAGCCGTGGAGCCCTGCAGTCCCCGAGCCCTGCATCCCTGCAGCCCCAGAGCCCCGGAGCCCCGGAGCCCTGGAGCCCTGCAGCTCCTGAGCCCTAAAGGCCCAGGGCAGGCAGATTGGCGTCATTTCGGTCCCGGCCATCTGGTCGCCCCTCTCGCCACGGCCATCTGGTCGCCCGCAATGCTTTCCTATGGGGCGACTAGATGGCCGGATTTCCCTGGAAGTCCCTATGAGATGCCATTCGCCTCCCGGATCCGAGACAGGGCTCCAGGAGGTCGGGCACGTTTGCGCCCTGGGTCCCCTCTGTCACCTCGATTGCACAGATTACAAGAAAGGGGGGTAATTTTCCTCCGGATTAGTAGGTGCAAGGGTATGCCCAAACACCCTCCCAGGTCTGGTGGTTCCCTGCTTGGGACCAGATGGGCGATGCCCGGGAACACCTCCCAGGCATCCGGGGCTCCCTCCTCCGGGCCGCAGAGTGGCAAAGTACCCGGGAAAGGCTCCATGGGTCCTGGGCCCTGGAGCCCTGGAGCCCTGCTGCCCTGGAGCCCAGCAGCCCCGGAGCCCTGCAGCCCTGGAGCCCTGGAGCTCTGGAGCCCCGGAGCCCTGCAGCCTCCCGAGCCGTGGAGTCCTGCAGTCCCCGAGCCCTGCAGCCCCGGAGCCCTGCAGCTCCTGAGCCCTACAGGCCCGAGGCAGGCAGATTGGCGTCCTTTCGGTCCCGGGCATCAGGTCGCCCCTCTCGCCTCGGCCATCTGGTCGCCCGCAATTCTTTCCTATGGGGCGACTAGATGGCCGGACTTCCCTGGAAGTCCCTATGAGGTGCCATTCGCCTCCCGGATCCCATCCTGGGCTCCAGGAGGTCGGGCACTTTTGTGCCCTGGGTCCCCTCTGTCACCTCGAGTGCACGGATTACAAGAAAGGGGGGTAATTTTCCTCCGGATTAGTACGTGCAAGGGTATGCCCAAACACCCTCCCGGGGCTGGTGGTCCCTTCTGGGGACCAGATGAGCGATGCCCGGGCAGCACCTCCCAGGCATTCGGGGCTCCCTCCTCCGGGCCGCAGAGTGGGAAAGTACCCGGGACGGGCTCCATGGGTCCCGGGCCCTGGAGCCCCGGAGCCCTGGGGCCCTGCTGCCCTGAAGCCCCAGAGCCCTGGAGCCCTGCAGCACTGGAGCCCTGGAGCCCTGCAGCCCCGGAGCCCTGCAGCCCCCGAGCCGTGGAGCCCTGCAGTCCCCGAGCCCTGCATCCCTGCAGCCCCAGGGCCCTGGAGCCCCGGAGCCCTGGAGCCCTGCAGCTCCTGAGCCCTAAAGGCCCGGGGCAGGCAGATTGGCGTCATTTCGGTCCCGGCCATCTGGTCGCCCCTCTCGCCACGGCCATCTGGTCGCCCGCAATGCTTTCCTATGGGGCGACTAGATGGCCGGACTTCCCTGGAAGTCCCTATGAGGTGCCATTCGCCTCCCGGATCCCATCCTGGGCTCCAGGAGGTCGGGCACTTTTGTGCCCTGGGTCCCCTCTGTCACCTCGAGTGCACGGATTACAAGAAAGGGGGGTAATATTCCTCCAGATTAGTAGGTGCAAGGGTATGCCCAAACACCCTCCCGGGGCTGGTGGTTCCCTGCTGGGGACCAGATGAGTGATGCCCGGGCAGCACCTCACAGGCATTCGGGGCTCCCTCCTCCGGGCCGCAGAGTGGGAAAGTACCCGGGACGGGCTCCATGGGTCCCGGAGCCCCGGAGCCCTGGAGCCCTGCTGCCCTGAAGCCCCAGAGCCCTGGAGCCCTGCAGCCCTGGAGCCCTGGAGCCCTGGAGCCCTGGAGCCCTGGAGCCCTGCAGCCCCCCGAGCCGTGGAGCCCTGCAGTCCCCGAGCCCTGCATCCCTGCAGCCCCAGAGCCCCAGAGCCCTGGAGCCCTGGAGCCCTGCAGCTCCTGAGCCCTAAAGGCCCGGGGCAGGCAGATTGGCGTCATTTCGGTCCCGGCCATCTGGTCGCCCCTCTCGCCACGGCCATCTGGTCGCCCGCAATGCTTTCCTATGGGGCGACTAGATGGCCGGACTTCCCTGGAAGTCCCTATGAGATGCCATTCGCCTCCCGGATCCCAGCCAGGGCTCCAGGAGGTCGGGCACGTTCGTGCCCTGGGTCCCCTCTGTCACCTCGAGTGCACATATTACAAGAAAGGGGGGTAATTTTCCTCCGGATTAGTAGGTGCAAGGGTATGCCCAAACACCCTCCCAGGTCTGGTGGTTCCTTGCTGGGGACCAGATGGGCGATGCCCGGGGAACACCTCCCAGGCATCCGGGGCTCCCTCCTCCGGGCCGCAGAGTGGCAAAGTACCCGGGATAGGCTCCATGGGTCCTGGGCCCTGGAGCCCTGGAGCCCTGCTGCCCTGGAGCCCAGCAGCCTTGGAGCCCTGGAGCCCCGGAGCCCTGCAGCCCCCCGAGCCGTGGAGCCCTGCAGTCCCCGAGCCCTGCAGCCCCGGAGCCCCGGAGCCCTGCAGCTCCTGAGCCCTACAGGCCCGAGGCAGGCAGATGGGCGTCCTTTCGGTCCCGGCCATCAGGTCGCCCCTCTCGCCTCGGCCATCTGGTCGGCCGCAATTCTTTCCTATGGGGCGACTAGATGGCCGGACTTCCCTGGAAGTCCTTATGAGGTGCCATTCGCCTCCCGGATCCCATCCTGGGCTCCAGGAGGTTGGGCACTTTTGTGCCCTGGGTCCCCTCTGTCACCTCGAGTGCACAGATTATAAGAAAGGGGGGTAATTTTCCTCCGGATTAGTAGGTGCAGGGGTATGCCCAAACACCCTCCCGGGGCTGGTGGTTCCCTGCTGGGGACCAGATGAGCGATGCCCGGGCAGCACCTCCCAGGCATTCGGGGCTCCCTCCTTCGGGCCGCAGAGTGGGAAAGTACCCGGGACGGGCTCCATGGGTCCCGGGCCATGGAGGCCCGAAACCTTGGAGCCCAGCAGCCCAGCAGCCCCGGAGGCCTGGAGCCCTGGAGCAATGGAGCCCCCGGAGCACTACAGCCCCTGGAGCCCTGGAGCCCCCCTGGAGCCCTGCAGCCATGCAGCCCTGCAGCCCCGGAGCCCGGGAGCCATGGAGCCCCCGAGGAGCCCTGCAGCCCCCGAGGAGCCCTGCAGCCCCGGAGCCCTGCAGCCCTGGAGCACCCGGAGCCCTGGAGCCCCCGGCGCCCTACAGCCCCTGGAGCCCAGGAGCCCCCCCGGAGCCCTGCAGCCCTGAAGCCCTGCAGCCCTGGAGCCCGGGATCCCTGGGCCCCCGAGGAGCCCTGCAGCCCCGGAGCCCTGCATGCCCGGGGCAGGCAGATTGGAGTCATTTCGGTCCCGGCCATCTGGTCGCCCCTCTCGCCTCGGCCATCTGGTCGCCCAAAATGCTTTTCTATGGGGCGACTAGATGGCCGGACTTCCCTGGAAGTCCCTATGAGATGCCATTCGCCTCCAGGATCCGAGCCAGGGCTCCAGGAGGTCGGGCACGTTTGCGCCCTGGGTCCCCTCTGTCACCTCGAGTGCACAGATTACAAGAAAGGGGGGTAATTTTATTCCGGATTAGTAGGTGCAAGGGTATGCCCAAACACCCTCCCAGGTCTGGTGGTTCCCTGCTGGGGACCAGATGGGCGATGCCCGGGGAACACCTCCCAGGCATCCGGGGCTCCCTCCTCCAGGGCGCAGAGTGGCAAAGTACCCGGGACGGGCTCCATGGGTCCTGGGCCCTGGAGCCCTGGAGCCCTGCTGCCCTGGATCCCAGCAGCCCCGGAGCCCTGCAGCCCTGGAGCCCTGGAGCCCTGGAGCCCTGGAGCCCTGGAGCCACGGAGCCCTGCAGCCCCCCGAGCCGTGGAGCCCTGCAGTCCCCGAGCCCTGCAGCCCCGGAGCTCCGGAGCCCTGCAGCTCCTGAGCCCTACAGGCCGAGGCAGGCAGATTGGCGTCCTTTCAGTCCCGGCCATCAGGTCGCCCCTCTCGCCTCGGCCATCTGGTCGCCCGCAATTCTTTCCTATAAGGGGGACTAGATGGCCGGACTTCCCTGGAAGTCCCTATGAGGTGCCATTCGCCTCCCGGATCCCATCCTGGGCTCCAGGAGGTCGGGCACTTTTGTGCCCTGGGTCCCCTCTGTCACCTCGAGTGCACGGATTACAAGAAAGGGGGGTAATTTTCCTCCGGGTTAGTACGTGCAAGGGTATGCCCAAACACCCTCCCGGGGCTGGTGGTCCCTGCTGGGGACCAGATGAGCGATGCCCGGGCAGCACCTCCCAGGCATTCGGGGCTCCCTCCTCCGGGCCGCAGAGTGGGAAAGTACCCGGGACGGGCTCCATGGGTCCCGGGCCCTGGAGCCCCGGAGCCCTGGAGCCCTGCTGCCCTGAAGCCCCAGAGCCCTGGAGCCCTGCAGCACTGGAGCCCTGGAGCCCTGGAGCCCTGGAGCCCTGCAGCCCCGGAGCCCTGCAGCCCCCCGAGCCGTGGAGCCCTGCAGTCCCCGAGCCCTGCATCCCTGCAGCCCCAGGGCCCCGGAGCCCCGGAGCCCTGGAGCCCTGCAGCTCCTGAGCCCTAAAGGCCCGGGGCAGGCAGATTGGCGTCATTTCGGTCCCGGCCATCTGGTCGCCCCTCTCGCCACGGCCATCTGGTCGCCCGCAATGCTTTCCTATGGGGCGACTAGATGGCCGGATTTCCCTGGAAGTCCCTATGAGATGCCATTCGCCTCCCGGATCCGAGACAGGGCTCCAGGAGGTCGGGCACGTTTGCGCCCTGGGTCCCCTCTGTCACCTCGAGTGCACAGATTACAAGAAAGGGGGGTAATTTTCCTCCGGATTAGTAGGTGCAAGGGTATGCCCAAACACCCTCCCAGGTCTGGTGGTTCTCTGCTGGGGACCAGATGGGCGATGCCCGGGGAACACCTCCCAGGCATCCGGGGCTCCCTCCTCCAGGGCGCAGAGTGGCAAAGTACCCGGGATAGGCTCCATGGGTCCTGGGCCCTGGAGCCCTGGAGCCCTGCTGCCCTGGAGCACAGCAGCCCCGGAGCCCTGCAGCCCTGGAGCCCTGGAGCCCTGGAGCCCTGGAGCCCCGGAGCCCTGCAGCCCCCCGAGCCGTGGAGCCCTGCAGTCCCCGAGCCCTGCAGCCCCGGAGCCCCGGAGCCCTGCGGCTCCTGAGCCCTACAGGCCCGAGGCAGGCAGATTGGCGTCCTTTCGGTCCCGGCCATCAGGTCGCCC
The DNA here is from genome assembly GCF_964263255.1 of Lissotriton vulgaris. Lineage (NCBI taxonomy): Eukaryota > Metazoa > Chordata > Amphibia > Caudata > Salamandridae > Lissotriton > Lissotriton vulgaris. The sequence goes on along the minus strand of NC_141693.1, from coordinate 539,027,135 downwards.
CTCTCGCCTCGGCCTTCTGGTCGCCCGCAATTCTTTCCTATGGGGCGACTAGATGGCCGGACTTCCCTGGAAGTCCCTATGAGATGCCATTCGCCTCCCGGATCCCAGCCAGGGCTCCAGGAGGTCGGGCACGTTCGTGCCCTGGGTCCCCTCTGTCACCTCGAGTGCACAGATTACAAGAAAGGGGGGTAATTTTCCTCCGGATTAGTAGGTGCAAGGGTATGCCCAAACACCCTCCCAGGTCTGGTGGTTCTCTGCTGGGGACCAGATGGGCGATGCCCGGGGAACACCTCCCAGGCATCCGGGGCTCCCTCCTCCAGGGCGCAGAGTGGCAAAGTACCCGGGATAGGCTCCATGGGTCCTGGGCCCTGGAGCCCTGGAGCCCTGCTGCCCTGGAGCACAGCAGCCCCGGAGCCCTGCAGCCCTGGAGCCCTGGAGCCCTGGAGCCCTGGAGCCCCGGAGCCCTGCAGCCCCCCGAGCCGTGGAGCCCTGCAGTCCCCGAGCCCTGCAGCCCCGGAGCCCCGGAGCCCTGCGGCTCCTGAGCCCTACAGGCCCGAGGCAGGCAGATTGGCGTCCTTTCGGTCCCGGCCATCAGGTCGCCCCTCTCGCCTCGGCCTTCTGGTCGCCCGCAATTCTTTCCTATGGGGCGACTAGATGGCCGGACTTCCCTGGAAGTCCCTATGAGATGCCATTCGCCTCCCGGATCCCAGCCAGGGCTCCAGGAGGTCGGGCACGTTCGTGCCCTGGGTCCCCTCTGTCACCTCGAGTGCACAGATTACAAGAAAGGGGGGTAATTTTCCTCCGGATTAGTAGGTGCAAGGGTATGCCCAAACACCCTCCCAGGTCTGGTGGTTCCCTGCTGGGGACCAGATGGGCGATGCCCGGGGAACACCTCCCAGGCATCCGGGGCTCCCTCCTCCGGGCCGCAGAGTGGCAAAGTACCCGGGATAGGCTCCATGGGTCCTGGGCCCTGGAGCCCTGCTGCCCTGGAGCCCAGCAGCCCTGGAGCCCCGGAGCCCTGCAGCCCTGGAGCCCTGGAGCCCTGGAGCCCCGGAGCCCTGCAGCCCCCGAGCCGTGGAGTCCTGCAGTCCCGAGCCCTGCAGCCCCGGAGCCCTGCAGCTCCTGAGCCCTACAGGCCCGAGGCAGGCAGATTGGCGTCCTTTCGGTCCCGGCCATCAGGTCGCCACTCTCGCCTCGGCCATCTGGTCGCCTGCTATTCTTTCCTATGGGGCGACTAGATGGCCGGACTTCCCTGGAAGTCCCTATGAGGTGCCATTCGCCTCCCGGATCCCATCCTGGGCTCCAGGAGGTCGGGCACTTTTGTGCCCTGGGTCCCCTCTGTCACCTCGAGTGCACGGATTACAAGAAAGGGGGGTAATTTTCCTCCGGATTAGTACGTGCAAGGGTATGCCCAAACACCCTCCCGGGGCTGGTGGTCCCTGCTGGGGACCAGATGAGCGATGCCCGGGCAGCACCTCCCAGGCATTCGGGGCTCCCTCCTCCGGGCCGCAGAGTGGGAAAGTACCCGGGACGGGCTCCATGGGTCCCGGGCCCTGGAGCCCCGGAGCCCTGGAGCCCTGCTGCCCTGAAGCCCCAGAGCCCTGGAGCCCTTTAGCACTGGAGCCCTGGAGCCCTGGAGCCCTGGAGCCCTGCAGCCCCGGAGCCCTGCAGCCCCCCGAGCCGTGGAGCCCTGCAGTCCCCGAGCCCTGCATCCCTGCAGCCCCAGAGCCCCGGAGCCCCGGAGCCCTGGAGCCCTGCAGCTCCTGAGCCCTAAAGGCCCGGGGCAGGCAGATTGGCGTCATTTCGGTCCCGGCCATCTGGTCGCCCCTCTCGCCACGGCCATCTGGTCGCCCGCAATGCTTTCCTATGGGGCGACTAGATGGCCGGATTTCCCTGGAAGTCCCTATGAGATGCCATTCGCCTCCCGGATCCGAGACAGGGCTCCAGGAGGTCGGGCACGTTTGCGCCCTGGGTCCCCTCTGTCACCTCGAGTGCACAGATTACAAGAAAGGGGGGTAATTTTCCTCCGGATTAGTAGGTGCAAGGGTATGCCCAAACACCCTCCCAGGTCTGGTGGTTCCCTGCTTGGGACCAGATGGGCGATGCCCGGGAACACCTCCCAGGCATCCGGGGCTCCCTCCTCCGGGCCGCAGAGTGGCAAAGTACCCGGGAAAGGCTCCATGGGTCCTGGGCCCTGGAGCCCTGGAGCCCAGCAGCCCCGGAGCCCTGCAGCCCTGGAGCCCTGGAGCTCTGGAGCCCCGGAGCCCTGCAGCCTCCCGAGCCGTGGAGTCCTGTAGTCCCCGAGCCCTGCAGCCCCGGAGCCCTGCAGCTCCTGAGCCCTACAGGCCCGAGGCAGGCAGATTGGCGTCCTTTCGGTCCCGGGCATCAGGTCGCCCCTCTCGCCTCGGCCATCTGGTCGCCCGCAATTCTTTCCTATGGGGCGACTAGATGGCCGGACTTCCCTGGAAGTCCCTATGAGGTGCCATTCGCCTCCCGGATCCCATCCTGGGCTCCAGGAGGTCGGGCACTTTTGTGCCCTGGGTCCCCTCTGTCACCTCGAGTGCACGGATTACAAGAAAGGGGGGTAATTTTCCTCCGGATTAGTACGTGCAAGGGTATGCCCAAACACCCTCCCGGGGCTGGTGGTCCCTTCTGGGGACCAGATGAGCGATGCCCGGGCAGCACCTCCCAGGCATTCGGGGCTCCCTCCTCCGGGCCGCAGAGTGGGAAAGTACCCGGGACGGGCTCCATGGGTCCCGGGCCCTGGAGCCCCGGAGCCCTGGAGCCCTGCTGCCCTGGAGCCCTGCAGCACTGGAGCCCTGGAGCCCTGGAGCCCTGGAGCCCTGCAGCCCCGGAGCCCTGCAGCCCCGAGCCGTGGAGCCCTGCAGTCCCCGAGCCCTGCATCCCTGCAGCCCCAGGGCCCCGGAGCCCCGGAGCCCTGGAGCCCTGCAGCTCCTGAGCCCTAAAGGCCCGGGGCAGGCAGATTGGCGTCATTTCGGTCCCGGCCATCTGGTCGCCCCTCTCGCCACGGCCATCTGGTCGCCCGCAATGCTTTCCTATGGGGCGACTAGATGGCCGGACTTCCCTGGAAGTCCCTATGAGGTGCCATTCGCCTCCCGGATCCCATCCTGGGCTCCAGGAGGTCGGGCACTTTTGTGCCCTGGGTCCCCTCTGTCACCTCGAGTGCACGGATTACAAGAAAGGGGGGTAATTTTCCTCCAGATTAGTAGGTGCAAGGGTATGCCCAAACACCCTCCCGGGGCTGGTGGTTCCCTGCTGGGGACCAGATGAGCGATGCCCGGGCAGCACCTCACAGGCATTCGGGGCTCCCTCCTCCGGGCCGCAGAGTGGGAAAGTACCCGGGACGGGCTCCATGGGTCCCGGAGCCCCGGAGCCCTGGAGCCCTGCTGCCCTGAAGCCCCAGAGCCCTGGAGCCCTGCAGCCCTGGAGCCCTGAAGCCCTGGAGCCCTGGAGCCCTGGAGCCCTGCAGCCCCCCGAGCCGTGGAGCCCTGCAGTCCCCGAGCCCTGCATCCCTGCAGCCCCAGAGCCCCGGAGCCCTGGAGCCCTGCAGCTCCTGAGCCCTAAAGGCCCGGGGCAGGCAGATTGGCGTCATTTCGGTCCCGGCCATCTGGTCGCCCCTCTCGCCACGGCCATCTGGTCGCCCGCAATGCTTTCCTATGGGGCGACTAGATGGCCGGACTTCCCTGGAAGTCCCTATGAGATGCCATTCGCCTCCCGGATCCCAGCCAGGGCTCCAGGAGGTCGGGCACGTTCGTGCCCTGGGTCCCCTCTGTCACCTCGAGTGCACATATTACAAGAAAGGGGGGTAATTTTCCTCCGGATTAGTAGGTGCAAGGGTATGCCCAAACACCCTCCCAGGTCTGGTGGTTCCTTGCTGGGGACCAGATGGGCGATGCCCGGGGAACACCTCCCAGGCATCCGGGGCTCCCTCCTCCGGGCCGCAGAGTGGCAAAGTACCCGGGATAGGCTCCATGGGTCCTGGGCCCTGGAGCCCTGGAGCCCTGCTGCCCTGGAGCCCAGCAACCTTGGAGCCCTGGAGCCCCGGAGCCCTGCAGCCCCCCGAGCCGTGAAGCCCTGCAGTCCCCGAGCCCTGCAGCCCCGGAGCCCCGGAGCCCTGCAGCTCCTGAGCCCTACAGGCCCGAGGCAGGCAGATGGGCGTCCTTTCGGTCCCGGCCATCAGGTCGCCCCTCTCGCCTCGGCCATCTGGTCGGCCGCAATTCTTTCCTATGGGGCGACTAGATGGCCGGAGTTCCCTGGAAGTCCTTATGAGGTGCCATTCGCCTCCCGGATCCCATCCTGGGCTCCAGGAGGTTGGGCACTTTTGTGCCCTGGGTCCCCTCTGTCACCTCGAGTGCACAGATTACAAGAAAGGGGGGTAATTTTCCTCCGGATTAGTAGGTGCAGGGGTATGCCCAAACACCCTCCCGGGGCTGGTGGTTCCCTGCTGGGGACCAGATGAGCGATGCCCGGGCAGCACCTCCCAGGCATTCGGGGCTCCCTCCTTCGGGCCGCAGAGTGGGAAAGTACCCGGGACGGGCTCCATGGGTCCCGGGCCATGGAGGCCCGAAACCTTGGAGCCCAGCAGCCCAGCAGCCCCGGAGGCCTGGAGCAATGGAGCCCCGGAACCCTGCTGCCCTGGAGCCCCCGAGCCCTGGAGCCCTGCAGCCCTGCAGCCCCGGAGCCCTGCAGCCCCCCGAGCCTTGGAGCCCTGCAGTCCCCGAGCCCTGCATCCCTGCAGCCCCAGAGCCCCGGAGGCCCGGAGGCACAGAGCCCCGGAGCCCCAGAGCCCCGAGCTGGGTGCTCGGGCCCTGGGCCCTGTCCCCCGGCCTGCTGCACTGCCAAGAGCCCAGGTCGGGGTTCCGTTGTGCCCGGGCAGTCCTCCCTGCTTGTCAAAGTGCCATGGGGCCCCGGGTCGGAGGGCCTGTCGGGGCCCCCTGGGAGCCTCCATGGCTGGGGCCCAGCTGGGGCTTTGGGGCTCTGGGCCTCCGGTCGGCCATGCCGCGGAGCCCGCTGACTCCTTCGTTGGGGCACAGGGTGTCCAGACGGCTCCTCTTTCATCTGGTCGCCCCGATTCCCTCGGCCATCTGGTCGACCACAATGCTTTCCTATGGGGCGACCAGATGACCGAACTTCCCTGGAAGTCCCGATGAGGTGCCATTCGCCTCCCGGATCCCAGCCAGGGCTCCAGGAGGTCGGGCTCGTTCGTCGCTTGGGTCCCCTATGTGACCTCGAGTGCACAGATTACAAGAAAGGGGGGTAATGTTCCTCCGGATTACTAGGGAGAGGGTCAGTCAGACCTCCGGAGATTCTGAATCAGGGGAAAGCAGCCCTGGGGCCTGCCCGCCAGGGCCCCCATGTCCTGGGGACACTCTTGCCTCTCAGCCCATTGCCGATGGTCCTTTTTCACCGAGTTTGAGGGGGAAGGTGTCCCGGGGCCCGCCTGCCAGGGGCCCCCAGGGGCCCAGGGACGCTTCTGCCTCTCTGCCCCTTGCCGATGGTCGTTTTTCTCCGAGTTCGATGGTTGTTTTTCTCCGAGTTTGATCAGGCAAACTTCCATGAGGTCTGGCCATGCTGAGAGGGGAAAGGCGTCCCAGGGCCCACCTGCCAGGGGCCCCCAGGGGCCCGGGGAAGCTTCTGCCTCTCAGCCCCTTGCCGATGTTTGTTTTTCTCCGAGTTCGATGGTAGTTTTTCTCCGAGTTTGATCAGGCAGACTTCCATGAGGTCTGGCCATGCTGAGAGGGGGAAGGCGTCCCGGGGCCCACCCGCCAGGGGCCCCCAGGGGCCCGGGGACGCTTCTGCCTCTCACCCCCTTGCCGATGGTCGTTTTTATCAGGGTTCGATGGTCGTTTTTCTAAGAGTTTGATGAGGCAGACTTCCATGAGGTCTGGCCATGCTGAGAGGGGGAAGGCGTCCCGGGGCCGACCCGCCAGGGGCCCCCAGGGGCCTGGGGACGCTTCTGCCTCTCGGCCCCTTGCCGATGGTCGTTTTTCTCCGAGTTCGATCAGGCATACCTCCGTGAGGTCTGGCCATGCTGAGAGGGGAAAGGCGTCCCAGGGCCCGCCTGCCAGGGGCCCCCAGGGGCCCGGGAACAATCCTGCCTCTCGGCCCCTTGTCGATGGTCGTTTATATCAGGGTTCGATGGTCGTTTTTCTAAGAGTTTGATGAGGCAGACTTCCATGACGTCTGGCCATGCTGAGAGGGGGAAGGCATCCCGGGGTCCACCCGCCAGGGGCCCCCAGGGGCCCGGGACGCTTCTGCCTCTCAGCCCCTTGCCGATGGTCGTTTTTCTCCGAGTTCGATGGTCGTTTTTCTCCGAGTTTGATCAGGCAGACTTCCATGAGGTCTGGCCATGCTGAGAGGGGGGATGCGTCCCGGGGCCCACCCGCCAGGGGCCCCCAGGGGCCCGGGGACGCTTCTGCCTCTCAGCCCCTTGCCGATGGTCGTTTTTCTCCGAGTTTGATCAGGCATACCTCTGTGAGGTCTGGCCTTGCTGAGAGGGAAAAGGAGTCCTGGGGCCCGCCTGCCAGGGGCCCCCAGGGGCCCGGGGACGCTTCTGCCTCTCAGCCCCTTGCCGATGGTTGTTTTTCTCCGAGTTCGATGGTCGTTTTTCTCCGAGTTTGATCAGGCAGACTTCCATGAGGTCTGGCCATGGTGAGAGGGGGGAAGCGTCCCGGGGCCCACCCGCCAGGGGCCCCCAGGGGCCCGGGGACGCTTCTGCCTCTCAGCCCCTTGCCGATGGTCGTTTTTCTCCGAGTTTGATCAGGTATACCTCCGTGAGGTCTGGCCATGCTGAGAGGGGAAAGGCGTCCCGGGGGCTGCCAGGGACCCCCAGGGGCCCGGGGACGCTTCTGCCTCTCAGCCCCTTGCCGATGGTCGTTTTTCTCCGAGTTCGATGGTTGTTTTTCTCCGAGTTTGATCAGGCAGACTTCCATGAGGTCTGGCCATGCTGAGAGGGGGAAGGCGTCCCGGGACCCACCCGCCAGGGGCCCCCAGGGGCCCGGGGACGCTTCTGCCTCTCAGCCCCTTGCCGATGGTCGTTTTTCTCCGAGTTCGATCAGGCATACCTCCGTGAGGTCTGGCCATGCTGAGAGGGGAAAGGCGTCCCAGGGCCCGCCTGCCAGGGGCCCCCAGGGGCCCGGGGAAGCTTCTGCCTCTCAGCCCCTTGCCGATGTTTGTTTTTCTCCGAGTTCGATGGTAGTTTTTCTCCGAGTTTGATCAGGCAGACTTCCATGAGGTCTGGCCATGCTGAGAGGGGGAAGGCGTCCCGGGGCCCACCCGCCAGGGGCCCCCAGGGGCCCGCGGAAGCTTCTGCCTCTCAGCCCCTTGCCGATGGTCGTTTTTCTCCGAGTTCGATCAGGCATACCTCCGTGAGGTCTGGCCATGCTGAGAGGGGAAAGGCGTCCCAGGGCCCGCCTGCCAGGGGCCCCCAGGGGCCCAGGGAAGCTTCTGCCTCTCAGCCCCTTGCCGATGTTTGTTTTTCTCCGAGTTCGATGGTAGTTTTTCTCCGAGTTTGATTAGGCAGACTTCCATGAGGTCTGGCCATGCTGAGAGGGGGAAGGCGTCCCGGGGCCCACCCGCCAGGGGCCCCCAGGGGCCCGGGGACGCTTCTGCCTCTCAGCCCCTTGCCGATGGTCGTTTTTATCAGGGTTCGATGGTCGTTTTTCTAAGAGTTTGATGAGGCAGACTTCCATGAGGTCTGGCCATGCTGAGAGGGGGAAGGCGTCCTGGGGCCGACCCGCCAGGGGCCCCCAGGGGCCCGGGGACGCTTCTGCCTCTCAGCCCCTTGCCGATGGTCGTTTTTCTCCAAGTTCGATCAGGCATACCTCCGTGAGGTCTGGCCATGCTGAGAGGGGAAAGGCATCCCGGGGTCCGCCAGCCAGGGGCACTCAGGGGCCCGGGGACGCTCCTGCCTCTCAGCCCCTTGCCGATGGTCCTTTTTCTCCGAGTTTGATCAGGCGCATGTTCGTGGGGCACCCGGTGCTAAATCATTCGTAGACGATCTGGGTCAGGGTTTCGTAAGTAGCAGAGAAGCTACCTCGCTGCGATCTATTGAAAGTCATCCTCTGAGCCAAGCTTTTGTCTCTTTCCGTGCGTGGGCGCCCGTGGAAGCCTCCCTCCATCACACCCAGGGGTGGGTCCCTCTGCCGCCTGGCCGGCGGGAGGGATGCAGAGGGGTAACGTGGGCCTGTGGGGGAGGCTGCCTCCACCACGTGCCCTTCAGCAGGGGGGCCTCCCCCTCCCGTCCCTGCCCCACCGGGGTGCGGGGATGGGGGCCACACCTTCCCTTGCGGGTCAGCAGGGTGACCAGATGGCCTGGGCCGCCGCCGGCCGGGCCTCCGCTTCCCACTGCTGCATGGGCAAGTCGAGCAGGGAGGCAAACAGCAGCAGCGCCTGGCCACCCTCGCTGGACTGCAAGGGCGACTGGGTACAGCATCCTCCCAGGCCATCCGGGCGCTGGGTCGTCCTGGGTCATCTGGCTGCCTGGCTGCGCGACCAGATTGCCCTGCGGGCAGGGTGACCAGATGGCCCTGTGGGCTGGGCGACCAGATGGCCCTGCGGGCTGGCGGCCGGGCTAACTCCAACTTTTGTCCTTTCCCTAGGTTCTGTAAGCCCCCACTACGTGGGGGCTTAATAGTCAACAAAAATGGGCTCCCCGGGCAGGCCGTCGGGGAGAGGACGTGGCCTGGGCTTAACCCTCCTTGGTTCCGGCCCAGGGTCTGGGTGCTGGGGACAGGGGGGTCCACCGGGAGGCTCTCCCCGGGCCCGGCTAGGGTTGGTAGGCTGGGCCTGGGGCCTGAGCTCCGTCCTGCAAGCCGGCCGAGGTTCCGGGCGTTCATCGGGGCCAAGGGAGGCTCTCCCCGGGCTGGCTAGGGTTTCGGAAGCAGGGACCGGGCCCGGGGCTTGAGCTCCGTCCGGTAGGCTATGGGGTTGCTGGAGCCTCCCCGTCCCGCAAGCCGGCCGAGGTTCCGGGCGTTCATCAGGGCCAAGGGAGGCTCTCCCCGGCCTGGCTAGGGTTTTGGAAGCAGGGACCGGGAGCGGGCCCGGGGCTTGAGCTCCGTACGGCCGGCCATGGGTTTGCTGGAGCTTCCCCGTCCTGCAAGCCGGCCGGGGTTCCAGGCGTTCATCCGAGCCAAGGGAGGCTCTTTCTCCGGCCTGGCTAGGGTTTCAGAAGCAGGGACCGGGAGCAGGCCCGGGGCTTGAGCCCCATCCGGCAGGGCCTGGTGGTGTGGCAATACCCCTCCGTCCTGCAGCCCTGGAGCCCCCGGAACCCTGGAGCCCCCGGAGCACTACAGCCCCTGGAGCCCTGGAGCCCCCCTGGAGCCCTGCAGCCCTGCAGCCCTGCAGCCCCGGAGCCCGGGAGCCATGGAGCCCCCGAGGAGCCCTGCAGCCCCCGAGGAGCCCTGCAGCCCCGGAGCCCTGCAGCCCCGGAGCCCTGCAGCCCTGGAGCACCCGGAGCCCTGGAGCCCCCGGAGCCCTACAGCCCCTGGAGCCCAGGAGCCCCCCCGGAGCCCTGCAGCCCTGAAGCCCTGCAGCCCTGGAGCCCGGGATCCCTGGGCCCCCGAGGAGCCCTGCAGCCCCGGAGCCCTGCATGCCCGGGGCAGGCAGATTGGAGTCATTTCGGTCCCGGCCATCTGGTCGCCCCTCTCGCCTCGGCCATCTGGTCGCCCAAAATGCTTTTCTATGGGGCGACTAGATGGCCGGACTTCCCTGGAAGTCCCTATGAGATGCCATTCGCCTCCAGGATCCGAGCCAGGGCTCCAGGAGGTCGGGCACGTTTGCGCCCTGGGTCCCCTCTGTCACCTCGAGTGCACAGATTACAAGAAAGGGGGGTAATTTTCCTCCGGATTAGTAGGTGCAAGGGTATGCCCAAACACCCTCCCAGGTCTGGTGGTTCCCTGCTGGGGACCAGATGGGCGATGCCCGGGGAACACCTCCCAGGCATCCGGGGCTCCCTCCTCCAGGGCGCAGAGTGGCAAAGTACCCGGGACGGGCTCCATGGGTCCTGGGCCCTGGAGCCCTGGAGCCCTGCTGCCCTGGATCCCAGCAGCCCCGGAGCCCTGCAGCCCTGGAGCCCTGGAGCCCTGGAGCCCTGGAGCCACGGAGCCCTGCAGCCCCCCGAGCCGTGGAGCCCTGCAGTCCCCGAGCCCTGCAGCCCCGGAGCTCCGGAGCCCTGCAGCTCCTGAGCCCTACAGGCCGAGGCAGGCAGATTGGCGTCCTTTCAGTCCCGGCCATCAGGTCGCCCCTCTCGCCTCGGCCATCTGGTCGCCCGCAATTCTTTCCTATAAGGGGGACTAGATGGCCGGACTTCCCTGGAAGTCCCTATGAGGTGCCATTCGCCTCCCGGATCCCATCCTGGGCTCCAGGAGGTCGGGCACTTTTGTGCCCTGGGTCCCCTCTGTCACCTCGAGTGCACGGATTACAAGAAAGGGGGGTAATTTTCCTCCGGGTTAGTAGGTGCAAGGGTATGCCCAAACACCCTCCCGGGGCTGGTGGTTCCCTGCTGGGGACCAGATGAGCGATTCCCGGGCAGCACCTCCCAGGCATTCGGGGCTCCCTCCTCCGGGCCGCAGAGTGGGAAAGTACCCGGGACGGGCTCCATGGGTCCTGGGCCGGGAGGGCCGGAGCCCTGGAGCCCTGCTGCCCTGAAGCCCCAGAGCCCTGGAGCCCTGCAGCCCTGGAGCCCTGCAGCCCCGGAGCCCTGCAGCCCCCAGAGCCGTGGAGCCCTGCAGTCCCCGAGCCCTGCATCCCTGCAGCCCCAGAGCCCCGGAGCCCCGGAGCCCTGGAGCCCTGCAGCTCCTGAGCCCTAAAGGCCCGGGGCAGGCAGATTGGCGTCATTTCGGTCCCGGCCATCTGGTCGGCCTTCTCGCCACGGCCATCTGGTCGCCCGCAATGCTTTCCTATGGGGCGACTAGATGGCCGGACTTCCCTGGAAGTCCCTATGAGATGCCATTCGCCTCCCGGATCCCAGCCAGGGCTCCAGGAGGTCGGGCACGTTCGTGCCCTGGGTCCCCTCTGTCACCTCGAGTGCACAGATTACAAGAAAGGGGGGTAATTTTCCTCCGGATTAGTAGGTGCAAGGGTATGCCCAAACACCCTCCCAGGTCTGGTGGTTCCCTGCTGGGGACCAGATGGGCGATGCCCGGGGAACACCTCCCAGGCATCCGGGGCTCCCTCCTCCGGGCCGCAGAGTGGCAAAGTACCCGGGATAGGCTCCATGGGTCCTGGGCCCTGGAGCCCTGCTGCCCTGGAGCCCAGCAGCCCTGGAGCCCCGGAGCCCTGCAGCCCTGGAGCCCTGGAGCCCTGGAGCCCTGGAGCCCCGGAGCCCTGCAGCCCCCCAAGCCGTGGAGTCCTGCAGTCCCGAGCCCTGCAGCCCCGGAGCCCTGCAGCTCCTGAGCCCTACAGGCCCGAGGCAGGCAGATTGGCGTTCTTTCGGTCCGGGCCATCAGGTCGCCCCTCTCGCCTCGGCCATCTGGTCGCCCGCAATTCTTTCCTATGGGGCGACTAGATGGCCGGACTTCCCTGGAAGTCCCTATGAGGTGCCATTCGCCTCCCGGATCCCATCCTGGGCTCCAGGAGGTCGGGCACTTTTGTGCCCTGGGTCCCCTCTGTCACCTCGAGTGCACGGATTACAAGAAAGGGGGGTAATTTTCCTCCGGATTAGTACGTGCAAGGGTATGCCCAAACACCCTCCCGGGGCTGGTGGTCCCTGCTGGGGACCAGATGAGCGATGCCCGGGCAGCACCTCCCAGGCATTCGGGGCTCCCTCCTCCGGGCCGCAGAGTGGGAAAGTACCCGGGACGGGCTCCATGGGTCCCGGGCCCTGGAGCCCCGGAGCCCTGGAGTCCTGCTGCCCTGAAGCCCCAGAGCCCTGGAGCCCTTTAGCACTGGAGCCCTGGAGCCCTGGAGCCCTGCAGCCCCGGAGCCCTGCAGCCCCCCGAGCCGTGGAGCCCTGCAGTCCCCGAGCCCTGCATCCCTGCAGCCCCAGAGCCCCGGAGCCCTGGAACCCTGCAGCTCCTGAGCCCTAAAGGCCCGGGGCAGGCAGATTGGCGTCATTTCGGTCCCGGCCATCTGGTCGCCCCTCTCGCCACGGCCATCTGGTCACCCGCAATGCTTTCCTATGGGGCGACTAGATGGCCGGATTTCCCTGGAAGTCCCTATGAGATGCCATTCGCCTCCCGGATCCGAGACAGGGCTCCAGGAGGTCGGGCACGTTTGCGCCCTGGGTCCCCTCTGTCACCTCGAGTGCACAGATTACAAGAAAGGGGGGTAATTTTCCTCCGGATTAGTAGGTGCAAGGGTATGCCCAAACACCCTCCCAGGTCTGGTGGTTCCCTGCTGGGGACCAGATGGGCGATGCCCGGGAACACCTCCCAGGCATCCGGGGCTCCCTCCTCCAGGCCGCAGAGTGGCAAAGTACCCGGGAAAGGCTCCATGGGTCCTGGGCCCTGGAGCCCTGGAGCACTGCTGCCCTGGAGCCCAGCAGCCCCGGAGCCCTGCAGCCCTGGAGCCCTGGAGCTCTGGAGCCCCGGAGCCCTGCAGCCCCCCGAGCCGTGGAGTCCTGCATTCCCCGAGCCCTGCAGCCCCGGAGCCCTGCAGCTCCTGAGCCCTACAGGCCCGAGGCAGGCAGATTGGCGTCCTTTCGGTCCCGGGCATCAGGTCGCCCCTCTCGCCTCGGCCATCTGGTCGCCCGCAATTCTTTCCTATGGGGCGACTAGATGGCCGGACTTCCCTGGAAGTCCCTATGAGGTGCCATTCGCCTCCCTGATCCCATCCTGGGCTCCAGGAGGTCGGGCACTTTTGTGCCCTGGGTCCCCTCTGTCACCTCGAGTGCACGGATTACAAGAAAGGGGGGTAATTTTCCTCCGGATTAGTACGTGCAAGGGTATGCCCAAACACCCTCCCGGGGCTGGTGGTCCCTGCTGGGGACCAGATGAGCGATGCCCGGGCAGCACCTCCCAGGCATTCGGGGCTCCCTCCTCCGGGCCGCAGAGTGGGAAAGTACCCGGGACGGGCTCCATGGGTCCCGGGCCCTGGAGCCCCGGAGCCCTGGAGCCCTGCTGCCCTGAAGCCCCAGAGCCCTGGAGCCCTGCAGCACTGGAGCCCTGGAGCCCTGGAGCCCTGGAGCCCTGCAGCCCCGGAGCCCTGCAGCCCCCCGAGCCGTGGAGCCCTGCAGTCCCCGAGCCCTGCATCCCTGCAGCCCCAGGGCCCCGGAGCCCCGGAGCCCTGGAGCCCTGCAGCTCCTGAGCCCTAAAGGCCCGGGGCAGGCAGATTGGCGTCATTTCGGTCCCGGCCATCTGGTCGCCCCTCTCGCCACGGCCATCTGGTCGCCCGCAATGCTTTCCTATGGGGCGACTAGATGGCCGGATTTCCCTGGAAGTCCCTATGAGATGCCATTCGCCTCCCGGATCCGAGACAGGGCTCCAGGAGGTCGGGCACGTTTGCGCCCTGGGTCCCCTCTGTCACCTCGAGTGCACAGATTACAAGAAAGGGGGGTAATTTTCCTCCGGATTAGTAGGTGCAAGGGTATGCCCAAACACCCTCCCAGGTCTGGTGGTTCTCTGCTGGGGACCAGATGGGCGATGCCCGGGGAACACCTCCCAGGCATCCGGGGCTCCCTCCTCCAGGGCGCAGAGTGGCAAAGTACCCGGGATAGGCTCCATGGGTCCTGGGCCCTGGAGCCCTGGAGCCCTGCTGCCCTGGAGCCCAGCAGCCCCGGAGCCCTGCAGCCCTGCAGCCCTGGAGCCCTGGAGCCCCGAAGCCCTGCGGCCCCCCGAGCCGTGGAGCCCTGCAGTCCCCGAGCCCTGCAGCCCCGAAGCTCCGGAGCCCTGCAGCTCCTGAGCCCTACAGGCCCGAGGCAGGCAGATTGGCGTCCTTTCGGTCCCGGCCATCAGGTCGCCCCTCTCGCCTCGGCCATCTGGTCGCCCGCAATTCTTTTCTATGGGGCGACTAGATGGCCGGACTTCCCTGGAAGTCCCTATGAGGTGCCATTCGCCTCCCGGATCCCATCCTGGGCTCCAGGAGGTCGGGCACTTTTGTGCCCTGGGTCCCCTCTGTCACCTCGAGTGCACGGATTACAAGAAAGGGGGGTAATTTTCCTCCGGATTAGTAGGTGCAAGGGTATGCCCAAACACCCTCCCGGGGCTGGTGGTTCCCTGCTGGGGACCAGATGAGCGATGCCCGGGCAGCACCTCCCAGGCATTCGGGGCTCCCTCCTCCGGGCCGCAGAGTGGGAAAGTACCAGGGACGGGCTCCCTGGGTCCTGGGCCCTGGAGCCCCGGAGCCCCGGAGCCCTGCTGCCCTGAAGCCCCAGAGCCCTGGAGCCCCGCAGCCCTGGAGCCCTGCAGCCCCCAGAGCCGTGGAGCCCTGCAGTCCCCGAGCCCTGCATCCCTGCAGCCCCAGAGCCCCGGAGCCCCGGAGCCCTGGAGCCCTGCAGCTCCTGAGCCCTAAAGGCCCGGGGCAGGCAGATTGGCGTCATTTCGGTCCCGGCCATCTGGTCGCCCCTCTCGCCACGGCCATCTGGTCGCCCTCAATGCTTTCCTATGGGGCGACTAGATGGCCGGACTTCCCTGGAAGTCCCTATGAGATGCCATTCGCCTCCCGGATCCCAGCCAGGGCTCCAGGAGGTCGGGCACGTTTGCACCCTGGGTCCCCTCTGTCACCTCGAGTGCACAGATTACAAGAAAGGGGGGTAATTTTCCTCCGGATTAGTAGGTGCAAGGGTATGCCCAAACACCCTCCCAGGTCTGGTAGTTCCCTGCTGGGGACCAGATGGGCGATGCCCGGGGAACACCTCCCAGGCATAAAGGGCTCCCTCCTCCGGGCCGCAGAGTGGCAAAGTACCAGGGATAGGCTCCATGGGTCCTGGGCCCTGGAGCCCTGGAGCCCTGCTGCCCTGGAGCACAGCAGCCCCGGAGCCCTGCAGCCCTGGAGCCCTGGAGCCCTGGAGCCCCGGAGCCCTGCAGCCCCCCGAGCCGTGGAGCCCTGCAGTCCCCGAGCCCTGCAGCCCCGGAGCCCCGGAGCCCTGCAGCTCCTGAGCCCTACAGGCCCGAGGCAGGCAGATTGGCGTCCTTTCGGTCCCGGCCATCAGGTCGCCCCTCTCGCCTCGGCCTTCTGGTCGCCCGCAATTCTTTCCTATGGGGCGACTAGATGGCCGGACTTCCCTGGAAGTCCCTATGAGATGCCATTCGCCTCCCGGATCCCAGCCAGGGCTCCAGGAGGTCGGGCACGTTCGTGCCCTGGGTCCCCTCTGTCACCTCGAGTGCACAGATTACAAGAAAGGGGGGTAATTTTCCTCCGGATTAGTAGGTGCAAGGGTATGCCCAAACACCCTCCCAGGTCTGGTGGTTCCCTGCTGGGGACCAGATGGGCGATGCCCGGGGAACACCTCCCAGGCATCCGGGGCTCCCTCCTCCGGGCCGCAGAGTGGCAAAGTACCCGGGATAGGCTCCATGGGTCCTGGGCCCTGGAGCCCTGCTGCCCTGGAGCCCAGCAGCCCTGGAGCCCCGGAGCCCTGCAGCCCTGGAGCCCTGGAGCCCTGGAGCCCTGGAGCCCTGGAGCCCCGGAGCCCTGCAGCCCCCCGAGCCGTGGAGTCCTGCAGTCCCGAGCCCTGCAGCCCCGGAGCCCTGCAGCTCCTGAGCCCTACAGGCCCGAGGCAGGCAGATTGGCGTCCTTTCGGTCCCGGCCATCAGGTCGCCACTCTCGCCTCGGCCATCTGGTCGCCTGCTATTCTTTCCTATGGGGCGACTAGATGGCCGGACTTCCCTGGAAGTCCCTATGAGGTGCCATTCGCCTCCCGGATCCCATCCTGGGCTCCAGGAGGTCGGGCACTTTTGTGCCCTGGGTCCCCTCTGTCACCTCGAGTACACGGATTACAAGAAAGGGGGGTAATTTTCCTCCGGATTAGTACGTGCAAGGGTATGCCCAAACACCCTCCCGGGGCTGGTGGTCCCTGCTGGGGACCAGATGAGCGATGCCCGGGCAGCACCTCCCAGGCATTCGGGGCTCCCTCCTCCGGGCCGCAGAGTGGGAAAGTACCCGGGACGGGCTCCATGGGTCCCGGGCCCTGGAGCCCCGGAGCCCTGGAGCCCTGCTGCCCTGAAGCCCCAGAGCCCTGGAGCCCTTTAGCACTGGAGCCCTGGAGCCCTGGAGCCCTGCAGCCCCGGAGCCCTGCAGCCCCCCGAGCCGTGGAGCCCTGCAGTCCCCGAGCCCTGCATCCCTGCAGCCCCAGAGCCCCGGAGCCCCGGAGCCCTGGAGCCCTGCAGCTCCTGAGCCCTAAAGGCCCAGGGCAGGCAGATTGGCGTCATTTCGGTCCCGGCCATCTGGTCGCCCCTCTCGCCACGGCCATCTGGTCGCCCGCAATGCTTTCCTATGGGGCGACTAGATGGCCGGATTTCCCTGGAAGTCCCTATGAGATGCCATTCGCCTCCCGGATCTGAGACAGGGCTCCAGGAGGTCGGGCACGTTTGCGCCCTGGGTCCCCTCTGTCACCTCGATTGCACAGATTACAAGAAAGGGGGGTAATTTTCCTCCGGATTAGTAGGTGCAAGGGTATGCCCAAACACCCTCCCAGGTCTGGTGGTTCCCTGCTTGGGACCAGATGGGCGATGCCCGGGAACACCTCCCAGGCATCCGGGGCTCCCTCCTCCGGGCCGCAGAGTGGCAAAGTACCCGGGAAAGGCTCCATGGGTCCTGGGCCCTGGAGCCCTGGAGCCCTGCTGCCCTGGAGCCCAGCAGCCCCGGAGCCCTGCAGCCCTGGAGCCCTGGAGCTCTGGAGCCCCGGAGCCCTGCAGCCTCCCGAGCCGTGGAGTCCTGCAGTCCCCGAGCCCTGCAGCCCCGGAGCCCTGCAGCTCCTGAGCCCTACAGGCCCGAGGCAGGCAGATTGGCGTCCTTTCGGTCCCGGGCATCAGGTCGCCCCTCTCGCCTCGGCCATCTGGTCGCCCGCAATTCTTTCCTATGGGGCGACTAGATGGCCGGACTTCCCTGGAAGTCCCTATGAGGTGCCATTCGCCTCCCGGATCCCATCCTGGGCTCCAGGAGGTCGGGCACTTTTGTGCCCTGGGTCCCCTCTGTCACCTCGAGTGCACGGATTACAAGAAAGGGGGGTAATTTTCCTCCGGATTAGTACGTGCAAGGGTATGCCCAAACACCCTCCCGGGGCTGGTGGTCCCTTCTGGGGACCAGATGAGCGATGCCCGGGCAGCACCTCCCAGGCATTCGGGGCTCCCTCCTCCGGGCCGCAGAGTGGGAAAGTACCCGGGACGGGCTCCATGGGTCCCGGGCCCTGGAGCCCCGGAGCCCTGGGGCCCTGCTGCCCTGAAGCCCCAGAGCCCTGGAGCCCTGCAGCACTGGAGCCCTGGAGCCCTGCAGCCCCGGAGCCCTGCAGCCCCCGAGCCGTGGAGCCCTGCAGTCCCCGAGCCCTGCATCCCTGCAGCCCCAGGGCCCCGGAGCCCCGGAGCCCTGGAGCCCTGCAGCTCCTGAGCCCTAAAGGCCCGGGGCAGGCAGATTGGCGTCATTTCGGTCCCGGCCATCTGGTCGCCCCTCTCGCCACGGCCATCTGGTCGCCCGCAATGCTTTCCTATGGGGCGACTAGATGGCCGGACTTCCCTGGAAGTCCCTATGAGGTGCCATTCGCCTCCCGGATCCCATCCTGGGCTCCAGGAGGTCGGGCACTTTTGTGCCCTGGGTCCCCTCTGTCACCTCGAGTGCACGGATTACAAGAAAGGGGGGTAATATTCCTCCAGATTAGTAGGTGCAAGGGTATGCCCAAACACCCTCCCGGGGCTGGTGGTTCCCTGCTGGGGACCAGATGAGTGATGCCCGGGCAGCACCTCACAGGCATTCGGGGCTCCCTTCTCCGGGCCGCAGAGTGGGAAAGTACCCGGGACGGGCTCCATGGGTCCCGGAGCCCCGGAGCCCTGGAGCCCTGCTGCCCTGAAGCCCCAGAGCCCTGGAGCCCTGCAGCCCTGGAGCCCTGGAGCCCTGGAGCCCTGGAGCCCTGGAGCCCTGCAGCCCCCCGAGCCGTGGAGCCCTGCAGTCCCCGAGCCCTGCATCCCTGCAGCCCCAGAGCCCCAGAGCCCTGGAGCCCTGGAGCCCTGCAGCTCCTGAGCCCTAAAGGCCCGGGGCAGGCAGATTGGCGTCATTTCGGTCCCGGCCATCTGGTCGCCCCTCTCGCCACGGCCATCTGGTCGCCCGCAATGCTTTCCTATGGGGCGACTAGATGGCCGGACTTCCCTGGAAGTCCCTATGAGATGCCATTCGCCTCCCGGATCCCAGCCAGGGCTCCAGGAGGTCGGGCACGTTCGTGCCCTGGGTCCCCTCTGTCACCTCGAGTGCACATATTACAAGAAAGGGGGGTAATTTTCCTCCGGATTAGTAGGTGCAAGGGTATGCCCAAACACCCTCCCAGGTCTGGTGGTTCCTTGCTGGGGACCAGATGGGCGATGCCCGGGGAACACCTCCCAGGCATCCGGGGCTCCCTCCTCCGGGCCGCAGAGTGGCAAAGTACCCGGGATAGGCTCCATGGGTCCTGGGCCCTGGAGCCCTGGAGCCCTGCTGCCCTGGAGCCCAGCAGCCTTGGAGCCCTGGAGCCCCGGAGCCCTGCAGCCCCCCGAGCCGTGGAGCCCTGCAGTCCCCGAGCCCTGCAGCCCCGGAGCCCCTGAGCCCTGCAGCTCCTGAGCCCTACAGGCCCGAGGCAGGCAGATGGGCGTCCTTTCGGTCCCGGCCATCAGGTCGCCCCTCTCGCCTCGGCCATCTGGTCGGCCGCAATTCTTTCCTATGGGGCGACTAGATGGCCGGACTTCCCTGGAAGTCCTTATGAGGTGCCATTCGCCTCCCGGATCCCATCCTGGGCTCCAGGAGGTTGGGCACTTTTGTGCCCTGGGTCCCCTCTGTCACCTCGAGTGCACAGATTATAAGAAAGGGGGGTAATTTTCCTCCGGATTAGTAGGTGCAGGGGTATGCCCAAACACCCTCCCGGGGCTGGTGGTTCCCTGCTGGGGACCAGATGAGCGATGCCCGGGCAGCACCTCCCAGGCATTCGGGGCTCCCTCCTTCGGGCCGCAGAGTGGGAAAGTACCCGGGACGGGCTCCATGGGTCCCGGGCCATGGAGGCCCGAAACCTTGGAGCCCAGCAGCCCAGCAGCCCCGGAGGCCTGGAGCCCTGGAGCAATGGAGCCCCCGGAGCACTACAGCCCCTGGAGCCCTGGAGCCCCCCTGGAGCCCTGCAGCCCTGCAGCCCCGGAGCCCGGGAGCCATGGAGCCCCCGAGGAGCCCTGCAGCCCCCGAGGAGCCCTGCAGCCCCGGAGCCCTGCAGCCCTGGAGCACCCGGAGCCCTGGAGCCCCCGGCGCCCTACAGCCCCCGGAGCCCAGGAGCCCCCCCGGAGCCCTGCAGCCCTGAAGCCCTGCAGCCCTGGAGCCCGGGATCCCTGGGCCCCCGAGGAGCCCTGCAGCCCCGGAGCCCTGCATGCCCGGGGCAGGCAGATTGGAGTCATTTCGGTCCCGGCCATCTGGTCGCCCCTCTCGCCTCGGCCATCTGGTCGCCCAAAATGCTTTTCTATGGGGCGACTAGATGGCCGGACTTCCCTGGAAGTCCCTATGAGATGCCATTCGCCTCCAGGATCCGAGCCAGGGCTCCAGGAGGTCGGGCACGTTTGCGCCCTGGGTCCCCTCTGTCACCTCGAGTGCACAGATTACAAGAAAGGGGGGTAATTTTCCTCCGGATTAGTAGGTGCAAGGGTATGCCCAAACACCCTCCCAGGTCTGGTGGTTCCCTGCTGGGGACCAGATGGGCGATGCCCGGGGAACACCTCCCAGGCATCCGGGGCTCCCTCCTCCAGGGCGCAGAGTGGCAAAGTACCCGGGACGGGCTCCATGGGTCCTGGGCCCTGGAGCCCTGGAGCCCTGCTGCCCTGGATCCCAGCAGCCCCGGAGCCCTGCAGCCCTGGAGCCCTGGAGCCCTGGAGCCACGGAGCCCTTCAGCCCCCCGAGCCGTGGAGCCCTGCAGTCCCCGAGCCCTGCAGCCCCGGAGCTCCGGAGCCCTGCAGCTCCTGAGCCCTACAGGCCGAGGCAGGCAGATTGGCGTCCTTTCAGTCCCGGCCATCAGGTCGCCCCTCTCGCCTCGGCCATCTGGTCGCCCGCAATTCTTTCCTATAAGGGGGACTAGATGGCCGGACTTCCCTGGAAGTCCCTATGAGGTGCCATTCGCCTCCCGGATCCCATCCTGGGCTCCAGGAGGTCGGGCACTTTTGTGCCCTGGGTCCCCTCTGTCACCTCGAGTGCACGGATTACAAGAAAGGGGGGTAATTTTCCTCCGGGTTAGTACGTGCAAGGGTATGCCCAAACACCCTCCCGGGGCTGGTGGTCCCTGCTGGGGACCAGATGAGCGATGCCCGGGCAGCACCTCCCAGGCATTCGGGGCTCCCTCCTCCGGGCCGCAGAGTGGGAAAGTACCCGGGACGGGCTCCATGGGTCCCGGGCCCTGGAGCCCCGGAGCCCTGGAGCCCTGCTGCCCTGAAGCCCCAGAGCCCTGGAGCCCTGCAGCACTGGAGCCCTGGAGCCCTGGAGCCCTGGAGCCCTGCAGCCCCGGAGCCCTGCAGCCCCCCGAGCCGTGGAGCCCTGCAGTCCCCGAGCCCTGCATCCCTGCAGCCCCAGGGCCCCGGAGCCCCGGAGCCCTGGAGCCCTGCAGCTCCTGAGCCCTAAAGGCCCGGGGCAGGCAGATTGGCGTCATTTCGGTCCCGGCCATCTGGTCGCCCCTCTCGCCACGGCCATCTGGTCGCCCGCAATGCTTTCCTATGGGGCGACTAGATGGCCGGATTTCCCTGGAAGTCCCTATGAGATGCCATTCGCCTCCCGGATCCGAGACAGGGCTCCAGGAGGTCGGGCACGTTTGCGCCCTGGGTCCCCTCTGTCACCTCGAGTGCACAGATTACAAGAAAGGGGGGTAATTTTCCTCCGGATTAGTAGGTGCAAGGGTATGCCCAAACACCCTCCCAGGTCTGGTGGTTCTCTGCTGGGGACCAGATGGGCGATGCCCGGGGAACACCTCCCAGGCATCCGGGGCTCCCTCCTCCAGGGCGCAGAGTGGCAAAGTACCCGGGATAGGCTCCATGGGTCCTGGGCCCTGGAGCCCTGGAGCCCTGCTGCCCTGGAGCACAGCAGCCCCGGAGCCCTGCAGCCCTGGAGCCCTGGAGCCCTGGAGCCCTGGAGCCCCGGAGCCCTGCAGCCCCCCGAGCCGTGGAGCCCTGCAGTCCCCGAGCCCTGCAGCCCCGGAGCCCCGGAGCCCTGCGGCTCCTGAGCCCTACAGGCCCGAGGCAGGCAGATTGGCGTCGTTTCGGTCCCGGCCATCAGGTCGCCCCTCTCGCCTCGGCCTTCTGGTCGCCCGCAATTCTTTCCTATGGGGCGACTAGATGGCCGGACTTCCCTGGAAGTCCCTATGAGATGCCATTCGCCTCCCGGATCCCAGCCAGGGCTCCAGGAGGTCGGGCACGTTCGTGCCCTGGGTCCCCTCTGTCACCTCGAGTGCACAGATTACAAGAAAGGGGGGTAATTTTCCTCCGGATTAGTAGGTGCAAGGGTATGCCCAAACACCCTCCCAGGTCTGGTGGTTCTCTGCTGGGGACCAGATGGGCGATGCCCGGGGAACACCTCCCAGGCATCCGGGGCTCCCTCCTCCAGGGCGCAGAGTGGCAAAGTACCCGGGATAGGCTCCATGGGTCCTGGGCCCTGGAGCCCTGGAGCCCTGCTGCCCTGGAGCACAGCAGCCCCGGAGCCCTGCAGCCCTGGAGCCCTGGAGCCCTGGAGCCCTGGAGCCCCGGAGCCCTGCAGCCCCCCGAGCCGTGGAGCCCTGCAGTCCCCGAGCCCTGCAGCCCCGGAGCCCCGGAGCCCTGCGGCTCCTGAGCCCTACAGGCCCGAGGCAGGCAGATTGGCGTCCTTTCGGTCCCGGCCATCAGGTCGCCCCTCTCGCCTCGGCCTTCTGGTCGCCCGCAATTCTTTCCTATGGGGCGACTAGATGGCCGGACTTCCCTGGAAGTCCCTATGAGATGCCATTCGCCTCCCGGATCCCAGCCAGGGCTCCAGGAGGTCGGGCACGTTCGTGCCCTGGGTCCCCTCTGTCACCTCGAGTGCACAGATTACAAGAAAGGGGGGTAATTTTCCTCCGGATTAGTAGGTGCAAGGGTATGCCCAAACACCCTCCCAGGTCTGGTGGTTCCCTGCTGGGGACCAGATGGGCGATGCCCGGGGAACACCTCCCAGGCATCCGGGGCTCCCTCCTCCGGGCCGCAGAGTGGCAAAGTACCCGGGATAGGCTCCATGGGTCCTGGGCCCTGGAGCCCTGCTGCCCTGGAGCCCAGCAGCCCTGGAGCCCCGGAGCCCTGCAGCCCTGGAGCCCTGGAGCCCTGGAGCCCCGGAGCCCTGCAGCCCCCGAGCCGTGGAGTCCTGCAGTCCCGAGCCCTGCAGCCCCGGAGCCCTGCAGCTCCTGAGCCCTACAGGCCCGAGGCAGGCAGATTGGCGTCCTTTCGGTCCCGGCCATCAGGTCGCCACTCTCGCCTCGGCCATCTGGTCGCCTGCTATTCTTTCCTATGGGGCGACTAGATGGCCGGACTTCCCTGGAAGTCCCTATGAGGTGCCATTCGCCTCCCGGATCCCATCCTGGGCTCCAGGAGGTCGGGCACTTTTGTGCCCTGGGTCCCCTCTGTCACCTCGAGTGCACGGATTACAAGAAAGGGGGGTAATTTTCCTCCGGATTAGTACGTGCAAGGGTATGCCCAAACACCCTCCCGGGGCTGGTGGTCCCTGCTGGGGACCAGATGAGCGATGCCCGGGCAGCACCTCCCAGGCATTCGGGGCTCCCTCCTCCGGGCCGCAGAGTGGGAAAGTACCCGGGACGGGCTCCATGGGTCCCGGGCCCTGGAGCCCCGGAGCCCTGGAGCCCTGCTGCCCTGAAGCCCCAGAGCCCTGGAGCCCTTTAGCACTGGAGCCCTGGAGCCCTGGAGCCCTGGAGCCCTGCAGCCCCGGAGCCCTGCAGCCCCCCGAGCCGTGGAGCCCTGCAGTCCCCGAGCCCTGCATCCCTGCAGCCCCAGAGCCCCGGAGCCCCGGAGCCCTGGAGCCCTGCAGCTCCTGAGCCCTAAAGGCCCGGGGCAGGCAGATTGGCGTCATTTCGGTCCCGGCCATCTGGTCGCCCCTCTCGCCACGGCCATCTGGTCGCCCGCAATGCTTTCCTATGGGGCGACTAGATGGCCGGATTTCCCTGGAAGTCCCTATGAGATGCCATTCGCCTCCCGGATCCGAGACAGGGCTCCAGGAGGTCGGGCACGTTTGCGCCCTGGGTCCCCTCTGTCACCTCGAGTGCACAGATTACAAGAAAGGGGGGTAATTTTCCTCCGGATTAGTAGGTGCAAGGGTATGCCCAAACACCTTCCCAGGTCTGGTGGTTCCCTGCTTGGGACCAGATGGGCGATGCCCGGGAACACCTCCCAGGCATCCGGGGCTCCCTCCTCCGGGCCGCAGAGTGGCAAAGTACCCGGGAAAGGCTCCATGGGTCCTGGGCCCTGGAGCCCTGGAGCCCAGCAGCCCCGGAGCCCTGCAGCCCTGGAGCCCTGGAGCTCTGGAGCCCCGGAGCCCTGCAGCCTCCCGAGCCGTGGAGTCCTGTAGTCCCCGAGCCCTGCAGCCCCGGAGCCCTGCAGCTCCTGAGCCCTACAGGCCCGAGGCAGGCAGATTGGCGTCCTTTCGGTCCCGGGCATCAGGTCGCCCCTCTCGCCTCGGCCATCTGGTCGCCCGCAATTCTTTCCTATGGGGCGACTAGATGGCCGGACTTCCCTGGAAGTCCCTATGAGGTGCCATTCGCCTCCCGGATCCCATCCTGGGCTCCAGGAGGTCGGGCACTTTTGTGCCCTGGGTCCCCTCTGTCACCTCGAGTGCACGGATTACAAGAAAGGGGGGTAATTTTCCTCCGGATTAGTACGTGCAAGGGTATGCCCAAACACCCTCCCGGGGCTGGTGGTCCCTTCTGGGGACCAGATGAGCGATGCCCGGGCAGCACCTCCCAGGCATTCGGGGCTCCCTCCTCCGGGCCGCAGAGTGGGAAAGTACCCGGGACGGGCTCCATGGGTCCCGGGCCCTGGAGCCCCGGAGCCCTGGAGCCCTGCTGCCCTGGAGCCCTGCAGCACTGGAGCCCTGGAGCCCTGGAGCCCTGGAGCCCTGCAGCCCCGGAGCCCTGCAGCCCCCGAGCCGTGGAGCCCTGCAGTCCCCGAGCCCTGCATCCCTGCAGCCCCAGGGCCCCGGAGCCCCGGAGCCCTGGAGCCCTGCAGCTCCTGAGCCCTAAAGGCCCGGGGCAGGCAGATTGGCGTCATTTCGGTCCCGGCCATCTGGTCGCCCCTCTCGCCACGGCCATCTGGTCGCCCGCAATGCTTTCCTATGGGGCGACTAGATGGCCGGACTTCCCTGGAAGTCCCTATGAGGTGCCATTCGCCTCCCGGATCCCATCCTGGGCTCCAGGAGGTCGGGCACTTTTGTGCCCTGGGTCCCCTCTGTCACCTCGAGTGCACGGATTACAAGAAAGGGGGGTAATTTTCCTCCAGATTAGTAGGTGCAAGGGTATGCCCAAACACCCTCCCGGGGCTGGTGGTTCCCTGCTGGGGACCAGATGAGCGATGCCCGGGCAGCACCTCACAGGCATTCGGGGCTCCCTCCTCCGGGCCGCAGAGTGGGAAAGTACCCGGGACGGGCTCCATGGGTCCCGGAGCCCCGGAGCCCTGGAGCCCTGCTGCCCTGAAGCCCCAGAGCCCTGGAGCCCTGCAGCCCTGGAGCCCTGAAGCCCTGGAGCCCTGGAGCCCTGGAGCCCTGCAGCCCCCCGAGCCGTGGAGCCCTGCAGTCCCCGAGCCCTGCATCCCTGCAGCCCCAGAGCCCCGGAGCCCTGGAGCCCTGCAGCTCCTGAGCCCTAAAGGCCCGGGGCAGGCAGATTGGCGTCATTTCGGTCCCGGCCATCTGGTCGCCCCTCTCGCCACGGCCATCTGGTCGCCCGCAATGCTTTCCTATGGGGCGACTAGATGGCCGGACTTCCCTGGAAGTCCCTATGAGATGCCATTCGCCTCCCGGATCCCAGCCAGGGCTCCAGGAGGTCGGGCACGTTCGTGCCCTGGGTCCCCTCTGTCACCTCGAGTGCACATATTACAAGAAAGGGGGGTAATTTTCCTCCGGATTAGTAGGTGCAAGGGTATGCCCAAACACCCTCCCAGGTCTGGTGGTTCCTTGCTGGGGACCAGATGGGCGATGCCCGGGGAACACCTCCCAGGCATCCGGGGCTCCCTCCTCCGGGCCGCAGAGTGGCAAAGTACCCGGGATAGGCTCCATGGGTCCTGGGCCCTGGAGCCCTGGAGCCCTGCTGCCCTGGAGCCCAGCAACCTTGGAGCCCTGGAGCCCCGGAGCCCTGCAGCCCCCCGAGCCGTGAAGCCCTGCAGTCCCCGAGCCCTGCAGCCCCGGAGCCCCGGAGCCCTGCAGCTCCTGAGCCCTACAGGCCCGAGGCAGGCAGATGGGCGTCCTTTCGGTCCCGGCCATCAGGTCGCCCCTCTCGCCTCGGCCATCTGGTCGGCCGCAATTCTTTCCTATGGGGCGACTAGATGGCCGGAGTTCCCTGGAAGTCCTTATGAGGTGCCATTCGCCTCCCGGATCCCATCCTGGGCTCCAGGAGGTTGGGCACTTTTGTGCCCTGGGTCCCCTCTGTCACCTCGAGTGCACAGATTACAAGAAAGGGGGGTAATTTTCCTCCGGATTAGTAGGTGCAGGGGTATGCCCAAACACCCTCCCGGGGCTGGTGGTTCCCTGCTGGGGACCAGATGAGCGATGCCCGGGCAGCACCTCCCAGGCATTCGGGGCTCCCTCCTTCGGGCCGCAGAGTGGGAAAGTACCCGGGACGGGCTCCATGGGTCCCGGGCCATGGAGGCCCGAAACCTTGGAGCCCAGCAGCCCAGCAGCCCCGGAGGCCTGGAGCAATGGAGCCCCGGAACCCTGCTGCCCTGGAGCCCCCGAGCCCTGGAGCCCTGCAGCCCTGCAGCCCCGGAGCCCTGCAGCCCCCCGAGCCTTGGAGCCCTGCAGTCCCCGAGCCCTGCATCCCTGCAGCCCCAGAGCCCCGGAGGCCCGGAGGCACAGAGCCCCGGAGCCCCAGAGCCCCGAGCTGGGTGCTCGGGCCCTGGGCCCTGTCCCCCGGCCTGCTGCACTGCCAAGAGCCCAGGTCGGGGTTCCGTTGTGCCCGGGCAGTCCTCCCTGCTTGTCAAAGTGCCAGGGGGCCCCGGGTCGGAGGGCCTGTCGGGGCCCCCTGGGAGCCTCCATGGCTGGGGCCCAGCTGGGGCTTTGGGGCTCTGGGCCTCCGGTCGGCCATGCCGCGGAGCCCGCTGACTCCTTCGTTGGGGCACAGGGTGTCCAGACGGCTCCTCTTTCATCTGGTCGCCCCGATTCCCTCGGCCATCTGGTCGACCACAATGCTTTCCTATGGGGCGACCAGATGACCGAACTTCCCTGGAAGTCCCGATGAGGTGCCATTCGCCTCCCGGATCCCAGCCAGGGCTCCAGGAGGTCGGGCTCGTTCGTCGCTTGGGTCCCCTATGTGACCTCGAGTGCACAGATTACAAGAAAGAGGGGTAATGTTCCTCCGGATTACTAGGGAGAGGGTCAGTCAGACCTCCGGAGATTCTGAATCAGGGGAAAGCAGCCCTGGGGCCTGCCCGCCAGGGCCCCCATGTCCTGGGGACACTCTTGCCTCTCAGCCCATTGCCGATGGTCCTTTTTCACCGAGTTTGAGGGGGAAGGTGTCCCGGGGCCCGCCTGCCAGGGGCCCCCAGGGGCCCAGGGACGCTTCTGCCTCTCTGCCCCTTGCCGATGGTCGTTTTTCTCCGAGTTCGATGGTTGTTTTTCTCCGAGTTTGATCAGGCAGACTTCCATGAGGTCTGGCCATGCTGAGAGGGGAAAGGCGTCCCAGGGCCCACCTGCCAGGGGCCCCCAGGGGCCCGGGGAAGCTTCTGCCTCTCAGCCCCTTGCCGATGTTTGTTTTTCTCCGAGTTCGATGGTAGTTTTTCTCCGAGTTTGATCAGGCAGACTTCCATGAGGTCTGGCCATGCTGAGAGGGGGAAGGCGTCCCGGGGCCCACCCGCCAGGGGCCCCCAGGGGCCCGGGGACGCTTCTGCCTCTCAGCCCCTTGCCGATGGTCGTTTTTATCAGGGTTCGATGGTCGTTTTTCTAAGAGTTTGATGAGGCAGACTTCCATGAGGTCTGGCCATGCTGAGAGGAGGAAGGCGTCCCGGGGCCGACCCGCCAGGGGCCCCCAGGGGCCTGGGGACGCTTCTGCCTCTCGGCCCCTTGCCGATGGTCGTTTTTCTCCGAGTTCGATCAGGCATACCTCCGTGAGGTCTGGCCATGCTGAGAGGGGAAAGGCGTCCCAGGGCCCGCCTGCCAGGGGCCCCCAGGGGCCCGGGAACAATCCTGCCTCTCGGCCCCTTGTCGATGGTCGTTTATATCAGGGTTCGATGGTCGTTTTTCTAAGAGTTTGATGAGGCAGAC
This sequence comes from Lissotriton vulgaris, assembly GCF_964263255.1. NCBI lineage: Eukaryota > Metazoa > Chordata > Amphibia > Caudata > Salamandridae > Lissotriton > Lissotriton vulgaris. The sequence continues at coordinate 538,999,568 of NC_141693.1, read as the reverse complement.
TTCCATGACGTCTGGCCATGCTGAGAGGGGGAAGGCATCCCGGGGTCCACCCGCCAGGGGCCCCCAGGGGCCCGGGACGCTTCTGCCTCTCAGCCCCTTGCCGATGGTCGTTTTTCTCCGAGTTCGATGGTCGTTTTTCTCCGAGTTTGATCAGGCAGACTTCCATGAGGTCTGGCCATGCTGAGAGGGGGGATGCGTCCCGGGGCCCACCCGCCAGGGGCCCCCAGGGGCCCGGGGACGCTTCTGCCTCTCAGCCCCTTGCCGATGGTCGTTTTTCTCCGAGTTTGATCAGGCATACCTCTGTGAGGTCTGGCCTTGCTGAGAGGGAAAAGGAGTCCTGGGGCCCGCCTGCCAGGGGCCCCCAGGGGCCCGGGGACGCTTCTGCCTCTCAGCCCCTTGCCGATGGTTGTTTTTCTCCGAGTTCGATGGTCGTTTTTCTCCGAGTTTGATCAGGCAGACTTCCATGAGGTCTGGCCATGGTGAGAGGGGGGAAGCGTCCCGGGGCCCACCCGCCAGGGGCCCCCAGGAGCCCGGGGACGCTTCTGCCTCTCAGCCCCTTGCCGATGGTCGTTTTTCTCCGAGTTTGATCAGGTATACCTCCGTGAGGTCTGGCCATGCTGAGAGGGGAAAGGCGTCCCGGGGGCTGCCAGGGACCCCCAGGGGCCCGGGGACGCTTCTGCCTCTCAGCCCCTTGCCGATGGTCGTTTTTCTCCGAGTTCGATGGTTGTTTTTCTCCGAGTTTGATCAGGCAGACTTCCATGAGGTCTGGCCATGCTGAGAGGGGGAAGGCGTCCCGGGACCCACCCGCCAGGGGCCCCCAGGGGCCCGGGGACGCTTCTGCCTCTCAGCCCCTTGCCGATGGTCGTTTTTCTCCGAGTTCGATCAGGCATACCTCCGTGAGGTCTGGCCATGCTGAGAGGGGAAAGGCGTCCCAGGGCCCGCCTGCCAGGGGCCCCCAGGGGCCCGGGGAAGCTTCTGCCTCTCAGCCCCTTGCCGATGTTTGTTTTTCTCCGAGTTCGATGGTAGTTTTTCTCCGAGTTTGATCAGGCAGACTTCCATGAGGTCTGGCCATGCTGAGAGGGGGAAGGCGTCCCGGGGCCCACCCGCCAGGGGCCCCCAGGGGCCCGCGGAAGCTTCTGCCTCTCAGCCCCTTGCCGATGGTCGTTTTTCTCCGAGTTCGATCAGGCATACCTCCGTGAGGTCTGGCCATGCTGAGAGGGGAAAGGCGTCCCAGGGCCCGCCTGCCAGGGGCCCCCAGGGGCCCAGGGAAGCTTCTGCCTCTCAGCCCCTTGCCGATGTTTGTTTTTCTCCGAGTTCGATGGTAGTTTTTCTCCGAGTTTGATTAGGCAGACTTCCATGAGGTCTGGCCATGCTGAGAGGGGGAAGGCGTCCCGGGGCCCACCCGCCAGGGGCCCCCAGGGGCCCGGGGACGCTTCTGCCTCTCAGCCCCTTGCCGATGGTCGTTTTTATCAGGGTTCGATGGTCGTTTTTCTAAGAGTTTGATGAGGCAGACTTCCATGAGGTCTGGCCATGCTGAGAGGGGGAAGGCGTCCTGGGGCCGACCCGCCAGGGGCTTCCAGGGGCCCGGGGACGCTTCTGCCTCTCAGCCCCTTGCCGATGGTCGTTTTTCTCCAAGTTCGATCAGGCATACCTCCGTGAGGTCTGGCCATGCTGAGAGGGGAAAGGCATCCCGGGGTCCGCCAGCCAGGGGCACTCAGGGGCCCGGGGACGCTCCTGCCTCTCAGCCCCTTGCCGATGGTCCTTTTTCTCCGAGTTTGATCAGGCGCATGTTCGTGGGGCACCCGGTGCTAAATCATTCGTAGACGATCTGGGTCAGGGTTTCGTAAGTAGCAGAGAAGCTACCTCGCTGCGATCTATTGAAAGTCATCCTCTGAGCCAAGCTTTTGTCTCTTTCCGTGCGTGGGCGCCCGTGGAAGCCTCCCTCCATCACACCCAGGGGTGGGTCCCTCTGCCGCCTGGCCGGCGGGAGGGATGCAGAGGGGTAACGTGGGCCTGTGGGGGAGGCTGCCTCCACCACGTGCCCTTCAGCAGGGGGGCCTCCCCCTCCCGTCCCTGCCCCACCGGGGTGCGGGGATGGGGGCCACACCTTCCCTTGCGGGTCAGCAGGGTGACCAGATGGCCTGGGCCGCCGCCGGCCGGGCCTCCGCTTCCCACTGCTGCATGGGCAAGTCGAGCAGGGAGGCAAACAGCAGCAGCGCCTGGCCACCCTCGCTGGACTGCAAGGGCGACTGGGTACAGCATCCTCCCAGGCCATCCGGGCGCTGGGTCGTCCTGGGTCATCTGGCTGCCTGGCCGCGCGACCAGATTGCCCTGCGGGCAGGGTGACCAGATGGCCCTGTGGGCTGGGCGACCAGATGGCCCTGCGGGCTGGCGGCCGGGCTAACTCCAACTTTTGTCCTTTCCCTAGGTTCTGTAAGCCCCCACTACGTGGGGGCTTAATAGTCAACAAAAATGGGCTCCCCGGGCAGGCCGTCGGGGAGAGGACGTGGCCTGGGCTTAACCCTCCTTGGTTCCGGCCCAGGGTCTGGGTGCTGGGGACAGGGGGGTCCACCGGGAGGCTCTCCCCGGGCCCGGCTAGGGTTGGTAGGCTGGGCCTGGGGCCTGAGCTCCGTCCTGCAAGCCGGCCGAGGTTCCGGGCGTTCATCGGGGCCAAGGGAGGCTCTCCCCGGGCTGGCTAGGGTTTCGGAAGCAGGGACCGGGCCCGGGGCTTGAGCTCCGTCCGGTAGGCTATGGGGTTGCTGGAGCCTCCCCGTCCCGCAAGCCGGCCGAGGTTCCGGGCGTTCATCAGGGCCAAGGGAGGCTCTCCCCGGCCTGGCTAGGGTTTTGGAAGCAGGGACCGGGAGCGGGCCCGGGGCTTGAGCTCCGTACGGCCGGCCATGGGTTTGCTGGAGCTTCCCCGTCCTGCAAGCCGGCCGGGGTTCCAGGCGTTCATCCGAGCCAAGGGAGGCTCTTTCTCCGGCCTGGCTAGGGTTTCAGAAGCAGGGACCGGGAGCAGGCCCGGGGCTTGAGCCCCATCCGGCAGGGCCTGGTGGTGTGGCAATACCCCTCCGTCCTGCAGCCCTGGAGCCCCCGGAACCCTGGAGCCCCCGGAGCACTACAGCCCCTGGAGCCCTGGAGCCCCCCTGGAGCCCTGCAGCCCTGCAGCCCTGCAGCCCCGGAGCCCGGGAGCCATGGAGCCCCCGAGGAGCCCTGCAGCCCCCGAGGAGCCCTGCAGCCCCGGAGCCCTGCAGCCCCGGAGCCCTGCAGCCCTGGAGCACCCGGAGCCCTGGAGCGCCCGGAGCCCTACAGCCCCTGGAGCCCAGGAGCCCCCCCGGAGCCCTGCAGCCCTGAAGCCCTGCAGCCCTGGAGCCCGGGATCCCTGGGCCCCCGAGGAGCCCTGCAGCCCCGGAGCCCTGCATGCCCGGGGCAGGCAGATTGGAGTCATTTCGGTCCCGGCCATCTGGTCGCCCCTCTCGCCTCGGCCATCTGGTCGCCCAAAATGCTTTTCTATGGGGCGACTAGATGGCCGGACTTCCCTGGAAGTCCCTATGAGATGCCATTCGCCTCCAGGATCCGAGCCAGGGCTCCAGGAGGTCGGGCACGTTTGCGCCCTGGGTCCCCTCTGTCACCTCGAGTGCACAGATTACAAGAAAGGGGGGTAATTTTCCTCCGGATTAGTAGGTGCAAGGGTATGCCCAAACACCCTCCCAGGTCTGGTGGTTCCCTGCTGGGGACCAGATGGGCGATGCCCGGGGAACACCTCCCAGGCATCCGGGGCTCCCTCCTCCAGGGCGCAGAGTGGCAAAGTACCCGGGACGGGCTCCATGGGTCCTGGGCCCTGGAGCCCTGGAGCCCTGCTGCCCTGGATCCCAGCAGCCCCGGAGCCCTGCAGCCCTGGAGCCCTGGAGCCCTGGAGCCCTGGAGCCACGGAGCCCTGCAGCCCCCCGAGCCGTGGAGCCCTGCAGTCCCCGAGCCCTGCAGCCCCGGAGCTCCGGAGCCCTGCAGCTCCTGAGCCCTACAGGCCGAGGCAGGCAGATTGGCGTCCTTTCAGTCCCGGCCATCAGGTCGCCCCTCTCGCCTCGGCCATCTGGTCGCCCGCAATTCTTTCCTATAAGGGGGACTAGATGGCCGGACTTCCCTGGAAGTCCCTATGAGGTGCCATTCGCCTCCCGGATCCCATCCTGGGCTCCAGGAGGTCGGGCACTTTTGTGCCCTGGGTCCCCTCTGTCACCTCGAGTGCACGGATTACAAGAAAGGGGGGTAATTTTCCTCCGGGTTAGTAGGTGCAAGGGTATGCCCAAACACCCTCCCGGGGCTGGTGGTTCCCTGCTGGGGACCAGATGAGCGATTCCCGGGCAGCACCTCCCAGGCATTCGGGGCTCCCTCCTCCGGGCCGCAGAGTGGGAAAGTACCCGGGACGGGCTCCATGGGTCCTGGGCCCTGGAGCCCCGGAGCCCCGGAGCCCTGGAGCCCTGCTGCCCTGAAGCCCTGGAGCCCTGCAGCCCTGGAGCCCTGCAGCCCCGGAGCCCTGCAGCCCCCAGAGCCGTGGAGCCCTGCAGTCCCCGAGCCCTGCATCCCTGCAGCCCCAGAGCCCCGGAGCCCCGGAGCCCCGGAGCCCTGGAGCCATGCAGCTCCTGAGCCCTAAAGGCCCGGGGCAGGCAGATTGGTGTCATTTCGGTCCCGGCCATCAGGTCGCCCCTCTCACCACGGCCATCTGGTCGCCCGCAATGCTTTCCTATGGGGCGACTAGATGGCCGGACTTCCCTGGAAGTCCCTATGAGGTGCCATTCACCTCCCGGATCCCATCCTGGGCTCCAGGAGGTCGGGCACTTTTGTGCCCTGGGTCCCCTCTGTCACCTCGAGTGCTTGATTACAAGAAAGGGGGGTAATTTTCCTCCGGATTAGTAGGTGCAAGGGTATGCCCAAACACCCTCCCGGGGCTGGTGGTTCCCTGCTGGGGACCAGATGAGCGATGCCCGGGCAGCACCTCCCAGGCATCCGGGGCTCCCTCCTCCGGGCCGCAGAGTGGGAAAGTACCCAGGACGGGCTCCATGGGTCCTGGGCCCTGGAGCGCCGGAGCCCTGGAGCCCTGCTGCCCTGAAGCCCCAGAGCCCTGGAGCCCTGCAGCCCTGGAGCCCTGCAGCCCCGGAGCCCTGCAGCCCCCAGAGCCGTGGAGCCCTGCAGTCCCCGAGCCCTGCATCCCTGCAGCCCCAGAGCCCCGGAGCCCCGGAGCCCTGGAGCCCTGCAGCTCCTGAGCCCTAAAGGCCCGGGGCAGGCAGATTGGCGTCATTTCGGTCCCGGCCATCTGGTCGGCCTTCTCGCCACGGCCATCTGGTCGCCCGCAATGCTTTCCTATGGGGCGACTAGATGGCCGGACTTCCCTGGAAGTCTCTATGAGATGCCATTCGCCTCCCGGATCCCAGCCAGGGCTCCAGGAGGTCGGGCACGTTCGTGCCCTGGGTCCCCTCTGTCACCTCGAGTGCACAGATTACAAGAAAGGGGGGTAATTTTCCTCCGGATTAGTAGGTGCAAGGGTATGCCCAAACACCCTCCCAGGTCTGGTGGTTCCCTGCTGGGGACCAGATGGGCGATGCCCGGGGAACACCTCCCAGGCATCCGGGGCTCCCTCCTCCGGGCCGCAGAGTGGCAAAGTACCCGGGATAGGCTCCATGGGTCCTGGGCCCTGGAGCCCTGCTGCCCTGGAGCCCAGCAGCCCTGGAGCCCCGGAGCCCTGCAGCCCTGGAGCCCTGGAGCCATGGAGCCCTGGAGCCCCGGAGCCCTGCAGCCCCCCAAGCCGTGGAGTCCTGCAGTCCCGAGCCCTGCAGCCCCGGAGCCCTGCAGCTCCTGAGCCCTACAGGCCCGAGGCAGGCAGATTGGCGTTCTTTCGGTCCGGGCCATCATGTCGCCCCTCTCGCCTCGGCCATCTGGTCGCCCGCAATTCTTTCCTATGGGGCGACTAGATGGCCGGACTTCCCTGGAAGTCCCTATGAGGTGCCATTCGCCTCCCGGATCCCATCCTGGGCTCCAGGAGGTCGGGCACTTTTGTGCCCTGGGTCCCCTCTGTCACCTCGAGTGCACGGATTACAAGAAAGGGGGGTAATTTTCCTCCGGATTAGTACGTGCAAGGGTATGCCCAAACACCCTCCCGGGGCTGGTGGTCCCTGCTGGGGACCAGATGAGCGATGCCCGGGCAGCACCTCCCAGGCATTCGGGGCTCCCTCCTCCGGGCCGCAGAGTGGGAAAGTACCCGGGACGGGCTCCATGGGTCCCGGGCCCTGGAGCCCCGGAGCCCTGGAGTCCTGCTGCCCTGAAGCCCCAGAGCCCTGGAGCCCTTAACACTGGAGCCCTGGAGCCCTGGAGCCCTGCAGCCCCGGAGCCCTGCAGCCCCCCGAGCCGTGGAGCCCTGCAGTCCCCGAGCCCTGCATCCCTGCAGCCCCAGAGCCCCGGAGCCCTGGAACCCTGCAGCTCCTGAGCCCTAAAGGCCCGGGGCAGGCAGATTGGCGTCATTTCGGTCCCGGCCATCTGGTCGCCCCTCTCGCCACGGCCATCTGGTCACCCGCAATGCTTTCCTATGGGGCGACTAGATGGCCGGATTTCCCTGGAAGTCCCTATGAGATGCCATTCGCCTCCCGGATCCGAGACAGGGCTCCAGGAGGTCGGGCACGTTTGCGCCCTGGGTCCCCTCTGTCACCTCGAGTGCACAGATTACAAGAAAGGGGGGTAATTTTCCTCCGGATTAGTAGGTGCAAGGGTATGCCCAAACACCCTCCCAGGTCTGGTGGTTCCCTGCTGGGGACCAGATGGGCGATGCCCGGGAACACCTCCCAGGCATCCGGGGCTCCCTCCTCCAGGCCGCAGAGTGGCAAAGTACCCAGGAAAGGCTCCATGGGTCCTGGGCCCTGGAGCCCTGGAGCACTGCTGCCCTGGAGCCCAGCAGCCCCGGAGCCCTGCAGCCCTGGAGCCCTGGAGCTCTGGAGCCCCGGAGCCCTGCAGCCCCCCGAGCCGTGGAGTCCTGCATTCCCCGAGCCCTGCAGCCCCGGAGCCCTGCAGCTCCTGAGCCCTACAGGCCCGAGGCAGGCAGATTGGCGTCCTTTCGGTCCCGGGCATCAGGTCGCCCCTCTCGCCTCGGCCATCTGGTCGCCCGCAATTCTTTCCTATGGGGCGACTAGATGGCCGGACTTCCCTGGAAGTCCCTATGAGGTGCCATTCGCCTCCCTGATCCCATCCTGGGCTCCAGGAGGTCGGGCACTTTTGTGCCCTGGGTCCCCTCTGTCACCTCGAGTGCACGGATTACAAGAAAGGGGGGTAATTTTCCTCCGGATTAGTACGTGCAAGGGTATGCCCAAACACCCTCCCGGGGCTGGTGGTCCCTGCTGGGGACCAGATGAGCGATGCCCGGGCAGCACCTCCCAGGCATTCGGGGCTCCCTCCTCCGGGCCGCAGAGTGGGAAAGTACCCGGGACGGGCTCCATGGGTCCCGGGCCCTGGAGCCCCGGAGCCCTGGAGCCCTGCTGCCCTGAAGCCCCAGAGCCCTGGAGCCCTGCAGCACTGGAGCCCTGGAGCCCTGGAGCCCTGGAGCCCTGCAGCCCCGGAGCCCTGCAGCCCCCCGAGCCGTGGAGCCCTGCAGTCCCCGAGCCCTGCATCCCTGCAGCCCCAGGGCCCCGGAGCCCCGGAGCCCTGGAGCCCTGCAGCTCCTGAGCCCTAAAGGCCCGGGGCAGGCAGATTGGCGTCATTTCGGTCCCGGCCATCTGGTCGCCCCTCTCGCCACGGCCATCTGGTCGCCCGCAATGCTTTCCTATGGGGCGACTAGATGGCCGGATTTCCCTGGAAGTCCCTATGAGATGCCATTCGCCTCCCGGATCCGAGACAGGGCTCCAGGAGGTCGGGCACGTTTGCGCCCTGGGTCCCCTCTGTCACCTCGAGTGCACAGATTACAAGAAAGGGGGGTAATTTTCCTCCGGATTAGTAGGTGCAAGGGTATGCCCAAACACCCTCCCAGGTCTGGTGGTTCTCTGCTGGGGACCAGATGGGCGATGCCCGGGGAACACCTCCCAGGCATCCGGGGCTCCCTCCTCCAGGGCGCAGAGTGGCAAAGTACCCGGGATAGGCTCCATGGGTCCTGGGCCCTGGAGCCCTGGAGCCCTGCTGCCCTGGAGCCCAGCAGCCCCGGAGCCCTGCAGCCCTGCAGCCCTGGAGCCCTGGAGCCCCGAAGCCCTGCGGCCCCCCGAGCCGTGGAGCCCTGCAGTCCCCGAGCCCTGCAGCCCCGGAGCTCCGGAGCCCTGCAGCTCCTGAGCCCTACAGGCCCGAGGCAGGCAGATTGGCGTCCTTTCGGTCCCGGCCATCAGGTCGCCCCTCTCGCCTCGGCCATCTGGTCGCCCGCAATTCTTTTCTATGGGGCGACTAGATGGCCGGACTTCCCTGGAAGTCCCTATGAGGTGCCATTCGCCTCCCGGATCCCATCCTGGGCTCCAGGAGGTCGGGCACTTTTGTGCCCTGGGTCCCCTCTGTCACCTCGAGTGCACGGATTACAAGAAAGGGGGGTAATTTTCCTCCGGATTAGTAGGTGCAAGGGTATGCCCAAACACCCTCCCGGGGCTGGTGGTTCCCTGCTGGGGACCAGATGAGCGATGCCCGGGCAGCACCTCCCAGGGATTCGGGGCTCCCTCCTCCGGGCCGCAGAGTGGGAAAGTACCAGGGACGGGCTCCCTGGGTCCTGGGCCCTGGAGCCCCGGAGCCCCGGAGCCCTGCTGCCCTGAAGCCCCAGAGCCCTGGAGCCCCGCAGCCCTGGAGCCCTGCAGCCCCCAGAGCCGTGGAGCCCTGCAGTCCCCGAGCCCTGCATCCCTGCAGCCCCAGAGCCCCGGAGCCCCGGAGCCCTGGAGCCCTGCAGCTCCTGAGCCCTAAAGGCCCGGGGCAGGCAGATTGGCGTCATTTCGGTCCCGGCCATCTGGTCGCCCCTCTCGCCACGGCCATCTGGTCGCCCTCAATGCTTTCCTATGGGGCGACTAGATGGCCGGACTTCCCTGGAAGTCCCTATGAGATGCCATTCGCCTCCCGGATCCCAGCCAGGGCTCCAGGAGGTCGGGCACGTTTGCACCCTGGGTCCCCTCTGTCACCTCGAGTGCACAGATTACAAGAAAGGGGGGTAATTTTCCTCCGGATTAGTAGGTGCAAGGGTATGCCCAAACACCATCCCAGGTCTGGTAGTTCCCTGCTGGGGACCAGATGGGCGATGCCCGGGGAACACCTCCCAGGCATAAAGGGCTCCCTCCTCCGGGCCGCAGAGTGGCAAAGTACCAGGGATAGGCTCCATGGGTCCTGGGCCCTGGAGCCCTGGAGCCCTGCTGCCCTGGAGCACAGCAGCCCCGGAGCCCTGCAGCCCTGGAGCCCTGGAGCCCTGGAGGCCTGGAGCCCCGGAGCCCTGCAGCCCCCCGAGCCATGGAGCCCTGCAGTCCCCGAGCCCTGCAGCCCCGGAGCCCCGGAGCCCTGCAGCTCCTGAGCCCTACAGGCCCGAGGCAGGCAGATTGGCGTCCTTTCGGTCCCGGCCATCAGGTCGCCCCTCTCGCCTCGGCCTTCTGGTCGCCCGCAATTCTTTCCTATGGGGCGACTAGATGGCCGGACTTCCCTGGAAGTCCCTATGAGATGCCATTCGCCTCCCGGATCCCAGCCAGGGCTCCAGGAGGTCGGGCACGTTCGTGCCCTGGGTCCCCTCTGTCACCTCGAGTGCACAGATTACAAGAAAGGGGGGTAATTTTCCTCCGGATTAGTAGGTGCAAGGGTATGCCCAAACACCCTCCCAGGTCTGGTGGTTCCCTGCTGGGGACCAGATGGGCGATGCCCGGGGAACACCTCCCAGGCATCCGGGGCTCCCTCCTCCGGGCCGCAGAGTGGCAAAGTACCCGGGATAGGCTCCATGGGTCCTGGGCCCTGGAGCCCTGCTGCCCTGGAGCCCAGCAGCCCTGGAGCCCCGGAGCCCTGCAGCCCTGGAGCCCTGGAGCCCTGGAGCCCTGGAGCCCTGGAGCCCCGGAGCCCTGCAGCCCCCCGAGCCGTGGAGTCCTGCAGTCCCGAGCCCTGCAGCCCCGGAGCCCTGCAGCTCCTGAGCCCTACAGGCCCGAGGCAGGCAGATTGGCGTCCTTTCGGTCCCGGCCATCAGGTCGCCACTCTCGCCTCGGCCATCTGGTCGCCTGCTATTCTTTCCTATGGGGCGACTAGATGGACGGACTTCCCTGGAAGTCCCTATGAGGTGCCATTCGCCTCCCGGATCCCATCCTGGGCTCCAGGAGGTCGGGCACTTTTGTGCCCTGGGTCCCCTCTGTCACCTCGAGTGCACGGATTACAAGAAAGGGGGGTAATTTTCCTCCGGATTAGTACGTGCAAGGGTATGCCCAAACACCCTCCCGGGGCTGGTGGTCCCTGCTGGGGACCAGATGAGCGATGCCCGGGCAGCACCTCCCAGGCATTCGGGGCTCCCTCCTCCGGGCCGCAGAGTGGGAAAGTACCCGGGACGGGCTCCATGGGTCCCGGGCCCTGGAGCCCCGGAGCCCTGGAGCCCTGCTGCCCTGAAGCCCCAGAGCCCTGGAGCCCTTTAGCACTGGAGCCCTGGAGCCCTGGAGCCCTGGAGCCCTGCAGCCCCGGAGCCCTGCAGCCCCCCGAGCCGTGGAGCCCTGCAGTCCCCGAGCCCTGCATCCCTGCAGCCCCAGAGCCCCGGAGCCCCGGAGCCCTGGAGCCCTGCAGCTCCTGAGCCCTAAAGGCCCGGGGCAGGCAGATTGGCGTCATTTCGGTCCCGGCCATCTGGTCGCCCCTCTCGCCACGGCCATCTGGTCGCCCGCAATGCTTTCCTATGGGGCGACTAGATGGCCGGATTTCCCTGGAAGTCCCTATGAGATGCCATTCGCCTCCCGGATCCGAGACAGGGCTCCAGGAGGTCGGGCACGTTTGCGCCCTGGGTCCCCTCTGTCACCTCGATTGCACAGATTACAAGAAAGGGGGGTAATTTTCCTCCGGATTAGTAGGTGCAAGGGTATGCCCAAACACCCTCCCAGGTCTGGTGGTTCCCTGCTTGGGACCAGATGGGCGATGCCCGGGAACACCTCCCAGGCATCCGGGGCTCCCTCCTCCGGGCCGCAGAGTGGCAAAGTACCCGGGAAAGGCTCCATGGGTCCTGGGCCCTGGAGCCCTGGAGCCCTGCTGCCCTGGAGCCCAGCAGCCCCGGAGCCCTGCAGCCCTGGAGCCCTGGAGCTCTGGAGCCCCGGAGCCCTGCAGCCTCCCGAGCCGTGGAGTCCTGCAGTCCCCGAGCCCTGCAGCCCCGGAGCCCTGCAGCTCCTGAGCCCTACAGGCCCGAGGCAGGCAGATTGGCGTCCTTTCGGTCCCGGGCATCAGGTCGCCCCTCTCGCCTCGGCCATCTGGTCGCCCGCAATTCTTTCCTATGGGGCGACTAGATGGCCGGACTTCCCTGGAAGTCCCTATGAGGTGCCATTCGCCTCCCGGATCCCATCCTGGGCTCCAGGAGGTCGGGCACTTTTGTGCCCTGGGTCCCCTCTGTCACCTCGAGTGCACGGATTACAAGAAAGGGGGGTAATTTTCCTCCGGATTAGTACGTGCAAGGGTATGCCCAAACACCCTCCCGGGGCTGGTGGTCCCTTCTGGGGACCAGATGAGCGATGCCCGGGCAGCACCTCCCAGGCATTCGGGGCTCCCTCCTCCGGGCCGCAGAGTGGGAAAGTACCCGGGACGGGCTCCATGGGTCCCGGGCCCTGGAGCCCCGGAGCCCTGGGGCCCTGCTGCCCTGAAGCCCCAGAGCCCTGGAGCCCTGCAGCACTGGAGCCCTGGAGCCCTGCAGCCCCGGAGCCCTGCAGCCCCCGAGCCGTGGAGCCCTGCAGTCCCCGAGCCCTGCATCCCTGCAGCCCCAGGGCCCCGGAGCCCCGGAGCCCTGGAGCCCTGCAGCTCCTGAGCCCTAAAGGCCCGGGGCAGGCAGATTGGCGTCATTTCGGTCCCGGCCATCTGGTCGCCCCTCTCGCCACGGCCATCTGGTCGCCCGCAATGCTTTCCTATGGGGCGACTAGATGGCCGGACTTCCCTTGAAGTCCCTATGAGATGCCATTCGCCTCCCGGATCCCAGCCAGGGCTCCAGGAGGTCGGGCACGTTCGTGCCCTGGGTCCCCTCTGTCACCTCGAGTGCACATATTACAAGAAAGGGGGGTAATTTTCCTCCGGATTAGTAGGTGCAAGGGTATGCCCAAACACCCTCCCAGGTCTGGTGGTTCCTTGCTGGGGACCAGATGGGCGATGCCCGGGGAACACCTCCCAGGCATCCGGGGCTCCCTCCTCCGGGCCGCAGAGTGGCAAAGTACCCGGGATAGGCTCCATGGGTCCTGGGCCCTGGAGCCCTGGAGCCCTGCTGCCCTGGAGCCCAGCAACCTTGGAGCCCTGGAGCCCCGGAGCCCTGCAGCCCCCCGAGCCGTGAAGCCCTGCAGTCCCCGAGCCCTGCAGCCCCGGAGCCCCGGAGCCCTGCAGCTCCTGAGCCCTACAGGCCCGAGGCAGGCAGATGGGCGTCCTTTCGGTCCCGGCCATCAGGTCGCCCCTCTCGCCTCGGCCATCTGGTCGGCCGCAATTCTTTCCTATGGGGCGACTAGATGGCCGGAGTTCCCTGGAAGTCCTTATGAGGTGCCATTCGCCTCCCGGATCCCATCCTGGGCTCCAGGAGGTTGGGCACTTTTGTGCCCTGGGTCCCCTCTGTCACCTCGAGTGCACAGATTACAAGAAAGGGGGGTAATTTTCCTCCGGATTAGTAGGTGCAGGGGTATGCCCAAACACCCTCCCGGGGCTGGTGGTTCCCTGCTGGGGACCAGATGAGCGATGCCCGGGCAGCACCTCCCAGGCATTCGGGGCTCCCTCCTTCGGGCCGCAGAGTGGGAAAGTACCCGGGACGGGCTCCATGGGTCCCGGGCCATGGAGGCCCGAAACCTTGGAGCCCAGCAGCCCAGCAGCCCCGGAGGCCTGGAGCAATGGAGCCCCGGAACCCTGCTGCCCTGGAGCCCCCAAGCCCTGGAGCCCTTCAGCCCTGCAGCCCCGGAGCCCTGCAGCCCCCCGAGCCTTGGAGCCCTGCAGTCCCCGAGCCCTGCATCCCTGCAGCCCCAGAGCCCCGGAGGCCCGGAGGCACAGAGCCCCGGAGCCCCAGAGCCCCGAGCTGGGTGCTCGGGCCCTGGGCCCTGTCCCCCGGCCTGCTGCACTGCCAAGAGCCCAGGTTGGGGTTCCGTTGTGCCCGGGCAGTCCTCCCTGCTTGTCAAAGTGCCAGGGGGCCCCGGGTCGGAGGGCCTGTCGGGGCCCCCTGGGAGCCTCCATGGCTGGGGCCCAGCTGGGGCTTTGGGGCTCTGGGCCTCCGGTCGGCCATGCCGCGGAGCCCGCTGACTCCTTCGTTGGGGCACAGGGTGTCCAGACGGCTCCTCTTTCATCTGGTCGCCCCGATTCCCTCGGCCATCTGGTCGACCACAATGCTTTCCTATGGGGCGACCAGATGACCGAACTTCCCTGGAAGTCCCGATGAGGTGCCATTCGCCTCCCGGATCCCAGCCAGGGCTCCAGGAGGTCGGGCTCGTTCGTCGCTTGGGTCCCCTATGTGACCTCGAGTGCACAGATTACAAGAAAGGGGGGTAATGTTCCTCCGGATTACTAGGGAGAGGGTCAGTCAGACCTCCGGAGATTCTGAATCAGGGGAAAGCAGCCCTGGGGCCTGCCCGCCAGGGCCCCCATGTCCTGGGGACACTCTTGCCTCTCAGCCCATTGCCGATGGTCCTTTTTCACCGAGTTTGAGGGGGAAGGTGTCCCGGGGCCCGCCTGCCAGGGGCCCCCAGGGGCCCAGGGACGCTTCTGCCTCTCTGCCCCTTGCCGATGGTCGTTTTTCTCCGAGTTCGATGGTTGTTTTTCTCCGAGTTTGATCAGGCAGACTTCCATGAGGTCTGGCCATGCTGAGAGGGGAAAGGCGTCCCAGGGCCCACCTGCCAGGGGCCCCCAGGGGCCCGGGGAAGCTTCTGCCTCTCAGCCCCTTGCCGATGTTTGTTTTTCTCCGAGTTCGATGGTAGTTTTTCTCCGAGTTTGATCAGGCAGACTTCCATGAGGTCTGGCCATGCTGAGAGGGGGAAGGCGTCCCGGGGCCCACCCGCCAGGGGCCCCCAGGGGCCCGGGGACGCTTCTGCCTCTCAGCCCCTTGCCGATGGTCGTTTTTATCAGGGTTCGATGGTCGTTTTTCTAAGAGTTTGATGAGGCAGACTTCCATGAGGTCTGGCCATGCTGAGAGGGGGAAGGCGTCCCGGGGCCGACCCGCCAGGGGCCCCCAGGGGCCTGGGGACGCTTCTGCCTCTCGGCCCCTTGCCGATGGTCGTTTTTCTCCGAGTTCGATCAGGCATACCTCCGTGAGGTCTGGCCATGCTGAGAGGGGAAAGGCGTCCCAGGGCCCGCCTGCCAGGGGCCCCCAGGGGCCCGGGAACAATCCTGCCTCTCGGCCCCTTGTCGATGGTCGTTTATATCAGGGTTCGATGGTCGTTTTTCTAAGAGTTTGATGAGGCAGACTTCCATGACGTCTGGCCATGCTGAGAGGGGGAAGGCATCCCGGGGTCCACCCGCCAGGGGCCCCCAGGGGCCCGGGACGCTTCTGCCTCTCAGCCCCTTGCCGATGGTCGTTTTTCTCCGAGTTCGATGGTCGTTTTTCTCCGAGTTTGATCAGGCAGACTTCCATGAGGTCTGGCCATGCTGAGAGGGGGGATGCGTCCCGGGGCCCACCCGCCAGGGGCCCCCAGGGGCCCGGGGACGCTTCTGCCTCTCAGCCCCTTGCCGATGGTCGTTTTTCTCCGAGTTTGATCAGGCATACCTCTGTGAGGTCTGGCCTTGCTGAGAGGGAAAAGGAGTCCTGGGGCCCGCCTGCCAGGGGCCCCCAGGGGCCCGGGGACGCTTCTGCCTCTCAGCCCCTTGCCGATGGTTGTTTTTCTCCGAGTTCGATGGTCGTTTTTCTCCGAGTTTGATCAGGCAGACTTCCATGAGGTCTGGCCATGGTGAGAGGGGGGAAGCGTCCCGGGGCCCACCCGCCAGGGGCCCCCAGGGGCCCCGGGGACGCTTCTGCCTCTCAGCCCCTTGCCGATGGTCGTTTTTCTCCGAGTTTGATCAGGTATACCTCCGTGAGGTCTGGCCATGCTGAGAGGGGAAAGGCGTCCCGGGGGCTGCCAGGGACCCCCAGGGGCCCGGGGACGCTTCTGCCTCTCAGCCCCTTGCCGATGGTCGTTTTTCTCCGAGTTCGATGGTTGTTTTTCTCCGAGTTTGATCAGGCAGACTTCCATGAGGTCTGGCCATGCTGAGAGGGGGAAGGCGTCCCGGGACCCACCCGCCAGGGGCCCCCAGGGGCCCGGGGACGCTTCTGCCTCTCAGCCCCTTGCCGATGGTCGTTTTTCTCCGAGTTCGATCAGGCATACCTCCGTGAGGTCTGGCCATGCTGAGAGGGGAAAGGCGTCCCAGGGCCCGCCTGCCAGGGGCCCCCAGGGGCCCGGGGAAGCTTCTGCCTCTCAGCCCCTTGCCGATGTTTGTTTTTCTCCGAGTTCGATGGTAGTTTTTCTCCGAGTTTGATCAGGCAGACTTCCATGAGGTCTGGCCATGCTGAGAGGGGGAAGGCATCCCGGGGCCCACCCGCCAGGGGCCCCCAGGGGCCCGGGGAAGCTTCTGCCTCTCAGCCCCTTGCCGATGGTCGTTTTTCTCCGAGTTCGATCAGGCATACCTCCGTGAGGTCTGGCCATGCTGAGAGGGGAAAGGCGTCCCAGGGCCCGCCTGCCAGGGGCCCCCAGGGGCCCGGGAACAATCCTGCCTCTCAGCCCCTTGCCGATGGTCCGTTTTCTCCGAGTTTGATCAGGCACAGACCTCCGTGAGGTCTGGCCATGCTGAGGGGGGGAAGGTGTCCTGGGGACCGCCTGCCAGGGGCCCCCAGGGGCCCGTGGACACTTCTGCCTCTTGGCCCCTTGCCGATGGTTGTTTTTTCCGAGTTTGATCAGGCAGACTTCCATGAGGTCCGGCCATGCTGAGAGGAGGGGAGGCATCCCGGGGCCTGCCTGCCAGGGGCCCCCAAGATCCCGAGGACGCTCCTGCCTCTCAGCCCCTTGCCGATGGTCGTTTTTCTCCAAATTTGATCAGGCATACCTCCGTGAGGTCTGGCCATGCAGAGAGGGGAAGGTCGTCCTGGGGCCCACCCGCCAGGGGCCCCCAGGGGCCCGTGGACGCTTCTGCCTCTCGGCCCCTTGTTGATGGTTGTTTTTATCAGGGTTCAATGGTCGTTTTTCTCCGAGTTTGATCAGGCAGACTTCCATGAGGTGTGGCCATGCTTAGAGGCGGAAGGCATCCCGGGGTCCGCCAGCCAGGGGCACTCAGGGGCCCGGGGACGCTCCTGCCTCTCAGCCCCTTGCCGATGGTCCTTTTTCTCCGAGTTTGATCAGGCGCATGTTCGTGGGGCACCCGGTGCTAAATCATTCGTAGACGATCTGGGTCAGGGTTTCGTAAGTAGCAGAGAAGCTACCTCGCTGCGATCTATTGAAAGTCATCCTCTGAGCCAAGCTTTTGTCTCTTTCCGTGCGTGGGCGCCCGTGGAAGCCTCCCTCCATCACACCCAGGGGTGGGTCCCTCTGCCGCCTGGCCGGCGGGAGGGATGCAGAGGGGTAACGTGGGCCTGTGGGGGAGGCTGCCTCCATCACGTGCCCTTCAGCAGGGGGGCCTCCCCCTCCCGTCCCTGCCCCACCGGGGTGCGGGGATGGGGGCCACACCTTCCCTTGCGGGTCAGCAGGGTGACCAGATGGCCTGGGCCGCCGCCGGCCGGGCCTCCGCTTCCCACTGCTGCATGGGCAAGTCGAGCAGGGAGGCAAACAGCAGCAGCGCCTGGCCACCCTCGCTGGACTGCAAGGGCGACTGGGTACAGCATCCTCCCAGGCCATCCGGGCGCTGGGTCGTCCTGGGTCATCTGGCTGCCTGGCTGCGCGACCAGATTGCCCTGCGGGCAGGGTGACCAGATGGCCCTGTGGGCTGGGCGACCAGATGGCCCTGCGGGCTGGCGGCCGGGCTAACTCCAACTTTTGTCCTTTCCCTAGGTTCTGTAAGCCCCCACTACGTGGGGGCTTAATAGTCAACAAAAATGGGCTCCCCGGGCAGGCCGTCGGGGAGAGGACGTGGCCTGGGCTTAACCCTCCTTGGTTCCGGCCCAGGGTCTGGGTGCTGGGGACAGGGGGGTCCACCGGGAGGCTCTCCCCGGGCCCGGCTAGGGTTGGTAGGCTGGGCCTGGGGCCTGAGCTCCGTCCTGCAAGCCGGCCGAGGTTCCGGGCGTTCATCGGGGCCAAGGGAGGCTCTCCCCGGGCTGGCTAGGGTTTCGGAAGCAGGGACCGGGCCCGGGGCTTGAGCTCCGTCCGGTAGGCTATGGGGTTGCTGGAGCCTCCCCGTCCCGCAAGCCGGCCGAGGTTCCGGGCGTTCATCAGGGCCAAGGGAGGCTCTCCCCGGCCTGGCTAGGGTTTTGGAAGCAGGGACCGGGAGCGGGCCCGGGGCTTGAGCTCCGTATGGCCGGCCATGGGTTTGCTGGAGCTTCCCCGTCCTGCAAGCCGGCCGGGGTTCCAGGCGTTCATCCGAGCCAAGGGAGGCTCTTTCTCCGGCCTGGCTAGGGTTTCAGAAGCAGGGACCGGGAGCAGGCCCGGGGCTTGAGCCCCGTCCGGCAGGGCCTGGTGGTGTGGCAATACCCCTCCGTCCTGCAGCCCTGGAGCCCCCGGAACCCTGGAGCCCCCGGAGCACTACAGCCCCTGGAGCCCTGGAGCCCCCCTGGAGCCCTGCAGCCCTGCAGCCCCGGAGCCCGGGAGCCATGGAGCCCCCGAGGAGCCCTGCAGCCCCCGAGGAGCCCTGCAGCCCCGGAGCCCTGCAGCCCTGGAGCACCCGGAGCCCTGGAGCCCCCGGAGCCCTACAGCCCCTGGAGCCCTGGAGCCCCCCCGGAGCCCTGCAGCCCTGAAGCCCTGCAGCCCTGGAGCCCGGGAGCCCTGGGCCCCCGAGGAGCCCTGCAGCCCCAGAGCCCTGCATGCCCGGGGCAGGCAGATTGGAGTCATTTCGGTCCCGGCCATCTGGTCGCCCCTCTCGCCTCGGCCATCTGGTCGCCCAAAATGCTTTTCTATGGGGCGACTAGATGGCCGGACTTCCCTGGAAGTCCCTATGAGATGCCATTCGCCTCCAGGATCCGAGCCAGGGCTCCAGGAGGTCAGGCACGTTTGCGCCCTGGGTCCCCTCTGTCACCTCGAGTGCACAGATTACAAGAAAGGGGGGTAATTTTCCTCCGGATTAGTAGGTGCAAGGGTATGCCCAAACACCCTCCCAGGTCTGGTGGTTCCCTGCTGGGGACCAGATGGGCGATGCCCGGGGAACACCTCCCAGGCATCCGGGGCTCCCTCCTCCAGGGCGCAGAGTGGCAAAGTACCCGGGATAGGCTCCATGGGTCCTGGGCCCTGGAGCCCTGGAGCCCTGCTGCCCTGGAGCCCAGCAGCCCCGGAGCCCTGCAGCCCTGGAGCCCTGGAGCCCTGGAGCCCTGGAGCCCTGGAGCCACGGAGCCCTGCAGCCCCCCGAGCCGTGGAGCCCTGCAGTCCCCGAGCCCTGCAGCCCCGGAGCTCCGGAGCCCTGCAGCTCCTGAGCCCTACAGGCCGAGGCAGGCAGATTGGCGTCCTTTCAGTCCCGGCCATCAGGTCGCCCCTCTCGCCTCGGCCATCTGGTCGCCCGCAATTCTTTCCTATAAGGGGGACTAGATGGCCGGACTTCCCTGGAAGTCCCTATGAGGTGCCATTCGCCTCCCGGATCCCATCCTGGGCTCCAGGAGGTCGGGCACTTTTGTGCCCTGGGTCCCCTCTGTCACCTCGAGTGCACGGATTACAAGAAAGGGGGGTAATTTTCCTCCGGGTTAGTAGGTGCAAGGGTATGCCCAAACACCCTCCCGGGGCCGGTGGTTCCCTGCTGGGGACCAGATGAGCGATGCCCGGGCAGCACCTCCCAGGCATTCGGGGCTCCCTCCTCCGGGCCGCAGAGTGGGAAAGTACCCGGGACGGGCTCCATGGGTCCTGGGCCCTGGAGCCCCGGAGCCCCGGAGCCCTGGAGCCCTGCTGCCCTGAAGCCCTGGAGCCCTGCAGCCCCGGAGCCCTGCAGCCCCCAGAGCCGTGGAGCCCTGCAGTCCCCGAGCCCTGCATCCCTGCAGCCCCAGAGCCCCGGAGCCCCGGAGCCCCGGAGCCCTGGAGCCCTGCAGCTCCTGAGCCCTAAAGGCCCGGGGCAGGCAGATTGGTGTCATTTCGGTCCCGGCCATCAGGTCGCCCCTCTCACCACGGCCATCTGGTCGCCCGCAATGCTTTCCTATGGGGCGACTAGATGGCCGGACTTCCCTGGAAGTCCCTATGAGGTGCCATTCACCTCCCGGATCCCATCCTGGGCTCCAGGAGGTCGGGCACTTTTGTGCCCTGGGTCCCCTCTGTCACCTCGAGTGCACGGATTACAAGAAAGGGGGGTAATTTTCCTCCGGATTAGTAGGTGCAAGGGTATGCCCAAACACCCTCCCGGGGCTGGTGGTTCCCTGCTGGGGACCAGATGAGCGATGCCCGGGCAGCACCTCCCAGGCATCCGGGGCTCCCTCCTCCGGGCCGCAGAGTGGGAAAGTACCCAGGACGGGCTCCATGGGTCCTGGGCCCTGGAGCGCCGGAGCCCTGGAGCCCTGCTGCCCTGAAGCCCCAGAGCCCTGGAGCCCTGCAGCCCTGGAGCCCTGCAGCCCCGGAGCCCTGCAGCCCCCAGAGCCGTGGAGCCCTGCAGTCCCCGAGCCCTGCATCCCTGCAGCCCCAGAGCCCCGGAGCCCCGGAGCCCTGGAGCCCTGCAGCTCCTGAGCCCTAAAGGCCCGGGGCAGGCAGATTGGCGTCATTTCGGTCCCGGCCATCTGGTCGGCCCTCTCGCCACGGCCATCTGGTCGCCCGCAATGCTTTCCTATGGGGCGACTAGATGGCCGGACTTCCCTGGAAGTCCCTATGAGATGCCATTCGCCTCCCGGATCCCAGCCAGGGCTCCAGGAGGTCGGGCACGTTCGTGCCCTGGGTCCCCTCTGTCACCTCGAGTGCACAGATTACAAGAAAGGGGGGTAATTTTCCTCCGGATTAGTAGGTGCAAGGGTATGCCCAAACACCCTCCCAGGTCTGGTGGTTCCCTGCTGGGGACCAGATGGGCGATGCCCGGGGAACACCTCCCAGGCATCCGGGGCTCCCTCCTCCGGGCCGCAGAGTGGCAAAGTACCCGGGATAGGCTCCATGGGTCCTGGGCCCTGGAGCCCTGCTGCCCTGGAGCCCAGCAGCCCTGGAGCCCCGGAGCCCTGCAGCCCTGGAGCCCTGGAGCCCTGGAGCCCCGGAGCCCTGCAGCCCCCCGAGCCGTGGAGTCCTGCAGTCCCGAGCCCTGCAGCCCCGGAGCCCTGCAGCTCCTGAGCCCTACAGGCCCGAGGCAGGCAGATTGGCGTTCTTTCGGTCCGGGCCATCAGGTCGCCCCTCTCGCCTCGGCCATCTGGTCGCCCGCAATTCTTTCCTATGGGGCGACTAGATGGCCGGACTTCCCTGGAAGTCCCTATGAGGTGCCATTCGCCTCCCGGATCCCATCCTGGGCTCCAGGAGGTCGGGTACTTTTGTGCCCTGGGTCCCCTCTGTCACCTCGAGTGCACGGATTACAAGAAAGGGGGGTAATTTTCCTCCGGATTAGTACGTGCAAGGGTATGCCCAAACACCCTCCCGGGGCTGGTGGTCCCTGCTGGGGACCAGATGAGCGATGCCCGGGGAACACCTCCCAGGCATTCGGGGCTCCCTCCTCCGGGCCGCAGAGTGGGAAAGTACCCGGGACGGGCTCCATGGGTCCCGGGCCCTGGAGCCCCGGAGCCCTGGAGCCCTGCTGCCCTGAAGCCCCAGAGCCCTGGAGCCCTTTAGCACTGGAGCCCTGGAGCCCTGCAGCCCCGGAGCCCTGCAGCCCCCCGAGCCGTGGAGCCCTGCAGTCCCCGAGCCCTGCATCCCTGCAGCCCCAGAGCCCCGGAGCCCTGGAACCCTGCAGCTCCTGAGCCCTAAAGGCCCGGGGCAGGCAGATTGGCGTCATTTCGGTCCCGGCCATCTGATCGCCCCTCTCGCCACGGCCATCTGGTCACCCGCAATGCTTTCCTATGGGGCGACTAGATGGCCGGATTTCCCTGGAAGTCCCTATGAGATGCCATTCGCCTCCCGGATCCGAGACAGGGCTCCAGGAGGTCGGGCACGTTTGCGCCCTGGGTCCCCTCTGTCACCTCGAGTGCACAGATTACAAGAAAGGGGGGTAATTTTCCTCCGGATTAGTAGGTGCAAGGGTATGCCCAAACACCCTCCCAGGTCTGGTGGTTCCCTGCTGGGGACCAGATGGGCGATGCCCGGGAACACCTCCCAGGCATCCGGGGCTCCCTCCTCCGGGCCGCAGAGTGGCAAAGTACCCGGGAAAGGCTCCATGGGTTCTGGGCCCTGGAGCCCTGGAGCACTGCTGCCCTGGAGCCCAGCAGCCCCGGAGCCCTGCAGCCCTGGAGCCCTGGAGCTCTGGAGCCCCGGAGCCCTGCAGCCCCCCGAGCCGTGGAGTCCTGCATTCCCCGAGCCCTGCAGCCCCGGAGCCCTGCAGCTCCTGAGCCCTACAGGCCCGAGGCAGGCAGATTGGCGTCCTTTCGGTCCCGGGCATCAGGTCGCCCCTCTCGCCTCGGCCATCTGGTCGCCCGCAATTCTTTCCTATGGGGCGACTAGATGGCCGGACTTCCCTGGAAGTCCCTATGAGGTGCCATTCGCCTCCCGGATCCCATCCTGGGCTCCAGGAGGTCGGGCACTTTTGTGCCCTGGGTCCCCTCTGTCACCTCGAGTGCACGGATTACAAGAAAGGGGGGTAATTTTCCTCCGGATTAGTACGTGCAAGGGTATGCCCAAACACCCTCCCGGGGCTGGTGGTCCCTGCTGGGGACCAGATGAGCGATGCCCGGGCAGCACCTCCCAGGCATTCGGGGCTCCCTCCTCCGGGCCGCAGAGTGGGAAAGTACCCGGGACGGGCTCCATGGGTCCCGGGCCCTAGAGCCCCGGAGCCCTGGAGCCCTGCTGCCCTGAAGCCCCAGAGCCCTGGAGCCCTGCAGCACTGGAGCCCTGGATCCCTGGAGCCCTGGAGCCCTGCAGCCCCGGAGCCCTGCAGCCCCCCGAGCCGTGGAGCCCTGCAGTCCCCGAGCCCTGCATCCCTGCAGCCCCAGGGCCCCAGGGCCCCGGAGCCCCGGAGCCCTGGAGCCCTGCAGCTCCTGAGCCCTAAAGGCCCGGGGCAGGCAGATTGGCGTCATTTCGGTCCCGGCCATCTGGTCGCCCCTCTCGCCACGGCCATCTGGTCGCCCGCAATGCTTTCCTATGGGGCGACTAGATGGCCGGATTTCCCTGGAAGTCCCTATGAGATGCCATTCGCCTCCCGGATCCGAGACAGGGCTCCAGGAGGTCGGGCACGTTTGCGCCCTGGGTCCCCTCTGTCACCTCGAGTGCACAGATTACAAGAAAGGGGGGTAATTTTCCTCCGGATTAGTAGGTGCAAGGGTATGCCCAAACACCCTCCCAGGTCTGGTGGTTCCCTGCTGGGGACCAGATGGGCGATGCCCGGGGAACACCTCCCAGGCATCCGGGGCTCCCTCCTCCAGGGCGCAGAGTGGCAAAGTACCCGGGATAGGCTCCATGGGTCCTGGGCCCTGGAGCCCTGGAGCCCTGCTGCCCTGGAGCCCAGCAGCCCCGGAGCCCTGCAGCCCTGCAGCCCTGGAGCCCTGGAGCCCCGAAGCCCTGCGGCCCCCCGAGCCGTGGAGCCCTGCAGTCCCCGAGCCCTGCAGCCCCGGAGCTCCGGAGCCCTGCAGCTCCTGAGCCCTACAGGCCCGAGGCAGGCAGATTGGCGTCCTTTCGGTCCCGGCCATCAGGTCGCCCCTCTCGCCTCGGCCATCTGGTCGCCCGCAATTCTTTTCTATGGGGCGACTAGATGGCCGGACTACCCTGGAAGTCCCTATGAGGTGCCATTCGCCTCCCGGATCCCATCCTGGGCTCCAGGAGGTCGGGCACTTTTGTGCCCTGGGTCCCCTCTGTCACCTCGAGTGCACGGATTACAAGAAAGGGGGGTAATTTTCCTCCGGATTAGTAGGTGCAAGGGTATGCCCAAACACCCTCCCAGGTCTGGTAGTTCCCTGCTGGGGACCAGATGGGCGATGCCCGGGGAACACCTCCCAGGCATAAAGGGCTCCCTCCTCCGGGCCGCAGAGTGGCAAAGTACCAGGGATAGGCTCCATGGGTCCTGGGCCCTGGAGCCCTGGAGCCCTGCTGCCCTGGAGCACAGCAGCCCCGGAGCCCTGCAGCCCTGGAGCCCTGGAGCCCTGGAGCCCTGGAGCCCCGGAGCCCTGCAGCCCCCGAGCCGTGGAGCCCTGCAGTCCCCGAGCCCTGCAGCCCCGGAGCCCCGGAGCCCTGCAGCTCCTGAGCCCTACAGGCCCGAGGCAGGCAGATTGGCGTCCTTTCGGTCCCGGCCATCAGGTCGCCCCTCTCGCCTCGGCCTTCTGGTCGCCCGCAATTCTTTCCTATGGGGCGACTAGATGGCCGGACTTCCCTGGAAGTCCCTATGAGATGCCATTCGCCTCCCGGATCCCAGCCAGGGCTCCAGGAGGTCGGGCACGTTCGTGCCCTGGGTCCCCTCTGTCACCTCGAGTGCACAGATTACAAGAAAGGGGGGTAATTTTCCTCCGGATTAGTAGGTGCAAGGGTATGCCCAAACACCCTCCCAGGTCTGGTGGTTCCCTGCTGGGGACCATATGGGCGATGCCCGGGGAACACCTCCCAGGCATCCGGGGCTCCCTCCTCCGGGCCGCAGAGTGGCAAAGTACCCGGGATAGGCTCCATGGGTCCTGGGCCCTGGAGCCCTGCTGCCCTGGAGCCCAGCAGCCCCGGAGCCCTGCAGCCCTGGAGCCCTGGAGCCCTGGAGCCCCGGAGCCCTGCAGCCCCCGAGCCGTGGAGACCTGCAGTCCCGAGCCCTGCAGCCCCGGAGCCCTGCAGCTCCTGAGCCCTACAGGCCCGAGGCAGGCAGATTGGCGTCCTTTCGGTCCCGGCCATCAGGTCGCCACTCTCGCCTCGGCCATCTGGTCGCCCGCTATTCTTTCCTATGGGGCGACTAGATGGCCGGACTTCCCTGGAAGTCCCTATGAGGTGCCATTCGCCTCCCGGATCCCATCCTGGGCTCCAGGAGGTCGGGCACTTTTGTGCCCTGGGTCCCCTCTGTCACCTCGAGTGCACGGATTACAAGAAAGGGGGGTAATTTTCGTCCGGATTAGTACGTGCAAGGGTATGCCCAAACACCCTCCCGGGGCTGGTGGTCCCTGCTGGGGACCAGATGAGCGATGCCCGGGCAGCACCTCCCAGGCATTCGGGGCTCCCTCCTCCGGGCCGCAGAGTGGGAAAGTACCCGGGACGGGCTCCATGGGTCCCGGGCCCTGGAGCCCCGGAGCCCTGGAGCCCTGCTGCCCTGAAGCCCCAGAGCCCTGGAGCCCTTTAGCACTGGAGCCCTGGAGCCCTGGAGCCCTGGAGCCCTGCAGCCCCGGAGCCCTGCAGCCCCCCGAGCCGTGGAGCCCTGCAGTCCCCGAGCCCTGCATCCCTGCAGCCCCAGAGCCCCGGAGCCCCGGAGCCCTGGAGCCCTGCAGCTCCTGAGCCCTAAAGGCCCGGGGCAGGCAGATTGGCGTCATTTCGGTCCCGGCCATCTGGTCGCCCCTCTCGCCACGGCCATCTGGTCGCCCGCAATGCTTTCCTATGGGGCGACTAGATGGCCGGATTTCCCTGGAAGTCCCTATGAGATGCCATTCGCCTCCCGGATCCGAGACAGGGCTCCAGGAGGTCGGGCACGTTTGCGCCCTGGGTCCCCTCTGTCACCTCGAGTGCACAGATTACAAGAAAGGGGGGTAATTTTCCTCCGGATTAGTAGGTGCAAGGGTATGCCCAAACACCCTCCCAGGTCTGGTGGTTCCCTGCTTGGGACCAGATGGGCGATGCCTGGGAACACCTCCCAGGCATCCGGGGCTCCCTCCTCCGGGCCGCAGAGTGGCAAAGTACCCGGGAAAGGCTCCATGGGTCCTGGGCCCTGGAGCCCTGGAGCCCTGCTGCCCTGGAGCCCAGCAGCCCCGGAGCCCTGCAGCCCTGGAGCCCTGGAGCTCTGGAGCCCCGGAGCCCTGCAGCCTCCCGAGCCGTGGAGTCCTGCAGTCCCCGAGCCCTGCAGCCCCGGAGCCCTGCAGCTCCTGAGCCCAGCAGCCCCGGAGCCCTGCAGCCCTGGAGCCCTGGAGCTCTGGAGCCCCGGAGCCCTGCAGCCCCCCGAGCCGTGGAGCCCTGCAGTACCCGAGCCCTGCAGCCCCGGAGCCCCGGAGCCCTGCAGCTCCTGAGCCCTACAGGCCCGAGGCAGGCAGATTGGCGTCCTTTCGGTCCCGGGCATCAGGTCGCCCCTCTCGCCTCGGCCATCTGGTCGCCCGCAATTCTTTCCTATGGGGCGACTAGATGGCCGGACTTCCCTGGAAGTCCCTATGAGGTGCCATTCGCCTCCTGGATCCCATCCTGGGCTCCAGGAGGTCGGGCACTTTTGTGCCCTGGGTCCCCTCTGTCACCTCGAGTGCACGGATTACAAGAAAGGGGGGTAATTTTCCTCCGGATTAGTACGTGCAAGGGTATGCCCAAACACCCTCCCGGGGCTGGTGGTCCCTTCTGGGGACCAGATGAGCGATGCCCGGGCAGCACCTCCCAGGCATTCGGGGCTCCCTCCTCCGGGCCACAGAGTGGGAAAGTACCCGGGACGGGCTCCATGGGTCCCGGGCCCTGGAGCCCCGGAGCCCTGGAGCCCTGCTGCCCTGAAGCCCCAGAGCCCTGGAGCCCTGCAGCACTGGAGCCCTGGAGCCCTGCAGCCCCGGAGCCCTGCAGCCCCCGAGCCGTGGAGCCCTGCAGTCCCCGAGCCCTGCATCCCTGCAGCCCCAGGGCCCCGGAGCCCCGGAGCCCTGGAGCCCTGCAGCTCCTGAGCCCTAAAGGCCCGGGGCAGGCAGATTGGCGTCATTTCGGTCCCGGCCATCTGGTCGCCCCTCTCGCCACGGCCATCTGGTCGCCCGCAATGCTTTCCTATGGGGCGACTAGATGGCCGGACTTCCCTGGAAGTCCCTATGAGGTGCCATTCGCCTCCCGGATCCCATCCTGGGCTCCAGGAGGTCGGGCACTTTTGTGCCCTGGGTCCCCTCTGTCACCTCGAGTGCACGGATTACAAGAAAGGGGGGTAATATTCCTCCAGATTAGTAGGTGCAAGGGTATGCCCAAACACCCTCCCGGGGCTGGTGGTTCCCTGCTGGGGACCAGATGAGTGATGCCCGGGCAGCACCTCACAGGCATTCGGGGCTCCCTCCTCCGGGCCGCAGAGTGGGAAAGTACCCGGGACGGGCTCCATGGGTCCCGGAGCCCCGGAGCCCTGGAGCCCTGCTGCCCTGAAGCCCCAGAGCCCTGGAGCCCTGCAGCCCTGGAGCCCTGGAGCCCTGGAGCCCTGGAGCCCTGGAGCCCTGCAGCCCCCCGAGCCGTGGAGCCCTGCAGTCCCCGAGCCCTGCATCCCTGCAGCCCCAGAGCCCCAGAGCCCCGGAGCCCTGGAGCCCTGCAGCTCCTGAGCCCTAAAGGCCCGGGGCAGGCAGATTGGCGTCATTTCGGTCCCGGCCATCTGGTCACCCCTCTCGCCACGGCCATCTGGTCGCCCGCAATGCTTTCCTATGGGGCGACTAGATGGCCGGACTTCCCTGGAAGTCCCTATGAGATGCCATTCGCCTCCCGGATCCCAGCCAGGGCTCCAGGAGGTCGGGCACGTTCGTGCCCTGGGTCCCCTCTGTCACCTCGAGTGCACATATTACAAGAAAGGGGGGTAATTTTCCTCCGGATTAGTAGGTGCAAGGGTATGCCCAAACACCCTCCCAGGTCTGGTGGTTCCTTGCTGGGGACCAGATGGGCGATGCCCGGGGAACACCTCCCAGGCATCCGGGGCTCCCTCCTCCGGGCCGCAGAGTGGCAAAGTACCCGGGATAGGCTCCATGGGTCCTGGGCCCTGGAGCCCTGGAGCCCTGCTGCCCTGGAGCCCAGCAGCCTTGGAGCCCTGGAGCCCCGGAGCCCTGCAGCCCCCCGAGCCGTGGAGCCCTGCAGTCCCCGAGCCCTGCAGCCCCGGAGCCCCGGAGCCCTGCAGCTCCTGAGCCCTACAGGCCCGAGGCAGGCAGATGGGCGTCCTTTCGGTCCCGGCCATCAGGTCGCCCCTCTCGCCTCGGCCATCTGGTCGGCCGCAATTCTTTCCTATGGGGCGACTAGATGGCCGGACTTCCCTGGAAGTCCTTATGAGGTGCCATTCGCCTCCCGGATCCCATCCTGGGCTCCAGGAGGTTGGGCACTTTTGTGCCCTGGGTCCCCTCTGTCACCTCGAGTGCACAGATTATAAGAAAGGGGGGTAATTTTCCTCCGGATTAGTAGGTGCAGGGGTATGCCCAAACACCCTCCCGGGGCTGGTGGTTCCCTGCTGGGGACCAGATGAGCGATGCCCGGGCAGCACCTCCCAGGCATTCGGGGCTCCCTCCTTCGGGCCGCAGAGTGGGAAAGTACCCGGGACGGGCTCCATGGGTCCCGGGCCATGGAGGCCCGAAACCTTGGAGCCCAGCAGCCCAGCAGCCCCGGAGGCCTGGAGCCCTGGAGCAATGGAGCCCCGGAACCCTGCAGCCCTGCTGCCCTGGAGCCCCCGAGCCCTGGAGCCCTGCAGCCCTGCAGCCCCGGAGCCCTGCAGCCCCCCGAGCCTTGGAGCCCTGCAGTCCCCGAGCCCTGCATCCCTGCAGCCCCAGAGCCCCGGAGGCCCGGAGGCACAGAGCCCCGGAGCCCCAGAGCCCCGAGCTGGGTGCTCGGGCCCTGGGCCCTGTCCCCCGGCCTGCTGCACTGCCAAGAGCCCAGGTCAGGGTTCCGTTGTGCCCGGGCAGTCCTCCCTGCTTGTCAAAGTGCCAGGGGGCCCCGGGTCGGAGGGCCTGTCGGGGCCCCCTGGGAGCCTCCATGGCTGGGGCCCAGCTGGGGCTTTGGGGCTCTGGGCCTCCGGTCGGCCATGCCGCGGAGCCCGCTGACTCCTTCGTTGGGGCACAGGGTGTCCAGACGGCTCCTCTTTCATCTGGTCGCCCCGATTCCCTCGGCCATCTGGTCGACCACAATGCTTTCCTATGGGGCGACCAGATGACCGAACTTCCCTGGAAGTCCCGATGAGGTGCCATTCGCCTCCCGGATCCCAGCCAGGGCTCCAGGAGGTCGGGCTCGTTCGTCGCTTGGGTCCCCTATGTGACCTCGAGTGCACAGATTACAAGAAAGGGGGGTAATGTTCCTCCGGATTACTAGGGAGAGGGTCAGTCAGACCTCCGGAGATTCTGAATCAGGGGAAAGCAGCCCTGGGGCCTGCCCGCCGGGGCCCCCATGTCCTGGGGACACTCTTGCCTCTCAGCCCATTGCCGATGGTCCTTTTTCACCGAGTTTGAGGGGGAAGGTGTCCCGGGGCCCGCCTGCCAGGGGCCCCCAGGGGCCCAGGGACGCTTCTGCCTCTCTGCCCCTTGCCGATGGTCGTTTTTCTCCGATTTCGATGGTCGTTTTTCTCCGAGTTTGATCAGGCAGACTTCCATGAGGTCTGGCCATGCTGAGAGGGGGGATGCGTCCCGGGGCCCAACTGCCAGGGGCCCCCAGGGGCCCGGGGATGCTTCTGCCTCTCAGCCCCTTGCCGATGGTCGTTTTTCTCCGAGTTTGATCAGGCATACCTCTGTGAGGTCTGGCCTTGCTGAGAGGGAAAAGGCGTCCTGGGGCCCACCTGCCAGGGGCCCCCAGGGGCCCGGGGACGCTTCTGCCTCTCAGCCCCTTGCCGATGGTCGTTTTTCTCCGAGTTCGATGGTCATTTTTCTCCGAGTTTGATCAGGCAGACTTCCATGAGGTCTGGCCATGCTGAGAGGGGGGAAGCGTCCCGGGGCCCACCCGTCAGGGGCCCCCAGGGGCCCGGGGACGCTTCTGCCTCTAAGCCCCTTGCCGATGGTCGTTTTTCTCCGAGTTCGATCAGGTATACCTCCGTGAGGTCTGGCCATGCTGAGAGGGGAATCGCGTCCCGGGGGCTGCCAGGGACCCCCAGGGGCCCGGGGACGCTTCTGCCTCTCAGCCCCTTGCCGATGGTCGTTTTTCTCCGAGTTCGATGGTTGTTTTTCTCCGAGTTTGATCAGGCAGACTTCCATGAGGTCTGGCCATGCTGAGAGGGGAAAGGCGTCCCAGGGCCCACCTGCCAGGGGCCCCCAGGGGCCCGGGGAAGCTTCTGCCTCTCAGCCCCTTGCCGATGTTTGTTTTTCTCCGAGTTCGATGGTAGTTTTTCTCCGAGTTTGATCAGGCAGACTTCCATGAGGTCTGGCCATGCTGAGAGGGGGAAGGCGTCCCGGGACCCACCCCCCAGGGGCCCCCGGGGGCCCTGGGACGCTTCTGCCTCTCAGCCCCTTGCCGATGGTCGTTTTTCTCCGAGTTCGATCAGGCATACCTCCGTGAGGTCTGGCCATGCTGAGAGGGGGAAGGCGTCCCAGGGCCAACCCGCCAGGGGCCCCCAGGGGCCCGGGGACGCTTCTGCCTCTCAGCCCCTTGCCGATGGTCGTTTTTATCAGGGTTCGATGGTCGTTTTTCTAAGAGTTTGATGAGGCAGACTTCCATGAGGTCTGGCCATGCTGAGAGGGGGAAGGCGTCCCGGGGCCGACCCGCCAGGGGCCCCCAGGGGCCCGGGGACGCTTCTGCCTCTCAGCCCCTTGCCGATGGTCGTTTTTCTCCGAGTTCGATCAGGCATACCTCCGTGAGGTCTGGCCATGCTGAGAGGGGAATCGCGTCCCGGGGGCTGCCAGGGACCCCCAGGGGCCCGGGGACGCTTCTGCCTCTCAGCCCCTTGCCGATGGTCGTTTTTCTCCGAGTTCGATGGTTGTTTTTCTCCGAGTTTGATCAGGCAGACTTCCATGAGGTCTGGCCATGCTGAGAGGGGAAAGGCGTCCCAGGGCCCACCTGCCAGGGGCCCCCAGGGGCCCGGGGAAGCTTCTGCCTCTCAGCCCCTTGCCGATGTTTGTTTTTCTCCGAGTTCGATGGTAGTTTTTCTCCGAGTTTGATCAGGCAGACTTCCATGAGGTCTGGCCATGCTGAGAGGGGGAAGGCGTCCCGGGACCCACCCCCCAGGGGCCCCCGGGGGCCCCATGTCCTGGGGACACTCTTGCCTCTCAGCCCATTGCCGATGGTCCTTTTTCACCGAGTTTGAGGGGGAAGGTGTCCCGGGGCCCGCCTGCCAGGGGCCCCCAGGGGCCCAGGGACGCTTCTGCCTCTCTGCCCCTTGCCGATGGTCGTTTTTCTCCGATTTCGATGGTCGTTTTTCTCCGAGTTTGATCAGGCAGACTTCCATGAGGTCTGGCCATGCTGAGAGGGGGGATGCGTCCCGGGGCCCAACTGCCAGGGGCCCCCAGGGGCCCGGGGATGCTTCTGCCTCTCAGCCCCTTGCCGATGGTCGTTTTTCTCCGAGTTTGATCAGGCATACCTCTGTGAGGTCTGGCCTTGCTGAGAGGGAAAAGGCGTCCTGGGGCCCACCTGCCAGGGGCCCCCAGGGGCCCGGGGACGCTTCTGCCTCTCAGCCCCTTGCCGATGGTCGTTTTTCTCCGAGTTCGATGGTCATTTTTCTCCGAGTTTGATCAGGCAGACTTCCATGAGGTCTGGCCATGCTGAGAGGGGGGAAGCGTCCCGGGGCCCACCCGTCAGGGGCCCCCAGGGGCCCGGGGACGCTTCTGCCTCTAAGCCCCTTGCCGATGGTCGTTTTTCTCCGAGTTCGATCAGGTATACCTCCGTGAGGTCTGGCCATGCTGAGAGGGGAATCGCGTCCCGGGGGCTGCCAGGGACCCCCAGGGGCCCGGGGACGCTTCTGCCTCTCAGCCCCTTGCCGATGGTCGTTTTTCTCCGAGTTCGATGGTTGTTTTTCTCCGAGTTTGATCAGGCAGACTTCCATGAGGTCTGGCCATGCTGAGAGGGGAAAGGCGTCCCAGGGCCCACCTGCCAGGGGCCCCCAGGGGCCCGGGGAAGCTTCTGCCTCTCAGCCCCTTGCCGATGTTTGTTTTTCTCCGAGTTCGATGGTAGTTTTTCTCCGAGTTTGATCAGGCAGACTTCCATGAGGTCTGGCCATGCTGAGAGGGGGAAGGCGTCCCGGGACCCACCCCCCAGGGGCCCCCGGGGGCCCTGGGACGCTTCTGCCTCTCAGCCCCTTGCCGATGGTCGTTTTTCTCCGAGTTCGATCAGGCATACCTCCGTGAGGTCTGGCCATGCTGAGAGGGGGAAGGCGTCCCAGGGCCAACCCGCCAGGGGCCCCCAGGGGCCCGGGGACGCTTCTGCCTCTCAGCCCCTTGCCGATGGTCGTTTTTATCAGGGTTCGATGGTCGTTTTTCTAAGAGTTTGATGAGGCAGACTTCCATGAGGTCTGGCCATGCTGAGAGGGGGAAGGCGTCCCGGGGCCGACCCGCCAGGGGCCCCCAGGGGCCCGGGGACGCTTCTGCCTCTCAGCCCCTTGCCGATGGTCGTTTTTCTCCGAGTTCGATCAGGCATACCTCCGTGAGGTCTGGCCATGCTGAGAGGGGCAAGGCGTTCCAGGGCCCGCCTGCCAGGGGCCCCCAGGGGCCCAGGAACAATCCTGCCTCTCTGCCCCTTGTCGATGGTCCGTTTTCTCCGAGTTTGATCAGGCACAGACCTCCGTGAGGTCTGGCCATGCTGAGGGGGGGAAGGTGTCCTGGGGACCGCCTGCCAGGGGCTCCCAGGGGCCCGTGGACACTTCTGCCTCTTGGCCCCTTGCCGATGGTTGTTTTTCTCCGAGTTCGATGGTTGTTTTTTTCCAAGTTTGATCAGGCAGACTTCCATGAGGTCCGGCCATGCTGAGAGGAGGGGAGGCATCCCGGGGCCTGCCTGCCAGGGGCCCCCAAGATCCCGGGGACGCTCCTGCCTCTCAGCCCCTTGCCGATGGTCGTTTTTCTCCAAATTTGATCAGGCATACCTCCGTGAGGTCTGGCCATGCAGAGAGGGGAAGGTCGTCCTGGGGCCCACCCGCCAGGGGCCCCCAGGGGCCCGTGGACGCTTCTGCCTCTCGGCCCCTTGTTGATGGTTGTTTTTATCAGGGTTCGATGGTCGTTTTTCTCCGAGTTTGATCAGGCAGACTTCCATGAGGTGTGGCCATGCTTAGAGGCGGAAGGCATCCCGGGGTCCGCCAGCCAGGGGCAATCAGGGGCCCGGGGACGCTCCTGCCTCTCAGCCCCTTGCCGATGGTCCTTTTTCTCCGAGTTTGATCAGGCGCATGTTCGTGGGGCACCCGGTGCTAAATCATTCGTAGACGATCTGGGTCAGGGTTTCGTAAGTAGCAGAGAAGCTACCTCGCTGCGATCTATTGAAAGTCATCCTCTGAGCCAAGCTTTTGTCTCTTTCCGTGCGTGGGCGCCCGTGGAAGCCTCCCTCCATCACACCCAGGGGTGGGTCCCTCTGCCGCCTGGCCGGCGGGAGGGATGCGGAGGGGTAACGTGGGCCTGTGGGAGGCTGCCTCCACCACGTGCCCTTCGGCAGGGGGGCCTCCCCCTCCCGTCCCTGCCCCACCGGGGTGCGGGGATGGGGGCCACACCTTCCCTTGCGGGTCAGCAGGGTGACCAGATGGCCTGGGCCGCCGCCGGCCGGGCCTCCGCTTCCCACTGCTGCATGGGCAAGTCGAGCAGGGAGGCAAACAGCAGCAGCGCCTGGCCACCCTCGCTGGACTGCAAGGGCGACTGGGTACAGCATCCTCCCAGGCCATCCGGGCGCTGGGTCGTCCTGGGTCATCTGGCTGCCTGGCTGCGCGACCAGATTGCCCTGCGGGCAGGGTGACCAGATGGCCCTGTGGGCTGGGCGACCAGATGGCCCTGCGGGCTGGCGGCCGGGCTAACTCCAACTTTTGTCCTTCCCCTAGGTTCTGTAAGCCCCCACTACGTGGGGGCTTAATAGTCAACAAAAATGGGCTCCCCGGTGTAGGAAGGGGGAGACTCTAGTCGGCGCAGTGCAAGCACTAGCGACAAGCAGGGACTCTCTCTTCCTCGTCAGGGCTGAGGGTTACCTTCCAGACAACCTCTGCTTACCCTCTAGGTAGTGTGGCTTAAGCAGTCGTAGGCTAATCTTTGGGGCACATAGGGTTAAACACTTGCAACAGTACACCTTCACAACCAACCCCTCACACAACGAGACCAGACTGTATTCTTGTAAAAATATATCTCTTTATATAAACTTTACGCAGGCTTGGGAATACAGTCAATAACTTTACGGATACGGTTGCAGGTTATTAGCTTTAGGTTACCACAGTTCTTATCGTAGTTCTTGTGAGGCCCGTAGGCCGATGTTAAACAAAGTTCTTTGTGGAGCCAGCGGCTTCCAGGGGATCTGTCCCACGTCGCGTTGCCTTCCCGGTGTCGCTGATCGTTGCGGCTCTTCGGCCGAGCAGGTCACTGGTCGTCCGGGGCAGCGGTGCTCTGTGGCGGCACGGTCCTCTCTTTGTCGTCTGCTCCGACCTTGGAGTCGGCGGCTGTGTGGCGGTGACAAGTGGCAGTACGGTCCCCAAGTGCAGGACGTACCCAGCCAAATGTCGGTGCAGCTGTGGGCTCACAGCTGGGCTGTCGGGCAGGTTACCGACCTTGTGGATTCTCGTAGGGCAATAGTCTGTCCTTGCAGGTGAGGGACGGCTCGCTATGCAGTCGCCTCGATAGCTCGGACCAGACGGGTCCTCCTTCGCTTTGCTCTCGGGCTCCCAGCGCAGGTGTGGTCACGATGTTCGGGCCAGCGGCGGCTGGTCCTCACTGTGCTTCCGCTGTAGCTTTGGGCCCCGGTCACGGTGGTCGGGAGGGAGTGGATGCCTTAGAGGAGCTTCCTCTTTGTCGGTACTGCGGCGATGGTCAGCACCCGCAGTCGCGTTCTTCCAAGGGGGGTTTTAGCGTCCACTGGTCCTGGGACGCTGGTCAGGGGGCAAGTTCAGTTTCCAAGCCCTCGGAGATCTCTTTGCAGAGTTTGGCCCAAAGTAGCACAAAAGTCGTTTCGTCGTTTTGTCCTCCTCTCCTTCAGCAGCCAGGCACCAGACACAAGCAAGAGTCAGCACCCTTCTTTGTCTTCTCGCGGTCCTTCTCGTAGGGCAGAGTCGTTCTGTGGCCCAAACTGGATCTAACTTTCAAGGAGCAGGGCTCCATCTTTTATAGGCCAATTCTTTTGTTCTCGCAGGCCAGGGGGGGCTTTTGCATAGCCACTCTCAGTTCTGGAGTACCCCGGCGGGTGTACTCCGGCTTCTGCTTTCAGTGTGAGGGGCAGGCGCATCAGACGCCCCACAGGAGGTGGAGCCAGCATTGTCCGGACAGGAGTGGCCAGAGTACCTTGTTGATGGGGGCTTCGCCCTTCCTGGGCCAGGTGCCGGCAGAGTCATCCGCCGCTCCCCAGGAGGGTGGAGCCAGCATTGTGGTGGCCGAGCACAGTGACAGTTCGAGTCAAGAGGCACTCCTACCTCCCACTAAGGTGTAATCTGCGCATTCACCACCTGTCGTCCCTCCAGCCCTGTCACTCACACATCCCAGACAGTCGGATACACATACGGGCAGAGGCAACTGAAATGGTTAAGCAAGCAAATGCTAACTTTCTAAAAGTAGCAGTTGCAAACCCAGGATACTGAAATAAACTTGACTACAAGAAATATCTCCTCATCCTGAGTTCAGGCCTACTAAACATGACTCACTACCATGCTCCTTGAGCCTGCGGGGATTATAGGGTATAATAATCCTCGCAGCTCAGTCTGGCCTAATGGAGCAGGTAGCCTTCAGTAGTGAAATACGGTCTTCGTTGTAAGTCACTACCAGGACATGCCACGCACATCAGGGCTTGTCCTACCTCGCACCTACAATGCACCCTGCCCGCAGGCCTACCATAGGGGTGACTAATATGTAGTCAAGGGAAGGGTCGGGGCTGGCAAGTGGGGACACTTGCCCAGCTAGCGTGACAGTACGAGACTGCACGCGGGTTCTGCGGTCGCAGTTCCCAGACACAAGTTTACGGCTGCTCGGGTGGGTGGCGCAACCAGCGCTGCAAGCCCACCAGCAGTATCGGCATCTACACGCCCCGGCACTCTCTCGTGCGCTTTACTGGGGACTAACAGTAAATCCAATGCACCAATCATGGATACCAATCGTATGTACAGTTTACAGTAGGGAGCACTTGCACTGCGGCACGGATCAGCCGTGGCGCAGTGCCCTGAGTATCGGAAAACCAGCAAAACATCGGAGGCACATCAGCAAAAAGTGGAAGGGAGACTCACGCCAAGGTGCCAGGTCTAACACGTGTCCCCTCCAGCTGAAATGTGGGGGGAACTACCCTTCCCCAGGGAGTTCCACATCACTAAGGCGGAAAAATCTGGACAGACCGTCAGCGTTGGCGTGATCGGTGCCAGGGCGGTGTTCCACCGTAAAGTCCATACTCTGTAGAGAAATGGACCACCTCAACAGTTTCGGGTTCTCACCCCTCATTTGCATCAACCATCTGAGGGGCCTGTGGTCCGTCTGAACTCGGAAGTGAGACCCAAACAGGTAGGGTCTTAGCTTCTTCAGTGCCCAGACCACAGCAAATGCTTCACGCTCTATTGCACTCCACCTACTTTCCCGTGGAAGTAACCTCCGACTTATGAAGGCTACGGGTTGGTCAAAGCCCTCCTCAGTCATCTGTGAAAGAACAGCCCCTACACCATGCTCTGAAGCGTCTGTTTGCACAATGAACTCTTTGGAGAAATCAGGGGCCAGGAGCACGGGCGCCGTGCACATGGCAGTCTTCAGGGTGTCGAAAGCTTTCTGACAGGTGTCAGTCCAAATCACATTCCTGGGCTGCTTTTTCGAAGTCAGCTCTGTCAAGGGGGTCACGATCGTGCCATAGCCCTTGACAAACCTCCTGTAATACCCAGTGAGCCCCAGGAAGGCTCTCACTGCAGTCTGGGTCTTGGGGGGTTCCCAAGCCAGGATGGTTTCGATTTTGGGCTGCAAGGGGGCTACCTTGCCACTCCCAACTTGGTGTCCCAAGTACACCACGGAACCCTGCCCAATCTGGCACTTGCTTGCCTTGATTGTGAGGCCTGCTCTGCGCAGGGCCATCAACACGTCCCAGAGGTGTCGCAGGTGTTCGGGCCAGCTGCCGCTGAACACCGCGATGTCATCCAGGTAGGCGGCACTGAACTCGTCCAGCCCAGCCAACACCTGGTTGACCAATCTCTGAAAGGTGGCAGGGGCATTCTTCATTCCAAATGGCATGACCCGGAACTGGAAATGCCCATCTGGTGTAGAGAATGCTGACCTCTCCTTTGCCCCATCGGTCAAGGCGATCTGCCAGTACCCAGACGTCAGATCAAAC
Source organism: Lissotriton vulgaris (assembly GCF_964263255.1). Lineage (NCBI taxonomy): Eukaryota > Metazoa > Chordata > Amphibia > Caudata > Salamandridae > Lissotriton > Lissotriton vulgaris. The sequence goes on along the minus strand of NC_141693.1, from coordinate 538,963,032 downwards.
GTGCTGAGAAACCGGGCAGCCCCTAGCCGATCAATGAGCTCGTCAGCTCTGGGGATGGGGTGCGCGTCAGTCTTCGTGACTGAATTGAGTCCTCTGTAGTCCACACAGAACCGGAGTTCGGGTGTGGCTCCCGGCGCAGCAGCCTTCGGAACCAAGACCACGGGGCTGGACCAAGGACTGCTGGAAGACTCAACCACCCCGAGGGCAAGCATCTTGGAGACCTCCTCCTTGATGCAGGCCCGTACCCTGTCAGTCACCCGGTAAGCCTTATGCTTCACCGGCAAGCTGTCTCCAGTGTCCACATCATGGACGCACCAATCTGTGACACTCGGAACCAGGGAAAACAGGTCTGGAAACTGCCCCAGCAACTGGCGGCAATCCTCCTGTTGTTCGGCGGTCAGGGAGGGTGAGAGGTTAACTCCATCCACTGACCCATCCTTCTCATGGGCCACCAAGAGGTCCGGTAGAGGCTCTGACTCCTCCTCCATTCCGTCATCGGTTGCCAACAACATGCCCACTTCGGACCTTCGCAAGTGGGGCTTGAGGCGGTTGACATGTAGGACCCGCAAAGGGTTCCTGGCCGTCTTCATGTCCACCAAGTATGTCACGGGGCTTTTCCGCTCCACAACCTCGAATGGTCCTGTCCACTTATCTTGAAGGGCACAGGGCTCCACCGGGGCTAAGACATACACCTCTTGTCCAGGCTGAAGTTCGACCAGAGTGGCATTCTGATCGTACCACCGCTTCATCTCTTCCTGGCTCGCTTCCAGATTTGCCTCGGCAAGTTGTCTGAAGCGCCTGGTCTGGTTTCTGAAGGCCAGCATGTAGCTATATACACTCTGGGGAGGTTTCCTGGGAGATTGCTCCCAGCCTTCCTTTACCAAACTCAGCGGTCCTCTCACGGGGTGGCCGTACAGCAGTTCAAAGGGACTGAACCCTAGGGACTTCTGTGGCACCTCGCGATATGCAAATAGTAGGCATGGTAAGAGGACGTCCCACTTACGCCTCATCGGACCTTCCAGGCCCATGATCATGCCTTTGAGGGTTCGGTTGAATCTTTCAACCAACCCGTTACCTTGGGGATGGTAAGGTGTGGTGAACTTGTACGTTACGCCACACTCTTGCCAAAGGGATTTCATATATTTCGATATGAAATTGGTCCCCCTGTCGCTCACTACCTCTAGAGGGAATCCTACTCGTGAGAAAATTCCCATCAGTGCACGCCCCACCACGGGAGCCGTCACTGTCCTCAGAGGTATGGCTTCAGGGTACCGGGTGGCATGGTCCACCAAGACCAGGATGAACCTGTTGCCCATGGCTGTCTTGGGGTCCAGAGGCCCGACGATGTCAATACCCACTCGCTGGAATGGCGTACCGACGACAGGGAAGGGTTGGAGGGGAGCCTTGTTCTTCCCTCCCGTCTTCCCACTTGCCTGGCAAGTCGGACAGGTTCTGCAATAAGTATCGGAACTCTTATGCATTTGGGGCCAGTAAAAGTGGGTGACAAGCCTGTCATAGGTCTTGTCCATCCCCAAATGTCCTGCTAAAGGCACATCATGAGCCAGACCCAGTAGGAAGGCTCTGAACTTCTGGGGTACCACCAGCACACGGGCTGACCCAGGTTCAGCAGCCTTAGGCTCCGAATACAGGAGGTCGTTCTCCCAGTACACGTAATGTGTTTTGGCCTGAACACCATTGGCCTGGTCTGCAGCCTGCTGCCGCATACCCACGAGAGAAGGGCATTCTTTCTGCTCCCTGCAGAATTCCTCCCTGGAGGGTCCTCCTTCTTGCTGCCAATGGGTCAGCTCAGGCAGGTCCCCCAGTTCGGCGATCTGTTCCCCTGTAGGCTCCAGGGCATCCCCCTCAAGGTCTGCCTCCTCCTGGACCGTAGGAACTTCAGGGGCCGGTTTCCCGCGCCCCCTGCACCTTCTCCCTAAGGCCGGTTCCTGGGCCTCTCCATCAGGCCCCAGGACCTCTCGATCACCCTTACTGGCTGCCATCGACCGTGTGGTCACGCACGCCCAGTCAGGCAGACCCACCATCCGCAGGTGAGTCGTTTTCTCCACCTTTTCCCAAGGGGAGTGCTCCAAGTCGTTCCCTAGCAAACAGTCAACAGGCATGGTTTTTCTCACACAGACCTGCAGAGTACCAGAGACCCCCCCCCACTCGAAGGGAACTTGAGCCATCGGACACTGACTCTCAGAATTATCAGCGTTGATAACCCTACAGTAGGCATGGGGTACAACCTGCTCTTGAGACACCAGGTGCTGCCTCACTGCAGTCACACTGGCTCCTGTGTCTCTAAGAGCCTCGGCTTCCTTACCATTGATGATCACCACCTGCCCATATTTTTTAGTGTTAGAGGGCAGGTAGTTCGTAGGGATCATCTCGCTGTCTCCTAACGAGACCAGGGTCATGTGAACGGGATCTCCACCCCCCGGGACCATCATTTCTTCTCCCAGGTGAACGCTAGTCACTTGTCGGGGCGGAGCACCAGTGGGTGCGGGTTTTCCAAATAGGCGACACTTGGGGTCACTCGATATGTGCCCAGGCTCGCCACATTTGAAACAATTGAAGGGCCCCTTTGGAACAGGTTTACCTGTCGGGGCCCCATTCTGCTTCGGGGGTGGGGGAGGCTGAGAACCCTGCTGCGGATTCCCTTGGGAACTACTTTGGGGGCCTTTTTGGAACCCTTTCTGTTTTCCCCCCTTGTCCCCCCCACTCTTCTGCTGGGGACCCTGCCCACTCTTGGCGGAATCTCCCACGGGACCCTTGTGGACCCTGGTGCTGAGCCAGCGGTCCGCCTCCTCAGCAAGCTTCCTTGGGTTGGACAGCTTGCTATCGATCAGATGTTGGCGTAACTCAGGAAAACAGTGATCAGACAAGTGCTCCCATGCAATTAAATCAAAGAGACCTTGAAAATCATTCACTTTGTTACCTTTCACCCAACCATCCAGTGCTCTGCAAAAGTAAGTCACATATTCCACATACGTATTCCCAGGCCGCTTAGTACATCCCCTAAACTTCTGTCTATACATTTCAGGGGTAAGCCCGTACCTGCTCAACAAAGCTTCTTTCATGTGGGTATAGGACCTCTGATTCTCGACGGGCAAATCTAGCAAGGTATCTCTCCCTTCGCTAAGGAACCTTCCCCACAACCCCGCTCCCCAATCCTTCTCAGGGACCCGGTGGGAGGACATGGCTACCTCATATGCCCTAAACCATTGTCCTATGTCATCCCCCTTAAAGAACTCCTTGACTACGTCCTTCGGGATATGCACTCTTGACTCTACCTGCACTGGCGATGTGCTGCCACCAGAGGGAGGACGATCCAAGCCTCTTTCCTTGAGACTTATCTCCCTCATTTTCACCTCATAATCCATCTGGTGCTTTCGCTCTTCCAGCGCCATTCTTTTCGTTTCAAGCTCCAGCTGGATTTTCAATTCTGCCAACTTTCTTTCGTGATTCCGGGTTTCCTTCCTGTCCGCCAGCTCCTCTGGCGACAGGCCTTTACCCAAGCTGTGCTCGCTGTCTTGTCGCTCGAGATCGATCAGATCCCCAAGGGCATTCTGCTCCTCCGTTGCATTCTGCTCGGCGAGGTCGTCTTGCTCTTCCGGGGTCTTTCTTGATTCCACCCAGGCTTTCAGGGCCTTGTAGAGCTCCGGTTTGTTTTTGCAACCAGCGTGCGGAACCTTTAGTTTCCTACAAAAAAACTTCAGCTCCAGCTTTGAGTACTTGTCTAGCTTTGCGGCGTCCCATTCTATCTCCAAAACCTCGGAGGTCGTGGACTCTGCTCCATCCAGGCTCTTTGTGCCCGGCATGGTTTCTGCACTCGGAATCTTCTTTTCAAAAAGCAAAGTCTGTGGTTTAGTAACCGTACCGTAATCCTTGTGTAGCGGTCAGAAGCTCAGGTATACTATCGCAAGTGTAAATTCGAAAATCCCACCGCTGCCACCAATGTAGGAAGGGGGAGACTCTAGTCGGCGCAGTGCAAGCACTAGCGACAAGCAGGGACTCTCTCTTCCTCGTCAGGGCTGAGGGTTACCTTCCAGACAACCTCTGCTTACCCTCTAGGTAGTGTGGCTTAAGCAGTCGTAGGCTAATCTTTGGGGCACATAGGGTTAAACACTTGCAACAGTACACCTTCACAACCAACCCCTCACACAACGAGACCAGACTGTATTCTTGTAAAAATATATCTCTTTATATAAACTTTACGCAGGCTTGGGAATACAGTCAATAACTTTACGGATACGGTTGCAGGTTATTAGCTTTAGGTTACCACAGTTCTTATCGTAGTTCTTGTGAGGCCCGTAGGCCGATGTTAAACAAAGTTCTTTGTGGAGCCAGCGGCTTCCAGGGGATCTGTCCCACGTCGCGTTGCCTTCCCGGTGTCGCTGATCGTTGCGGCTCTTCGGCCGAGCAGGTCACTGGTCGTCCGGGGCAGCGGTGCTCTGTGGCGGCACGGTCCTCTCTTTGTCGTCTGCTCCGACCTTGGAGTCGGCGGCTGTGTGGCGGTGACAAGTGGCAGTACGGTCCCCAAGTGCAGGACGTACCCAGCCAAATGTCGGTGCAGCTGTGGGCTCACAGCTGGGCTGTCGGGCAGGTTACCGACCTTGTGGATTCTCGTAGGGCAATAGTCTGTCCTTGCAGGTGAGGGACGGCTCGCTATGCAGTCGCCTCGATAGCTCGGACCAGACGGGTCCTCCTTCGCTTTGCTCTCGGGCTCCCAGCGCAGGTGTGGTCACGATGTTCGGGCCAGCGGCGGCTGGTCCTCACTGTGCTTCCGCTGTAGCTTTGGGCCCCGGTCACGGTGGTCGGGAGGGAGTGGATGCCTTAGAGGAGCTTCCTCTTTGTCGGTACTGCGGCGATGGTCAGCACCCGCAGTCGCGTTCTTCCAAGGGGGGTTTTAGCGTCCACTGGTCCTGGGACGCTGGTCAGGGGGCAAGTTCAGTTTCCAAGCCCTCGGAGATCTCTTTGCAGAGTTTGGCCCAAAGTAGCACAAAAGTCGTTTCGTCGTTTTGTCCTCCTCTCCTTCAGCAGCCAGGCACCAGACACAAGCAAGAGTCAGCACCCTTCTTTGTCTTCTCGCGGTCCTTCTCGTAGGGCAGAGTCGTTCTGTGGCCCAAACTGGATCTAACTTTCAAGGAGCAGGGCTCCATCTTTTATAGGCCAATTCTTTTGTTCTCGCAGGCCAGGGGGGGCTTTTGCATAGCCACTCTCAGTTCTGGAGTACCCCGGCGGGTGTACTCCGGCTTCTGCTTTCAGTGTGAGGGGCAGGCGCATCAGACGCCCCACAGGAGGTGGAGCCAGCATTGTCCGGACAGGAGTGGCCAGAGTACCTTGTTGATGGGGGCTTCGCCCTTCCTGGGCCAGGTGCCGGCAGAGTCATCCGCCGCTCCCCAGGAGGGTGGAGCCAGCATTGTGGTGGCCGAGCACAGTGACAGTTCGAGTCAAGAGGCACTCCTACCTCCCACTAAGGTGTAATCTGCGCATTCACCACCTGTCGTCCCTCCAGCCCTGTCACTCACACATCCCAGACAGTCGGATACACATACGGGCAGAGGCAACTGAAATGGTTAAGCAAGCAAATGCTAACTTTCTAAAAGTAGCAGTTGCAAACCCAGGATACTGAAATAAACTTGACTACAAGAAATATCTCCTCATCCTGAGTTCAGGCCTACTAAACATGACTCACTACCATGCTCCTTGAGCCTGCGGGGATTATAGGGTATAATAATCCTCGCAGCTCAGTCTGGCCTAATGGAGCAGGTAGCCTTCAGTAGTGAAATACGGTCTTCGTTGTAAGTCACTACCAGGACATGCCACGCACATCAGGGCTTGTCCTACCTCGCACCTACAATGCACCCTGCCCGCAGGCCTACCATAGGGGTGACTAATATGTAGTCAAGGGAAGGGTCGGGGCTGGCAAGTGGGGACACTTGCCCAGCTAGCGTGACAGTACGAGACTGCACGCGGGTTCTGCGGTCGCAGTTCCCAGACACAAGTTTACGGCTGCTCGGGTGGGTGGCGCAACCAGCGCTGCAAGCCCACCAGCAGTATCGGCATCTACACGCCCCGGCACTCTCTCGTGCGCTTTACTGGGGACTAACAGTAAATCCAATGCACCAATCATGGATACCAATCGTATGTACAGTTTACAGTAGGGAGCACTTGCACTGCGGCACGGATCAGCCGTGGCGCAGTGCCCTGAGTATCGGAAAACCAGCAAAACATCGGAGGCACATCAGCAAAAAGTGGAAGGGAGACTCACGCCAAGGTGCCAGGTCTAACACCCGGGCAGGCCGTCGGGGAGAGGACGTGGCCTGGGCTTAACCCTCCTTGGTTCCGGCCCAGGGTCTGGGTGCTGGGGACAGGGGGGTCCACCGGGAGGCTCTCCCCGGGCCCGGCTAGGGTTGGTAGGCTGGGCCTGGGGCCTGAGCTCCGTCCTGCAAGCCGGCCGAGGTTCCGGGCGTTCATCGGGGCCAAGGGAGGCTCTCCCCGGGCTGGCTAGGGTTTCGGAAGCAGGGACCGGGCCCGGGGCTTGAGCTCCGTCCGGTAGGCTATGGGGTTGCTGGAGCCTCCCCGTCCCGCAAGCCGGCCGAGGTTGCGGGCGTTCATCAGGGCCAAGGGAGGCTCTCCCCGGCCTGGCTAGGGTTTTGGAAGCAGGGACCGGGAGCGGGCCCGGTGCTTGAGCTCCGTACGGCCGGCCATGGGTTTGCTGGAGCTTCCCCGTCCTGCAAGCCGGCCGGGGTTCCAGGCGTTCATCCGAGCCAAGGGAGGCTCTTTCTCCGGCCTGGCTAGGGTTTCAGAAGCAGGGACCGGGAGCAGGCCCGGGGCTTGAGCCCCGTCCGGCAGGGCCTGGTGAGGTGGCAATACCCCTCCGTCCTGCAGCCCTGGAGCCCCCAGAACCCTGGAGCCCCCCTGGAGCCCTGCAGCCCTGCAGCCCTGCAGCCCTGCAGCCCCGGAGCCCGGGAGCCCTGGAACCCCCCGAGTAGCCCTGCAGCCCCCGAGGAGCCCTGCAGCCCCGGAGCCCCGGAGCCCTGCAGCCCTGGAGCACCCGGAGCCCTGGAGCCCCCGGAGCCCTACAGCCCCTGGAGCCCTGGAGCCCCCCTGGAGCCCTGCAGCCCTGAAGCCCTGCAGTACCCGAGCCCTGCAGCCCCGGAGCCCCGGAGCCCTGCAGCTCCTGAGCCCTACAGGCCCGAGGCAGGCAGATTGGCGTCCTTTCGGTCCCGGCCATCAGGTCGCCCCTCTCGCCTCGGCCATCTGGTCACCCGCAATTCTTTCCTATGGGGCGACTAGATGGCCGGACTTCCCTGGAAGTCCCTATGAGGTGCCATTCGCCTCCCGGATCCCATCCTGGGCTCCAGGAGGTCGGGCACTTTTGTGCCCTGGGTCCCCTCTGTCACCTCGAGTGCACGGATTACAAGAAAGGGGGGTCATTTTCCTCCGGATTAGTAGGTGCAAGGGTATGCCCAAACACCCTCCCGGGGCTGGTGGTTCCCTGCTGGGGACCAGATGAGCGATGCCCGGGCAGCACCTCCCAGGCATTCGGGGCTCCCTCCTCCGGGCCGCAGAGTGGGAAAGTACCCGGGACGGGCTCCATGGGTCCCGGGCCCAGGAGCCCCGGAGCCCTGGCGCCCTGCTGCCCTGAAGCCCCAGAGCCCTGGAGCCCTGCAGCACTGGAGCCCTGGAGCCCTGGAGCCCTGGAGCCCTGCAGCCCCGGAGCCCTGCAGCCCCCCGAGCCGTGGAGCCCTGCAGTCCTCGAGCCCTGCATCCCTGCAGCCCCAGAGCCCCGGAGCCCCGGAGCCCTGGAGCCCTGCAGCTCCTGAGCCCTAAAGGCCCGGGGCAGGCAGATTGGCGTCATTTCGGTCCCGGCCATCTGGTCGCCCCTCTCGCCACGGCCATCTGGTCGCCCGCAATGCTTTCCTATGGGGCGACTAGATGGCCGGACTTCCCTGGAAGTCCCTATGAGATGCCATTCGCCTCCCGGATCCCAGCCAGGGCTCCAGGAGGTCGGGCACGTTTGCGCCCTGGGTCCCCTCTGTCACCTCGAGTGCACAGATTACAAGAAAGGGGGGTAATTTTCCTCCGGATTAGTAGGTGCAAGGGTACGCCCAAACACCCTCCCAGGTCTGGTGGTTCCCTGCTGGGGACCAGATGGGCGATGCCCAGGGAACACCTCCCAGGCATCCGGGGCTCCCTCCTCCGGGCCGCAGAGTGGCAAAGTACCCGGGATAGGCTCCATGGGTCCTGGAGCCCTGCTGCCCTGGAGCCTAGCAGCCCCGGAGCCCTGGAGCCCTGGAGCCCCGGAGCCCTGCAGCCCCCGAGCCGTGGAGCCCTGCAGTCCCCGAGCCCTGCAGCCCCGGAGCCCCGGAGCCCTGCAGCTCCTGAGCCCTACAGGCCAGAGGCAGGCAGATGGGCGTCCTTTTGGTCCCGGCCATCAGGTCGCCCCTCTCGCCTCGGCCATCTGGTCGCCCGCAATTCTTTCCTATGGGGCGACTAGATGGCCGGACTTCCCTGGAAGTCCTTATGAGGTGCCATTCGCCTCCCGGATCCCATCCTGGGCTCCAGGAGGTCGGGCACTTTTGTGCCCTGGGTCCCCTCTGTCACCTCGAGTGCACGGATTACAAGAAAGGGGGGTAATTTTCCTCCGGATTAGTAGGTGCAAGGGTGTGCCCAAACACCCTCCCGGGGCTGGTGGTTCCCTGCTGGGGACCAGATGAGCGATGCCCGGGCAGCACCTCCCAGGCATTCAGGGCTCCCTCCTCCGGGCCGCAGAGTGGGAAAGTACCCGGGACGGGCTCCATGGGTCCCGGGCCATGGAGGCCCGAAACCTTAGAGCCCAGCAGCCCAGCAGCCCCGGAGGCCTGGAGCCCTGGAGCAATGGAGCCACGGAGCCCTGCAGCCCTGCTGCCCTGGAGCCCCCGAGCCCTGGAGCCCTAGAGCCCTGGAGCCCTGGAGCCCTGCAGCCCTGCAGCCCCGGAGCCCTGCAGCCCCCCCGAGCCGTGGAGCCCTGCAGTCCCCGAGCCCTGCATCCCTGCAGCCCCAGAGCCCAGGAGGCCCGGAGGCACAGAGCCCCGGAGCCCCAGAGCCCCGAGCTGGGTGCTCGGGCCCTGGGCCCTGTCCCCCGGCCTGCTGCACTGCCAAGAGCCCAGGTCGGGGTTCCGTTGTGCCCGGACAGTCCTCCCTGCTTGTCAAAGTGCCGGGGGGCCCCGGGTCGGAGGGCCTGTCGGGGCCCCCTGGGAGCCTCCATGGCTGGGGCCCAGCTGGGGCTCTGGGGCTCTGGGCCTCCGGTCGGCCATGCCGCGGAGCCCGCTGACTCCTTCGTTGGGGCACAGGGTGTCCAGACGGCTCCTCTTTCATCTGGTCGCCCCGATTCCCTCGGCCATCTGGTCGACCGCAATGCTTTCCTATGGGGCGACCAGATGACCGAACTTCCCTGGAAGTCCCGATGAGGTGCCATTCGCCTCCCGGATCCCAGCCAGGGCTCCAGGAGGTCGGGCTCGTTCGTGCCTTGGGTCCCCTATGTGACCTCGAGTGCACAGATTACAAGAAAGGGGGGTAATGTTCCTCCGGATTACTAGGGAGAGGGTCAGTCAGACCTCCGGAGATTCTGAATCAGGGGAAAGCAGCCCTGGGGCCTGCCCGCCGGGGCCCCCATGTCCTGGGGACACTCTTGCCTCTCAGCCCATTGCCGATGGTCCTTTTTCACCGAGTTTGAGGGGGAAGGTGTCCCGGGGCCCGCCTGCCAGGGGCCCCCAGGGGCCCAGGGACGCTTCTGCCTCTCTGCCCCTTGCCGATGGTCGTTTTTCTCCGAGTTCGATGGTCGTTTTTCTCCGAGTTTGATCAGGCAGACTTCCATGAGGTCTGGCCATGCTGAGAGGGGGGATGCGTCCCGGGGCCCAACTGCCAGGGGCCCCCAGGGGCCCGGGGATGCTTCTGCCTCTCAGCCCCTTGCCGATGGTCGTTTTTCTCCGAGTTTGATCAGGCATACCTCTGTGAGGTCTGGCCTTGCTGAGAGGGAAAAGGCGTCCTGGGGCCCGCCTGCCAGGGGCCCCCAGGGGCCAGGGGACGCTTCTGCCTCTCAGCCCCTTGCCGATGGTCGTTTTTCTCCGAGTTCGATGGTCATTTTTCTCCGAGTTTGATCAGGCAGACTTCCATGAGGTCTGGCCATGCTGAGAGGGGGGAAGCGTCCCGGGGCCCACCCGCCAGGGGCCCCCAGGGGCCCGGGGACGCTTCTGCCTCTAAGCCCCTTGCCGATGGTCGTTTTTCTCCGAGTTCGATCAGGTATACCTCCGTGAGGTCTGGCCATGCTGAGAGGGGAATCGCGTCCCGGGGGCTGCCAGGGACCCCCAGGGGCCGCGGGACGCTTCTGCCTCTCAGCCCCTTGCCGATGGTCGTTTTTCTCCGAGTTCGATGGTTGTTTTTCTCCGAGTTTGATCAGGCAGACTTCCATGAGGTCTGGCCATGCTGAGAGGGGAAAGGCGTCCCAGGGCCCACCTGCCAGGGGCCCCCAGGGGCCCAGGGAAGCTTCTGCCTCTCAGCCCCTTGCCGATGTTTGTTTTTCTCCGAGTTCGATGGTAGTTTTTCTCCGAGTTTGATCAGGCAGACTTCCATGAGGTCTGGCCATGCTGAGAGGGGGAAGGCGTCCCGGGACCCACCCCCCAGGGGCCCCCGGGGGCCCGGGGACGCTTCTGCCTCTCAGCCCCTTGCCGATGGTCGTTTTTCTCCGAGTTCGATCAGGCATACCTCCGTGAGGTCTGGCCATGCTGAGAGGGGGAAGGCGTCCCAGGGCCAACCCGCCAGGGGCCCCCAGGGGCCCGGGGACGCTTCTGCCTCTCAGCCCCTTGCCGATGGTCGTTTTTATCAGGGTTCGATGGTCGTTTTTCTAAGAGTTTGATGAGGCAGACTTCCATGAGGTCTGGCCATGCTGAGAGGGGGAAGGCGTCCCGGGGCCGACCCGCCAGGGGCCCCCAGGGGCCCGGGGACGCTTCTGCCTCTCAGCCCCTTGCCGATGGTCGTTTTTCTCCGAGTTCGATCAGGCATACCTCCGTGAGGTCTGGCCATGCTGAGAGGGGCAAGGCGTTCCAGGGCCCGCCTGCCAGGGGCCCCCAGGGGCCCAGGAACAATCCTGCCTCTCGGCCCCTTGTCGATGGTCCGTTTTCTCCGAGTTTGATCAGGCACAGACCTCCGTGAGGTCTGGCCATGCTGAGGGGGGGAAGGTGTCCTGGGGACCGCCTGCCAGGGGCCCCCAGGGGCCCGTGGACACTTCTGCCTCTTGGCCCCTTGCCGATGGTTGTTTTTCTCCGAGTTCGATGGTTGTTTTTTTCCAAGTTTGATCAGGCAGACTTCCATGAGGTCCGACCATGCTGAGAGGAGGGGAGGCATCCCGGGGCCTGCCTGCCAGGGGCCCCCAAGATCCCGGGGACGCTCCTGCCTCTCAGCCCCTTGCCGATGGTCGTTTTTCTCCAAATTTGATCAGGCATACCTCCGTGAGGTCTGGCCATGCAGAGAGGGGAAGGTCGTCCTGGGGCCCACCCGCCAGGGGCCCCCAGGGGCCCGTGGACGCTTCTGCCTCTCGGCCCCTTGTTGATGGTTGTTTTTATCAGGGTTCGATGGTCGTTTTTCTCCGAGTTTGATCAGGCAGACTTCCATGAGGTGTGGCCATGCTTAGAGGCGGAAGGCATCCCGGGGTCCGCCAGCCAGGGGCACTCAGGGGCCCGGGGACGCTCCTGCCTCTCAGCCCCTTGCCGATGGTCCTTTTTCTCCGAGTTTGATCAGGCGCATGTTCGTGGGGCACCCGGTGCTAAATCATTCGTAGACGATCTGGGTCAGGGTTTCGTAAGTAGCAGAGAAGCTACCTCGCTGCGATCTATTGAAAGTCATCCTCTGAGCCAAGCTTTTGTCTCTTTCCGTGCGTGGGCGCCCGTGGAAGCCTCCCTCCATCACACCCAGGGGTGGGTCCCTCTGCCGCCTGGCCGGCGGGAGGGATGCGGAGGGGTAACGTGGGCCTGTGGGAGGCTGCCTCCACCACGTGCCCTTCGGCAGGGGGGCCTCCCCCTCCCGTCCCTGCCCCACCGGGGTGCGGGGATGGGGGCCACACCTTCCCTTGCGGGTCAGCAGGGTGACCAGATGGCCTGGGCCGCCGCCGGCCAGGCCTCCGCTTCCCACTGCTGCATGGGCAAGTCGAGCAGGGAGGCAAACAGCAGCAGCGCCTGGCCACCCTCGCTGGACTGCAAGGGCGTCCGGGCGCTGGGTCGTCCTGGGTCATCTGGCTGCCTGGCTGCGCGACCAGATTGCCCTGCGGGAAGGGTGACCAGATGGCCCTGTGGGCTGGGCGACCAGATGGCCCTGCGGGCTGGCGGCCGGGCTAACTCCAACTTTTGTCCTTCCCCTAGGTTCTGTAAGCCCCCACTATGTGGGGGCTTAATAGTCAACAAAAATGGGCTCCCCGGGCAGGCCGTCGGGGAGAGGACGTGGCCTGGGCTTAACCCTCCTTGGTTCCGGCCCAGGGTCTGGGTGCTGGGGACAGGGGGGTCCACCGGGAGGCTCTCCCCGGGCACGGCTAGGGTTGGTAGGCTGGGCCTGGGGCCTGAGCTCTGTCCTGCAAGCCGGCCGAGGTTCCGGGCGTTCATCGGGGCCAAGGGAGGCTCTCCCCGGGCTGGCTAGGGTTTCGGAAGCAGGGACCGGGCCCGGGGCTTGAGCTCCGTCCGGTAGGCTATGGGGTTGCTGGAGCCTCCCCGTCCCGCAAGCCGGCCGAGGTTCCGGGCGTTCATCAGGGCCAAGGGAGGCTCTCCCCGGCCTGGCTAGGGTTTTGGAAGCAGGGACCGGGAGCGGGCCCGGGGCTTGAGCTCCGTACGGCCGGCCATGGGTTTGCTGGAGCTTCCCCGTCCTGCAAGCCGGCCGGGGTTCCAGGCGTTCATCCGAGCCAAGGGAGGCTCTTTCTCCGGCCTGGCTAGGGTTTCAGAAGCAGGGACCGGGAGCAGGCCCGGGGCTTGAGCCCCATCCGGCAGGGCCTGGTGGTGTGGCAATACCCCTCCGTCCTGCAGCCCTGGAGCCCCCGGAACCCTGGAGCCCCCGGAGCACTACAGCCCCTGGAGCCCCCCTGGAGCCCTGCAGCCCTGCAGCCCTGCAGCCCCGGAGCCCGGGAGCCATGGAGCCCCCGAGGAGCCCTGCAGCCCCCGAGGAGCCCTGCAGCCCCGGAGCCCTGCAGCCCTGGAGCACCCGGAGCCCTGGAGCCCCCGGAGCCCTACAGCCCCTGGAGCCCAGGAGCCCCCCCGGAGCCCTGCAGCCCTGAAGCCCTGCAGCCCTGGAGCCCGGGATCCCTGGGCCCCCGAGGAGCCCTGCAGCCCCGGAGCCCTGCATGCCCGGGGCAGGCAGATTGGAGTCATTTCGGTCCCGGCCATCTGGTCGCCCCTCTCGCCTCGGCCATCTGGTCGCCCAAAATGCTTTTCTATGGGGTGACTAGATGGCCGGACTTCCCTGGAAGTCCCTATGAGATGCCATTCGCCTCCAGGATCCGAGCCAGGGCTCCAGGAGGTCGGGCACGTTTGCGCCCTGGGTCCCCTCTGTCACCTCGAGTGCACAGATTACAAGAAAGGGGGGTAATTTTCCTCCGGATTAGTAGGTGCAAGGGTATGCCCAAACACCCTCCCAGGTCTGGTGGTTCCCTGCTGGGGACCAGATGGGCGATGCCCGGGGAACACCTCCCAGGCATAAAGGGCTCCCTCCTCCGGGCCGCAGAGTGGGAAAGTACCCGGGACGGGCTCCATGGGTCCTGGGCCCTGGAGCCCCGGAGCCCCGGAGCCCTGGAGCCCTGCTGCCCTGAAGCCCTGGAGCCCTGCAGCCCTGGAGCCCTGCAGCCCCGGAGCCCTGCAGCCCCCAGAGCCGTGGAGCCCTGCAGTCCCCGAGCCCTGCATCCCTGCAGCCCCAGAGCCCCGGAGCCCCGGAGCCCCGGAGCCCTGGAGCCCTGCAGCTCCTGAGCCCTAAAGGCCCGGGGCAGGCAGATTGGTGTCATTTCGGTCCCGGCCATCAGGTCGCCCCTCTCACCACGGCCATCTGGTCGCCCGCAATGCTTTCCTATGGGGCGACTAGATGGCCGGACTTCCCTGGAAGTCCCTATGAGGTGCCATTCACCTCCCGGATCCCATCCTGGGCTCCAGGAGGTCGGGCACTTTTGTGCCCTGGGTCCCCTCTGTCACCTCGAGTGCACGGATTACAAGAAAGGGGGGTAATTTTCCTCCGGATTAGTAGGTGCAAGGGTATGCCCAAACACCCTCCCGGGGCTGGTGGTTCCCTGCTGGGGACCAGATGAGCGATGCCCGGGCAGCACCTCCCAGGCATCCGGGGCTCCCTCCTCCGGGCCGCAGAGTGGGAAAGTACCCAGGACGGGCTCCATGGGTCCTGGGCCCTGGAGCGCCGGAGCCCTGGAGCCCTGCTGCCCTGAAGCCCCAGAGCCCTGGAGCCCTGCAGCCCTGGAGCCCTGCAGCCCCGGAGCCCTGCAGCCCCCAGAGCCGTGGAGCCCTGCAGTCCCCGAGCCCTGCATCCCTGCAGCCCCAGAGCCCTAAAGGCCCGGGGCAGGCAGATTGGCGTCATTTCGGTCCCGGCCATCTGGTCGGCCCTCTCGCCACGGCCATCTGGTCGCCCGCAATGCTTTCCTATGGGGCGACTAGATGGCCGGACTTCCCTGGAAGTCCCTATGAGATGCCATTCGCCTCCCGGATCCCAGCCAGGGCTCCAGGAGGTCGGGCACGTTCGTGCCCTGGGTCCCCTCTGTCACCTCGAGTGCACAGATTACAAGAAAGGGGGGTAATTTTCCTCCGGATTAGTAGGTGCAAGGGTATGCCCAAACACCCTCCCAGGTCTGGTGGTTCCCTGCTGGGGACCAGATGGGCGATGCCCGGGGAACACCTCCCAGGCATCCGGGGCTCCCTCCTCCGGGCCGCAGAGTGGCAAAGTACCCGGGATAGGCTCCATGGGTCCTGGGCCCTGGAGCCCTGCTGCCCTGGAGCCCAGCAGCCCTGGAGCCCCGGAGCCCTGCAGCCCTGGAGCCCTGGAGCCCTGGAGCCCCGGAGCCCTGCAGCCCCCCGAGCCGTGGAGTCCTGCAGTCCCGAGCCCTGCAGCCCCGGAGCCCTGCAGCTCCTGAGCCCTACAGGCCCGAGGCAGGCAGATTGGCGTTCTTTCGGTCCGGGCCATCAGGTCGCCCCTCTCGCCTCGGCCATCTGGTCGCCCGCAATTCTTTCCTATGGGGCGACTAGATGGCCGGACTTCCCTGGAAGTCCCTATGAGGTGCCATTCGCCTCCCGGATCCCATCCTGGGCTCCAGGAGGTCGGGCACTTTTGTGCCCTGGGTCCCCTCTGTCACCTCGAGTGCACGGATTACAAGAAAGGGGGGTAATTTTCCTCCGGATTAGTATGTGCAAGGGTATGCCCAAACACCCTCCCGGGGCTGGTGGTCCCTGCTGGGGACCAGATGAGCGATGCCCGGGCAGCACCTCCCAGGCATTCGGGGCTCCCTCCTCCGGGCCGCAGAGTGGGAAAGTACCCGGGACGGGCTCCATGGGTCCCGGGCCCTGGAGCCCCGGAGCCCTGGAGCCCTGCTGCCCTGAAGCCCCAGAACCCTGGAGCCCTTTAGCACTGGAGCCCTGGAGCCCTGGAGCCCTGCAGCCCCGGAGCCCTGCAGCCCCCCGAGCCGTGGAGCCCTGCAGTCCCCGAGCCCTGCATCCCTGCAGCCCCAGAGCCCCGGAGCCCTGGAACCCTGCAGCTCCTGAGCCCTAAAGGCCCGGGGCAGGCAGATTGGCGTCATTTCGGTCCCGGCCATCTGGTCGCCCCTCTCGCCACGGCCATCTGGTCACCCGCAATGCTTTCCTATGGGGCGACTAGATGGCCGGATTTCCCTGGAAGTCCCTATGAGATGCCATTCGCCTCCCGGATCCGAGACAGGGCTCCAGGAGGTCGGGCACGTTTGCGCCCTGGGTCCCCTCTGTCACCTCGAGTGCACAGATTACAAGAAAGGGGGGTAATTTTCCTCCGGATTAGTAGATGCAAGGGTATGCCCAAACACCCTCCCAGGTCTGGTGGTTCCCTGCTGGGGACCAGATGGGCGATGCCCGGGAACACCTCCCAGGCATCCGGGGCTCCCTCCTCCGGGCCGCAGAGTGGCAAAGTACCCGGGAAAGGCTCCATGGGTCCTGGGCCCTGGAGCCCTGGAGCACTGCTGCCCTGGAGCCCAGCAGCCCCGGAGCCCTGCAGCCCTGGAGCCCTGGAGCTCTGGAGCCCCGGAGCCCTGCAGCCCCCCGAGCCGTGGAGTCCTGCATTCCCCGAGCCCTGCAGCCCCGGAGCCCTGCAGCTCCTGAGCCCTACAGGCCCGAGGCAGGCAGATTGGCGTCCTTTCGGTCCCGGGCATCAGGTCGCCCCTCTCGCCTCGGCCATCTGGTCGCCCGCAATTCTTTCCTATGGGGCGACTAGATGGCCGGACTTCCCTGGAAGTCCCTATGAGGTGCCATTCGCCTCCCGGATCCCATCCTGGGCTCCAGGAGGTCGGGCACTTTTGTGCCCTGGGTCCCCTCTGTCACCTCGAGTGCACGGATTACAAGAAAGGGGGGTAATTTTCCTCCGGATTAGTACGTGCAAGGGTATGCCCAAACACCCTCCCGGGGCTGGTGGTCCCTGCTGGGGACCAGATGAGCGATGCCCGGGCAGCACCTCCCAGGCATTCGGGGCTCCCTCCTCCGGGCCGCAGAGTGGGAAAGTACCCGGGACGGGCTCCATGGGTCCCGGGCCCTAGAGCCCCGGAGCCCTGGAGCCCTGCTGCCCTGAAGCCCCAGAGCCCCAGAGCCCTGGAGCCCTGCAGCACTGGAGCCCTGGAGCCCTGGAGCCCTGGAGCCCTGCAGCCCCGGAGCCCTGCAGCCCCCCCCGAGCCGTGGAGGCCTGCAGTCCCCGAGCCCTGCATCCCTGCAGCCCCAGGGCCCCGGAGCCCCGGAGCCCTGGAGCCCTGCAGCTCCTGAGCCCTAAAGGCCCGGGGCAGGCAGATTGGCGTCATTTCGGTCCCGGCCATCTGGTCGCCCCTCTCGCCACGGCCATCTGGTCGCCCGCAATGCTTTCCTATGGGGCGACTAGATGGCCGGATTTCCCTGGAAGTCCCTATGAGATGCCATTCGCCTCCCGGATCCGAGACAGGGCTCCAGGAGGTCGGGCACGTTTGCGCCCTGGGTCCCCTCTGTCACCTCGAGTGCACAGATTACAAGAAAGGGGGTAATTTTCCTCCGGATTAGTAGGTGCAAGGGTATGCCCAAACACCCTCCCAGGTCTGGTGGTTCCCTGCTGGGGACCAGATGGGCGATGCCCGGGGAACACCTCCCAGGCATCCGGGGCTCCCTCCTCCAGGGCGCAGAGTGGCAAAGTACCCGGGATAGGCTCCATGGGTCCTGGGCCCTGGAGCCCTGCTGCCCTGGAGCCCAGCAGCCCCGGAGCCCTGCAGCCCTGCAGCCCTGGAGCCCTGGAGCCCCGAAGCCCTGCGGCCCCCCGAGCCGTGGAGCCCTGCAGTCCCCGAGCCCTGCAGCCCCGGAGCTCCGGAGCCCTGCAGCTCCTGAGCCCTACAGGCCCGAGGCAGGCAGATTGGCGTCCTTTCGGTCCCGGCCATCAGGTCGCCCCTCTCGCCTCGGCCATCTGGTCGCCCGCAATTCTTTTCTATGGGGCGACTAGATGGCCGGACTTCCCTGGAAGTCACTATGAGGTGCCATTCGCCTCCCGGATCCCATCCTGGGCTCCAGGAGGTCGGGCACTTTTGTGCCCTGGGTCCCCTCTGTCACCTCGAGTGCACGGATTACAAGAAAGGGGGGTAATTTTCCTCCGGATTAGTAGGTGCAAGGGTATGCCCAAACACCCTCCCGGGGCTGGTGGTTCCCTGCTGGGGACCAGATGAGCGATGCCCGGGCAGCACCTCCCAGGCATTCGGGGCTCCCTCCTCCGGGCCGCAGAGTGGGAAAGTACCAGGGACGGGCTCCATGGGTCCTGGGCCCTGGAGCCCCGGAGCCCCGGAGCCCTGCTGCCCTGAAGCCCCAGAGCCCTGGAGCCCCGCAGCCCTGGAGCCCTGCAGCCCCCAGAGCCGTGGAGCCCTGCAGTCCCCGAGCCCTGCATCCCTGCAGCCCCAGAGCCCCGGAGCCCTGGAGCCCTGCAGCTCCTGAGCCCTAAAGGCCCGGGGCAGGCAGATTGGCGTCATTTCGGTCCCGGCCATCTGGTCGCCCCTCTCGCCACGGCCATCTGGTCGCCCGCAATGCTTTCCTATGGGGCGACTAGATGGCCGGACTTCCCTGGAAGTCCCTATGAGATGCCATTCGCCTCCCGGATCCCAGCCAGGGCTCCAGGAGGTCGGGCACGTTTGCACCCTGGGTCCCCTCTGTCACCTCGAGTGCACAGATTACAAGAAAGGGGGGTAATTTTCCTCCGGATTAGTAGGTGCAAGGGTATGCCCAAACACCCTCCCAGGTCTGGTAGTTCCCTGCTGGGGACCAGATGGGCGATGCCCGGGGAACACCTCCCAGGCATAAAGGGCTCCCTCCTCCGGGCCGCAGAGTGGCAAAGTACCAGGGATAGGCTCCATGGGTCCTGGGCCCTGGAGCCCTGGAGCCCTGCTGCCCTGGAGCACAGCAGCCCTGAAGCCCTGCAGCCCTGGAGCCCTGGAGCCCCGGAGCCCTGCAGCCCCCCGAGCCGTGGAGCCCTGCAGTCCCCGAGCCCTGCAGCCCCGGAGCCCCGGAGCCCTGCAGCTCCTGAGCCCTACAGGCCCGAGGCAGGCAGATTGGCGTCCTTTCGGTCCCGGCCATCAGGTCGCCCCTCTCGCCTCGGCCTTCTGGTCGCCCGCAATTCTTTCCTATGGGGCGACTAGATGGCCGGACTTCCCTGGAAGTCCCTATGAGATGCCATTCGCCTCCCGGATCCCAGCCAGGGCTCCAGGAGGTCGGGCACGTTCGTGCCCTGGGTCCCCTCTGTCACCTCGAGTGCACAGATTACAAGAAAGGGGGGTAATTTTCCTCCGGATTAGTAGGTGCAAGGGTATGCCCAAACACCCTCCCAGGTCTGGTGGTTCCCTGCTGGGGACCATATGGGCGATGCCCGGGGAACACCTCCCAGGCATCCGGGGCTCCCTCCTCCGGGCCGCAGAGTGGCAAAGTACCCGGGATAGGCTCCATGGGTCCTGGGCCCTGGAGCCCTGCAGCCCCCGAGCCGTGGAGACCTGCAGTCCCGAGCCCTGCAGCCCCGGAGCCCTGCAGCTCCTGAGCCCTACAGGCCCGAGGCAGGCAGATTGGCGTCCTTTCGGTCCCGGCCATCAGGTCGCCACTCTCGCCTCGGCCATCTGGTCGCCCGCTATTCTTTCCTATGGGGCGACTAGATGGCCGGACTTCCCTGGAAGTCCCTATGAGGTGCCATTCGCCTCCCGGATCCCATCCTGGGCTCCAGGAGGTCGGGCACTTTTGTGCCCTGGGTCCCCTCTGTCACCTCGAGTGCACGGATTACAAGAAAGGGGGGTAATTTTCCTCCGGATTAGTACGTGCAAGGGTATGCCCAAACACCCTCCCGGGGCTGGTGGTCCCTGCTGGGGACCAGATGAGCGATGCCCGGGCAGCACCTCCCAGGCATTCGGGGCTCCCTCCTCCGGGCCGCAGAGTGGGAAAGTACCCGGGACGGGCTCCATGGGTCCCGGGCCCTGGAGCCCCGGAGCCCTGGAGCCCTGCTGCCCTGAAGCCCCGGAGCCCTGGAGCCCTTTAGCACTGGAGCCCTGGAGCCCTGGAGCCCTGGAGCCCTGGAGCCCTGCAGCCCCGGAGCCCTGCAGCCCCCCGAGCCGTGGAGCCCTGCAGTCCCCGAGCCCTGCATCCCTGCAGCCCCAGAGCCCCGGAGCCCCGGAGCCCTGGAGCCCTGCAGCTCCTGAGCCCTAAAGGCCCGGGGCAGGCAGATTGGCGTCATTTCGGTCCCGGCCATCTGGTCGCCCCTCTCGCCACGGCCATCTGGTCGCCCGCAATGCTTTCCTATGGGGCGACTAGATGGCCGGATTTCCCTGGAAGTCCCTATGAGATGCCATTCGCCTCCCGGATCCGAGACAGGGCTCCAGGAGGTCGGGCACGTTTGCGCCCTGGGTCCCCTCTGTCACCTCGAGTGCACAGATTACAAGAAAGGGGGGTAATTTTCCTCCGGATTAGTAGGTGCAAGGGTATGCCCAAACACCCTCCCAGGTCTGGTGGTTCCCTGCTTGGGACCAGATGGGCGATGCCCGGGAACACCTCCCAGGCATCCGGGGCTCCCTCCTCCGGGCCGCAGAGTGGCAAAGTACCCGGGAAAGGCTCCATGGGTCCTGGGCCCTGGAGCCCCGGAGCCCCGGAGCCCTGAAGCCCTGGAGCCCTGCAGCCCCGGAGCCCTGCAGCCCCCAGAGCCGTGGAGCCCTGCAGTCCCCGAGCCCTGCATCCCTGCAGCCCCAAAGCCCCGGAGCCCCGGAGCCCCGGAGCCCTGGAGCCCTGCAGCCCTGCAGCTCCTGAGCCCTAAAGGCCCGGGGCAGGCAGATTGGTGTCATTTCGGTCCCGGCCATCAGGTCGCCCCTCTCACCACGGCCATCTGGTCGCCCGCAATGCTTTCCTATGGGGCGACTAGATGGCCGGACTTCCCTGGAAGTCCCTATGAGGTGCCATTCACCTCCCGGATCCCATCCTGGGCTCCAGGAGGTCGGGCACTTTTGTGCCCTGGGTCCCCTCTGTCACCTCGAGTGCACGGATTACAAGAAAGGGGGGTAATTTTCCTCCGGATTAGTAGGTGCAAGGGTATGCCCAAACACCCTCCCGGGGCTGGTGGTTCCCTGCTGGGGACCAGATGAGCGATGCCCGGGCAGCACCTCCCAGGCATCCGGGGCTTCCTCCTCCGGGCCGCAGAGTGGGAAAGTACCCAGGACGGGCTCCATGGGTCCTGGGCCCTGGAGCGCCGGAGCCCTGGAGCCCTGCTGCCCTGAAGCCCCAGAGCCCTGGAGCCCTGCAGCCCTGGAGCCCTGCAGCCCCGGAGCCCTGCAGCCCCCAGAGCCGTAGAGCCCTGCAGTCCCCGAGCCCTGCATCCCTGCAGCCCCAGAGCCCCGGAGCCCCGGAGCCCTGGAGCCCTGCAGCTCCTGAGCCCTAAAGGCCCGGGGCAGGCAGATTGGCGTCATTTCGGTCCCGGCCATCTGGTCGGCCCTCTCGCCACGGCCATCTGGTCGCCCGCAATGCTTTCCTATGGGGCGACTAGATGGCCGGACTTCCCTGGAAGTCCCTATGAGATGCCATTCGCCTCCCGGATCCCAGCCAGGGCTCCAGGAGGTCGGGCACGTTCGTGCCCTGGGTCCCCTCTGTCACCTCGAGTGCACAGATTACAAGAAAGGGGGGTAATTTTCCTCCGGATTAGTAGGTGCAAGGGTATGCCCAAACACCCTCCCAGGTCTGGTGGTTCCCTGCTGGGGACCAGATGGGCGATGCCCGGGGAACACCTCCCAGGCATCCGGGGCTCCCTCCTCCGGGCCGCAGAGTGGCAAAGTACCCGGGATAGGCTCCATGGGTCCTGGGCCCTGGAGCCCTGCTGCCCTGGAGCCCAGCAGCCCTGGAGCCCCGGAGCCCTGCAGCCCTGGAGCCCTGGAGCCCTGGAGCCCTGGAGCCCTGGAGCCCCGGAGCCCTGCATCCCCCCGAGCCGTGGAGTCCTGCAGTCCCGAGCCCTGCAGCCCCGGAGCCCTGCAGCTCCTGAGCCCTACAGGCCCGAGGCAGGCAGATTGGCGTTCTTTCGGTCCGGGCCATCAGGTCGCCCCTCTCGCCTCGGCCATCTGGTCGCCCGCAATTCTTTCCTATGGGGCGACTAGATGGCCGGACTTCCCTGGAAGTCCCTATGAGGTGCCATTCGCCTCCCGGATCCCATCCTGGGCTCCAGGAGGTCGGGTACTTTTGTGCCCTGGGTCCCCTCTGTCACCTCGAGTGCACGGATTACAAGAAAGGGGGGTAATTTTCCTCCGGATTAGTACGTGCAAGGGTATGCCCAAACACCCTCCCGGGGCTGGTGGTCCCTGCTGGGGACCAGATGAGCGATGCCCGGGCAGCACCTCCCAGGCATTCGGGGCTCCCTCCTCCGGGCCGCAGAGTGGGAAAGTACCCGGGACGGGCTCCATGGGTCCCGGGCCCTGGAGCCCCGGAGCCCTGGAGCCCTGCTGCCCTGAAGCCCCAGAGCCCTGGAGCCCTTTAGCACTGGAGCCCTGGAGCCCTGCAGCCCCGGAGCCCTGCAGCCCCCCGAGCCGTGGAGCCCTGCAGTCCCCGAGCCCTGCATCCCTGCAGCCCCAGAGCCCCGGAGCCCTGGAACCCTGCAGCTCCTGAGTCCTGAAGGCCCGGGGCAGGCAGATTGGCGTCATTTCGGTCCCGGCCATCTGATCGCCCCTCTCGCCACGGCCATCTGGTCACCCGCAATGCTTTCCTATGGGGCGACTAGATGGCCGGATTTCCCTGGAAGTCCCTATGAGATGCCATTCGCCTCCCGGATCCGAGACAGGGCTCCAGGAGGTCGGGCACGTTTGCGCCCTGGGTCCCCTCTGTCACCTCGAGTGCACAGATTACAAGAAAGGGGGGTAATTTTCCTCCGGATTAGTAGGTGCAAGGGTATGCCCAAACACCCTCCCAGGTCTGGTGGTTCCCTGCTGGGGACCAGATGGGCGATGCCCGGGAACACCTCCCAGGCATCCGGGGCTCCCTCCTCCGGGCCGCAGAGTGGCAAAGTACCCGGGAAAGGCTCCATGGGTTCTGGGCCCTGGAGCCCTGGAGCACTGCTGCCCTGGAGCCCAGCAGCCCCGGAGCCCTGCAGCCCTGGAGCCCTGGAGCTCTGGAGCCCCGGAGCCCTGCAGCCCCCCGAGCCGTGGAGTCCTGCATTCCCCGAGCCCTGCAGCCCCGGAGCCCTGCAGCTCCTGAGCCCTACAGGCCCGAGGCAGGCAGATTGGCGTCCTTTCGGTCCCGGGCATCAGGTCGCCCCTCTCGCCTCGGCCATCTGGTCGCCCGCAATTCTTTCCTATGGGGCGACTAGATGGCCGGACTTCCCTGGAAGTCCCTATGAGGTGCCATTCGCCTCCCGGATCCCATCCTGGGCTCCAGGAGGTCGGGCACTTTTGTGCCCTGGGTCCCCTCTGTCACCTCGAGTGCACGGATTACAAGAAAGGGGGGTAATTTTCCTCCGGATTAGTACGTGCAAGGGTATGCCCAAACACCCTCCCGGGGCTGGTGGTCCCTGCTGGGGACCAGATGAGCGATGCCCGGGCAGCACCTCCCAGGCATTCGGGGCTCCCTCCTCCGGGCTGCAGAGTGGGAAAGTACCCGGAACGGGCTCCATGGGTCCCGGGCCCTAGAGCCCCGGAGCCCTGGAGCCCTGCTGCCCTGAAGCCCCAGAGCCCTGGAGCCCTGCAGCACTGGAGCCCTGGATCCCTGGAGCCCTGGAGCCCTGCAGCCCCGGAGCCCTGCAGCCCCCCGAGCCGTGGAGCCCTGCAGTCCCCGAGCCCTGCATCCCTGCAGCCCCAGGGCCCCAGGGCCCCGGAGCCCCGGAGCCCTGGAGCCCTGCAGCTCCTGAGCCCTAAAGGCCCGGGGCAGGCAGATTGGCGTCATTTCGGTCCCGGCCATCTGGTCGCCCCTCTCGCCACGGCCATCTGGTCGCCCGCAATGCTTTCCTATGGGGCGACTAGATGGCCGGATTTCCCTGGAAGTCCCTATGAGATGCCATTCGCCTCCCGGATGAGACAGGGCTCCAGGAGGTCGGGCACGTTTGCGCCCTGGGTCCCCTCTGTCACCTCGAGTGCACAGATTACAAGAAAGGGGGGTAATTTTCCTCCGGATTAGTAGGTGCAAGGGTATGCCCAAACACCCTCCCAGGTCTGGTGGTTCCCTGCTGGGGACCAGATGGGCGATGCCCGGGGAACACCTCCCAGGCATCCGGGGCTCCCTCCTCCAGGGCGCAGAGTGGCAAAGTACCCGGGATAGGCTCCATGGGTCCTGGGCCCTGGAGCCCTGGAGCCCTGCTGCCCTGGAGCCCAGCAGCCCCGGAGCCCTGCAGCCCTGCAGCCCTGGAGCCCTGGAGCCCCGAAGCCCTGCGGCCCCCCGAGCCGTGGAGCCCTGCAGTCCCCGAGCCCTGCAGCCCCGGAGCGCCGGAGCCCTGCAGCTCCTGAGCCCTACAGGCCCGAGGCAGGCAGATTGGCGTCCTTTCGGTCCCGGCCATCAGGTCGCCCCTCTCGCCTCGGCCATCTGGTCGCCCGCAATTCTTTTCTATGGGGCGACTAGATGGCCGGACTACCCTGGAAGTCCCTATGAGGTGCCATTCGCCTCCCGGATCCCATCCTGGGCTCCAGGAGGTCGGGCACTTTTGTGCCCTGGGTCCCCTCTGTCACCTCGAGTGCACGGATTACAAGAAAGGGGGGTAATTTTCCTCCGGATTAGTAGGTGCAAGGGTATGCCCAAACACCCTCCCAGGTCTGGTAGTTCCCTGCTGGGGACCAGATGGGCGATGCCCGGGGAACACCTCCCAGGCATAAAGGGCTCCCTCCTCCGGGCCGCAGAGTGGCAAAGTACCAGGGATAGGCTCCATGGGTCCTGGGCCCTGGAGCCCTGCTGCCCTGGAGCCCAGCAGCCCTGGAGCCCCGGAGCCCTGCAGCCCTGGAGCCCTGGAGCCCTGGAGCCCCGGAGCCCTGCAGCCCCCCGAGCCGTGGAGTCCTGCAGTCCCGAGCCCTGCAGCCCCGGAGCCCTGCAGCTCCTGAGCCCTACAGGCCCGAGGCAGGCAGATTGGCGTTCTTTCGGTCCGGGCCATCAGGTCGCCCCTCTCGCCTCGGCCATCTGGTCGCCCGCAATTCTTTCCTATGGGGCGACTAGATGGCCGGACTTCCCTGGAAGTCCCTATGAGGTGCCATTCGCCTCCCGGATCCCATCCTGGGCTCCAGGAGGTCGGGCACTTTTGTGCCCTGGGTCCCCTCTGTCACCTCGAGTGCACGGATTACAAGAAAGGGGGGTAATTTTCCTCCGGATTAGTATGTGCAAGGGTATGCCCAAACACCCTCCCGGGGCTGGTGGTCCCTGCTGGGGACCAGATGAGCGATGCCCGGGCAGCACCTCCCAGGCATTCGGGGCTCCCTCCTCCGGGCCGCAGAGTGGGAAAGTACCCGGGACGGGCTCCATGGGTCCCGGGCCCTGGAGCCCCGGAGCCCTGGAGCCCTGCTGCCCTGAAGCCCCAGAACCCTGGAGCCCTTTAGCACTGGAGCCCTGGAGCCCTGCAGCCCCGGAGCCCTGCAGCCCCCCGAGCCGTGGAGCCCTGCAGTCCCCGAGCCCTGCATCCCTGCAGCCCCAGAGCCCCGGAGCCCTGGAACCCTGCAGCTCCTGAGCCCTAAAGGCCCGGGGCAGGCAGATTGGCGTCATTTCGGTCCCGGCCATCTGGTCGCCCCTCTCGCCACGGCCATCTGGTCACCCGCAATGCTTTCCTATGGGGCGACTAGATGGCCGGATTTCCCTGGAAGTCCCTATGAGATGCCATTCGCCTCCCGGATCCGAGACAGGGCTCCAGGAGGTCGGGCACGTTTGCGCCCTGGGTCCCCTCTGTCACCTCGAGTGCACAGATTACAAGAAAGGGGGGTAATTTTCCTCCGGATTAGTAGATGCAAGGGTATGCCCAAACACCCTCCCAGGTCTGGTGGTTCCCTGCTGGGGACCAGATGGGCGATGCCCGGGAACACCTCCCAGGCATCCGGGGCTCCCTCCTCCGGGCCGCAGAGTGGCAAAGTACCCGGGAAAGGCTCCATGGGTCCTGGGCCCTGGAGCCCTGGAGCACTGCTGCCCTGGAGCCCAGCAGCCCCGGAGCCCTGCAGCCCTGGAGCCCTGGAGCTCTGGAGCCCCGGAGCCCTGCAGCCCCCCGAGCCGTGGAGTCCTGCATTCCCCGAGCCCTGCAGCCCCGGAGCCCTGCAGCTCCTGAGCCCTACAGGCCCGAGGCAGGCAGATTGGCGTCCTTTCGGTCCCGGGCATCAGGTCGCCCCTCTCGCCTCGGCCATCTGGTCGCCCGCAATTCTTTCCTATGGGGCGACTAGATGGCCGGACTTCCCTGGAAGTCCCTATGAGGTGCCATTCGCCTCCCGGATCCCATCCTGGGCTCCAGGAGGTCGGGCACTTTTGTGCCCTGGGTCCCCTCTGTCACCTCGAGTGCACGGATTACAAGAAAGGGGGGTAATTTTCCTCCGGATTAGTACGTGCAAGGGTATGCCCAAACACCCTCCCGGGGCTGGTGGTCCCTGCTGGGGACCAGATGAGCGATGCCCGGGCAGCACCTCCCAGGCATTCGGGGCTCCCTCCTCCGGGCCGCAGAGTGGGAAAGTACCCGGGACGGGCTCCATGGGTCCCGGGCCCTAGAGCCCCGGAGCCCTGGAGCCCTGCTGCCCTGAAGCCCCAGAGCCCCAGAGCCCTGGAGCCCTGCAGCACTGGAGCCCTGGAGCCCTGGAGCCCTGGAGCCCTGCAGCCCCGGAGCCCTGCAGCCCCCCCCCGAGCCGTGGAGGCCTGCAGTCCCCGAGCCCTGCATCCCTGCAGCCCCAGGGCCCCGGAGCCCCGGAGCCCTGGAGCCCTGCAGCTCCTGAGCCCTAAAGGCCCGGGGCAGGCAGATTGGCGTCATTTCGGTCCCGGCCATCTGGTCGCCCCTCTCGCCACGGCCATCTGGTCGCCCGCAATGCTTTCCTATGGGGCGACTAGATGGCCGGATTTCCCTGGAAGTCCCTATGAGATGCCATTCGCCTCCCGGATCCGAGACAGGGCTCCAGGAGGTCGGGCACGTTTGCGCCCTGGGTCCCCTCTGTCACCTCGAGTGCACAGATTACAAGAAAGGGGGTAATTTTCCTCCGGATTAGTAGGTGCAAGGGTATGCCCAAACACCCTCCCAGGTCTGGTGGTTCCCTGCTGGGGACCAGATGGGCGATGCCCGGGGAACACCTCCCAGGCATCCGGGGCTCCCTCCTCCAGGGCGCAGAGTGGCAAAGTACCCGGGATAGGCTCCATGGGTCCTGGGCCCTGGAGCCCTGCTGCCCTGGAGCCCAGCAGCCCCGGAGCCCTGCAGCCCTGCAGCCCTGGAGCCCTGGAGCCCCGAAGCCCTGCGGCCCCCCGAGCCGTGGAGCCCTGCAGTCCCCGAGCCCTGCAGCCCCGGAGCTCCGGAGCCCTGCAGCTCCTGAGCCCTACAGGCCCGAGGCAGGCAGATTGGCGTCCTTTCGGTCCCGGCCATCAGGTCGCCCCTCTCGCCTCGGCCATCTGGTCGCCCGCAATTCTTTTCTATGGGGCGACTAGATGGCCGGACTTCCCTGGAAGTCACTATGAGGTGCCATTCGCCTCCCGGATCCCATCCTGGGCTCCAGGAGGTCGGGCACTTTTGTGCCCTGGGTCCCCTCTGTCACCTCGAGTGCACGGATTACAAGAAAGGGGGGTAATTTTCCTCCGGATTAGTAGGTGCAAGGGTATGCCCAAACACCCTCCCGGGGCTGGTGGTTCCCTGCTGGGGACCAGATGAGCGATGCCCGGGCAGCACCTCCCAGGCATTCGGGGCTCCCTCCTCCGGGCCGCAGAGTGGGAAAGTACCAGGGACGGGCTCCATGGGTCCTGGGCCCTGGAGCCCCGGAGCCCCGGAGCCCTGCTGCCCTGAAGCCCCAGAGCCCTGGAGCCCCGCAGCCCTGGAGCCCTGCAGCCCCCAGAGCCGTGGAGCCCTGCAGTCCCCGAGCCCTGCATCCCTGCAGCCCCAGAGCCCCGGAGCCCTGGAGCCCTGCAGCTCCTGAGCCCTAAAGGCCCGGGGCAGGCAGATTGGCGTCATTTCGGTCCCGGCCATCTGGTCGCCCCTCTCGCCACGGCCATCTGGTCGCCCGCAATGCTTTCCTATGGGGCGACTAGATGGCCGGACTTCCCTGGAAGTCCCTATGAGATGCCATTCGCCTCCCGGATCCCAGCCAGGGCTCCAGGAGGTCGGGCACGTTTGCACCCTGGGTCCCCTCTGTCACCTCGAGTGCACAGATTACAAGAAAGGGGGGTAATTTTCCTCCGGATTAGTAGGTGCAAGGGTATGCCCAAACACCCTCCCAGGTCTGGTAGTTCCCTGCTGGGGACCAGATGGGCGATGCCCGGGGAACACCTCCCAGGCATAAAGGGCTCCCTCCTCCGGGCCGCAGAGTGGCAAAGTACCAGGGATAGGCTCCATGGGTCCTGGGCCCTGGAGCCCTGGAGCCCTGCTGCCCTGGAGCACAGCAGCCCTGAAGCCCTGCAGCCCTGGAGCCCTGGAGCCCCGGAGCCCTGCAGCCCCCCGAGCCGTGGAGCCCTGCAGTCCCCGAGCCCTGCAGCCCCGGAGCCCCGGAGCCCTGCAGCTCCTGAGCCCTACAGGCCCGAGGCAGGCAGATTGGCGTCCTTTCGGTCCCGGCCATCAGGTCGCCCCTCTCGCCTCGGCCTTCTGGTCGCCCGCAATTCTTTCCTATGGGGCGACTAGATGGCCGGACTTCCCTGGAAGTCCCTATGAGATGCCATTCGCCTCCCGGATCCCAGCCAGGGCTCCAGGAGGTCGGGCACGTTCGTGCCCTGGGTCCCCTCTGTCACCTCGAGTGCACAGATTACAAGAAAGGGGGGTAATTTTCCTCCGGATTAGTAGGTGCAAGGGTATGCCCAAACACCCTCCCAGGTCTGGTGGTTCCCTGCTGGGGACCATATGGGCGATGCCCGGGGAACACCTCCCAGGCATCCGGGGCTCCCTCCTCCGGGCCGCAGAGTGGCAAAGTACCCGGGATAGGCTCCATGGGTCCTGGGCCCTGGAGCCCTGCAGCCCCCGAGCCGTGGAGACCTGCAGTCCCGAGCCCTGCAGCCCCGGAGCCCTGCAGCTCCTGAGCCCTACAGGCCCGAGGCAGGCAGATTGGCGTCCTTTCGGTCCCGGCCATCAGGTCGCCACTCTCGCCTCGGCCATCTGGTCGCCCGCTATTCTTTCCTATGGGGCGACTAGATGGCCGGACTTCCCTGGAAGTCCCTATGAGGTGCCATTCGCCTCCCGGATCCCATCCTGGGCTCCAGGAGGTCGGGCACTTTTGTGCCCTGGGTCCCCTCTGTCACCTCGAGTGCACGGATTACAAGAAAGGGGGGTAATTTTCCTCCGGATTAGTACGTGCAAGGGTATGCCCAAACACCCTCCCGGGGCTGGTGGTCCCTGCTGGGGACCAGATGAGCGATGCCCGGGCAGCACCTCCCAGGCATTCGGGGCTCCCTCCTCCGGGCCGCAGAGTGGGAAAGTACCCGGGACGGGCTCCATGGGTCCCGGGCCCTGGAGCCCCGGAGCCCTGGAGCCCTGCTGCCCTGAAGCCCCGGAGCCCTGGAGCCCTTTAGCACTGGAGCCCTGGAGCCCTGGAGCCCTGGAGCCCTGGAGCCCTGCAGCCCCGGAGCCCTGCAGCCCCCCGAGCCGTGGAGCCCTGCAGTCCCCGAGCCCTGCATCCCTGCAGCCCCAGAGCCCCGGAGCCCCGGAGCCCTGGAGCCCTGCAGCTCCTGAGCCCTAAAGGCCCGGGGCAGGCAGATTGGCGTCATTTCGGTCCCGGCCATCTGGTCGCCCCTCTCGCCACGGCCATCTGGTCGCCCGCAATGCTTTCCTATGGGGCGACTAGATGGCCGGATTTCCCTGGAAGTCCCTATGAGATGCCATTCGCCTCCCGGATCCGAGACAGGGCTCCAGGAGGTCGGGCACGTTTGCGCCCTGGGTCCCCTCTGTCACCTCGAGTGCACAGATTACAAGAAAGGGGGGTAATTTTCCTCCGGATTAGTAGGTGCAAGGGTATGCCCAAACACCCTCCCAGGTCTGGTGGTTCCCTGCTTGGGACCAGATGGGCGATGCCCGGGAACACCTCCCAGGCATCCGGGGCTCCCTCCTCCGGGCCGCAGAGTGGCAAAGTACCCGGGAAAGGCTCCATGGGTCCTGGGCCCTGGAGCCCCGGAGCCCCGGAGCCCTGAAGCCCTGGAGCCCTGCAGCCCCGGAGCCCTGCAGCCCCCAGAGCCGTGGAGCCCTGCAGTCCCCGAGCCCTGCATCCCTGCAGCCCCAAAGCCCCGGAGCCCCGGAGCCCCGGAGCCCTGGAGCCCTGCAGCCCTGCAGCTCCTGAGCCCTAAAGGCCCGGGGCAGGCAGATTGGTGTCATTTCGGTCCCGGCCATCAGGTCGCCCCTCTCACCACGGCCATCTGGTCGCCCGCAATGCTTTCCTATGGGGCGACTAGATGGCCGGACTTCCCTGGAAGTCCCTATGAGGTGCCATTCACCTCCCGGATCCCATCCTGGGCTCCAGGAGGTCGGGCACTTTTGTGCCCTGGGTCCCCTCTGTCACCTCGAGTGCACGGATTACAAGAAAGGGGGGTAATTTTCCTCCGGATTAGTAGGTGCAAGGGTATGCCCAAACACCCTCCCGGGGCTGGTGGTTCCCTGCTGGGGACCAGATGAGCGATGCCCGGGCAGCACCTCCCAGGCATCCGGGGCTTCCTCCTCCGGGCCGCAGAGTGGGAAAGTACCCAGGACGGGCTCCATGGGTCCTGGGCCCTGGAGCGCCGGAGCCCTGGAGCCCTGCTGCCCTGAAGCCCCAGAGCCCTGGAGCCCTGCAGCCCTGGAGCCCTGCAGCCCCGGAGCCCTGCAGCCCCCAGAGCCGTAGAGCCCTGCAGTCCCCGAGCCCTGCATCCCTGCAGCCCCAGAGCCCCGGAGCCCCGGAGCCCTGGAGCCCTGCAGCTCCTGAGCCCTAAAGGCCCGGGGCAGGCAGATTGGCGTCATTTCGGTCCCGGCCATCTGGTCGGCCCTCTCGCCACGGCCATCTGGTCGCCCGCAATGCTTTCCTATGGGGCGACTAGATGGCCGGACTTCCCTGGAAGTCCCTATGAGATGCCATTCGCCTCCCGGATCCCAGCCAGGGCTCCAGGAGGTCGGGCACGTTCGTGCCCTGGGTCCCCTCTGTCACCTCGAGTGCACAGATTACAAGAAAGGGGGGTAATTTTCCTCCGGATTAGTAGGTGCAAGGGTATGCCCAAACACCCTCCCAGGTCTGGTGGTTCCCTGCTGGGGACCAGATGGGCGATGCCCGGGGAACACCTCCCAGGCATCCGGGGCTCCCTCCTCCGGGCCGCAGAGTGGCAAAGTACCCGGGATAGGCTCCATGGGTCCTGGGCCCTGGAGCCCTGCTGCCCTGGAGCCCAGCAGCCCTGGAGCCCCGGAGCCCTGCAGCCCTGGAGCCCTGGAGCCCTGGAGCCCTGGAGCCCTGGAGCCCCGGAGCCCTGCATCCCCCCGAGCCGTGGAGTCCTGCAGTCCCGAGCCCTGCAGCCCCGGAGCCCTGCAGCTCCTGAGCCCTACAGGCCCGAGGCAGGCAGATTGGCGTTCTTTCGGTCCGGGCCATCAGGTCGCCCCTCTCGCCTCGGCCATCTGGTCGCCCGCAATTCTTTCCTATGGGGCGACTAGATGGCCGGACTTCCCTGGAAGTCCCTATGAGGTGCCATTCGCCTCCCGGATCCCATCCTGGGCTCCAGGAGGTCGGGTACTTTTGTGCCCTGGGTCCCCTCTGTCACCTCGAGTGCACGGATTACAAGAAAGGGGGGTAATTTTCCTCCGGATTAGTACGTGCAAGGGTATGCCCAAACACCCTCCCGGGGCTGGTGGTCCCTGCTGGGGACCAGATGAGCGATGCCCGGGCAGCACCTCCCAGGCATTCGGGGCTCCCTCCTCCGGGCCGCAGAGTGGGAAAGTACCCGGGACGGGCTCCATGGGTCCCGGGCCCTGGAGCCCCGGAGCCCTGGAGCCCTGCTGCCCTGAAGCCCCAGAGCCCTGGAGCCCTTTAGCACTGGAGCCCTGGAGCCCTGCAGCCCCGGAGCCCTGCAGCCCCCCGAGCCGTGGAGCCCTGCAGTCCCCGAGCCCTGCATCCCTGCAGCCCCAGAGCCCCGGAGCCCTGGAACCCTGCAGCTCCTGAGTCCTGAAGGCCCGGGGCAGGCAGATTGGCGTCATTTCGGTCCCGGCCATCTGATCGCCCCTCTCGCCACGGCCATCTGGTCACCCGCAATGCTTTCCTATGGGGCGACTAGATGGCCGGATTTCCCTGGAAGTCCCTATGAGATGCCATTCGCCTCCCGGATCCGAGACAGGGCTCCAGGAGGTCGGGCACGTTTGCGCCCTGGGTCCCCTCTGTCACCTCGAGTGCACAGATTACAAGAAAGGGGGGTAATTTTCCTCCGGATTAGTAGGTGCAAGGGTATGCCCAAACACCCTCCCAGGTCTGGTGGTTCCCTGCTGGGGACCAGATGGGCGATGCCCGGGAACACCTCCCAGGCATCCGGGGCTCCCTCCTCCGGGCCGCAGAGTGGCAAAGTACCCGGGAAAGGCTCCATGGGTTCTGGGCCCTGGAGCCCTGGAGCACTGCTGCCCTGGAGCCCAGCAGCCCCGGAGCCCTGCAGCCCTGGAGCCCTGGAGCTCTGGAGCCCCGGAGCCCTGCAGCCCCCCGAGCCGTGGAGTCCTGCATTCCCCGAGCCCTGCAGCCCCGGAGCCCTGCAGCTCCTGAGCCCTACAGGCCCGAGGCAGGCAGATTGGCGTCCTTTCGGTCCCGGGCATCAGGTCGCCCCTCTCGCCTCGGCCATCTGGTCGCCCGCAATTCTTTCCTATGGGGCGACTAGATGGCCGGACTTCCCTGGAAGTCCCTATGAGGTGCCATTCGCCTCCCGGATCCCATCCTGGGCTCCAGGAGGTCGGGCACTTTTGTGCCCTGGGTCCCCTCTGTCACCTCGAGTGCACGGATTACAAGAAAGGGGGGTAATTTTCCTCCGGATTAGTACGTGCAAGGGTATGCCCAAACACCCTCCCGGGGCTGGTGGTCCCTGCTGGGGACCAGATGAGCGATGCCCGGGCAGCACCTCCCAGGCATTCGGGGCTCCCTCCTCCGGGCTGCAGAGTGGGAAAGTACCCGGAACGGGCTCCATGGGTCCCGGGCCCTAGAGCCCCGGAGCCCTGGAGCCCTGCTGCCCTGAAGCCCCAGAGCCCTGGAGCCCTGCAGCACTGGAGCCCTGGATCCCTGGAGCCCTGGAGCCCTGCAGCCCCGGAGCCCTGCAGCCCCCCGAGCCGTGGAGCCCTGCAGTCCCCGAGCCCTGCATCCCTGCAGCCCCAGGGCCCCAGGGCCCCGGAGCCCCGGAGCCCTGGAGCCCTGCAGCTCCTGAGCCCTAAAGGCCCGGGGCAGGCAGATTGGCGTCATTTCGGTCCCGGCCATCTGGTCGCCCCTCTCGCCACGGCCATCTGGTCGCCCGCAATGCTTTCCTATGGGGCGACTAGATGGCCGGATTTCCCTGGAAGTCCCTATGAGATGCCATTCGCCTCCCGGATGAGACAGGGCTCCAGGAGGTCGGGCACGTTTGCGCCCTGGGTCCCCTCTGTCACCTCGAGTGCACAGATTACAAGAAAGGGGGGTAATTTTCCTCCGGATTAGTAGGTGCAAGGGTATGCCCAAACACCCTCCCAGGTCTGGTGGTTCCCTGCTGGGGACCAGATGGGCGATGCCCGGGGAACACCTCCCAGGCATCCGGGGCTCCCTCCTCCAGGGCGCAGAGTGGCAAAGTACCCGGGATAGGCTCCATGGGTCCTGGGCCCTGGAGCCCTGGAGCCCTGCTGCCCTGGAGCCCAGCAGCCCCGGAGCCCTGCAGCCCTGCAGCCCTGGAGCCCTGGAGCCCCGAAGCCCTGCGGCCCCCCGAGCCGTGGAGCCCTGCAGTCCCCGAGCCCTGCAGCCCCGGAGCGCCGGAGCCCTGCAGCTCCTGAGCCCTACAGGCCCGAGGCAGGCAGATTGGCGTCCTTTCGGTCCCGGCCATCAGGTCGCCCCTCTCGCCTCGGCCATCTGGTCGCCCGCAATTCTTTTCTATGGGGCGACTAGATGGCCGGACTACCCTGGAAGTCCCTATGAGGTGCCATTCGCCTCCCGGATCCCATCCTGGGCTCCAGGAGGTCGGGCACTTTTGTGCCCTGGGTCCCCTCTGTCACCTCGAGTGCACGGATTACAAGAAAGGGGGGTAATTTTCCTCCGGATTAGTAGGTGCAAGGGTATGCCCAAACACCCTCCCAGGTCTGGTAGTTCCCTGCTGGGGACCAGATGGGCGATGCCCGGGGAACACCTCCCAGGCATAAAGGGCTCCCTCCTCCGGGCCGCAGAGTGGCAAAGTACCAGGGATAGGCTCCATGGGTCCTGGGCCCTGGAGCCCTGCTGCCCTGGAGCCCAGCAGCCCTGGAGCCCCGGAGCCCTGCAGCCCTGGAGCCCTGGAGCCCTGGAGCCCCGGAGCCCTGCAGCCCCCCGAGCCGTGGAGTCCTGCAGTCCCGAGCCCTGCAGCCCCGGAGCCCTGCAGCTCCTGAGCCCTACAGGCCCGAGGCAGGCAGATTGGCGTTCTTTCGGTCCGGGCCATCAGGTCGCCCCTCTCGCCTCGGCCATCTGGTCGCCCGCAATTCTTTCCTATGGGGCGACTAGATGGCCGGACTTCCCTGGAAGTCCCTATGAGGTGCCATTCGCCTCCCGGATCCCATCCTGGGCTCCAGGAGGTCGGGCACTTTTGTGCCCTGGGTCCCCTCTGTCACCTCGAGTGCACGGATTACAAGAAAGGGGGGTAATTTTCCTCCGGATTAGTATGTGCAAGGGTATGCCCAAACACCCTCCCGGGGCTGGTGGTCCCTGCTGGGGACCAGATGAGCGATGCCCGGGCAGCACCTCCCAGGCATTCGGGGCTCCCTCCTCCGGGCCGCAGAGTGGGAAAGTACCCGGGACGGGCTCCATGGGTCCCGGGCCCTGGAGCCCCGGAGCCCTGGAGCCCTGCTGCCCTGAAGCCCCAGAACCCTGGAGCCCTTTAGCACTGGAGCCCTGGAGCCCTGCAGCCCCGGAGCCCTGCAGCCCCCCGAGCCGTGGAGCCCTGCAGTCCCCGAGCCCTGCATCCCTGCAGCCCCAGAGCCCCGGAGCCCTGGAACCCTGCAGCTCCTGAGCCCTAAAGGCCCGGGGCAGGCAGATTGGCGTCATTTCGGTCCCGGCCATCTGGTCGCCCCTCTCGCCACGGCCATCTGGTCACCCGCAATGCTTTCCTATGGGGCGACTAGATGGCCGGATTTCCCTGGAAGTCCCTATGAGATGCCATTCGCCTCCCGGATCCGAGACAGGGCTCCAGGAGGTCGGGCACGTTTGCGCCCTGGGTCCCCTCTGTCACCTCGAGTGCACAGATTACAAGAAAGGGGGGTAATTTTCCTCCGGATTAGTAGATGCAAGGGTATGCCCAAACACCCTCCCAGGTCTGGTGGTTCCCTGCTGGGGACCAGATGGGCGATGCCCGGGAACACCTCCCAGGCATCCGGGGCTCCCTCCTCCGGGCCGCAGAGTGGCAAAGTACCCGGGAAAGGCTCCATGGGTCCTGGGCCCTGGAGCCCTGGAGCACTGCTGCCCTGGAGCCCAGCAGCCCCGGAGCCCTGCAGCCCTGGAGCCCTGGAGCTCTGGAGCCCCGGAGCCCTGCAGCCCCCCGAGCCGTGGAGTCCTGCATTCCCCGAGCCCTGCAGCCCCGGAGCCCTGCAGCTCCTGAGCCCTACAGGCCCGAGGCAGGCAGATTGGCGTCCTTTCGGTCCCGGGCATCAGGTCGCCCCTCTCGCCTCGGCCATCTGGTCGCCCGCAATTCTTTCCTATGGGGCGACTAGATGGCCGGACTTCCCTGGAAGTCCCTATGAGGTGCCATTCGCCTCCCGGATCCCATCCTGGGCTCCAGGAGGTCGGGCACTTTTGTGCCCTGGGTCCCCTCTGTCACCTCGAGTGCACGGATTACAAGAAAGGGGGGTAATTTTCCTCCGGATTAGTACGTGCAAGGGTATGCCCAAACACCCTCCCGGGGCTGGTGGTCCCTGCTGGGGACCAGATGAGCGATGCCCGGGCAGCACCTCCCAGGCATTCGGGGCTCCCTCCTCCGGGCCGCAGAGTGGGAAAGTACCCGGGACGGGCTCCATGGGTCCCGGGCCCTAGAGCCCCGGAGCCCTGGAGCCCTGCTGCCCTGAAGCCCCAGAGCCCCAGAGCCCTGGAGCCCTGCAGCACTGGAGCCCTGGAGCCCTGGAGCCCTGGAGCCCTGCAGCCCCGGAGCCCTGCAGCCCCCCCCCGAGCCGTGGAGGCCTGCAGTCCCCGAGCCCTGCATCCCTGCAGCCCCAGGGCCCCGGAGCCCCGGAGCCCTGGAGCCCTGCAGCTCCTGAGCCCTAAAGGCCCGGGGCAGGCAGATTGGCGTCATTTCGGTCCCGGCCATCTGGTCGCCCCTCTCGCCACGGCCATCTGGTCGCCCGCAATGCTTTCCTATGGGGCGACTAGATGGCCGGATTTCCCTGGAAGTCCCTATGAGATGCCATTCGCCTCCCGGATCCGAGACAGGGCTCCAGGAGGTCGGGCACGTTTGCGCCCTGGGTCCCCTCTGTCACCTCGAGTGCACAGATTACAAGAAAGGGGGTAATTTTCCTCCGGATTAGTAGGTGCAAGGGTATGCCCAAACACCCTCCCAGGTCTGGTGGTTCCCTGCTGGGGACCAGATGGGCGATGCCCGGGGAACACCTCCCAGGCATCCGGGGCTCCCTCCTCCAGGGCGCAGAGTGGCAAAGTACCCGGGATAGGCTCCATGGGTCCTGGGCCCTGGAGCCCTGCTGCCCTGGAGCCCAGCAGCCCCGGAGCCCTGCAGCCCTGCAGCCCTGGAGCCCTGGAGCCCCGAAGCCCTGCGGCCCCCCGAGCCGTGGAGCCCTGCAGTCCCCGAGCCCTGCAGCCCCGGAGCTCCGGAGCCCTGCAGCTCCTGAGCCCTACAGGCCCGAGGCAGGCAGATTGGCGTCCTTTCGGTCCCGGCCATCAGGTCGCCCCTCTCGCCTCGGCCATCTGGTCGCCCGCAATTCTTTTCTATGGGGCGACTAGATGGCCGGACTTCCCTGGAAGTCACTATGAGGTGCCATTCGCCTCCCGGATCCCATCCTGGGCTCCAGGAGGTCGGGCACTTTTGTGCCCTGGGTCCCCTCTGTCACCTCGAGTGCACGGATTACAAGAAAGGGGGGTAATTTTCCTCCGGATTAGTAGGTGCAAGGGTATGCCCAAACACCCTCCCGGGGCTGGTGGTTCCCTGCTGGGGACCAGATGAGCGATGCCCGGGCAGCACCTCCCAGGCATTCGTGGCTCCCTCCTCCGGGCCGCAGAGTGGGAAAGTACCAGGGACGGGCTCCATGGGTCCTGGGCCCTGGAGCCCCGGAGCCCCGGAGCCCTGCTGCCCTGAAGCCCCAGAGCCCTGGAGCCCCGCAGCCCTGGAGCCCTGCAGCCCCCAGAGCCGTGGAGCCCTGCAGTCCCCGAGCCCTGCATCCCTGCAGCCCCAGAGCCCCGGAGCCCTGGAGCCCTGCAGCTCCTGAGCCCTAAAGGCCCGGGGCAGGCAGATTGGCGTCATTTCGGTCCCGGCCATCTGGTCGCCCCTCTCGCCACGGCCATCTGGTCGCCCGCAATGCTTTCCTATGGGGCGACTAGATGGCCGGACTTCCCTGGAAGTCCCTATGAGATGCCATTCGCCTCCCGGATCCCAGCCAGGGCTCCAGGAGGTCGGGCACGTTTGCACCCTGGGTCCCCTCTGTCACCTCGAGTGCACAGATTACAAGAAAGGGGGGTAATTTTCCTCCGGATTAGTAGGTGCAAGGGTATGCCCAAACACCCTCCCAGGTCTGGTAGTTCCCTGCTGGGGACCAGATGGGCGATGCCCGGGGAACACCTCCCAGGCATAAAGGGCTCCCTCCTCCGGGCCGCAGAGTGGCAAAGTACCAGGGATAGGCTCCATGGGTCCTGGGCCCTGGAGCCCTGGAGCCCTGCTGCCCTGGAGCACAGCAGCCCTGAAGCCCTGCAGCCCTGGAGCCCTGGAGCCCCGGAGCCCTGCAGCCCCCCGAGCCGTGGAGCCCTGCAGTCCCCGAGCCCTGCAGCCCCGGAGCCCCGGAGCCCTGCAGCTCCTGAGCCCTACAGGCCCGAGGCAGGCAGATTGGCGTCCTTTCGGTCCCGGCCATCAGGTCGCCCCTCTCGCCTCGGCCTTCTGGTCGCCCGCAATTCTTTCCTATGGGGCGACTAGATGGCCGGACTTCCCTGGAAGTCCCTATGAGATGCCATTCGCCTCCCGGATCCCAGCCAGGGCTCCAGGAGGTCGGGCACGTTCGTGCCCTGGGTCCCCTCTGTCACCTCGAGTGCACAGATTACAAGAAAGGGGGGTAATTTTCCTCCGGATTAGTAGGTGCAAGGGTATGCCCAAACACCCTCCCAGGTCTGGTGGTTCCCTGCTGGGGACCATATGGGCGATGCCCGGGGAACACCTCCCAGGCATCCGGGGCTCCCTCCTCCGGGCCGCAGAGTGGCAAAGTACCCGGGATAGGCTCCATGGGTCCTGGGCCCTGGAGCCCTGCAGCCCCCGAGCCGTGGAGACCTGCAGTCCCGAGCCCTGCAGCCCCGGAGCCCTGCAGCTCCTGAGCCCTACAGGCCCGAGGCAGGCAGATTGGCGTCCTTTCGGTCCCGGCCATCAGGTCGCCACTCTCGCCTCGGCCATCTGGTCGCCCGCTATTCTTTCCTATGGGGCGACTAGATGGCCGGACTTCCCTGGAAGTCCCTATGAGGTGCCATTCGCCTCCCGGATCCCATCCTGGGCTCCAGGAGGTCGGGCACTTTTGTGCCCTGGGTCCCCTCTGTCACCTCGAGTGCACGGATTACAAGAAAGGGGGGTAATTTTCCTCCGGATTAGTACGTGCAAGGGTATGCCCAAACACCCTCCCGGGGCTGGTGGTCCCTGCTGGGGACCAGATGAGCGATGCCCGGGCAGCACCTCCCAGGCATTCGGGGCTCCCTCCTCCGGGCCGCAGAGTGGGAAAGTACCCGGGACGGGCTCCATGGGTCCCGGGCCCTGGAGCCCCGGAGCCCTGGAGCCCTGCTGCCCTGAAGCCCCGGAGCCCTGGAGCCCTTTAGCACTGGAGCCCTGGAGCCCTGGAGCCCTGGAGCCCTGGAGCCCTGCAGCCCCGGAGCCCTGCAGCCCCCCGAGCCGTGGAGCCCTGCAGTCCCCGAGCCCTGCATCCCTGCAGCCCCAGAGCCCCGGAGCCCCGGAGCCCTGGAGCCCTGCAGCTCCTGAGCCCTAAAGGCCCGGGGCAGGCAGATTGGCGTCATTTCGGTCCCGGCCATCTGGTCGCCCCTCTCGCCACGGCCATCTGGTCGCCCGCAATGCTTTCCTATGGGGCGACTAGATGGCCGGATTTCCCTGGAAGTCCCTATGAGATGCCATTCGCCTCCCGGATCCGAGACAGGGCTCCAGGAGGTCGGGCACGTTTGCGCCCTGGGTCCCCTCTGTCACCTCGAGTGCACAGATTACAAGAAAGGGGGGTAATTTTCCTCCGGATTAGTAGGTGCAAGGGTATGCCCAAACACCCTCCCAGGTCTGGTGGTTCCCTGCTTGGGACCAGATGGGCGATGCCCGGGAACACCTCCCAGGCATCCGGGGCTCCCTCCTCCGGGCCGCAGAGTGGCAAAGTACCCGGGAAAGGCTCCATGGGTCCTGGGCCCTGGAGCCCCGGAGCCCCGGAGCCCTGAAGCCCTGGAGCCCTGCAGCCCCGGAGCCCTGCAGCCCCCAGAGCCGTGGAGCCCTGCAGTCCCCGAGCCCTGCATCCCTGCAGCCCCAAAGCCCCGGAGCCCCGGAGCCCCGGAGCCCTGGAGCCCTGCAGCCCTGCAGCTCCTGAGCCCTAAAGGCCCGGGGCAGGCAGATTGGTGTCATTTCGGTCCCGGCCATCAGGTCGCCCCTCTCACCACGGCCATCTGGTCGCCCGCAATGCTTTCCTATGGGGCGACTAGATGGCCGGACTTCCCTGGAAGTCCCTATGAGGTGCCATTCACCTCCCGGATCCCATCCTGGGCTCCAGGAGGTCGGGCACTTTTGTGCCCTGGGTCCCCTCTGTCACCTCGAGTGCACGGATTACAAGAAAGGGGGGTAATTTTCCTCCGGATTAGTAGGTGCAAGGGTATGCCCAAACACCCTCCCGGGGCTGGTGGTTCCCTGCTGGGGACCAGATGAGCGATGCCCGGGCAGCACCTCCCAGGCATCCGGGGCTTCCTCCTCCGGGCCGCAGAGTGGGAAAGTACCCAGGACGGGCTCCATGGGTCCTGGGCCCTGGAGCGCCGGAGCCCTGGAGCCCTGCTGCCCTGAAGCCCCAGAGCCCTGGAGCCCTGCAGCCCTGGAGCCCTGCAGCCCCGGAGCCCTGCAGCCCCCAGAGCCGTAGAGCCCTGCAGTCCCCGAGCCCTGCATCCCTGCAGCCCCAGAGCCCCGGAGCCCCGGAGCCCTGGAGCCCTGCAGCTCCTGAGCCCTAAAGGCCCGGGGCAGGCAGATTGGCGTCATTTCGGTCCCGGCCATCTGGTCGGCCCTCTCGCCACGGCCATCTGGTCGCCCGCAATGCTTTCCTATGGGGCGACTAGATGGCCGGACTTCCCTGGAAGTCCCTATGAGATGCCATTCGCCTCCCGGATCCCAGCCAGGGCTCCAGGAGGTCGGGCACGTTCGTGCCCTGGGTCCCCTCTGTCACCTCGAGTGCACAGATTACAAGAAAGGGGGGTAATTTTCCTCCGGATTAGTAGGTGCAAGGGTATGCCCAAACACCCTCCCAGGTCTGGTGGTTCCCTGCTGGGGACCAGATGGGCGATGCCCGGGGAACACCTCCCAGGCATCCGGGGCTCCCTCCTCCGGGCCGCAGAGTGGCAAAGTACCCGGGATAGGCTCCATGGGTCCTGGGCCCTGGAGCCCTGCTGCCCTGGAGCCCAGCAGCCCTGGAGCCCCGGAGCCCTGCAGCCCTGGAGCCCTGGAGCCCTGGAGCCCTGGAGCCCTGGAGCCCCGGAGCCCTGCATCCCCCCGAGCCGTGGAGTCCTGCA
The DNA here is from genome assembly GCF_964263255.1 of Lissotriton vulgaris. Classification (NCBI taxonomy): domain Eukaryota; kingdom Metazoa; phylum Chordata; class Amphibia; order Caudata; family Salamandridae; genus Lissotriton; species Lissotriton vulgaris. The sequence continues at coordinate 538,922,084 of NC_141693.1, read as the reverse complement.
GTCCCGAGCCCTGCAGCCCCGGAGCCCTGCAGCTCCTGAGCCCTACAGGCCCGAGGCAGGCAGATTGGCGTTCTTTCGGTCCGGGCCATCAGGTCGCCCCTCTCGCCTCGGCCATCTGGTCGCCCGCAATTCTTTCCTATGGGGCGACTAGATGGCCGGACTTCCCTGGAAGTCCCTATGAGGTGCCATTCGCCTCCCGGATCCCATCCTGGGCTCCAGGAGGTCGGGTACTTTTGTGCCCTGGGTCCCCTCTGTCACCTCGAGTGCACGGATTACAAGAAAGGGGGGTAATTTTCCTCCGGATTAGTACGTGCAAGGGTATGCCCAAACACCCTCCCGGGGCTGGTGGTCCCTGCTGGGGACCAGATGAGCGATGCCCGGGCAGCACCTCCCAGGCATTCGGGGCTCCCTCCTCCGGGCCGCAGAGTGGCAAAGTACCCGGGATAGGCTCCATGGGTCCTGGGCCCTGGAGCCCTGCTGCCCTGGAGCCCAGCAGCCCCGGAGCCCTGCAGCCCTGCAGCCCTGGAGCCCTGGAGCCCCGAAGCCCTGCGGCCCCCCGAGCCGTGGAGCCCTGCAGTCCCCGAGCCCTGCAGCCCCGGAGCGCCGGAGCCCTGCAGCTCCTGAGCCCTACAGGCCCGAGGCAGGCAGATTGGCGTCCTTTCGGTCCCGGCCATCAGGTCGCCCCTCTCGCCTCGGCCATCTGGTCGCCCGCAATTCTTTTCTATGGGGCGACTAGATGGCCGGACTACCCTGGAAGTCCCTATGAGGTGCCATTCGCCTCCCGGATCCCATCCTGGGCTCCAGGAGGTCGGGCACTTTTGTGCCCTGGGTCCCCTCTGTCACCTCGAGTGCACGGATTACAAGAAAGGGGGGTAATTTTCCTCCGGATTAGTAGGTGCAAGGGTATGCCCAAACACCCTCCCAGGTCTGGTAGTTCCCTGCTGGGGACCAGATGGGCGATGCCCGGGGAACACCTCCCAGGCATAAAGGGCTCCCTCCTCCGGGCCGCAGAGTGGCAAAGTACCAGGGATAGGCTCCATGGGTCCTGGGCCCTGGAGCCCTGGAGCCCTGCTGCCCTGGAGCACAGCAGCCCCGGAGCCCTGCAGCCCTGGAGCCCTGGAGCCCTGGAGCCCTGGAGCCCCGGAGCCCTGCAGCCCCCCGAGCCGTGGAGCCCTGCAGTCCCCGAGCCCTGCAGCCCCGGAGCCCCGGAGCCCTGCAGCTCCTGAGCCCTACAGGCCCGAGGCAGGCAGATTGGCGTCCTTTCGGTCCCGGCCATCAGGTCGCCCCTCTCGCCTCGGCCTTCTGGTCGCCCGCAATTCTTTCCTATGGGGCGACTAGATGGCCGGACTTCCCTGGAAGTCCCTATGAGATGCCATTCGCCTCCCGGATCCCAGCCAGGGCTCCAGGAGGTCGGGCACGTTCGTGCCCTGGGTCCCCTCTGTCACCTCGAGTGCACAGATTACAAGAAAGGGGGGTAATTTTCCTCCGGATTAGTAGGTGCAAGGGTATGCCCAAACACCCTCCCAGGTCTGGTGGTTCCCTGCTGGGGACCATATGGGCGATGCCCGGGGAACACCTCCCAGGCATCCGGGGCTCCCTCCTCCGGGCCGCAGAGTGGCAAAGTACCCGGGATAGGCTCCATGGGTCCTGGGCCCTGGAGCCCTGCTGCCCTGGAGCCCAGCAGCCCTGGAGCCCCGGAGCCCTGCAGCCCTGGAGCCCTGGAGCCCTGGAGCCCTGGAGCCCTGGAGCCCTGGAGCCCCGGAGCCCTGCAGCCCCCGAGCCGTGGAGACCTGCAGTCCCGAGCCCTGCAGCCCCGGAGCCCTGCAGCTCCTGAGCCCTACAGGCCCGAGGCAGGCAGATTGGCGTCCTTTCGGTCCCGGCCATCAGGTCGCCACTCTCGCCTCGGCCATCTGGTCGCCCGCTATTCTTTCCTATGGGGCGACTAGATGGCCGGACTTCCCTGGAAGTCCCTATCAGGTGCCATTCGCCTCCCGGATCCCATCCTGGGCTCCAGGAGGTCGGGCACTTTTGTGCCCTGGGTCCCCTCTGTCACCTCGAGTGCACGGATTACAAGAAAGGGGGGTAATTTTCCTCCGGATTAGTACGTGCAAGGGTATGCCCAAACACCCTCCCGGGGCTGGTGGTCCCTGCTGGGGACCAGATGAGCGATGCCCGGGCAGCACCTCCCAGGCATTCGGGGCTCCCTCCTCCGGGCCGCAGAGTGGGAAAGTACCCGGGACGGGCTCCATGGGTCCCGGGCCCTGGAGCCCCGGAGCCCTGGAGCCCTGCTGCCCTGAAGCCCCAGAGCCCTGGAGCCCTTTAGCACTGGAGCCCTGGAGCCCTGGAGCCCTGGAGCCCTGCAGCCCCGGAGCCCTGCAGCCCCCCGAGCCGTGGAGCCCTGCAGTCCCCGAGCCCTGCATCCCTGCAGCCCCAGAGCCCCGGAGCCCCGGAGCCCTGGAGCCCTGCAGCTCCTGAGCCCTAAAGGCCCGGGGCAGGCAGATTGGCGTCATTTCGGTCCCGGCCATCTGGTCGCCCCTCTCGCCACGGCCATCTGGTCGCCCGCAATGCTTTCCTATGGGGCGACTAGATGGCCGGATTTTCCTGGAAGTCCCTATGAGATGCCATTCGCCTCCCGGATCCGAGACAGGGCTCCAGGAGGTCGGGCACGTTTGCGCCCTGGGTCCCCTCTGTCACCTCGAGTGCACAGATTACAAGAAAGGGGGGTAATTTTCCTCCGGATTAGTAGGTGCAAGGGTATGCCCAAACACCCTCCCAGGTCTGGTGGTTCCCTGCTTGGGACCAGATGGGCGATGCCCGGGAACACCTCCCAGGCATCCGGGGCTCCCTCCTCCGGGCCGCAGAGTGGCAAAGTACCCGGGAAAGGCTCCATGGGTCCTGGGCCCTGGAGCCCTGGAGCCCTGCTGCCCTGGAGCCCAGCAGCCCCGGAGCCCTGCAGCCCTGGAGCCCTGGAGCTCTGGAGCCCCGGAGCCCTGCAGCCTCCCGAGCCGTGGAGTCCTGCAGTCCCCGAGCCCTGCAGCCCCGGAGCCCTGCAGCTCCTGAGCCCTACAGGCCCGAGGCAGGCAGATTGGCGTCCTTTCGGTCCCGGGCATCAGGTCGCCCCTCTCGCCTCGGCCATCTGGTCGCCCGCAATTCTTTCCTATGGGGCGACTAGATGGCCGGACTTCCCTGGAAGTCCCTATGAGGTGCCATTCGCCTCCCGGATCCCATCCTGGGCTCCAGGAGGTCGGGCACTTTTGTGCCCTGGGTCCCCTCTGTCACCTCGAGTGCACGGATTACAAGAAAGGGGGGTAATTTTCCTCCGGATTAGTACGTGCAAGGGTATGCCCAAACACCCTCCCGGGGCTGGTGGTCCCTTCTGGGGACCAGATGAGCGATGCCCGGGCAGCACCTCCCAGGCATTCGGGGCTCCCTCCTCCGGGCCGCAGAGTGGGAAAGTACCCGGGACGGGCTCCATGGGTCCCGGGCCCTGGAGCCCCGGAGCCCTGGAGCCCTGCTGCCCTGAAGCCCCAGAGCCCTGGAGCCCTGCAGCACTGGAGCCCTGGAGCCCTGCAGCCCCGGAGCCCTGCAGCCCCTGAGCCGTGGAGCCCTGCAGTCCCCGAGCCCTGCATCCCTGCAGCCCCAGGGCCCCGGAGCCCCGGAGCCCTGGAGCCCTGCAGCTCCTGAGCCCTAAAGGCCCGGGGCAGGCAGATTGGCGTCATTTCGGTCCCGGCCATCTGGTCGCCCCTCTCGCCACGGCCATCTGGTCGCCCGCAATGCTTTCCTATGGGGCGACTAGATGGCCGGACTTCCCTGGAAGTCCCTATGAGGTGCCATTCGCCTCCCGGATCCCATCCTGGGCTCCAGGAGGTCGGGCACTTTTGTGCCCTGGGTCCCCTCTGTCACCTCGAGTGCACGGATTACAAGAAAGGGGGGTAATATTCCTCCAGATTAGTAGGTGCAAGGGTATGCCCAAACACCCTCCCGGGGCTGGTGGTTCCCTGCTGGGGACCAGATGAGTGATGCCCGGGCAGCACCTCACAGGCATTCGGGGCTCCCTCCTCCGGGCCGCAGAGTGGGAAAGTACCCGGGACGGGCTCCATGGGTCCCGGAGCCCCGGAGCCCTGGAGCCCTGCTGCCCTGAAGCCCCCGAGCCGTGGAGCCCTGCAGTCCCCAAGCCCTGCAGCCCCGGAGCGCCGGAGCCCTGCAGCTCCTGAGCCCTACAGGCCCGAGGCAGGCAGATTGGCGTCCTTTCGGTCCCGGCCATCAGGTCGCCCCTCTCGCCTCGGCCATCTGGTCGCCCGCAATTCTTTTCTATGGGGCGACTAGATGGCCGGACTACCCTGGAAGTCCCTATGAGGTGCCATTCGCCTCCCGGATCCCATCCTGGGCTCCAGGAGGTCGGGCACTTTTGTGCCCTGGGTCCCCTCTGTCACCTCGAGTGCACGGATTACAAGAAAGGGGGGTAATTTTCCTCCGGATTAGTAGGTGCAAGGGTATGCCCAAACACCCTCCCAGGTCTGGTAGTTCCCTGCTGGGGACCAGATGGGCGATGCCCGGGGAACACCTCCCAGGCATAAAGGGCTCCCTCCTCCGGGCCGCAGAGTGGCAAAGTACCAGGGATAGGCTCCATGGGTCCTGGGCCCTGGAGCCCTGGAGCCCTGCTGCCCTGGAGCACAGCAGCCCCGGAGCCCTGCAGCCCTGGAGCCCTGGAGCCCTGGAGCCCTGGAGCCCCGGAGCCCTGCAGCCCCCCGAGCCGTGGAGCCCTGCAGTCCCCGAGCCCTGCAGCCCCGGAGCCCCGGAGCCCTGCAGCTCCTGAGCCCTACAGGCCCGAGGCAGGCAGATTGGCGTCCTTTCGGTCCCGGCCATCAGGTCGCCCCTCTCGCCTCGGCCTTCTGGTCGCCCGCAATTCTTTCCTATGGGGCGACTAGATGGCCGGACTTCCCTGGAAGTCCCTATGAGATGCCATTCGCCTCCCGGATCCCAGCCAGGGCTCCAGGAGGTCGGGCACGTTCGTGCCCTGGGTCCCCTCTGTCACCTCGAGTGCACAGATTACAAGAAAGGGGGGTAATTTTCCTCCGGATTAGTAGGTGCAAGGGTATGCCCAAACACCCTCCCAGGTCTGGTGGTTCCCTGCTGGGGACCATATGGGCGATGCCCGGGGAACACCTCCCAGGCATCCGGGGCTCCCTCCTCCGGGCCGCAGAGTGGCAAAGTACCCGGGATAGGCTCCATGGGTCCTGGGCCCTGGAGCCCTGCTGCCCTGGAGCCCAGCAGCCCTGGAGCCCCGGAGCCCTGCAGCCCTGGAGCCCTGGAGCCCTGGAGCCCTGGAGCCCTGGAGCCCTGGAGCCCCGGAGCCCTGCAGCCCCCGAGCCGTGGAGACCTGCAGTCCCGAGCCCTGCAGCCCCGGAGCCCTGCAGCTCCTGAGCCCTACAGGCCCGAGGCAGGCAGATTGGCGTCCTTTCGGTCCCGGCCATCAGGTCGCCACTCTCGCCTCGGCCATCTGGTCGCCCGCTATTCTTTCCTATGGGGCGACTAGATGGCCGGACTTCCCTGGAAGTCCCTATCAGGTGCCATTCGCCTCCCAGATCCCATCCTGGGCTCCAGGAGGTCGGGCACTTTTGTGCCCTGGGTCCCCTCTGTCACCTCGAGTGCACGGATTACAAGAAAGGGGGGTAATTTTCCTCCGGATTAGTACGTGCAAGGGTATGCCCAAACACCCTCCCGGGGCTGGTGGTCCCTGCTGGGGACCAGATGAGCGATGCCCGGGCAGCACCTCCCAGGCATTCGGGGCTCCCTCCTCCGGGCCGCAGAGTGGGAAAGTACCCGGGACGGGCTCCATGGGTCCCGGGCCCTGGAGCCCCGGAGCCCTGGAGCCCTGCTGCCCTGAAGCCCCAGAGCCCTGGAGCCCTTTAGCACTGGAGCCCTGGAGCCCTGGAGCCCTGGAGCCCTGGAGCCCTGCAGCCCCGGAGCCCTGCAGCCCCCCGAGCCGTGGAGCCCTGCAGTCCCCGAGCCCTGCATCCCTGCAGCCCCAGAGCCCCGGAGCCCCGGAGCCCTGGAGCCCTGCAGCTCCTGAGCCCTAAAGGCCCGGGGCAGGCAGATTGGCGTCATTTCGGTCCCGGCCATCTGGTCGCCCCTCTCGCCACGGCCATCTGGTCGCCCGCAATGCTTTCCTATGGGGCGACTAGATGGCCGGATTTCCCTGGAAGTCCCTATGAGATGCCATTCGCCTCCCGGATCCGAGACAGGGCTCCAGGAGGTCGGGCACGTTTGCGCCCTGGGTCCCCTCTGTCACCTCGAGTGCACAGATTACAAGAAAGGGGGGTAATTTTCCTCCGGATTAGTAGGTGCAAGGGTATGCCCAAACACCCTCCCAGGTCTGGTGGTTCCCTGCTTGGGACCAGATGGGCGATGCCCGGGAACACCTCCCAGGCATCCGGGGCTCCCTCCTCCGGGCCGCAGAGTGGCAAAGTACCCGGGAAAGGCTCCATGGGTCCTGGGCCCTGGAGCCCTGGAGCCCTGCTGCCCTGGAGCCCAGCAGCCCCGGAGCCCTGCAGCCCTGGAGCCCTGGAGCCCCGGAGCCCTGCAGCCTCCCGAGCCGTGGAGTCCTGCAGTCCCCGAGCCCTGCAGCCCCGGAGCCCTGCAGCTCCTGAGCCCTACAGGCCCGAGGCAGGAAGATTGGCGTCCTTTCGGTCCCGGGCATCAGGTCGCCCCTCTCGCCTCGGCCATCTGGTCGCCCGCAATTCTTTCCTATGGGGCGACTAGATGGCCGGACTTCCCTGGAAGTCCCTATGAGGTGCCATTCGCCTCCCGGATCCCATCCTGGGCTCCAGGAGGTCGGGCACTTTTGTGCCCTGGGTCCCCTCTGTCACCTCGAGTGCACGGATTACAAGAAAGGGGGGTAATTTTCCTCCGGATTAGTACGTGCAAGGGTATGCCCAAACACCCTCCCGGGGCTGGTGGTCCCTTCTGGGGACCAGATGAGCGATGCCCGGGCAGCACCTCCCAGGCATTCGGGGCTCCCTCCTCCGGGCCGCAGAGTGGGAAAGTATCCGGGACGGGCTCCATGGGTCCCGGGCCCTGGAGCCCCGGAGCCCTGGAGCCCTGCTGCCCTGAAGCCCCAGAGCCCTGGAGCCCTGCAGCACTGGAGCCCTGGAGCCCTGCAGCCCCGGAGCCCTGCAGCCCCTGAGCCGTGGAGCCCTGCAGTCCCCGAGCCCTGCATCCCTGCAGCCCCAGGGCCCCGGAGCCCCGGAGCCCTGGAGCCCTGCAGCTCCTGAGCCCTAAAGGCCCGGGGCAGGCAGATTGGCGTCATTTCGGTCCCGGCCATCTGGTCGCCCCTCTCGCCACGGCCATCTGGTCGCCCGCAATGCTTTCCTATGGGGCGACTAGATGGCCGGACTTCCCTGGAAGTCCCTATGAGGTGCCATTCGCCTCCCGGATCCCATCCTGGGCTCCAGGAGGTCGGGCACTTTTGTGCCCTGGGTCCCCTCTGTCACCTCGAGTGCACGGATTACAAGAAAGGGGGGTAATATTCCTCCAGATTAGTAGGTGCAAGGGTATGCCCAAACACCCTCCCGGGGCTGGTGGTTCCCTACTGGGGACCAGATGAGTGATGCCCGGGCAGCACCTCACAGGCATTCGGGGCTCCCTCCTCCGGGCCGCAGAGTGGGAAAGTACCCGGGACGGGCTCCATGGGTCCCGGAGCCCCGGAGCCCTGGAGCCCTGCTGCCCTGAAGCCCCAGAGCCCTGGAGCCCTGCAGCCCTGGAGCCCTGGAGCCCTGGAGCCCTGGAGCCCTGGAGCCCTGCAGCCCCCCGAGCCGTGGAGCCCTGCAGTCCCCGAGCCCTGCATCCCTGCAGCCCCAGAGCCCCAGAGCCCCAGAGCCCCGGAGCCCTGGAGCCCTGCAGCTCCTGAGCCCTAAAGGCCCGGGGCAGGCAGATTGGCGTCATTTCGGTCCCGGCCATCTGGTCGCCCCTCTCGCCACGGCCATCTGGTCGCCCGCAATGCTTTCCTATGGGGCGACTAGATGGCCGGACTTCCCTGGAAGTCCCTATGAGATGCCATTCGCCTCCCGGATCCCAGCCAGGGCTCCAGGAGGTCGGGCACGTTCGTGCCCTGGGTCCCCTCTGTCACCTCGAGTGCACATATTACAAGAAAGGGGGGTAATTTTCCTCCGGATTAGTAGGTGCAAGGGTATGCCCAAACACCCTCCCAGGTCTGGTGGTTCCTTGCTGGGGACCAGATGGGCGATGCCCGGGGAACACCTCCCAGGCATCCGGGGCTCCCTCCTCCGGGCCGCAGAGTGGCAAAGTACCCGGGATAGGCTCCATGGGTCCTGGGCCCTGGAGCCCTGGAGCCCTGCTGCCCTGGAGCCCAGCAGCCTTGGAGCCCTGGAGCCCCGGAGCCCTGCAGCCCCCCGAGCCGTGGAGCCCTGCAGTCCCCGAGCCCTGCAGCCCCGGAGCCCCGGAGCCCTGCAGCTCCTGAGCCCTACAGGCCCGAGGCAGGCAGATGGGCGTCCTTTCGGTCCCGGCCATCAGGTCGCCCCTCTCGCCTCGGCCATCTGGTCGGCCGCAATTCTTTCCTATGGGGCGACTAGATGGCCGGACTTCCCTGGAAGTCCTTATGTGGTGCCATTCGCCTCCCGGATCCCATCCTGGGCTCCAGGAGGTTGGGCACTTTTGTGCCCTGGGTCCCCTCTGTCACCTCGAGTGCACAGATTATAAGAAAGGGGGGTAATTTTCCTCCGGATTGGTAGGTGCAGGGGTATGCCCAAACACCCTCCCGGGGCTGGTGGTTCCCTGCTGGGGACCAGATGAGCGATGCCCGGGCAGCACCTCCCAGGCATTCGGGGCTCCCTCCTTCGGGCCGCAGAGTGGGAAAGTACCCGGGACGGGCTCCATGGGTCCCGGGCCATGGAGGCCCGAAACCTTGGAGCCCAGCAGCCCAGCAGCCCCGGAGGCCTGGAGCCCTGGAGCAATGGAGCCCCGGAACCCTGCAGCCCTGCTGCCCTGGAGCCCCCGAGCCCTGGAGCCCTGCAGCCCTGCAGCCCCGGAGCCCTGCAGCCCCCCGAGCCTTGGAGCCCTGCAGTCCCCGAGCCCTGCATCCCTGCAGCCCCAGAGCCCCGGAGGCCCGGAGGCACAGAGCCCCGGAGCCCCAGAGCCCCGAGCTGGGTGCTCGGGCCCTGGGCCCTGTCCCCCGGCCTGCTGCACTGCCAAGAGCCCAGGTCGGGGTTCCGTTGTGCCCGGGCAGTCCTCCCTGCTTGTCAAAGTGCCAGGGGGCCCCGGGTCGGAGGGCCTGTCGGGGCCCCCTGGGAGCCTCCATGGCTGGGGCCCAGCTGGGGCTTTGGGGCTCTGGGCCTCCGGTCGGCCATGCCGCGGAGCCCGCTGACTCCTTCGTTGGGGCACAGGGTGTCCAGACGGCTCCTCTTTCATCTGGTCGCCCCGATTCCCTCGGCCATCTGGTCGACCACAATGCTTTCCTATGGGGCGACCAGATGACCGAACTTCCCTGGAAGTCCCGATGAGGTGCCATTCGCCTCCCGGATCCCAGCCAGGGCTCCAGGAGGTCGGGCTCGTTCGTCGCTTGGGTCCCCTATGTGACCTCGAGTGCACAGATTACAAGAAAGGGGGGTAATGTTCCTCCGGATTACTAGGGAGAGGGTCAGTCAGACCTCCGGAGATTCTGAATCAGGGGAAAGCAGCCCTGGGGCCTGCCCGCCGGGGCCCCCATGTCCTGGGGACACTCTTGCCTCTCAGCCCATTGCCGATGGTCCTTTTTCACCGAGTTTGAGGGGGAAGGTGTCCCGGGGCCCGCCTGCCAGGGGCCCCCAGGGGCCCAGGGACGCTTCTGCCTCTCTGCCCCTTGCCGATGGTCGTTTTTCTCCGAGTTCGATGGTCGTTTTTCTCCGAGTTTGATCAGGCAGACTTCCATGAGGTCTGGCCATGCTGAGAGGGGGGATGCGTCCCGGGGCCCAACTGCCAGGGGCCCCCAGGGGCCCGGGGATGCTTCTGCCTCTCAGCCCCTTGCCGATGGTCGTTTTTCTCCGAGTTTGATCAGGCATACCTCTGTGAGGTCTGGCCTTGCTGAGAGGGAAAAGGCGTCCTGGGGCCCGCCTGCCAGGGGCCCCCAGGGGCCCGGGGACGCTTCTGCCTCTCAGCCCCTTGCCGATGGTCGTTTTTCTCCGAGTTCGATGGTCATTTTTCTCCGAGTTTGATCAGGCAGACTTCCATGAGGTCTGGTCATGCTGAGAGGGGGGAAGCGTCCCGGGGCCCACCCGCCAGGGGCCCCCAGGGGCCCGGGGACGCTTCTGCCTCTAAGCCCCTTGCCGATGGTCGTTTTTCTCCGAGTTCGATCAGGTATACCTCCGTGAGGTCTGGCCATGCTGAGAGGGGAATCGTGTCCCAGGGGCTGCCAGGGACCCCCAGGGGCCCGGGGACGCTTCTGCCTCTCAGCCCCTTGCCGATGGTCGTTTTTCTCCGAGTTCGATGGTTGTTTTTCTCCGAGTTTGATCAGGCAGACTTCCATGAGGTCTGGCCATGCTGAGAGGGGAAAGGCGTCCCAGGGCCCACCTGCCAGGGGCCCGGGGAAGCTTCTGCCTCTCAGCCCCTTGCCGATGTTTGTTTTTCTCCGAGTTCAATGGTAGTTTTTCTCCGAGTTTGATCAGGCAGACTTCCATGAGGTCTGGCCATGCTGAGAGGGGGAAGGCGTCCCGGGACCCACCCCCCAGGGGCCCCCGGGGGCCCGGGGACGCTTCTGCCTCTCAGCCCCTTGCCGATGGTCGTTTTTCTCCGAGTTCGATCAGGCATACCTCCGTGAGGTCTGGCCATGCTGAGAGGGGGAAGGCGTCCCAGGGCCAACCCGCCAGGGGCCCCCAGGGGCCCGGGGACGCTTCTGCCTCTCAGCCCCTTGCCGATGGTCGTTTTTATCAGGGTTCGATGGTCGTTTTTCTAAGAGTTTGATGAGGCAGACTTCCATGAGGTCTGGCCATGCTGAGAGGGGGAAGGCGTCCCGGGGCCGACCCGCCAGGGGCCCCCAGGGGCCCGGGGACGCTTCTGCCTCTCAGCCCCTTGCCGATGGTCGTTTTTCTCCGAGTTCGATCAGGCATACCTCCGTGAGGTCTGGCCATGCTGAGAGGGGCAAGGCGTTCCAGGGCCCGCCTGCCAGGGGCCCCCAGGGGCCCAGGAACAATCCTGCCTCTCGGCCCCTTGTCGATGGTCCGTTTTCTCCGAGTTTGATCAGGCACAGACCTCCGTGAGGTCTGGCCATGCTGAGGGGGGGAAGGTGTCCTGGGGACCGCCTGCCAGGGGCCCCCAGGGGCCCGTGGACACTTCTGCCTCTTGGCCCCTTGCCGATGGTTGTTTTTCTCCGAGTTCGATGGTTGTTTTTTTCCAAGTTTGATCAGGCAGACTTCCATGAGGTCCGGCCATGCTGAGAGGAGGGGAGGCATCCCGGGGCCTGCCTGCCAGGGGCCCCCAAGATCCCGGGGACGCTCCTGCCTCTCAGCCCCTTGCCGATGGTCGTTTTTCTCCAAATTTGATCAGGCATACCTCCGTGAGGTCTGGCCATGCAGAGAGGGGAAGGTCGTCCTGGGGCCCACCCGCCAGGGGCCCCCAGGGGCCCGTGGACGCTTCTGCCTCTCGGCCCCTTGTTGATGGTTGTTTTTATCAGGGTTCGATGGTCGTTTTTCTCCGAGTTTGATCAGGCAGACTTCCATGAGGTGTGGCCATGCTTAGAGGCTGAAGGCATCCCGGGGTCCGCCAGCCAGGGGCACTCAGGGGCCCGGGGACGCTCCTGCCTCTCAGCCCCTTGCCGATGGTCCTTTTTCTCCGAGTTTGATCAGGCGCATGTTCGTGGGGCACCCGGTGCTAAATCATTCGTAGACGATCTGGGTCAGGGTTTCGTAAGTAGCAGAGAAGCTACCTCGCTGCGATCTATTGAAAGTCATCCTCTGAGCCAAGCTTTTGTCTCTTTCCGTGCGTGGGCGCCCGTGGAAGCCTCCCTCCATCACACCCAGGGGTGGGTCCCTCTGCCGCCTGGCCGGCGGGAGGGATGCGGAGGGGTAACGTGGGCCTGTGGGAGGCTGCCTCCACCACGTGCCCTTCGGCAGGGGGGCCTCCCCCTCCCGTCCCTGCCCCACCGGGGTGTGGGGATGGGGGCCACACCTTCCCTTGCGGGTCAGCAGGGTGACCAGATGGCCTGGGCCGCCGCCGGCCGGGCCTCCGCTTCCCACTGCTGCATGGGCAAGTCGAGCAGGGAGGCAAACAGCAGCAGCGCCTGGCCACCCTCGCTGGACTGCAAGGGCGACTGGGTACAGCATCCTCCCAGGCCATCCGGGCGCTGGGTCGTCCTGGGTCATCTGGCTGCCTGGCTGCGTGACCAGATTGCCCTGCGGGCAGGGTGACCAGATGGCCCTGTGGGCTGGGCGACCAGATGGCCCTGCGGGCTGGCGGCCGGGCTAACTCCAACTTTTGTCCTTCCCCTAGGTTCTGTAAGCCCCCACTACGTGGGGGCTTAATAGTCAACAAAAATGGGCTCCCCGGGCAGGCCGTCGGGGAGAGGACGTGGCCTGGGCTTAACCCTCCTTGGTTCCGGCCCAGGGTCTGGGTGCTGGGGACAGGGGGGTCCACCGGGAGGCTCTCCCCGGGCCCGGCTAGGGTTGGTAGGCTGGGCCTGGGGCCTGAGCTCCGTCCTGCAAGCCGGCCGAGGTTCCGGGCATTCATCGGGGCCAAGGGAGGCTCTCCCCGGGCTGGCTAGGGTTTCGGAAGCAGGGACCGGGCCCGGGGCTTGAGCTCCGTCCGGTAGGCTATGGGGTTGCTGGAGCCTCCCCGTCCCGCAAGCCGGCCGAGGTTGCGGGCGTTCATCAGGGCCAAGGGAGGATCTCCCCGGCCTGGCTAGGGTTTTGGAAGCAGGGACCGGGAGCGGGCCCGGTGCTTGAGCTCCGTACGGCCGGCCATGGGTTTTCTGGAGCTTCCCCGTCCTGCAAGCCGGCCGGGGTTCCAGGCGTTCATCCGAGCCAAGGGAGGCTCTTTCTCCGGCCTGGCTAGGGTTTCAGAAGCAGGGACCGGGAGCAGGCCCGGGGCTTGAGCCCCGTCCGGCAGGGCCTGGTGAGGTGGCAATACCCCTCCGTCCTGCAGCCCTGGAGCCCCCAGAACCCTGGAGCCCCCGGAGCCCTACAGCCCCTGGAGCCCTGGAGCCCCCCTGGAGCCCTGCAGCCCTGCAGCCCTGCAGCCCTGCAGCCCCGGAGCCCGGGAGCCCTGGAACCCCCCGAGTAGCCCTGCAGCCCCCGAGGAGCCCTGCAGCCCCGGAGCCCCGGAGCCCTGCAGCCCTGGAGCACCCGGAGCCCTGGAGCCCCCGGAGCCCTACAGCCCCTGGAGCCCTGGAGCCCCCCTGGAGCCCTGCAGCCCTGAAGCCCTGCAGCCCTGAAGCCCTGCAGCCCTGGAGCCCGGGAGCCCTGGGCCCCCGAGGAGCCCTGCAGCCCCGGAGCCCTGCATGCCCGGGGCAGGCAGATTGGCGTCATTTCGGTCCCGGCCATCTGGTCGCCCCTCTCGCCTCGGCCATCTGGTCGCCCAAAATGCTTTTCTATGGGGCGACTAGATGGCCGGACTTCCCTGGAAGTCCCTATGAGATGCCATTCGCCTCCCGGATCCCAGCCAGGGCTCCAGGAGGTCAGGCACGTTTGCGCCCTGGGTCCCCTCTGTCACCTCGAGTGCACAGATTACAAGAAAGGGGGGTAATTTTCCTCCGGATTAGTAGCTGCAAGGGTATGCCCAAACACCCTCCCAGGTCTCGTGGTTCCCTGCTGGGGACCAGATGGGCGATGCCCGGGAACACCTCCCAGGCATCCGGGGCTCCCTCCTCCGGGCCGCAGAGTGGCAAAGTACCCGGGAAAGGCTCCATGGGTCCTAGGCCCTGGAGCCCTGCTGCCCTGGAGCCCAGCAGCCCCGGAGCCCTGCAGCCCTGGAGCCCTGGAGCCCTGGAGCCCCGGAGCCCTGCAGCCCCCCGAGCCGTGGAGTCCTGCAGTCCCCGAGCCCTGCAGCCCCGGAGCCCTGCAGCTCCTGAGCCCTACAGGCCCGAGGCAGGCAGATTGGCGTCCTTTCGGTCCCGGCCATCAGGTCGCCCCTCTCGCCTCGGCCATCTGGTCGCCCGCAATTCTTTCCTATGGGGCGACTAGATGGCCGGACTTCCCTGGAAGTCCCTATGAGGTGCCATTCGCCTCCCGGATCCCATCCTGGGCTCCAGGAGGTCGGGCACTTTTGTGCCCTGGGTCCCCTCTGTCACCTCGAGTGCACGGATTACAAGAAAGGGGGGTAATTTTCCTCCGGATTAGTAGGTGCAAGGGTATGCCCAAACACCCTCCCGGGGCTGGTGGTCCCTGCTGGGGACCAGATGAGCGATGCCCGGGCAGCACCTCCCAGGCATTCGGGGCTCCCTCCTCCGGGCCGCAGAGTGGGAAAGTACCCGGGACGGGCTCCATGGGTCCTGGTCCCTGGAGCCCCGGAGCCCCGGAGCCCTGGAGCCCTGCTGCACTGAAACCCCAGAGCCCTGGAGCCCTGCAGCCCTGGAGCCCTGCAGCCCCGGAGCCCTGCAGCCCCCAGAGCCGTGGAGCCCTGCAGTCCCCGAGCCCTGCATTCCTGCAGCCCCAGAGCCCCGGAGCCCCGGAGCCCTGGAGCCCTGCAGCTCCTGAGCCCTAAAGGCCCGGGGCAGGCAGATTGGCGTCATTTCGGTCCCGGCCATCTGGTCGCCCCTCTCGCCACGGCCATCTGGTCACCCGCAATGCTTTCCTATGGGGCGACTAGATGGCCGGACTTCCCTGGAAGTCCCTATGAGATGCCATTCGCCTCCCGGATCCCAGCCAGGGCTCCAGGAGGTCGGGCACGTTTGCGCCCTGGGTCCCCTCTGTCACCTCGAGTGCACAGATTACAAGAAAGGGGGGTAATTTTCCTCCGGATTAGTAGCTGCAAGGGTACGCCCAAACACCCTCCCAGGTCTGGTAGTTCCCTGCTGGGGACCAGATGGGCGATGCCCGGGGAACACCTCCCAGGCATCCGGGGCTCCCTCCTCCGGGCCGCAGAGTGGCAAAGTACCCGGGATAGGCTCCATGGGTCCTGGGCCATGGAGCCCTGGAGCCCTGCTGCCCTGGAGCCCAGCAGCCCCGGAGCCCTGCAGCCCTGGAGCCCTGGAGCCCTGGAGCCCTGGAGCCCTGGAGCCCTGGAGCCACGGAGCCCTGCAGCCCCCCGAGCCGTGGAGCCCTGCAGTCCCCGAGCCCTGCAGCCCCGGAGCTCCGGAGCCCTGCAGCTCCTGAGCCCTACAGGCCGAGGCAGGCAGATTGGCGTCCTTTCAGTCCCGGCCATCAGGTCGCCCCTCTCGCCTCGGCCATCTGGTCGCCCGCAATTCTTTCCTATAAGGGGGACTAGACGGCCGGACTTCCCTGGAAGTCCCTATGAGGTGCCATTCGCCTCCCGGATCCCATCCTGGGCTCCAGGAGGTCGGGCACTTTTGTGCCCTGGGTCCCCTCTGTCACCTCGAGTGCACGGATTACAAGAAAGGGGGGTAATTTTCCTCCAGGTTAGTAGGTGCAAGGGTATGCCCAAACACCCTCCCGGGGCTGGTGGTTCCCTGCTGGGGACCAGATGAGCGATGCCCGGGCAGCACCTCCCAGGCATTCGGGGCTCCCTCCTCCGGGCCGCAGAGTGGGAAAGTACCCGGGACGGGCTCCATGGGTCCTGGGCCCTGGAGCCCCGGAGCCCCGGAGCCCTGGAGCCCTGCTGCCCTGAAGCCCTGGAGCCCTGCAGCCCCGGAGCCCTGCAGCCCCCAGAGCCGTGGAGCCCTGCAGTCCCCGAGCCCTGCATCCCTGCAGCCCCAGAGCCCCGGAGCCCCGGAGCCCCGGAGCCCTGGAGCCCTGCAGCTCCTGAGCCCTAAAGGCCCGGGGCAGGCAGATTGGTGTCATTTCGGTCCCGGCCATCAGGTCGCCCCTCTCACCACGGCCATCTGGTCGCCCGCAATGCTTTCCTATGGGGCGACTAGATGGCCGGACTTCCCTGGAAGTCCCTATGAGGTGCCATTCACCTCCCGGATCCCATCCTGGGCTCCAGGAGGTCGGGCACTTTTGTGCCCTGGGTCCCCTCTGTCACCTCGAGTGCACGGATTACAAGAAAGGGGGGTAATTTTCCTCCGGTTTAGTAGGTGCAAGGGTATGCCCAAACACCCTCCCGGGGCTGGTGGTTCCCTGCTGGGGACCAGATGAGCGATGCCCGGGCAGCACCTCCCAGGCATCCGGGGCTTCCTCCTCCGGGCCGCAGAGTGGGAAAGTACCCAGGACGGGCTCCATGGGTCCTGGGCCCTGGAGCGCCGGAGCCCTGGAGCCCTGCTGCCCTGAAGCCCCAGAGCCCTGGAGCCCTGCAGCCCTGGAGCCCTGCAGCCCCGGAGCCCTGCAGCCCCCAGAGCCGTAGAGCCCTGCAGTCCCCGAGCCCTGCATCCCTGCAGCCCCAGAGCCCCGGAGCCCCGGAGCCCTGGAGCCCTGCAGCTCCTGAGCCCTAAAGGCCCGGGGCAGGCAGATTGGCGTCATTTCGGTCCCGGCCATCTGGTCGGCCCTCTCGCCACGGCCATCTGGTCGCCCGCAATGCTTTCCTATGGGGCGACTAGATGGCCGGACTTCCCTGGAAGTCCCTATGAGATGCCATTCGCCTCCCGGATCCCAGCCAGGGCTCCAGGAGGTCGGGCACGTTCGTGCCCTGGGTCCCCTCTGTCACCTCGAGTGCACAGATTACAAGAAAGGGGGGTAATTTTCCTCCGGATTAGTAGGTGCAAGGGTATGCCCAAACACCCTCCCAGGTCTGGTGGTTCCCTGCTGGGGACCAGATGGGCGATGCCCGGGGAACACCTCCCAGGCATCCGGGGCTCCCTCCTCCGGGCCGCAGAGTGGCAAAGTACCCGGGATAGGCTCCATGGGTCCTGGGCCCTGGAGCCCTGCTGCACTGGAGCCCAGCAGCCCTGGAGCCCCGGAGCCCTGCAGCCCTGGAGCCCTGGAGCCCTGGAGCCCCGGAGCCCTGCAGCCCCCCGAGCCGTGGAGTCCTGCAGTCCCGAGCCCTGCAGCCCCGGAGCCCTGCAGCTCCTGAGCCCTACAGGCCCGAGGCAGGCAGATTGGCGTTCTTTCGGTCCGGGCCATCAGGTCGCCCCTCTCGCCTCGGCCATCTGGTCGCCCGCAATTCTTTCCTATGGGGCGACTAGATGGCCGGACTTCCCTGGAAGTCCCTATGAGGTGCCATTCGCCTCCCGGATCCCATCCTGGGCTCCAGGAGGTCGGGTACTTTTGTGCCCTGGGTCCCCTCTGTCACCTCGAGTGCACGGATTACAAGAAAGGGGGGTAATTTTCCTCCGGATTAGTACATGCAAGGGTATGCCCAAACACCCTCCCGGGGCTGGTGGTCCCTGCTGGGGACCAGATGAGCGATGCCCGGGCAGCACCTCCCAGGCATTCGGGGCTCCCTCCTCCGGGCCGCAGAGTGGGAAAGTACCCGGGACGGGCTCCATGGGTCCCGGGCCCTGGAGCCCCGGAGCCCTGGAGCCCTGCTGCCCTGAAGCCCCAGAGCCCTGGAGCCCTTTAGCACTGGAGCCCTGGAGCCCTGCAGCCCCGGAGCCCTGCAGCCCCCCGAGCCGTGGAGCCCTGCAGTCCCCGAGCCCTGCATCCCTGCAGCCCCAGAGCCCCGGAGCCCTGGAACCCTGCAGCTCCTGAGCCCTAAAGGCCCGGGGCAGGCAGATTGGCGTCATTTCGGTCCCGGCCATCTGATCGCCCCTCTCGCCACGGCCATCTGGTCACCCGCAATGCTTTCCTATGGGGCGACTAGATGGCCGGATTTCCCTTGAAGTCCCTATGAGATGCCATTCGCCTCCCGGATCCGAGACAGGGCTCCAGGAGGTCGGGCACGTTTGCGCCCTGGGTCCCCTCTGTCACCTCGAGTGCACAGATTACAAGAAAGGGGGGTAATTTTCCTCCGGATTAGTAGGTGCAAGGGTATGCCCAAACACCCTCCCAGGTCTGGTGGTTCCCTGCTGGGGACCAGATGGGCGATGCCCGGGAACACCTCCCAGGCATCCGGGGCTCCCTCCTCCGGGCCGCAGAGTGGCAAAGTACCCGGGAAAGGCTCCATGGGTTCTGGGCCCTGGAGCCCTGGAGCACTGCTGCCCTGGAGCCCAGCAGCCCCGGAGCCCTGCAGCCCTGGAGCCCTGGAGCTCTGGAGCTACGGAGCCCTGCAGCCCCCCGAGCCGTGGAGTCCTGCATTCCCCGAGCCCTGCAGCCCCGGAGCCCTGCAGCTCCTGAGCCCTACAGGCCCGAGGCAGGCAGATTGGCGTCCTTTCGGTCCCGGGCATCAGGTCGCCCCTCTCGCCTCGGCCATCTGGTCGCCCGCAATTCTTTCCTATGGGGCGACTAGATGGCCAGACTTCCCTGGAAGTCCCTATGAGGTGCCATTCGCCTCCCGGATCCCATCCTGGGCTCCAGGAGGTCGGGCACTTTTGTGCCCTGGGTCCCCTCTGTCACCTCGAGTGCACGGATTACAAGAAAGGGGGGTAATTTTCCTCCGGATTAGTACGTGCAAGGGTATGCCCAAACACCCTCCCGGGGCTGGTGGTCCCTGCTGGGGACCAGATGAGCGATGCCCGGGCAGCACCTCCCAGGCATTCGGGGCTCCCTCCTCCGGGCCGCAGAGTGGGAAAGTACCCGGGACGGGCTCCATGGGTCCCGGGCCCTAGAGCCCCGGAGCCCTGGAGCCCTGCTGCCCTGAAGCCCCAGAGCCCTGGAGCCCTGCAGCACTGGAGCCCTGGATCCCTGGAGCACTGGAGCCCTGCAGCCCCGGAGCCCTGCAGCCCCCCGAGCCGTGGAGCCCTGCAGTCCCCGAGCCCTGCATCCCTGCAGCCCCAGAGCCCCGGAGCCCCGGAGCCCTGGAGCCCTGCAGCTCCTGAGCCCTAAAGGCCCGGGGCAGGCAGATTGGCGTCATTTCGGTCCCGGCCATCTGGTCGCCCCTCTCGCCACGGCCATCTGGTCGCCCGCAATGCTTTCCTATGGGGCGACTAGATGGCCGGATTTCCCTGGAAGTCCCTATGAGATGCCATTCGCCTCCCGGATCCGAGACAGGGCTCCAGGAGGTCGGGCACGTTTGCGCCCTGGGTCCCCTCTGTCACCTCGAGTGCACAGATTACAAGAAAGGGGGGTAATTTTCCTCCGGATTAGTAGGTGCAAGGGTATGCCCAAACACCCTCCCAGGTCTGGTGGTTCCCTGCTGGGGACCAGATGGGCGATGCCCGGGGAACACCTCCCAGGCATCCGGGGTTCCCTCCTCCAGGGCGCAGAGTGGCAAAGTACCCGGGATAGGCTCCATGGGTCCTGGGCCCTGGAGCCCTGGAGCCCTGCTGCCCTGGAGCCCAGCAGCCCCGGAGCCCTGCAGCCCTGCAGCCCTGGAGCCCTGGAGCCCCGAAGCCCTGCGGCCCCCCGAGCCGTGGAGCCCTGCAGTCCCCGAGCCCTGCAGCCCCGGAGCTCCGGAGCCCTGCAGCTCCTGAGCCCTACAGGCCCGAGGCAGGCAGATTGGCGTCCTTTCGGTCCCGGCCATCAGGTCGCCCCTCTCGCCTCGGCCATCTGGTCGCCCGCAATTCTTTTCTATGGGGCGACTAGATGGCCGGACTACCCTGGAAGTCCCTATGAGGTGCCATTCGCCTCCCGGATCCCATCCTGGGCTCCAGGAGGTCGGGCACTTTTGTGCCCTGGGTCCCCTCTGTCACCTCGAGTGCACGGATTACAAGAAAGGGGGGTAATTTTCCTCCGGATTAGTAGGTGCAAGGGTATGCCCAAACACCCTCCCAGGTCTGGTAGTTCCCTGCTGGGGACCAGATGGGCGATGCCCGGGGAACACCTCCCAGGCATAAAGGGCTCCCTCCTCCGGGCCGCAGAGTGGCAAAGTACCAGGGATAGGCTCCATGGGTCCTGGGCCCTGGAGCCCTGGAGCCCTGCTGCCCTGGAGCACAGCAGCCCCGGAGCCCTGCAGCCCTGGAGCCCTGGAGCCCTGGAGCCCTGGAGCCCCGGAGCCCTGCAGCCCCCCGAGCCGTGGAGCCCTGCAGTCCCCGAGCCCTGCAGCCCCGGAGCCCCGGAGCCCTGCAGCTCCTGAGCCCTACAGGCCCGAGGCAGGCAGATTGGCGTCCTTTCGGTCCCGGCCATCAGGTCGCCCCTCTCGCCTCGGCCTTCTGGTCGCCCGCAATTCTTTCCTATGGGGCGACTAGATGGCCGGACTTCCCTGGAAGTCCCTATGAGATGCCATTCGCCTCCCGGATCCCAGCCAGGGCTCCAGGAGGTCGGGCACGTTCGTGCCCTGGGTCCCCTCTGTCACCTCGAGTGCACAGATTACAAGAAAGGGGGGTAATTTTCCTCCGGATTAGTAGGTGCAAGGGTATGCCCAAACACCCTCCCAGGTCTGGTGGTTCCCTGCTGGGGACCATATGGGCGATGCCCGGGGAACACCTCCCAGGCATCCGGGGCTCCCTCCTCCGGGCCGCAGAGTGGCAAAGTACCCGGGATAGGCTCCATGGGTCCTGGGCCCTGGAGCCCTGCTGCCCTGGAGCCCAGCAGCCCTGGAGCCCCGGAGCCCTGCAGCCCTGGAGCCCTGGAGCCCTGGAGCCCTGGAGCCCTGGAGCCCCGGAGCCCTGCAGCCCCCGAGCCGTGGAGACCTGCAGTCCCGAGCCCTGCAGCCCCGGAGCCCTGCAGCTCCTGAGCCCTACAGGCCCGAGGCAGGCAGATTGGCGTCCTTTCGGTCCCGGCCATCAGGTCGCCACTCTCGCCTCGGCCATCTGGTCGCCCGCTATTCTTTCCTATGGGGCGACTAGATGGCCGGACTTCCCTGGAAGTCCCTATGAGGTGCCATTCGCCTCCCGGATCCCATCCTGGGCTCCAGGAGGTCGGGCACTTTTGTGCCCTGGGTCCCCTCTGTCACCTCGAGTGCACGGATTACAAGAAAGGGGGGTAATTTTCCTCCGGATTAGTACGTGCAAGGGTATGCCCAAACACCCTCCCGGGGCTGGTGGTCCCTGCTGGGGACCAGATGAGCGATGCCCGGGCAGCACCTCCCAGGCATTCGGGGCTCCCTCCTCCGGGCCGCAGAGTGGGAAAGTACCCGGGACGGGCTCCATGGGTCCCGGGCCCTGGAGCCCCGGAGCCCTGGAGCCCTGCTGCCCTGAAGCCCCAGAGCCCTGGAGCCCTTTAGCACTGGAGCCCTGGAGCCCTGGAGCCCTGGAGCCCTGCAGCCCCGGAGCCCTGCAGCCCCCCGAGCCGTGGAGCCCTGCAGTCCCCGAGCCCTGCATCCCTGCAGCCCCAGAGCCCCGGAGCCCCGGAGCCCTGGAGCCCTGCAGCTCCTGAGCCCTAAAGGCCCGGGGCAGGCAGATTGGCGTCATTTCGGTCCCGGCCATCTGGTCGCCCCTCTCGCCACGGCCATCTGGTCGCCCGCAATGCTTTCCTATGGGGCGACTAGATGGCCGGATTTCCCTGGAAGTCCCTATGAGATGCCATTCGCCTCCCGGATCCGAGACAGGGCTCCAGGAGGTCGGGCACGTTTGCGCCCTGGGTCCCCTCTGTCACCTCGAGTGCACAGATTACAAGAAAGGGGGGTAATTTTCCTCCGGATTAGTAGGTGCAAGGGTATGCCCAAACACCCTCCCAGGTCTGGTGGTTCCCTGCTTGGGACCAGATGGGCGATGCCCGGGAACACCTCCCAGGCATCCGGGGCTCCCTCCTCCGGGCCGCAGAGTGGCAAAGTACCCGGGAAAGGCTCCATGGGTCCTGGGCCCTGGAGCCCTGGAGCCCTGCTGCCCTGGAGCCCAGCAGCCCCGGAGCCCTGCAGCCCTGGAGCCCTGGAGCTCTGGAGCCCCGGAGCCCTGCAGCCTCCCGAGCCGTGGAGTCCTGCAGTCCCCGAGCCCTGCAGCCCCGGAGCCCTGCAGCTCCTGAGCCCTACAGGCCCGAGGCAGGCAGATTGGCGTCCTTTCGGTCCCGGGCATCAGGTCGCCCCTCTCGACTCGGCCATCTGGTCGCCCGCAATTCTTTCCTATGGGGCGACTAGATGGCCGGACTTCCCTGGAAGTCCCTATGAGGTGCCATTCGCCTCCCGGATCCCATCCTGGGCTCCAGGAGGTCGGGCACTTTTGTGCCCTGGGTCCCCTCTGTCACCTCGAGTGCACGGATTACAAGAAAGGGGGGTAATTTTCCTCCGGATTAGTACGTGCAAGGGTATGCCCAAACACCCTCCCGGGGCTGGTGGTCCCTTCTGGGGACCAGATGAGCGATGCCCGGGCAGCACCTCCCAGGCATTCGGGGCTCCCTCCTCCGGGCCGCAGAGTGGGAAAGTACCCGGGACGGGCTCCATGGGTCCCGGGCCCTGGAGCCCCGGAGCCCTGGAGCCCTGCTGCCCTGAAGCCCCAGAGCCCTGGAGCCCTGCAGCACTGGAGCCCTGGAGCCCTGCAGCCCCGGAGCCCTGCAGCCCCCGAGCCGTGGAGCCCTGCAGTCCCCGAGCCCTGCATCCCTGCAGCCCCAGGGCCCCGGAGCCCCGGAGCCCTGGAGCCCTGCAGCTCCTGAGCCCTAAAGGCCCGGGGCAGGCAGATTGGCGTCATTTCGGTCCCGGCCATCTGGTCGCCCCTCTCGCCACGGCCATCTGGTCGCCCGCAATGCTTTCCTATGGGGCGACTAGATGGCCGGACTTCCCTGGAAGTCCCTATGAGGTGCCATTCGCCTCCCGGATCCCATCCTGGGCTCCAGGAGGTCGGGCACTTTTGTGCCCTGGGTCCCCTCTGTCACCTCGAGTGCACGGATTACAAGAAAGGGGGGTAATATTCCTCCAGATTAGTAGGTGCAAGGGTATGCCCAAACACCCTCCCGGGGCTGGTGGTTCCCTGCTGGGGACCAGATGAGTGATGCCCGGGCAGCACCTCACAGGCATTCGGGGCTCCCTCCTCCGGGCCGCAGAGTGGGAAAGTACCCGGGACGGGCTCCATGGGTCCCGGAGCCCCGGAGCCCTGGAGCCCTGCTGCCCTGAAGCCCCAGAGCCCTGGAGCCCTGCAGCCCTGGAGCCCTGGAGCCCTGGAGCCCTGGAGCCCTGGAGCCCTGCAGCCCCCCAAACCGTGGAGCCCTGCAGTCCCCGAGCCCTGCATCCCTGCAGCCCCAGAGCCCCAGAGCCCCGGAGCCCTGGAGCCCTGCAGCTCCTGAGCCCTAAAGGCCCGGGGCAGGCAGATTGGCGTCATTTCGGTCCCGGCCATCTGGTCGCCCCTCTCGCCACGGCCATCTGGTCGCCCGCAATGCTTTCCTATGGGGCGACTAGATGGCCGGACTTCCCTGGAAGTCCCTATGAGATGCCATTCGCCTCCCGGATCCCAGCCAGGGCTCCAGGAGGTCGGGCACGTTCGTGCCCTGGGTCCCCTCTGTCACCTCGAGTGCACATATTACAAGAAAGGGGGGTAATTTTCCTCCGGATTAGTAGGTGCAAGGGTATGCCCAAACACCCTCCCAGATCTGGTGGTTCCTTGCTGGGGACCAGATGGGCGATGCCCGGGGAACACCTCCCAGGCATCCGGGGCTCCCTCCTCCGGGCCGCAGAGTGGCAAAGTACCCGGGATAGGCTCCATGGGTCCTGGGCCCTGGAGCCCTGGAGCCCTGCTGCCCTGGAGCCCAGCAGCCTTGGAGCCCTGGAGCCCCGGAGCCCTGCAGCCCCCCGAGCCGTGGAGCCCTGCAGTCCCCGAGCCCTGCAGCCCCGGAGCCCCGGAGCCCTGCAGCTCCTGAGCCCTACAGGCCCGAGGCAGGCAGATGGGCGTCCTTTCGGTCCCGGCCATCAGGTCGCCCCTCTCGCCTCGGCCATCTGGTCGGCCGCAATTCTTTCCTATGGGGCGACTAGATGGCCGGACTTCCCTGGAAGTCCATATGAGGTGCCATTCGCCTCCCGGATCCCATCCTGGGCTCCAGGAGGTTGGGCACTTTTGTGCCCTGGGTCCCCTCTGTCACCTCGAGTGCACAGATTATAAGAAAGGGGGGTAATTTTCCTCCGGATTGGTAGGTGCAGGGGTATGCCCAAACACCCTCCCGGGGCTGGTGGTTCCCTGCTGGGGACCAGATGAGCGATGCCCGGGCAGCACCTCCCAGGCATTCGGGGCTCCCTCCTTCGGGCCGCAGAGTGGGAAAGTACCCGGGACGGGCTCCATGGGTCCCGGGCCATGGAGGCCCGAAACCTTGGAGCCCAGCAGCCCAGCAGCCCCGGAGGCCTGGAGCCCTGGAGCAATGGAGCCCCGGAACCCTTTAGCCCTGCTGCCCTGGAGCCCCCGAGCCCTGGAGCCCTGCAGCCCTGCAGCCCCGGAGCCCTGCAGCCCCCCGAGCCTTGGAGCCCTGCAGTCCCCGAGCCCTGCATCCCTGCAGCCCCAGAGCCCCGGAGGCCCGGAGGCACAGAGCCCCGGAGCCCCAGAGCCCCGAGCTGGGTGCTCGGGCCCTGGGCCCTGTCCCCCGGCCTGCTGCACTGCCAAGAGCCCAGGTCGGGGTTCCGTTGTGCCCGGGCAGTCCTCCCTGCTTGTCAAAGTGCCAGGGGGCCCCGGGTCGGAGGGCCTGTCGGGGCCCCCTGGGAGCCTCCATGGCTGGGGCCCAGCTGGGGCTTTGGGGCTCTGGGCCTCCGGTCGGCCATGCCGCGGAGCCCGCTGACTCCTTCGTTGGGGCACAGGGTGTCCAGACGGCTCCTCTTTCATCTGGTCGCCCCGATTCCCTCGGCCATCTGGTCGACCACAATGCTTTCCTATGGGGCGACCAGATGACCGAACTTCCCTGGAAGTCCCGATGAGGTGCCATTCGCCTCCCGGATCCCAGCCAGGGCTCCAGGAGGTCGGGCTCGTTCGTCGCTTGGGTCCCCTATGTGACCTCGAGTGCACAGATTACAAGAAAGGGGGGTAATGTTCCTCCGGATTACTAGGGAGAGGGTCAGTCAGACCTCCGGAGATTCTGAATCAGGGGAAAGCAGCCCTGGGGCCTGCCCGCCGGGGCCCCCATGTCCTGGGGACACTCTTGCCTCTCAGCCCATTGCCGATGGTCCTTTTTCACCGAGTTTGAGGGGGAAGGTGTCCCGGGGCCCGCCTGCCAGGGGCCCCCAGGGGCCCAGGGACGCTTCTGCCTCTCTGCCCCTTGCCGATGGTCGTTTTTCTCCGAGTTCGATGGTCGTTTTTCTCCGAGTTTGATCAGGCAGACTTCCATGAGGTCTGCCCATGCTGAGAGGGGGGATGCGTCCCGGGGCCCAACTGCCAGGGGCCCCCAGGGGCCCGGGGATGCTTCTGCCTCTCAGCCCCTTGCCGATGGTCGTTTTTCTCCGAGTTTGATCAGGCATACCTCTGTGAGGTCTGGCCTTGCTGAGAGGGAAAAGGCGTCCTGGGGCCCGCCTGCCAGGGGCCCCCAGGGGCCCGGGGACGCTTCTGCCTCTCAGCCCCTTGCCGATGGTCGTTTTTCTCCGAGTTCGATGGTCATTTTTCTCCGAGTTTGATCAGGCAGACTTCCATGAGGTCTGGCCATGCTGAGAGGGGGGAAGCGTCCCGGGGCCCACCCGCCAGGGGCCCCCAGGGGCCCGGGGACGCTTCTGCCTCTAAGCCCCTTGCCGATGGTCGTTTTTCTCCGAGTTCGATCAGGTATACCTCCGTGAGGTCTGGCCATGCTGAGAGGGGAATCGCGTCCCGGGGGCTGCCAGGGACCCCCAGGGGCCCGGGGACGCTTCTGCCTCTCAGCCCCTTGCCGATGGTCGTTTTTCTCCGAGTTCGATGGTTGTTTTTCTCCGAGTTTGATCAGGCAGACTTCCATGAGGTCTGGCCATGCTGAGAGGGGAAAGGCGTCCCAGGGCCCACCTGCCAGGGGCCCCCAGGGGCCCGGGGAAGCTTCTACCTCTCAGCCCCTTGCCGATGTTTGTTTTTCTCCGAGTTCAATGGTAGTTTTTCTCCGAGTTTGATCAGGCAGACTTCCATGAGGTCTGGCCATGCTGAGAGGGGGAAGGCGTCCCGGGACCCACCCCCCAGGGGCCCCCGGGGGCCCGGGGACGCTTCTGCCTCTCAGCCCCTTGCCGATGGTCGTTTTTCTCCGAGTTCGATCAGGCATACCTCCGTGAGGTCTGGCCATGCTGAGAGGGGGAAGGCGTCCCAGGGCCAACCCGCCAGGGGCCCCCAGGGGCCCGGGGACGCTTCTGCCTCTCAGACCCTTGCCGATGGTCGTTTTTATCAGGGTTCGATGGTCGTTTTTCTAAGAGTTTGATGAGGCAGACTTCCATGAGGTCTGGCCATGCTGAGAGGGGGAAGGCGTCCCGGGGCCGACCCGCCAGGGGCCCCCAGGGGCCCGGGGACGCTTCTGCCTCTCAGCCCCTTGCCGATGGTCGTTTTTCTCCGAGTTCGATCAGGCATACCTCCGTGAGGTCTGGCCATGCTGAGAGGGGCAAGGCGTTCCAGGGCCCGCCTGCCAGGGGCCCCCAGGGGCCCAGGAACAATCCTGCCTCTCGGCCCCTTGTCGATGGTCCGTTTTCTCCGAGTTTGATCAGGCACAGACCTCCGTGAGGTCTGGCCATGCTGAGGGGGGGAAGGTGTCCTGGGGACCGCCTGCCAGGGGCCCCCAGGGGCCCGTGGACACTTCTGCCTCTTGGCCCCTTGCCGATGGTTGTTTTTCTCCGAGTTCGATGGTTGTTTTTTTCCAAGTTTGATCAGGCAGACTTCCATGAGGTCCGGCCATGCTGAGAGGAGGGGAGGCATCCCGGGGCCTGCCTGCCAGGGGCCCCCAAGATCCCGGGGACGCTCCTGCCTCTCAGCCCCTTGCCGATGGTCGTTTTTCTCCGAGTTTGATCAGGCATACCTCTGTGAGGTCTGGCCTTGCTGAGAGGGAAAAGGAGTCCTGGGGCCCGCCTGCCAGGGGCCCCCAGGGGCCCGGGGACGCTTCTGCCTCTCAGCCCCTTGCCGATGGTTGTTTTTCTCCGAGTTCGATGGTCGTTTTTCTCCGAGTTTGATCAGGCAGACTTCCATGAGGTCTGGCCATGGTGAGAGGGGGGAAGCGTCCCGGGGCCCACCCGCCAGGGGCCCCCAGGGGCCCGGGGACGCTTCTGCCTCTCAGCCCCTTGCCGATGGTCGTTTTTCTCCGAGTTTGATCAGGTATACCTCCGTGAGGTCTGGCCATGCTGAGAGGGGAAAGGCGTCCCGGGGGCTGCCAGGGACCCCCAGGGGCCCGGGGACGCTTCTGCCTCTCAGCCCCTTGCCGATGGTCGTTTTTCTCCGAGTTCGATGGTTGTTTTTCTCCGAGTTTGATCAGGCAGACTTCCATGAGGTCTGGCCATGCTGAGAGGGGGAAGGCGTCCCGGGACCCACCCGCCAGGGGCCCCCAGGGGCCCGGGGACGCTTCTGCCTCTCAGCCCCTTGCCGATGGTCGTTTTTCTCCGAGTTCGATCAGGCATACCTCCGTGAGGTCTGGCCATGCTGAGAGGGGAAAGGCGTCCCAGGGCCCGCCTGCCAGGGGCCCCCAGGGGCCCGGGGAAGCTTCTGCCTCTCAGCCCCTTGCCGATGTTTGTTTTTCTCCGAGTTCGATGGTAGTTTTTCTCCGAGTTTGATCAGGCAGACTTCCATGAGGTCTGGCCATGCTGAGAGGGGGAAGGCGTCCCGGGGCCCACCCGCCAGGGGCCCCCAGGGGCCCGGGGAAGCTTCTGCCTCTCAGCCCCTTGCCGATGGTCGTTTTTCTCCGAGTTCGATCAGGCATACCTCCGTGAGGTCTGGCCATGCTGAGAGGGGAAAGGCGTCCCAGGGCCTGCCTGCCAGGGGCCCCCAGGGGCCCAGGGAAGCTTCTGCCTCTCAGCCCCTTGCCGATGTTTGTTTTTCTCCGAGTTCGATGGTAGTTTTTCTCCGAGTTTGATCAGGCAGACTTCCATGAGGTCTGGCCATGCTGAGAGGGGGAAGGCGTCCCGGGGCCCACCCGCCAGGGGCCCCCAGGGGCCCGGGGACGCTTCTGCCTCTCAGCCCCTTGCCGATGGTCGTTTTTATCAGGGTTCGATGGTCGTTTTTCTAAGAGTTTGATGAGGCAGACTTCCATGAGGTCTGGCCATGCTGAGAGGGGGAAGGCGTCCTGGGGCCGACCCGCCAGGGGCCCCCAGGGGCCCGGGGACGCTTCTGCCTCTCAGCCCCTTGCCGATGGTCGTTTTTCTCCAAGTTCGATCAGGCATACATCCGTGAGGTCTGGCCATGCTGAGAGGGGAAAGGCGTCCCAGGGCCCGCCTGCCAGGGGCCCCCAGGGGCCCGGGAACAATCCTGCCTCTCAGCCCCTTGCCTATGGTCCGTTTTCTCCGAGTTTGATCAGGCACAGACCTCCGTGAGGTCTGGCCATGCTGAGGGGGGGAAGGTGTCCTGGGGACCGCCTGCCAGGGGCCCCCAGGGGCCCGTGGACACTTCTGCCTCTTGGCCCCTTGCCGATGGTTGTTTTTTCCGAGTTTGATCAGGCAGACTTCCATGAGGTCCGGCCATGCTGAGAGGAGGGGAGGCATCCCGGGGCCTGCCTGCCAGGGGCCCCCAAGATCCCGAGGACGCTCCTGCCTCTCAGCCCCTTGCCGATGGTCGTTTTTCTCCAAATTTGATCAGGCATACCTCCGTGAGGTCTGGCCATGCAGAGAGGGGAAGGTCGTCCTGGGGCCCACCCGCCAGGGGCCCCCAGGGGCCCGTGGACGCTTCTGCCTCTCGGCCCCTTGTTGATGGTTGTTTTTATCAGGGTTCAATGGTCGTTTTTCTCCGAGTTTGATCAGGCAGACTTCCATGAGGTGTGGCCATGCTTAGAGGCGGAAGGCATCCCGGGGTCCGCCAGCCAGGGGCACTCAGGGGCCCGGGGACGCTCCTGCCTCTCAGCCCCTTGCCGATGGTCCTTTTTCTCCGAGTTTGATCAGGCGCATGTTCGTGGGGCACCCGGTGCTAAATCATTCGTAGACGATCTGGGTCAGGGTTTCGTAAGTAGCAGAGAAGCTACCTCGCTGCGATCTATTGAAAGTCATCCTCTGAGCCAAGCTTTTGTCTCTTTCCGTGCGTGGGCGCCCGTGGAAGCCTCCCTCCATCACACCCAGGGGTGGGTCCCTCTGCCGCCTGGCCGGCGGGAGGGATGCGGAGGGGTAACGTGGGCCTGTGGGAGGCTGCCTCCACCACGTGCCCTTCAGCAGGAGGGCCTCCCCCTCCCGTCCCTGCCCCACCGGGGTGCGGGGATGGGGGCCACACCTTCCCTTGCGGGTCAGCAGGGTGACCAGATGGCCTGGGCCGCCGCCGGCCGGGCCTCCGCTTCCCACTGCTGCATGGGCAAGTCGAGCAGGGAGGCAAACAGCAGCAGCGCCTGGCCACCCTCGCTGGACTGCAAGGGCGACTGGGTACAGCATCCTCCCAGGCCATCCGGGCGCTGGGTCGTCCTGGGTCATCTGGCTGCCTGGCTGCGCGACCAGATTGCCCTGCGGGCAGGGTGACCAGATGGCCCTGTGGGCTGGGCGACCAGATGGCCCTGCGGGCTGGCGGCCGGGCTAACTCCAACTTTTGTCCTTTCCCTAGGTTCTGTAAGCCCCCACTACGTGGGGGCTTAATAGTCAACAAAAATGGGCTCCCCGGGCAGGCCGTCGGGGAGAGGACGTGGCCTGGGCTTAACCCTCCTTGGTTCCGGCCCAGGGTCTGGGTGCTGGGGACAGGGGGGTCCACCGGGAGGCTCTCCCCGGGCCCGGCTAGGGTTGGTAGGCTGGGCCTGGGGCCTGAGCTCCGTCCTGCAAGCCGGCCGAGGTTCCGGGCGTTCATCGGGGCCAAGGGAGGCTCTCCCCGGGCTGGCTAGGGTTTCGGAAGCAGGGACCGGGCCCGGGGCTTGAGCTCCGTCCGGTAGGCTATGGGGTTGCTGGAGCCTCCCCGTCCCGCAAGCCGGCCGAGGTTCCGGACGTTCATCAGGGCCAAGGGAGGCTCTCCCCGGCCTGGCTAGGGTTTTGGAAGCAGGGACCGGGAGCGGGCCCGGGGCTTGAGCTCCGTACGGCCGGCCATGGGTTTGCTGGAGCTTCCCCGTCCTGCAAGCCGGCCGGGGTTCCAGGCGTTCATCTGAGCCAAGGGAGGCTCTTTCTCCGGCCTGGCTAGGGTTTCAGAAGCAGGGACCGGGAGCAGGCCCGGGGCTTGAGCCCCGTCCGGCAGGGCCTGGTGGTGTGGCAATACCCCTCCGTCCTGCAGCCCTGGAGCCCCCGGAACCCTGGAGCCCCCGGAGCACTACAGCCCCTGGAGCCCTGGAGCCCCCCTGGAGCCCTGCAGCCCTGCAGCCCTGCAGCCCCGGAGCCCGGGAGCCATGGAGCCCCCGAGGAGCCCTGCAGCCCCCGAGGAGCCCTGCAGCCCCGGAGCCCTGCAGCCCTGGAGCACCCGGAGCCCTGGAGCCCCCGGAGCCCTACAGCCCCTGGAGCCCTGGAGCCCCCCCCGGAGCCCTGCAGCCCTGAAGCCCTGCAGCCCTGGAGCCCGGGAGCCCTGGGCCCCCGAGGAGCCCTGCAGCCCCAGAGCCCTGCATGCCCGGGGCAGGCAGATTGGAGTCATTTCGGTCCCGGCCATCTGGTCGCCCCTCTCGCCACGGCCATCTGGTCGCCCAAAATGCTTTTCTATGGGGCGACTAGATGGCCGGACTTCCCTGGAAGTCCCTATGAGATGCCATTCGCCTCCAGGATCCGAGCCAGGGCTCCAGGAGGTCAGGCACGTTTGCGCCCTGGGTCCCCTCTGTCACCTCGAGTGCACAGATTACAAGAAAGGGGGGTAATTTTCCTCCGGATTAGTAGGTGCAAGGGTATGCCCAAACACCCTCCCAGGTCTGGTGGTTCCCTGCTGGGGACCAGATGGGCGATGCCCGGGGAACACCTCCCAGGCATCCGGGGCTCCCTCCTCCAGGGCGCAGAGTGGCAAAGTACCCGGGATAGGCTCCATGGGTCCTGGGCCCTGGAGCCCTGGAGCCCTGCTGCCCTGGAGCCCAGCAGCCCCGGAGCCCTGCAGCCCTGGAGCCCTGGAGCCCTGGAGCCCTGGAGCCCTGGAGCCACGGAGCCCTGCAGCCCCCCGAGCCGTGGAGCCCTGCAGTCCCCGAGCCCTGCAGCCCCGGAGCTCCGGAGCCCTGCAGCTCCTGAGCCCTACAGGCCGAGGCAGGCAGATTGGCGTCCTTTCAGTCCCGGCCATCAGGTCGCCCCTCTCGCCTCGGCCATCTGGTCGCCCGCAATTCTTTCCTATAAGGGGGACTAGATGGCCGGACTTCCCTGGAAGTCCCTATGAGGTGCCATTCGCCTCCCGGATCCCATCCTGGGCTCCAGGAGGTCGGGCACTTTTGTGCCCTGGGTCCCCTCTGTCACCTCGAGTGCACGGATTACAAGAAAGGGGGGTAATTTTCCCCTGGGTTAGTAGGTGCAAGGGTATGCCCAAACACCCTCCCGGGGCTGGTGGTCCCTGCTGGGGACCAGATGAGCGATGCCCGGGCAGCACCTCCCAGGCATTCGGGGCTCCCTCCTCCGGGCCGCAGAGTGGGAAAGTACCCGGGACGGGCTCCATGGGTCCTGGGCCCTGGAGCCCCGGAGCCCCGGAGCCCTGGAGCCCTGCTGCCCTGAAGCCCTGGAGCCCTGCAGCCCCGGAGCCCTGCAGCCCCCAGAGCCGTGGAGCCCTGCAGTCCCCGAGCCCTGCATCCCTGCAGCCCCAGAGCCCCGGAGCCCCGGAGCCCCGGAGCCCTGGAGCCCTGCTGCCCTGAAGCCCCAGAGCCCTGGAGCCCTTTAGCACTGGAGCCCTGGAGCCCTGCAGCCCCGGAGCCCTGCAGCCCCCCGAGCCGTGGAGCCCTGCAGTCCCCGAGCCCTGCATCCCTGCAGCCCCAGAGCCTCGGAGCCCTGGAACCCTGCAGCTCCTGAGCCCTAAAGGCCCGGGGCAGGCAGATTGGCGTCATTTCGGTCCCGGCCATCTGGTCGCCCCTCTCGCCACGGCCATCTGGTCACCCGCAATGCTTTCCTATGGGGCGACTAGATGGCCGGATTTCCCTGGAAGTCCCTATGAGATGCCATTCGCCTCCCGGATCCGAGACAGGGCTCCAGGAGGTCGGGCACGTTTGCGCCCTGGGTCCCCTCTGTCACCTCGAGTGCACAGATTACAAGAAAGGGGGGTAATTTTCCTCCGGATTAGTAGGTGCAAGGGTATGCCCAAACACCCTCCCAGGTCTGGTGGTTCCCTGCTGGGGACCAGATGGGCGATGCCCGGGCAGCACCTCCCAGGCATTCGGGGCTCCCTCCTCCGGGCCGCAGAGTGGGAAAGTACCAGGGACGGGCTCCATGGGTCCTGGGCCCTGGAGCCCCGGAGCCCCGGAGCCCTGCTGCCCTGAAGCCCCAGAGCCCTGGAGCCCTGCTGCCCTGGAGCCCAGCTGCCCTGGAGCCCAGCAGCCCCGGAGCCCTGCAGCCCTGCAGCCCTGGAGCCCTGGAGCCCCGAAGCCCTGCGGCCCCCCGAGTCGTGGAGTCCTGTAGTCCCCGAGCCCTGCAGCCCCGGAGCCCTGCAGCTCCTGAGCCCTACAGGCCCGAGGCAGGCAGATTGGCGTCCTTTCGGTCCCGGCCATCAGGTCGCCCCTCTCGCCTCGGCCATCTGGTCGCCCGCAATTCTTTTCTATGGGGCGACTAGATGGCCGGACTTCCCTGGAAGTCCCTATGAGGTGCCATTCGCCTCCCGGATCCCATCCTGGGCTCCAGGAGGTCGGGCACTTTTGTGCCCTGGGTCCCCTCTGTCACCTCGAGTGCACGGATTACAAGAAAGGGGGGTAATTTTCCTCCGGATTAGTAGGTGCAAG
Organism: Lissotriton vulgaris; assembly: GCF_964263255.1. NCBI lineage: Eukaryota > Metazoa > Chordata > Amphibia > Caudata > Salamandridae > Lissotriton > Lissotriton vulgaris. The sequence goes on along the minus strand of NC_141693.1, from coordinate 538,889,253 downwards.
GGTATGCCCAAACACCCTCCCGGGGCTGGTGGTTCCCTGCTGGGGACCAGATGAGCGATGCCCGGGCAGCACCTCCCAGGCATTCGGGGCTCCCTCCTCCGGGCCGCAGAGTGGGAAAGTACCAGGGACGGGCTCCATGGGTCCTGGGTCCTGGGCCCTGGAGCCCCGGAGCCCCGGAGCCCTGCTGCCCTGAAGCCCCAGAGCCCTGGAGCCCCGCAGCCCTGGAGCCCTGCAGCCCCCAGAGCCATGGAGCCCTGCAGTCCCCGAGCCCTGCATCCCTGCAGCCCCAGAGCCCCGGAGCCCCGGAGCCCTGGAGCCCTGCAGCTCCTGAGCCCTAAAGGCCCGGGGCAGGCAGATTGGCGTCATTTCGGTCCCGGCCATCTGGTCGCCCCTCTCGCCACGGCCATCTGGTCACCCGCAATGCTTTCCTATGGGGCGACTAGATGGCCGGACTTCCCTGGAAGTCCCTATGAGATGCCATTCGCCTCCCGGATCCCAGCCAGGGCTCCAGGAGGTCGGGCACGTTTGCACCCTGGGTCCCCTCTGTCACCTCGAGTGCACAGATTACAAGAAAGGGGGGTAATTTTCCTCCGGATTAGTAGGTGCAAGGGTATGCCCAAACACCCTCCCAGGTCTGGTAGTTCCCTGCTGGGGACCAGATGGGCGATGCCCGGGGAACACCTCCCAGGCATAAAGGGCTCCCTCCTCCGGGCCGCAGAGTGGCAAAGTACCAGGGATAGGCTCCATGGGTCCTGGGCCCTGGAGCCCTGGAGCCCTGCTGCCCTGGAGCACAGCAGCCCCGGAGCCCTGCAGCCCTGGAGCCCTGGAGCCCTGGAGCCCTGGAGCCCCGGAGCCCTGCAGCCCCCCGAGCCGTGGAGCCCTGCAGTCCCCGAGCCCTGCAGCCCCGGAGCCCCGGAGCCCTGCAGCTCCTGAGCCCTACAGGCCCGAGGCAGGCAGATTGGCGTCCTTTCGGTCCCGGCCATCAGGTCGCCACTCTCGCCTCGGCCATCTGGTCGCCTGCTATTCTTTCCTATGGGGCGACTAGATGGCCGGACTTCCCTGGAAGTCCCTATGAGGTGCCATTCGCCTCCCGGATCCCATCCTGGGCTCCAGGAGGTCGGGCACTTTTGTGCCCTGGGTCCCCTCTGTCACCTCGAGTGCACGGATTACAAGAAAGGGGGGTAATTTTCCTCCGGATTAGTACGTGCAAGGGTATGCCCAAACACCCTCCCGGGGCTGGTGGTCCCTGCTGGGGACCAGATGAGCGATGCCCGGGCAGCACCTCCCAGGCATTCGGGGCTCCCTCCTCCGGGCCGCAGAGTGGGAAAGTACCCGGGACGGGCTCCATGGGTCCCGGGCCCTGGAGCCCCGGAGCCCTGGAGCCCTGCTGCCCTGAAGCCCCAGAGCCCTGGAGCCCTTTAGCACTGGAGCCCTGGAGCCCTGGAGCCCTGGAGCCCTGCAGCCCCGGAGCCCTGCAGCCCCCCGAGCCGTGGAGCCCTGCAGTCCCCGAGCCCTGCATCCCTGCAGCCCCAGAGCCCCGGAGCCCCGGAGCCCTGGAGCCCTGCAGCTCCTGAGCCCTAAAGGCCCGGGGCAGGCAGATTGGCGTCATTTCGGTCCCGGCCATCTGGTCGCCCCTCTCGCCACGGCCATCTGGTCGCCCGCAATGCTTTCCTATGGGGCGACTAGATGGCCGGATTTCCCTGGAAGTCCCTATGAGATGCCATTCGCCTCCCGGATCCGAGACAGGGCTCCAGGAGGTCGGGCACGTTTGCGCCCTGGGTCCCCTCTGTCACCTCGAGTGCACAGATTACAAGAAAGGGGGGTAATTTTCCTCCGGATTAGTAGGTGCAAGGGTATGCCCAAACATCCTCCCAGGTCTGGTGGTTCCCTGCTTGGGACCAGATGGGCGATGCCCGGGAACACCTCCCAGGCATCCGGGGCTCCCTCCTCCGGGCCGCAGAGTGGCAAAGTACCCGGGAAAGGCTCCATGGGTCCTGGGCCCTGGAGCCCTGGAGCCCAGCAGCCCCGGAGCCCTGCAGCCCTGGAGCCCTGGAGCTCTGGAGCCCCGGAGCCCTGCAGCCTCCCGAGCCGTGGAGTCCTGTAGTCCCCGAGCCCTGCAGCCCCGGAGCCCTGCAGCTCCTGAGCCCTACAGGCCCGAGGCAGGCAGATTGGCGTCCTTTCGGTCCCGGCCATCAGGTCGCCACTCTCGCCTCGGCCATCTGGTCGCCTGCTATTCTTTCCTATGGGGCGACTAGATGGCCGGACTTCCCTGGAAGTCCCTATGAGGTGCCATTCGCCTCCCGGATCCCATCCTGGGCTCCAGGAGGTCGGGCACTTTTGTGCCCTGGGTCCCCTCTGTCACCTCGAGTGCACGGATTACAAGAAAGGGGGGTAATTTTCCTCCGGATTAGTACGTGCAAGGGTATGCCCAAACACCCTCCCGGGGCTGGTGGTCCCTGCTGGGGACCAGATGAGCGATGCCCGGGCAGCACCTCCCAGGCATTCGGGGCTCCCTCCTCCGGGCCGCAGAGTGGGAAAGTACCCGGGACGGGCTCCATGGGTCCCGGGCCCTGGAGCCCGGGAGCCCTGGAGCCCTGCTGCCCTGAAGCCCCAGAGCCCTGGAGCCCTTTAGCACTGGAGCCCTGGAGCCCTGGAGCCCTGGAGCCCTGCAGCCCCGGAGCCCTGCAGCCCCCCGAGCCGTGGAGCCCTGCAGTCCCCGAGCCCTGCATCCCTGCAGCCCCAGAGCCCCGGAGCCCCGGAGCCCTGGAGCCCTGCAGCTCCTGAGCCCTAAAGGCCCGGGGCAGGCAGATTGGCGTCATTTCGGTCCCGGCCATCTGGTCGCCCCTCTTGCCACGGCCATCTGGTCGCCCGCAATGCTTTCCTATGGGGCGACTAGATGGCCGGATTTCCCTGGAAGTCCCTATGAGATGCCATTCGCCTCCCGGATCCGAGACAGGGCTCCAGGAGGTCGGGCACGTTTGCGCCCTGGGTCCCCTCTGTCACCTCGAGTGCACAGATTACAAGAAAGGGGGGTAATTTTCCTCCGGATTAGTAGGTGCAAGGGTATGCCCAAACACCCTCCCAGGTCTGGTGGTTCCCTGCTTGGGACCAGATGGGCGATGCCCGGGAACACCTCCCAGGCATCCGGGGCTCCCTCCTCCGGGCCGCAGAGTGGCAAAGTACCCGGGAAAGGCTCCATGGGTCCTGGGCCCTGGAGCCCTGGAGCCCAGCAGCCCCGGAGCCCTGCAGCCCTGGAGCCCTGGAGCTCTGGAGCCCCGGAGCCCTGCAGCCTCCCGAGCCGTGGAGTCCTGTAGTCCCCGAGCCCTGCAGCCCCGGAGCCCTGCAGCTCCTGAGCCCTACAGGCCCGAGGCAGGCAGATTGGCGTCCTTTCGGTCCCGGGCATCAGGTCGCCCCTCTCGCCTCGGCCATCTGGTCGGCCGCAATTCTTTCCTATGGGGCGACTAGATGGCCGGACTTCCCTGGAAGTCCCTATGAGGTGCCATTCGCCTCCCGGATCCCATCCTGGGCTCCAGGAGGTCGGGCACTTTTGTGCCCTGGGTCCCCTCTGTCACCTCGAGTGCACGGATTACAAGAAAGGGGGGTAATTTTCCTCCGGATTAGTACGTGCAAGGGTATGCCCAAACACCCTCCCGGGGCTGGTGGTCCCTTCTGGGGACCAGATGAGCGATGCCCGGGCAGCACCTCCCAGGCATTCGGGGCTCCCTCCTCCGGGCCGCAGAGTGGGAAAGTACCCGGGACGGGCTCCATGGGTCCCGGGCCCTGGAGCCCCGGAGCCCTGGAGCCCTGCTGCCCTGGAGCCCTGCAGCACTGGAGCCCTGGAGCCCTGGAGCCCTGGAGCCCTGCAGCCCCGGAGCCCTGCAGCCCCCGAGCCGTGGAGCCCTGCAGTCCCCGAGCCCTGCATCCCTGCAGCCCCAGGGCCCCGGAGCCCCGGAGCCCTGGAGCCCTGCAGCTCCTGAGCCCTAAAGGCCCGGGGCAGGCAGATTGGCGTCATTTCGGTCCCGGCCATCTGGTCGCCCCTCTCGCCACGGCCATCTGGTCGCCCGCAATGCTTTCCTATGGGGCGACTAGATGGCCGGACGTCCCTGGAAGTCCCTATGAGGTGCCATTTGCCTCCCGGATCCCATCCTGGGCTCCAGGAGGTCGGGCACTTTTGTGCCCTGGGTCCCCTCTGTCACCTCGAGTGCACGGATTACAAGAAAGGGGGGTAATTTTCCTCCAGATTAGTAGGTGCAAGGGTATGCCCAAACACCCTCCCGGGGCTGGTGGTTCCCTGCTGGGGACCAGATGAGCGATGCCCGGGCAGCACCTCACAGGCATTCGGGGCTCCCTCCTCCGGGCCGCAGAGTGGGAAAGTACCCGGGACGGGCTCCATGGGTCCCGGAGCCCCGGAGCCCTGGAGCCCTGCTGCCCTGAAGCCCCAGAGCCCTGGAGCCCTGCAGCCCTCTAGCCCTGAAGCCCTGGAGCCCTGGAGCCCTGGAGCCCTGCAGCCCCCCGAGCCGTGGAGCCCTGCAGTCCCCGAGCCCTGCATCCCTGCAGCCCCAGAGCCCCAGAGCCCCGGAGCCCTGGAGCCCTGCAGCTCCTGAGCCCTAAAGGCCCGGGGCAGGCAGATTGGCGTCATTTCGGTCCCGGCCATCTGGTCGCCCCTCTCGCCACGGCCATCTGGTCGCCCGCAATGCTTTCCTATGGGGCGACTAGATGGCCGGACTTCCCTGGAAGTCCCTATGAGATGCCATTCGCCTCCCGGATCCCAGCCAGGGCTCCAGGAGGTCGGGCACGTTCGTGCCCTGGGTCCCCTCTGTCACCTCGAGTGCACATATTACAAGAAAGGGGGGTAATTTTCCTCCGGATTAGTAGGTGCAAGGGTATGCCCAAACACCCTCCCAGGTCTGGTGGTTCCTTGCTGGGGACCAGATGGGCGATGCCCGGGGAACACCTCCCAGGCATCCGGGGCTCCCTCCTCCGGGCCGCAGAGTGGCAAAGTACCCGGGATAGGCTCCATGGGTCCTGGGCCCTGGAGCCCTGGAGCCCTGCTGCCCTGGAGCCCAGCAGCCTTGGAGCCCTGGAGCCCCGGAGCCCTGCAGCCCCCCGAGCCGTGAAGCCCTGCAGTCCCCGAGCCCTGCAGCCCCGGAGCCCCGGAGCCCTGCAGCTCCTGAGCCCTACAGGCCCGAGGCAGGCAGATGGGCGTCCTTTCGGTCCCGGCCATCAGGTCGCCCCTCTCGCCTCGGCCATCTGGTCGGCCGCAATTCTTTCCTATGGGGCGACTAGATGGCCGGACTTCCCTGGAAGTCCTTATGAGGTGCCATTCGCCTCCCGGATCCCATCCTGGGCTCCAGGAGGTTGGGCACTTTTGTGCCCTGGGTCCCCTCTGTCACCTCGAGTGCACAGATTACAAGAAAGGGGGGTAATTTTCCTCCGGATTAGTAGGTGCAGGGGTATGCCCAAACACCCTCCCGGGGCTGGTGGTTCCCTGCTGGGGACCAGATGAGCGATGCCCGGGCAGCACCTCCCAGGCATTCGGGGCTCCCTCCTTCGGGCCGCAGAGTGGGAAAGTACCCGGGACGGGCTCCATGGGTCCCGGGCCATGGAGGCCCGAAACCTTGGAGCCCAGCAGCCCAGCAGCCCCGGAGGCCTGGAGCCCTGGAGCAATGGAGCCCCGGAACCCTGCAGCCCTGCTGCCCTGGAGCCCCCGAGCCCTGGAGCCCTGCAGCCCTGCAGCCCCGGAGCCCTGTAGCCCCCCGAGCCTTGGAGCCCTGCAGTCCCCGAGCCCTGCATCCCTGCAGCCCCAGAGCCCCGGAGGCCCGGAGGCACAGAGCCCCGGAGCCCCAGAGCCCCGAGCTGGGTGCTCGGGCCCTGGGCCCTGTCCCCCGGCCTGCTGCACTGCCAAGAGCCCAGGTCGGGGTTCCGTTGTGCCCGGGCAGTCCTCCCTGCTTGTCAAAGTGCCAGGGGGCCCCGGGTCGGAGGGCCTGTCGGGGCCCCCTGGGAGCCTCCATGGCTGGGGCCCAGCTGGGGCTTTGGGGCTCTGGGCCTCCGGTCGGCCATGCCGCGGAGCCCGCTGACTCCTTCGTTGGGGCACAGGGTGTCCAGACGGCTCCTCTTTCATCTGGTCGCCACGATTCCCTCGGCCATCTGGTCGACCACAATGCTTTCCTATGGGGCGACCAGATGACCGAACTTCCCTGGAAGTCCCGATGAGGTGCCATTCGCCTCCCGGATCCCAGCCAGGGCTCCAGGAGGTCGGGCTCGTTCGTCGCTTGGGTCCCCTATGTGACCTCGAGTGCACAGATTACAAGAAAGGGGGGTAATGTTCCTCCGGATTACTAGGGAGAGGGTCAGTCAGACCTCCGGAGATTCTGAATCAGGGGAAAGCAGCCCTGGGGCCTGCCCGCCGGGGCCCCCATGTCCTGGGGACACTCTTGCCTCTCAGCCCATTGCCGATGGTCCTTTTTCACCGAGTTTGAGGGGGAAGGTGTCCCGGGGCCCGCCTGCCAGGGGCCCCCAGGGGCCCAGGGACGCTTCTGCCTCTCTGCCCCTTGCCGATGGTCGTTTTTCTCCGAGTTCGATGGTCGTTTTTCTCCGAGTTTGATCAGGCAGACTTCCATGAGGTCTGGCCATGCTGAGAGGGGGGATGCGTCCCGGGGCCCAACTTCCAGGGGCCCCCAGGGGCCCGGGGATGCTTCTGCCTCTCAGCCCCTTGCCGATGGTCGTTTTTCTCAGCGTTTGATCAGGCATACCTCTGTGAGGTCTGGCCTTGCTGAGAGGGAAAAGGCGTCCTGGGGCCCGCCTGCCAGGGGCCCCCAGGGGCCCGGGGACGCTTCTGCCTCTCAGCCCCTTGCCGATGGTCGTTTTTCTCCGAGTTCGATGGTCATTTTTCTCCGAGTTTGATCAGGCAGACTTCCATGAGGTCTGGCCATGCTGAGAGGGGGGAAGTGTCCCGGGGCCCACCCGCCAGGGGCCCCCAGGGGCCCGGGGACGCTTCTGCCTCTAAGCCCCTTGCCGATGGTCGTTATTCTCCGAGTTCGATCAGGTATACCTCGTGAGGTCTTGGAGTTCTGGACTTTTTGGTTCCGTCCAGAGGTGTCAGGGTACAACACCCAAAGACCCCGGAGTCCCACCTGCCTTGGTGCACAAATGAACAGAAACACGGGCTTCTCGATGGTGGCGTCAAAGACCAAAGGTTTATTACTGCAGGGACACAGAAGTCACAGAATCTACACACGGGCAGAATCTAGGAGACTGTTCGATTTGTACAAAGTGGGTTGCTCCTTATATACTAAAAATTGTGCTCTAGGCAAATATTTCACATGTCGGTACATTCCCAAACCTTTGTGTCTCTAAACAATAAATATTTGGCGTTACACAGGAACTGTCGATAATATCTGATACCAAACATCTACGAAGAGGGGTTCCCACTAGTTCATCACAATCCCCTGTCAATATTGCATTCAGGACCCGGACCGCCTCATCGTAAAGTTCGTTACCTCCCCCTAATAAAGATTCAGAAAGAAAGAAACAGAGCCAGGTGTGGAAGATAGAAAAGTGGGATAAGGGATGTTTGTAGGTCGTAAATGGGCAAGGCTACCGGCTTCGGCCGCCTAATCATGATCAGGTACAATGGACACGAAGACCAGTTTGGCAAGACTGGCCTTGGGCAGAGGAGGCAGCCTTTGTCGAGTCATGCAGCTACAGCGTGATCTGGTTTAAGGTGCACGTGTCATGTAAGAGGTGAATCTCCGGCTAAGGCTACGTGTCCTTAATCAAAGTGGAGTAAATGAAGTGATCAGAGGCTATTGCATATGTGAGGGCAAGGAAACACAAAATGGCGGCCACGATCTAAGATGGATGCCGTGTGTATATCAGAAATGTGTCAGTGGAAGGAGTGCTCTTGCTCGTAGCGTAGCGAAAACACTAGGATATACTAAATGGATCATTTGCGGTTCACTGATACCAATACTATGTATTTCCGACAAACTTGAAAACACGGGTTCAAGTCGTCACGGAACCGTCACGGAACCTCAGACCCTCCTTTTGCCCTTACATAGGCAATTACTCAGTCTATGTCAGGATCTAGTTCTATGCTCATCAGGTCAGTGACATGTTGTTGTATCATCATCCTTTCTCGTGTCTTTTCTCCAAATGCAGGTGGTTTCCTAAAACAGGTTGTAGCACAAAGACTACACAGAGCAGGACCACACTGGATAATCAGACAACATGAGAATAGTAATATTAAGATGACACCAATGACCATTAGAACCTTCCATCCCCACGCTGAGATCAGAGTCCAAACCCACTCCATAAAGGACCAGTTTCCCTCATCTACATGTATGGAGTCCGAAATCTTGTGCAACTTAGAGATCGCCTCGTAAACTGTTGGAGCATTATTAGGAATAAAGACACAGCAGCTCGATTGGATCATTCTGCATACCCCACCTCGATCTGCAAGTATAACATCTAGAACCATACGGTTCTGCAATGTCATGAGCCTATCCGCCTGAAGCTCAGCTGTCAGATTGCTAAGGGCACCAGCAGTTTCGGTAATAGTAGATTCAACTACCCGTGTTAGCTGACGTATGTTTCTACTATTGGCCATAGGCCCCCAGAACGGAAGGAAGCCTTTGAAGAAGTCTCCAGCTTCCTGACCAGCGGTATCTTCCTTACTGAAAACACCTCTAGCTACTCTTATTCTGTGGTAATCCGGTGAAGCAGTGTATGTCGGAGGCAACAATCGAGCAATATAACATGAACCTGAAAAGTCAGCAGGCAACCATGTATAAGCTCTGTCTCGACAGATGAAGTAGGTACCCCTGGCAGTAAGGAAGGCAGGGGAAGAGTTAGCCGGAAACACATAAGTCTCTACGCACTCACTCCTCCCTAGCTGAGCTCTCGGATTTCTCCCATTACCTTGCAAACAGACCTGACCTCGGTGAGGTACGACCCAGATTGGAGTTGAGCTTTTACGCTTGCTTTCTCCTAAACTAAGGCGATACTCTGAAGTATTCCAACTTAAATATACTCGCAATTCGTCTCTAGGGTAAGATGGAGTATTATTGACGTCTTTGATCATGTCAATAATTCCCTGGACTAAAGCTTTGTTGGCAGAGTTATATTTAGTGGAGCGTGGTGGGCGTGGAGGATAGGTCTCAAGAGCATAAGCAAAGATGGTTTGAAGGGCCTGAAATGATCCATTGTAGCTGAAAGGTAAAACCAGATAGGGAATACCTTTATCCATAGTGTGGGGTATCAAGCCACACACCCAACAGTCTGTCGTGTTAACTACCAGTTGGTGTTGGTGCAAGAGCTGGACAAAAGTATTATTAATGAATTCTGAGCGTCGAGCTTGCTCATGTTCCGGAAACGAGTGAAAAGAGTGTATAGAAGAAACAGTAGAAATAGCAGGATCAAGGGGAGGTACTGTAGATACTGGCACAAAAATCAAATTTATGCTAAAGACAATTCCACCCACCAATGTTGCTAAAACAATCAAAAATGTAACGGCACATTGCATCAAGAAACATTTGCTGTGAAGAATTCTATTAAGTCTGTTTCTGCGAACGTAAATCACATTCTTTCGTTGCAGCGCAGGAAGCTCCATCTTCTACAATCCGCTCGCGACCACTGATGATGTGTACGTAGATGAAAATGCCTCTATCAGCCCTGGGAGTTCCCAGAACCAACAGAAAGATCGACCTTGTGTCAGACCCCTGCAAATTCAAACTAGGCACACAGCCACGACCCTACGGCTACCCAGACGGCAAGGCAATTTTAAAAACAATAAACAATAGCAAACTTCCTGGCTGAAGGCAAAAGTTCAAAATATATATAAATATATCAAAATCACAGTATGCAGTTGCCTGCTTTATTAGTCCTTTTTATGGCTTCTAAGGTTGTATCTTTTCTTCGCTGGTACTGTCTGATCGGAAAATAGTGTATTACTAGCAGCTGTTGTAGAGTTTAAGTTCGCAGATAGCAAAGTTTCTTTTGATGCTGGAGACAAATGTTCAATGTTCAAAGCAGTCTTTTCAGGAGGGGAGTCAAGTTTCAAAGTGTCAGTAATCAAACCGGCATCGCTGAAAGGGACAAATTTCGGAGTTGTTTCAGCTTCGGAGGCACCAATTCCCTTCTTCACCCAGTCGTCGTAAGGCAGCGGCAGTGGAACACGCTTTACGTGAGAAGCGTGGATCCAGTGCTTGCGACCAGCAACACGTACAGCTGTCCTCGTCGCCAGCAGGACCTGGAAGGGGCCGATGTAGCGAGGCTGAAGATTCTTTGTCCTCGCAAAATTTCTGACCACCACGTGGTCGCCGGGTTTCAGCTGATGCCCTGGACTCTCCGGAGGTTTTGGCAAAGCATCGAAGACCTGTTGATGAATAAGACTCAATTTAGCAGTCAAGTCGTAAAGGTAGTCTATCAACATAGGATATTCAATGGAGCAAAAGTGTTTAGGCCTCGGCACACCCCAGATATTTGCCGGACGGCCAAACACAATCTCATATGGAGAAAGCCCTATTCTAGAATGCACTGTTGCTCTCGTTGATAACAAGGCCAAAGGAAGTGCGTCTGGCCAGGCTAAACCTGTGGATGCTTGTATCTTGGCTATCTTAAGCTTCAGAGTGCCATTGTAACCCTCGACTAAACCAGCAGATTGGGGATGGTTTGCACTGTGGAATTTTTGTTTCAATCCTAGACCAGCACACACACTCTGCATAACTTTCCCTATAAACTCACTTCCGTTATCTGACCATACAATCCGTGGCATTCCAAACCTAGGGAAATATTCCTTGAGAAGAATTTTGGCAGTTGATAGGGCAGTGTTGTCCTTTAATGGGTATGCTTCTATCCACCTGGAAAAAGCACAAACTACCACCAGGACGTACTTTAAATTGTTGCAGCGTTCCATGTGAATGAAGTCTAACTGAATCACTTCAAAGGGACAGGAAGGAGGAGCGAAATGACCAGCTGGAGTTGGAGTTCCCTTGCCAGGATTATGCATCAAGCATACCATACAATTTTTCACCACTCTCTCTGCACACTTACTGATTCCCTCATTCTTCCAAACCGGAGCTAACATTTTACATATCCCTTTAGAACTTATATGCGCCACTCCATGCGTCATCGTCACTACTGCAAGCACATACGCATCAGGCAACATCCAACGCTGCTGTTCTGTCAAATCGATCCAACATCCATTCGAGTCCAATTTGCCCGTACTTTCTCTCCATACACGTTTCTCTTCCTCAGTCGCTTCTTTCTGAATCTCTTTCACACTTTCCATTGTGTCCTCACACATTCCAGACTCAGCAATCCATCTTGCAGACGTAGCAACATACATTCTACTCATCATGTCTCTAGCTGTCTGTTTAGCGGTTTCATCAGCAAAGGCATTCCCACGACCAACATCATCCGTGATTGCTTTATGAGCACTGCACTTCACAATCGCAACTTCAGTCGGTAAGGTTAGAGATTCCAACAAGTCGTTAACTAGCTGACCATGTTGGATCTTAGTCCCATGGGACGTAATGAAACCCCTTTCTCTCCACAACCGGCCAAAACTATGGGCCACGCCAAATGCGTACTGACTATCTGTAAACACATTCACTCTCTTTCCCTTAGCTAAAACACACGCTCTCGTAAGAGCTATTAACTCTGCAGCTTGGGCAGAATTCTGACTCACTCTTGCAGTCTCCACAATCGTCTTCAAAGTCGTTACCGCGTAGGCAGCAGTCACATCACCATTCTCCAATTTAAAACATGACCCGTCCACATATAGCGTACCATCTGGGTCGGATAGGGGAGTATCCCTCAAGTCGATGCGACCTTTTGTCTCTTCCTCCGTTTTGAAATAACAGTCATGTGGCTCAGAATCACTCGACTCTTGATCAGTCGGCAACAATGTTGCTGGATTCAATACATTGCATCTTTTGATCTGAATATGACTCGCTAATAACGTCAGCTCGTAACCAGATAATCTCGCACTAGTAAGGTGTTGTGTCTTCGTTCGGTTCATGAGTGTGTCCACTGCATGAGGAACCATGACCACTAGCATATTGTTCATCACCAAACCAGCAGATTGTCGAATGGAAGCTGCAGCTGCCGCTGTAGCCCTCAAACAACTAGGCAATGCTCTGGCTACCGGATCTAATGTTGATGAAAAATACGCACAAGGGCGTTGTTTATCACCAAACTTCTGTGTCAAGACACTCAACGCGCAACCTTCTCTTTCGTGAACGTAGAGCGTGAATGGCTTGCTGTAATCAGGTGTACCTAATACAGGAGCTGAACACAAAGCTTTTCGTAATTCAGCAAAACTCTTTTGACATTCATCAGACCATGGCACCGGACTCGGAACATTTTTCCCAGTCAAAGCTACCAATGGCTTTGCTAAAAGTGAAAAATTTGGGATCCATTGCCTACAGTAAGAGGTAATACCTAGAAAGGCACGTACTTCCCTCTGTGTGCGTGGAACACTCATCTGCGTAATTGCTTTTATTCTTTCTGGGGTCAACTTCCTTCCCTCCTTTGATAAGAGGTGACCTAGGTAGGTTACTTCTTGGCAACAATATTGCATTTTGGAAGGTGACACCTTGTGATTCAAATTAGACAAATGATGCAATAGTGAAATTGTAGCTGCTTTGCAAGTTTCCTTGTCATCGGCAGCCACTAAAAGATCGTCTACGTACTGTACTAGGGCAGAACCTGGAGGAAGGACAAAAGAATCTAGCTGACTTTTTAAAGCTTGACTGTAAATGGATGGACTTTCACAATAGCCTTGTGGAGCGCGTTTAAATCTGAAACTGCGACCTCCTAAACAGAAGCCGAAAATATCCCTACTTTCTTCGGCTATCGGAATGCTGAAAAAGGCATTCTTAAGGTCTATAACTGAGAACCACGTAGCTGTGGCAGGAATCAATGTTAACAAGGCAGTAATGTCTGGCACTACAGGAAACTGCGGAATTACAATCTTATTAACTTCTCTAAGGTCTATGACAAACCTATAAACTGGAGGCTTTGTAGGGTCAGTTCGCTTCAGAATCGGTAATACAGGACTGTTACAGACATTTCCTCTAGTTTCTTCAACTACACCCTTCTTAATCAAGTCTTGCACAATCAATAAAAGTGCACGCTCACCTTCACTCGATATTTTATACTGGGGAATTCTTGGGAATTTCACATTTGCTTTCAAAGTCACTACATACGGTGGAATTTCTAGGAGACCTACATCATTAGGACCAGTCGCCCAAAGAGAATCAGGGAGTGAACGGAGCTCCGGCGGGAGTGCGTCCATTGACAAGTACATCGGAGAGGTGAGTCTTTTACCCAAAGTAAGCTGTACTCCTTCCGGAGAACAGTACAATGTCGCATATAGTCGCTTTAACAAATCTAAACCAAGCAGATTTTCATTACAACCTGTCGTCAAAATCAGGGGTGCTTTCAATTGGCACGGTCCAACAGAAATAGACAAAGGACCAGATATCGGATTGTACACAGGGGCGCCTGAAAAACCTACGGAAACATTTGTTGAGCCAGACAAAGGTGCGCCAGGGAGTTTCGCATGCATGATAGAACTTTTCGCGGCACCAGTATCCAACAGAAATGGTTCGACTACACCTGATGTTGCTACTGCGACATAAGGCCCACTCTGATCCACTGGAACTGATACTACTCCCTCTCTCTGTCCATGGCTGTCCTAGTACCCATTTTGTTGAGAATACTCTTCTACTTCACAATAATCTTCAACAAGATATTGCTGAGATCTATTTTGCTGAGCAGATTGTCCATTTCGTTGATCAAAGTGATTGGAGGGACGATCATTAGTTTGTGGAGGCATAGCACCTCGTCCTCGTCCTCTAGAATTCTGCACAAAACCACCACGACCTCTCTGAGCTGCTGCTGCATTATTTTGCGCTAAGATCGGACATTCATTTTTATAGTGACCCTCTTTCTTGCAGTACGCGCATTGATTCCATTGATATTGAGGTCTTGATGTACTATAATCTGTCCTTTGGTATGAGTTCTGCTGCGTATTAGTCTGGTTCGCGCGAGGCGGATACGCCTGCTGCAAAAGAACTTTAGTTTTTAAATCTTTCGTTTTCTTTTCTGATTTTTCCTTTTCCTCTTTATCTCTATTTTCGTAGTACTGCGCAGTCGCAAGTATTTGCGCTGTCGTAGATACAGCCCACGCACTTTCTGAGTCTTTTAATTTATTGCATAATTCAGGTAACAAATTATGCACAAATTTATCGACAAAGAGTCTTTGTCCCCCTTCTGTGCTCATATCCTGACCACTATGATCTACAAAAGTCTCTTCGAACCTCGTGAAGAAGTCCGAGACACTTTCGTCTTTCTTCTGCCTACATGCTGACAACTTGTCCCAATTAACACGCAATGCTGGCATCAGAGTCTTCATTAGATCAATTATTCTACCTGGCAGATTAGCGATCAAAGGTTCGGGTTTCGCACCACCTATTTGTTGACCATCTGCTGCAGTGATAGCTGCCCAATCACCACCTAAAGCAGCCTGATGATCCTCTCTACGAATTTTAGCCCACACTGGTTGCGGAACTACATTACCAAATAACATATCAATGTCGGCTAAGTTCATTATACAAGCCTCAACTGTCTGTGTTAATTCCTTGTAATATCCGGCTGGATTCTTACGCGGATCTGGCAAGGCCTGCTTTACTGCTAACACTTCTGCTCGTTTCCATGGAATGTGTATCCACACTCGTTGGAACTGCGCTGGAGCACCTGCAATACCAGCATTATCATCACGTGGCACTGCTTCGCGCCAGATTGGAGGAACTTCCCTCATAGGATATTGGCGACTTGGCTTCATTCTACCTTTCTCTAAATCTCTCGGAGAACGAAGAGATGGATCATTCCTAAAACTCAAAATGAGTTCCATCGCTTCCTTTATATTATCGCCCACTATCATTCCAGCAGCAAACTCTTTTTGAATTTTAATTAAATCTTCCAAATCTGATTCGACATCGTCTTCTTCTATCTCTTCACGTAACAACGAGCACATCTCATCAAAGACGTATCGTTGCGTTGGTTCTCCCCACTGCATAAATGTCTCTAACACATCTCTCGTACTATATCTTCTACCCTTCGAAATCCATCTGAGAGCCGTGGAGTCTAAAACTCCCCGTTCCTCAGTACTAGGAAGCTGACTCCGTCTCTGTACAGAGTCAGGAGTAGGAGTCTTAATCAGGGTTTTATATATAGGAGACAGCATATTATTAACTGAATCAGTGATTCTTCGACGAACAGAAAGTGGAGTTAGTACACTCGCAGACATAGAGAACGCAGTAGAGGTAGGAATAGATGACGAAACAGTAGGAGTATCGAGGAAAATAGTTTGAGGACCAATAGGTACAGTGGTAGGTATAGGAGCGGGCAGTGCGGGAAGAGGAGGAGCTGTAGGAACATTTACATTCACCACAGGAGGTATAGGAACTTGGTTCTGAGGGACAGGAGCAGGAACACCAGGTTGTCCAGCAACCGGCAATTGAACATTCGGTATAAGTGGAGCCGCAGCACCTTGTGCGTACGGTGGAGGCGACCGTAACAGATAAGATAGCAGAGGATCGTTTTCGGAATCCTCCAGTATCTTAGCCATTTTCGATGGCAAGGCAGGATAGCACTTGTCAATCGCTAAGTTATGCTCTCTAATGGCTACATCTATGACCTTCTCACACTCGTTAGCCTGCAACTGTTTAGTCGCTTGCTCTAGAGTTAACTCTTCTTGTTCTTTTTGCTCTTTCTTCAACCTTTTCATTTCTCTCTGTTTGGATTCTTTCCGCCAATAACGGAAGGAATCAAACATTGCCGGCCGGGCTTTCTTCTTGAACAATTTCGCTTCTAAATTGTCGAGAATCTCTTGCTCAAAACTACCATGCAGTGGCCAACTAAGGACACCATCCTTCTTACAATAACGGACCCATATCTCATTATAAGTTATAGGACCCACACCATACTTACAATATAGGTCATATAGGGGAGTCCCAATCGGAGGAACCAGACAGGAATCCTCTAATTGTGAGTCACTGTTGCAACTAAAACAAGACAACATTTTCCGACTTACCATTTTCAGTCCGGAACACAAAACAAACAAAACACGGAACAAATATGTGCACTCGAACCAAGAACTTAGGCCTACCAAAACGAACTGATGTATCGATACCCAAAACTAAACCAAATAGATTATCGTAACTAGAACAACCAATGATAATCTAACAAAACCAAACTAAACCAAGAACCGATCAAGGATTTTTAACAATCCTCACAAAGTAACCAGCTAGCTATTACTAAATACTTAACTGAGGCACTGAAGACGTCACCAAGGAGAAACCCGTCACGTTTCGCCGTACTAAGGACTGCACCACTTCGGGTCCAAGACAGGGCGACGGTCAAGGCAACGGCCCACTGCAGCCGTCCTGAACGGGAACCCTCGTGGAAGAGAACTTCAGGGCCACTTTTGCGATATGCCGGGATCGATGAAGTGGGGCGCCTCCCTCAGGAATCTTCACACGAAGCTTCTCGAACTCTTCAGGCTTTTGGACCGGTACCGAATGACGTCGCCCCACGTTGGGCGCCAATTGGAGTTCTGGACTTTTTGGTTCCGTCCAGAGGTGTCAGGGTACAACACCCAAAGACCCCGGAGTCCCACCTGCCTTGGTGCACAAATGAACAGAAACACGGGCTTCTCGATGGTGGCGTCAAAGACCAAAGGTTTATTACTGCAGGGACACAGAAGTCACAGAATCTACACACGGGCAGAATCTAGGAGACTGTTCGATTTGTACAAAGTGGGTTGCTCCTTATATACTAAAAATTGTGCTCTAGGCAAATATTTCACATGTCGGTACATTCCCAAACCTTTGTGTCTCTAAACAATAAATATTTGGCGTTACACAGGAACTGTCGATAATATCTGATACCAAACATCTACGAAGAGGGGTTCCCACTAGTTCATCACAATCCCCTGTCAATATTGCATTCAGGACCCGGACCGCCTCATCGTAAAGTTCGTTACCTCCCCCTAATAAAGATTCAGAAAGAAAGAAACAGAGCCAGGTGTGGAAGATAGAAAAGTGGGATAAGGGATGTTTGTAGGTCGTAAATGGGCAAGGCTACCGGCTTCGGCCGCCTAATCATGATCAGGTACAATGGACACGAAGACCAGTTTGGCAAGACTGGCCTTGGGCAGAGGAGGCAGCCTTTGTCGAGTCATGCAGCTACAGCGTGATCTGGTTTAAGGTGCACGTGTCATGTAAGAGGTGAATCTCCGGCTAAGGCTACGTGTCCTTAATCAAAGTGGAGTAAATGAAGTGATCAGAGGCTATTGCATATGTGAGGGCAAGGAAACACAAAATGGCGGCCACGATCTAAGATGGATGCCGTGTGTATATCAGAAATGTGTCAGTGGAAGGAGTGCTCTTGCTCGTAGCGTAGCGAAAACACTAGGATATACTAAATGGATCATTTGCGGTTCACTGATACCAATACTATGTATTTCCGACAAACTTGAAAACACGGGTTCAAGTCGTCACGGAACCGTCACGGAACCTCAGTCTGGCCATGCTGAGAGGGGAATCGCGTCCCGGGGGCTGCCAGGGACCCCCAGGGGCCCGGGGACGCTTCTGCCTCTCAGCCCCTTGCCGATGGTCGTTTTTCTCCGAGTTCGATGGTTGTTTTTCTCCGAGTTTGATCAGGCAGACTTCCATGAGGTCTGGCCATGCTGAGAGGGGAACGGCGTCCCAGGGCCCACCTGCCAGGGGCCCCCAGGGGCCCGGGAAGCTTCTGCCTCTCAGCCCCTTGCCGATGTTTGTTTTTCTCCGAGTTCGATGGTAGTTTTTCTCCGAGTTTGATCAGGCAGACTTCCATGAGGTCTGGCCATGCTGAGAGGAGGAAGGCGTCCCGGGGCCCACCCGCCAGGGACCCCCAGGGGCCCGGGGACGCTTCTGCCTCTCAGCCCCTTGCCGATGGTCGTTTTTATCAGGGTTCGATGGTCGTTTTTCTAAGAGTTTGATGAGGCAGACTTCCATGAGGTCTGGCCATGCTGAGAGGGGGAAGGCGTCCCGGGGCCGACCCGCCAGGGGCCCCCAGGGGCCTGGGGACGCTTCTGCCTCTCGGCCCCTTGCCGATGGTCGTTTTTCTCCGAGTTCGATCAGGCATACCTCCGTGAGGTCTGGCCATGCTGAGAGGGGAAAGGCGTCCCAGGGCCCGCCTGCCAGGGGCCCCCAGGGGCCCGGGAACAATCCTGCCTCTCGGCCCCTTGTCGATGGTCGTTTATATCAGGGTTCGATGGTCGTTTTTCTAAGAGTTTGATGAGGCAGACTTCCATGACGTCTGGCCATGCTGAGAGGGGGAAGGCATCCCGGGGTCCACCCGCCAGGGGCCCCCAGGGGCCCGGGATGCTTCTGCCTCTCAGCCCCTTGCCGATGGTCGTTTTTCTCCGAGTTCGATGGTCGTTTTTCTCCTAGTTTGATCAGGCAGACTTCCATGAGGTCTGGCCATGCTGAGAGGGGGGATGCGTCCCGGGGCCCACCCGCCAGGGGCCCCCAGGGGCCCGGGGACGCTTCTGCCTCTCAGCCCCTTGCCGATGGTCGTTTTTCTCCGAGTTTGATCAGGCATACCTCTGTGAGGTCTGGCCTTGCTGAGAGGGAAAAGGAGTCCTGGGGCCCGCCTGCCAGGGGCCCCCAGGGGCCCGGGGACGCTTCTGCCTCTCAGCCCCTTGCCGATGGTTGTTTTTCTCCGAGTTCGATGGTCGTTTTTCTCCGAGTTTGATCAGGCAGACTTCCATGAGGTCTGGCCATGGTGAGAGGGGGGAAGCGTCCCGGGGCCCACCCGCCAGGGGCCCCCAGGGGCCCGGGGACGCTTCTGCCTCTCAGCCCCTTGCCGATGGTCGTTTTTCTCCGAGTTTGATCAGGTATACCTCCGTGAGGTCTGGCCATGCTGAGAGGGGAAAGGCGTCCCGGGGGCTGCCAGGGACCCCCAGGGACCCGGGGACGCTTCTGCCTCTCAGCCCCTTGCCGATGGTCGTTTTTCTCCGAGTTCGATGGTTGTTTTTCTCCGAGTTTGATCAGGCAGACTTCCATGAGGTCTGGCCATGCTGAGAGGGGGAAGGCGTCCCGGGACCCACCCGCCAGGGGCCCCCAGGGGCCCGGGGACGCTTCTGCCTCTCAGCCCCTTGCCGATGGTCGTTTTTCTCCGAGTTCGATCAGGCATACCTCCGTGAGGTCTGGCCATGCTGAGAGGGGAAAGGCGTCCCAGGGCCCGCCTGCCAGGGGCCCCCAGGGGCCCGGGGAAGCTTCTGCCTCTCAGCCCCTTGCCGATGTTTGTTTTTCTCCGAGTTCGATGGTAGTTTTTCTCCGAGTTTGATCAGGCAGACTTCCATGAGGTCTGGCCATGCTGAGAGGGGGAAGGCGTCCCGGGGCCCACCCGCCAGGGGCCCCCAGGGGCCCGGGGAAGCTTCTGCCTCTCAGCCCCTTGCCGATGGTCGTTTTTCTCCGAGTTCGATCAGGCATACCTCCGTGAGGTCTGGCCATGCTGAGAGGGGAAAGGCGTCCCAGGGCCTGCCTGCCAGGGGCCCCCAGGGGCCCAGGGAAGCTTCTGCCTCTCAGCCCCTTGCCGATGTTTGTTTTTCTCCGAGTTCGATGGTAGTTTTTCTCCGAGTTTGATCAGGCAGACTTCCATGAGGTCTGGCCATGCTGAGAGGGGGAAGGCGTCCCGGGGCCCACCCGCCAGGGGCCCCCAGGGGCCCGGGGACGCTTCTGCCTCTCAGCCCCTTGCCGATGGTCGTTTTTATCAGGGTTCGATGGTCGTTTTTCTAAGAGTTTGATGAGGCAGACTTCCATGAGGTCTGGCCATGCTGAGAGGGGGAAGGCGTCCTGGGGCCGACCCGCCAGGGGCCCCCAGGGGCCCGGGGACGCTTCTGCCTCTCAGCCCCTTGCCGATGGTCGTTTTTCTCCAAGTTCGATCAGGCATACATCCGTGAGGTCTGGCCATGCTGAGAGGGGAAAGGCGTCCCAGGGCCCGCCTGCCAGGGGCCCCCAGGGGCCCGGGAACAATCCTGCCTCTCAGCCCCTTGCCGATGGTCCGTTTTCTCCGAGTTTGATCAGGCACAGACCTCAGTGAGGTCTGGCCATGCTGAGGGGGGGAAGGTGTCCTGGGGACCGCCTGCCAGGGGCCCCCAGGGGCCCGTGGACACTTCTGCCTCTTGGCCCCTTGCCGATGGTTGTTTTTTCCGAGTTTGATCAGGCAGACTTCCATGAGGTCCGGCCATGCTGAGAGGAGGGGAGGCATCCCGGGGCCTGCCTGCCAGGGGCCCCCAAGATCCCGAGGACGCTCCTGCCTCTCAGCCCCTTGCCGATGGTCGTTTTTCTCCAAATTTGATCAGGCATACCTCCGTGAGGTCTGGCCATGCAGAGAGGGGAAGGTCGTCCTGGGGCCCACCCGCCAGGGGCCCCCAGGGGCCCGTGGACGCTTCTGCCTCTCGGCCCCTTGTTGATGGTTGTTTTTATCAGGGTTCAATGGTCGTTTTTCTCCGAGTTTGATCAGGCAGACTTCCATGAGGTGTGGCCATGCTTAGAGGCGGAAGGCATCCCGGGGTCCGCCAGCCAGGGGCACTCAGGGGCCCGGGGACGCTCCTGCCTCTCAGCCCCTTGCCGATGGTCCTTTTTCTCCGAGTTTGATCAGGCGCATGTTCGTGGGGCACCCGGTGCTAAATCATTCGTAGACGATCTGGGTCAGGGTTTCGTAAGTAGCAGAGAAGCTACCTCGCTGCGATCTATTGAAAGTCATCCTCTGAGCCAAGCTTTTGTCTCTTTCCGTGCGTGGGCGCCCGTGGAAGCCTCCCTCCATCACACCCAGGGGTGGGTCCCTCTGCCGCCTGGCCGGCGGGAGGGATGCGGAGGGGTAACGTGGGCCTGTGGGAGGCTGCCTCCACCACGTGCCCTTCAGCAGGGGGGCCTCCCCCTCCCGTCCCTGCCCCACCGGGGTGCGGGGATGGGGGCCACACCTTCCCTTGCGGGTCAGCAGGGTGACCAGATGGCCTGGGCCGCCGCCGGCCGGGCCTCCGCTTCCCACTGCTGCATGGGCAAGTCGAGCAGGGAGGCAAACAGCAGCAGCGCCTGGCCACCCTCGCTGGACTGCAAGGGCGACTGGGTACAGCATCCTCCCAGGCCATCCGGGCGCTGGGTCGTCCTGGGTCATCTGGCTGCCTGGCTGCGCGACCAGATTGCCCTGCGGGCAGGGTGACCAGATGGCCCTGTGGGCTGGGCGACCAGATGGCCCTGCGGGCTGGCGGCCGGGCTAACTCCAACTTTTGTCCTTTCCCTAGGTTCTGTAAGCCCCCACTACGTGGGGGCTTAATAGTCAACAAAAATGGGCTCCCCGGGCAGGCCGTCGGGGAGAGGACGTGGCCTGGGCTTAACCCTCCTTGGTTCCGGCCCAGGGTCTGGGTGCTGGGGACAGGGGGGTCCACCGGGAGGCTCTCCCCGGGCCCGGCTAGGGTTGGTAGGCTGGGCCTGGGGCCTGAGCTCCGTCCTGCAAGCCGGCCGAGGTTCCGGGCGTTCATCGGGGCCAAGGGAGGCTCTCCCCGGGCTGGCTAGGGTTTCGGAAGCAGGGACCGGGCCCGGGGCTTGAGCTCCGTCCGGTAGGCTATGGGGTTGCTGGAGCCTCCCCGTCCCGCAAGCCGGCCGAGGTTCCGGGCGTTCATCAGGGCCAAGGGAGGCTCTCCCCGGCCTGGCTAGGGTTTTGGAAGCAGGGACCGGGAGCGGGCCCGGGGCTTGAGCTCCGTACGGCCGGCCATGGGTTTGCTGGAGCTTCCCCGTCCTGCAAGCCGGCCGGGGTTCCAGGCGTTCATCTGAGCCAAGGGAGGCTCTTTCTCCGGCCTGGCTAGGGTTTCAGAAGCAGGGACCGGGAGCAGGCCCGGGGCTTGAGCCCCGTCCGGCAGGGCCTGGTGGTGTGGCAATACCCCTCCGTCCTGCAGCCCTGGAGCCCCCGGAACCCTGGAGCCCCCGGAGCACTACAGCCCCTGGAGCCCCCCTGGAGCCCCCCTGCAGCCCTGCAGCCCTGCAGCCCCGGAGCCCGGGAGCCATGGAGCCCCCGAGGAGCCCTGCAGCCCCCGAGGAGCCCTGCAGCCCTGAAGCCCTGCAGCCCTGGAGCCCGGGAGCCCTGGGCCCCCGAGGAGCCCTGCAGCCCCGGAGCCCTGCATGCCCGGGGCAGGCAGATTGGCGTCATTTCGGTCCCGGCCATCTGGTCGCCCCTCTCGCCTCGGCCATCTGGTCGCCCAAAATGCTTTTCTATGGGGCGACTAGATGGCCGGACTTCCCTGGAAGTCCCTATGAGATGCCATTCGCCTCCCGGATCCCAGCCAGGGCTCCAGGAGGTCAGGCACGTTTGCGCCCTGGGTCCCCTCTGTCACCTCGAGTGCACAGATTACAAGAAAGGGGGGTAATTTTCCTCCGGATTAGTAGCTGCAAGGGTATGCCCAAACACCCTCCCAGGTCTCGTGGTTCCCTGCTGGGGACCAGATGGGCGATGCCCGGGAACACCTCCCAGGCATCCGGGGCTCCCTCCTCCGGGCCGCAGAGTGGCAAAGTACCCGGGAAAGGCTCCATGGGTCCTAGGCCCTGGAGCCCTGCTGCCCTGGAGCCCAGCAGCCCCGGAGCCCTGCAGCCCTGGAGCCCTGGAGCCCTGGAGCCCCGGAGCCCTGCAGCCCCCCGAGCCGTGGAGTCCTGCAGTCCCCGAGCCCTGCAGCCCCGGAGCCCTGCAGCTCCTGAGCCCTACAGGCCCGAGGCAGGCAGATTGGCGTCCTTTCGGTCCCGGCCATCAGGTCGCCCCTCTCGCCTCGGCCATCTGGTCGCCCGCAATTCTTTCCTATGGGGCGACTAGATGGCCGGACTTCCCTGGAAGTCCCTATGAGGTGCCATTCGCCTCCCGGATCCCATCCTGGGCTCCAGGAGGTCGGGCACTTTTGTGCCCTGGGTCCCCTCTGTCACCTCGAGTGCACGGATTACAAGAAAGGGGGGTAATTTTCCTCCGGATTAGTAGGTGCAAGGGTATGCCCAAACACCCTCCCGGGGCTGGTGGTCCCTGCTGGGGACCAGATGAGCGATGCCCGGGCAGCACCTCCCAGGCATTCGGGGCTCCCTCCTCCGGGCCGCAGAGTGGGAAAGTACCCGGGACGGGCTCCATGGGTCCTGGTCCCTGGAGCCCCGGAGCCCCGGAGCCCTGGAGCCCTGCTGCACTGAAACCCCAGAGCCCTGGAGCCCTGCAGCCCTGGAGCCCTGCAGCCCCGGAGCCCTGCAGCCCCCAGAGCCGTGGAGCCCTGCAGTCCCCGAGCCCTGCATTCCTGCAGCCCCAGAGCCCCGGAGCCCCGGAGCCCTGGAGCCCTGCAGCTCCTGAGCCCTAAAGGCCCGGGGCAGGCAGATTGGCGTCATTTCGGTCCCGGCCATCTGGTCGCCCCTCTCGCCACGGCCATCTGGTCACCCGCAATGCTTTCCTATGGGGCGACTAGATGGCCGGACTTCCCTGGAAGTCCCTATGAGATGCCATTCGCCTCCCGGATCCCAGCCAGGGCTCCAGGAGGTCGGGCACGTTTGCGCCCTGGGTCCCCTCTGTCACCTCGAGTGCACAGATTACAAGAAAGGGGGGTAATTTTCCTCCGGATTAGTAGCTGCAAGGGTACGCCCAAACACCCTCCCAGGTCTGGTAGTTCCCTGCTGGGGACCAGATGGGCGATGCCCGGGGAACACCTCCCAGGCATCCGGGGCTCCCTCCTCCGGGCCGCAGAGTGGCAAAGTACCCGGGATAGGCTCCATGGGTCCTGGGCCATGGAGCCCTGGAGCCCTGCTGCCCTGGAGCCCAGCAGCCCCGGAGCCCTGCAGCCCTGGAGCCCTGGAGCCCTGGAGCCCTGGAGCCCTGGAGCCCTGGAGCCCTGGAGCCACGGAGCCCTGCAGCCCCCCGAGCCGTGGAGCCCTGCAGTCCCCGAGCCCTGCAGCCCCGGAGCTCCGGAGCCCTGCAGCTCCTGAGCCCTACAGGCCGAGGCAGGCAGATTGGCGTCCTTTCAGTCCCGGCCATCAGGTCGCCCCTCTCGCCTCGGCCATCTGGTCGCCCGCAATTCTTTCCTATAAGGGGGACTAGACGGCCGGACTTCCCTGGAAGTCCCTATGAGGTGCCATTCGCCTCCCGGATCCCATCCTGGGCTCCAGGAGGTCGGGCACTTTTGTGCCCTGGGTCCCCTCTGTCACCTCGAGTACACGGATTACAAGAAAGGGGGGTAATTTTCCTCCAGGTTAGTAGGTGCAAGGGTATGCCCAAACACCCTCCCGGGGCTGGTGGTTCCCTGCTGGGGACCAGATGAGCGATGCCCGGGCAGCACCTCCCAGGCATTCGGGGCTCCCTCCTCCGGGCCGCAGAGTGGGAAAGTACCCGGGACGGGCTCCATGGGTCCTGGGCCCTGGAGCCCCGGAGCCCCGGAGCCCTGGAGCCCTGCTGCCCTGAAGCCCTGGAGCCCTGCAGCCCCGGAGCCCTGCAGCCCCCAGAGCCGTGGAGCCCTGCAGTCCCCGAGCCCTGCATCCCTGCAGCCCCAGAGCCCCGGAGCCCCGGAGCCCCGGAGCCCTGGAGCCCTGCAGCTCCTGAGCCCTAAAGGCCCGGGGCAGGCAGATTGGTGTCATTTCGGTCCCGGCCATCAGGTCGCCCCTCTCACCACGGCCATCTGGTCGCCCGCAATGCTTTCCTATGGGGCGACTAGATGGCCGGACTTCCCTGGAAGTCCCTATGAGGTGCCATTCACCTCCCGGATCCCATCCTGGGCTCCAGGAGGTCGGGCACTTTTGTGCCCTGGGTCCCCTCTGTCACCTCGAGTGCACGGATTACAAGAAAGGGGGGTAATTTTCCTCCGGTTTAGTAGGTGCAAGGGTATGCCCAAACACCCTCCCGGGGCTGGTGGTTCCCTGCTGGGGACCAGATGAGCGATGCCCGGGCAGCACCTCCCAGGCATCCGGGGCTTCCTCCTCCGGGCCGCAGAGTGGGAAAGTACCCAGGACGGGCTCCATGGGTCCTGGGCCCTGGAGCGCCGGAGCCCTGGAGCCCTGCTGCCCTGAAGCCCCAGAGCCCTGGAGCCCTGCAGCCCTGGAGCCCTGCAGCCCCGGAGCCCTGCAGCCCCCAGAGCCGTAGAGCCCTGCAGTCCCCGAGCCCTGCATCCCTGCAGCCCCAGAGCCCCGGAGCCCCGGAGCCCTGGAGCCCTGCAGCTCCTGAGCCCTAAAGGCCCGGGGCAGGCAGATTGGCGTCATTTCGGTCCCGGCCATCTGGTCGGCCCTCTCGCCACGGCCATCTGGTCGCCCGCAATGCTTTCCTATGGGGCGACTAGATGGCCGGACTTCCCTGGAAGTCCCTATGAGATGCCATTCGCCTCCCGGATCCCAGCCAGGGCTCCAGGAGGTCGGGCACGTTCGTGCCCTGGGTCCCCTCTGTCACCTCGAGTGCACAGATTACAAGAAAGGGGGGTAATTTTCCTCCGGATTAGTAGGTGCAAGGGTATGCCCAAACACCCTCCCAGGTCTGGTGGTTCCCTGCTGGGGACCAGATGGGCGATGCCCGGGGAACACCTCCCAGGCATCCGGGGCTCCCTCCTCCGGGCCGCAGAGTGGCAAAGTACCCGGGATAGGCTCCATGGGTCCTGGGCCCTGGAGCCCTGCTGCACTGGAGCCCAGCAGCCCTGGAGCCCCGGAGCCCTGCAGCCCTGGAGCCCTGGAGCCCTGGAGCCCCGGAGCCCTGCAGCCCCCCGAGCCGTGGAGTCCTGCAGTCCCGAGCCCTGCAGCCCCGGAGCCCTGCAGCTCCTGAGCCCTACAGGCCCGAGGCAGGCAGATTGGCGTTCTTTCGGTCCGGGCCATCAGGTCGCCCCTCTCGCCTCGGCCATCTGGTCGCCCGCAATTCTTTCCTATGGGGCGACTAGATGGCCGGACTTCCCTGGAAGTCCCTATGAGGTGCCATTCGCCTCCCGGATCCCATCCTGGGCTCCAGGAGGTCGGGTACTTTTGTGCCCTGGGTCCCCTCTGTCACCTCGAGTGCACGGATTACAAGAAAGGGGGGTAATTTTCCTCCGGATTAGTACATGCAAGGGTATGCCCAAACACCCTCCCGGGGCTGGTGGTCCCTGCTGGGGACCAGATGAGCGATGCCCGGGCAGCACCTCCCAGGCATTCGGGGCTCCCTCCTCCGGGCCGCAGAGTGGGAAAGTACCCGGGACGGGCTCCATGGGTCCCGGGCCCTGGAGCCCCGGAGCCCTGGAGCCCTGCTGCCCTGAAGCCCCAGAGCCCTGGAGCCCTTTAGCACTGGAGCCCTGGAGCCCTGCAGCCCCGGAGCCCTGCAGCCCCCCGAGCCGTGGAGCCCTGCAGTCCCCGAGCCCTGCATCCCTGCAGCCCCAGAGCCCCGGAGCCCTGGAACCCTGCAGCTCCTGAGCCCTAAAGGCCCGGGGCAGGCAGATTGGCGTCATTTCGGTCCCGGCCATCTGATCGCCCCTCTCGCCACGGCCATCTGGTCACCCGCAATGCTTTCCTATGGGGCGACTAGATGGCCGGATTTCCCTTGAAGTCCCTATGAGATGCCATTCGCCTCCCGGATCCGAGACAGGGCTCCAGGAGGTCGGGCACGTTTGCGCCCTGGGTCCCCTCTGTCACCTCGAGTGCACAGATTACAAGAAAGGGGGGTAATTTTCCTCCGGATTAGTAGGTGCAAGGGTATGCCCAAACACCCTCCCAGGTCTGGTGGTTCCCTGCTGGGGACCAGATGGGCGATGCCCGGGAACACCTCCCAGGCATCCGGGGCTCCCTCCTCCGGGCCGCAGAGTGGCAAAGTACCCGGGAAAGGCTCCATGGGTTCTGGGCCCTGGAGCCCTGGAGCACTGCTGCCCTGGAGCCCAGCAGCCCCGGAGCCCTGCAGCCCTGGAGCCCTGGAGCTCTGGAGCTACGGAGCCCTGCAGCCCCCCGAGCCGTGGAGTCCTGCATTCCCCGAGCCCTGCAGCCCCGGAGCCCTGCAGCTCCTGAGCCCTACAGGCCCGAGGCAGGCAGATTGGCGTCCTTTCGGTCCCGGGCATCAGGTCGCCCCTCTCGCCTCGGCCATCTGGTCGCCCGCAATTCTTTCCTATGGGGCGACTAGATGGCCAGACTTCCCTGGAAGTCCCTATGAGGTGCCATTCGCCTCCCGGATCCCATCCTGGGCTCCAGGAGGTCGGGCACTTTTGTGCCCTGGGTCCCCTCTGTCACCTCGAGTGCACGGATTACAAGAAAGGGGGGTAATTTTCCTCCGGATTAGTACGTGCAAGGGTATGCCCAAACACCCTCCCGGGGCTGGTGGTCCCTGCTGGGGACCAGATGAGCGATGCCCGGGCAGCACCTCCCAGGCATTCGGGGCTCCTTCCTCCGGGCCGCAGAGTGGGAAAGTACCCGGGACGGGCTCCATGGGTCCCGGGCCCTAGAGCCCCGGAGCCCTGGAGCCCTGCTGCCCTGAAGCCCCAGAGCCCTGGAGCCCTGCAGCACTGGAGCCCTGGATCCCTGGAGCACTGGAGCCCTGCAGCCCCGGAGCCCTGCAGCCCCCCGAGCCGTGGAGCCCTGCAGTCCCCGAGCCCTGCATCCCTGCAGCCCCAGAGCCCCGGAGCCCCGGAGCCCTGGAGCCCTGCAGCTCCTGAGCCCTAAAGGCCCGGGGCAGGCAGATTGGCGTCATTTCGGTCCCGGCCATCTGGTCGCCCCTCTCGCCACGGCCATCTGGTCGCCCGCAATGCTTTCCTATGGGGCGACTAGATGGCCGGATTTCCCTGGAAGTCCCTATGAGATGCCATTCGCCTCCCGGATCCGAGACAGGGCTCCAGGAGGTCGGGCACGTTTGCGCCCTGGGTCCCCTCTGTCACCTCGAGTGCACAGATTACAAGAAAGGGGGGTAATTTTCCTCCGGATTAGTAGGTGCAAGGGTATGCCCAAACACCCTCCCAGGTCTGGTGGTTCCCTGCTGGGGACCAGATGGGCGATGCCCGGGGAACACCTCCCAGGCATCCGGGGTTCCCTCCTCCAGGGCGCAGAGTGGCAAAGTACCCGGGATAGGCTCCATGGGTCCTGGGCCCTGGAGCCCTGGAGCCCTGCTGCCCTGGAGCCCAGCAGCCCCGGAGCCCTGCAGCCCTGCAGCCCTGGAGCCCTGGAGCCCCGAAGCCCTGCGGCCCCCCGAGCCGTGGAGCCCTGCAGTCCCCGAGCCCTGCAGCCCCGGAGCTCCGGAGCCCTGCAGCTCCTGAGCCCTACAGGCCCGAGGCAGGCAGATTGGCGTCCTTTCGGTCCCGGCCATCAGGTCGCCCCTCTCGCCTCGGCCATCTGGTCGCCCGCAATTCTTTTCTATGGGGCGACTAGATGGCCGGACTACCCTGGAAGTCCCTATGAGGTGCCATTCGCCTCCCGGATCCCATCCTGGGCTCCAGGAGGTCGGGCACTTTTGTGCCCTGGGTCCCCTCTGTCACCTCGAGTGCACGGATTACAAGAAAGGGGGGTAATTTTCCTCCGGATTAGTAGGTGCAAGGGTATGCCCAAACACCCTCCCAGGTCTGGTAGTTCCCTGCTGGGGACCAGATGGGCGATGCCCGGGGAACACCTCCCAGGCATAAAGGGCTCCCTCCTCCGGGCCGCAGAGTGGCAAAGTACCAGGGATAGGCTCCATGGGTCCTGGGCCCTGGAGCCCTGGAGCCCTGCTGCCCTGGAGCACAGCAGCCCCGGAGCCCTGCAGCCCTGGAGCCCTGGAGCCCTGGAGCCCTGGAGCCCCGGAGCCCTGCAGCCCCCCGAGCCGTGGAGCCCTGCAGTCCCCGAGCCCTGCAGCCCCGGAGCCCCGGAGCCCTGCAGCTCCTGAGCCCTACAGGCCCGAGGCAGGCAGATTGGCGTCCTTTCGGTCCCGGCCATCAGGTCGCCCCTCTCGCCTCGGCCTTCTGGTCGCCCGCAATTCTTTCCTATGGGGCGACTAGATGGCCGGACTTCCCTGGAAGTCCCTATGAGATGCCATTCGCCTCCCGGATCCCAGCCAGGGCTCCAGGAGGTCGGGCACGTTCGTGCCCTGGGTCCCCTCTGTCACCTCGAGTGCACAGATTACAAGAAAGGGGGGTAATTTTCCTCCGGATTAGTAGGTGCAAGGGTATGCCCAAACACCCTCCCAGGTCTGGTGGTTCCCTGCTGGGGACCATATGGGCGATGCCCGGGGAACACCTCCCAGGCATCCGGGGCTCCCTCCTCCGGGCCGCAGAGTGGCAAAGTACCCGGGATAGGCTCCATGGGTCCTGGGCCCTGGAGCCCTGCTGCCCTGGAGCCCAGCAGCCCTGGAGCCCCGGAGCCCTGCAGCCCTGGAGCCCTGGAGCCCTGGAGCCCTGGAGCCCTGGAGCCCCGGAGCCCTGCAGCCCCCGAGCCGTGGAGACCTGCAGTCCCGAGCCCTGCAGCCCCGGAGCCCTGCAGCTCCTGAGCCCTACAGGCCCGAGGCAGGCAGATTGGCGTCCTTTCGGTCCCGGCCATCAGGTCGCCACTCTCGCCTCGGCCATCTGGTCGCCCGCTATTCTTTCCTATGGGGCGACTAGATGGCCGGACTTCCCTGGAAGTCCCTATGAGGTGCCATTCGCCTCCCGGATCCCATCCTGGGCTCCAGGAGGTCGGGCACTTTTGTGCCCTGGGTCCCCTCTGTCACCTCGAGTGCACGGATTACAAGAAAGGGGGGTAATTTTCCTCCGGATTAGTACGTGCAAGGGTATGCCCAAACACCCTCCCGGGGCTGGTGGTCCCTGCTGGGGACCAGATGAGCGATGCCCGGGCAGCACCTCCCAGGCATTCGGGGCTCCCTCCTCCGGGCCGCAGAGTGGGAAAGTACCCGGGACGGGCTCCATGGGTCCCGGGCCCTGGAGCCCCGGAGCCCTGGAGCCCTGCTGCCCTGAAGCCCCAGAGCCCTGGAGCCCTTTAGCACTGGAGCCCTGGAGCCCTGGAGCCCTGGAGCCCTGCAGCCCCGGAGCCCTGCAGCCCCCCGAGCCGTGGAGCCCTGCAGTCCCCGAGCCCTGCATCCCTGCAGCCCCAGAGCCCCGGAGCCCCGGAGCCCTGGAGCCCTGCAGCTCCTGAGCCCTAAAGGCCCGGGGCAGGCAGATTGGCGTCATTTCGGTCCCGGCCATCTGGTCGCCCCTCTCGCCACGGCCATCTGGTCGCCCGCAATGCTTTCCTATGGGGCGACTAGATGGCCGGATTTCCCTGGAAGTCCCTATGAGATGCCATTCGCCTCCCGGATCCGAGACAGGGCTCCAGGAGGTCGGGCACGTTTGCGAACTGGGTCCCCTCTGTCACCTCGAGTGCACAGATTACAAGAAAGGGGGGTAATTTTCCTCCGGATTAGTAGGTGCAAGGGTATGCCCAAACACCCTCCCAGGTCTGGTGGTTCCCTGCTTGGGACCAGATGGGCGATGCCCGGGAACACCTCCCAGGCATCCGGGGCTCCCTCCTCCGGGCCGCAGAGTGGCAAAGTACCCGGGAAAGGCTCCATGGGTCCTGGGCCCTGGAGCCCTGGAGCCCTGCTGCCCTGGAGCCCAGCAGCCCCGGAGCCCTGCAGCCCTGGAGCCCTGGAGCTCTGGAGCCCCGGAGCCCTGCAGCCTCCCGAGCCGTGGAGTCCTGCAGTCCCCGAGCCCTGCAGCCCCGGAGCCCTGCAGCTCCTGAGCCCTACAGGCCCGAGGCAGGCAGATTGGCGTCCTTTCGGTCCCGGGCATCAGGTCGCCCCTCTCGACTCGGCCATCTGGTCGCCCGCAATTCTTTCCTATGGGGCGACTAGATGGCCGGACTTCCCTGGAAGTCCCTATGAGGTGCCATTCGCCTCCCGGATCCCATCCTGGGCTCCAGGAGGTCGGGCACTTTTGTGCCCTGGGTCCCCTCTGTCACCTCGAGTGCACGGATTACAAGAAAGGGGGGTAATTTTCCTCCGGATTAGTACGTGCAAGGGTATGCCCAAACACCCTCCCGGGGCTGGTGGTCCCTTCTGGGGACCAGATGAGCGATGCCCGGGCAGCACCTCCCAGGCATTCGGGGCTCCCTCCTCCGGGCCGCAGAGTGGGAAAGTACCCGGGACGGGCTCCATGGGTCCCGGGCCCTGGAGCCCCGGAGCCCTGGAGCCCTGCTGCCCTGAAGCCCCAGAGCCCTGGAGCCCTGCAGCACTGGAGCCCTGGAGCCCTGCAGCCCCGGAGCCCTGCAGCCCCCGAGCCGTGGAGCCCTGCAGTCCCCGAGCCCTGCATCCCTGCAGCCCCAGGGCCCCGGAGCCCCGGAGCCCTGGAGCCCTGCAGCTCCTGAGCCCTAAAGGCCCGGGGCAGGCAGATTGGCGTCATTTCGGTCCCGGCCATCTGGTCGCCCCTCTCGCCACGGCCATCTGGTCGCCCGCAATGCTTTCCTATGGGGCGACTAGATGGCCGGACTTCCCTGGAAGTCCCTATGAGGTGCCATTCGCCTCCCGGATCCCATCCTGGGCTCCAGGAGGTCGGGCACTTTTGTGCCCTGGGTCCCCTCTGTCACCTCGAGTGCACGGATTACAAGAAAGGGGGGTAATATTCCTCCAGATTAGTAGGTGCAAGGGTATGCCCAAACACCCTCCCGGGGCTGGTGGTTCCCTGCTGGGGACCAGATGAGTGATGCCCGGGCAGCACCTCACAGGCATTCGGGGCTCCCTCCTCCGGGCCGCAGAGTGGGAAAGTACCCGGGACGGGCTCCATGGGTCCCGGAGCCCCGGAGCCCTGGAGCCCTGCTGCCCTGAAGCCCCAGAGCCCTGGAGCCCTGCAGCCCTGGAGCCCTGGAGCCCTGGAGCCCTGGAGCCCTGGAGCCCTGCAGCCCCCCAAACCGTGGAGCCCTGCAGTCCCCGAGCCCTGCATCCCTGCAGCCCCAGAGCCCCAGAGCCCCGGAGCCCTGGAGCCCTGCAGCTCCTGAGCCCTAAAGGCCCGGGGCAGGCAGATTGGCGTCATTTCGGTCCCGGCCATCTGGTCGCCCCTCTCGCCACGGCCATCTGGTCGCCCGCAATGCTTTCCTATGGGGCGACTAGATGGCCGGACTTCCCTGGAAGTCCCTATGAGATGCCATTCGCCTCCCGGATCCCAGCCAGGGCTCCAGGAGGTCGGGCACGTTCGTGCCCTGGGTCCCCTCTGTCACCTCGAGTGCACATATTACAAGAAAGGGGGGTAATTTTCCTCCGGATTAGTAGGTGCAAGGGTATGCCCAAACACCCTCCCAGATCTGGTGGTTCCTTGCTGGGGACCAGATGGGCGATGCCCGGGGAACACCTCCCAGGCATCCGGGGCTCCCTCCTCCGGGCCGCAGAGTGGCAAAGTACCCGGGATAGGCTCCATGGGTCCTGGGCCCTGGAGCCCTGGAGCCCTGCTGCCCTGGAGCCCAGCAGCCTTGGAGCCCTGGAGCCCCGGAGCCCTGCAGCCCCCCGAGCCGTGGAGCCCTGCAGTCCCCGAGCCCTGCAGCCCCGGAGCCCCGGAGCCCTGCAGCTCCTGAGCCCTACAGGCCCGAGGCAGGCAGATGGGCGTCCTTTTGGTCCCGGCCATCAGGTCGCCCCTCTCGCCTCGGCCATCTGGTCGCCCGCAATTCTTTCCTATGGGGCGACTAGATGGCCGGACTTCCCTGGAAGTCCTTATGAGGTGCCATTCGCCTCCCGGATCCCATCCTGGGCTCCAGGAGGTCGGGCACTTTTGTGCCCTGGGTCCCCTCTGTCACCTCGAGTGCACGGATTACAAGAAAGGGGGGTAATTTTCCTCCGGATTAGTAGGTGCAAGGGTGTGCCCAAACACCCTCCCGGGGCTGGTGGTTCCCTGCTGGGGACCAGATGAGCGATGCCCGGGCAGCACCTCCCAGGCATTCAGGGCTCCCTCCTCCGGGCCGCAGAGTGGGAAAGTACCCGGGACGGGCTCCATGGGTCCCGGGCCATGGAGGCCCGAAACCTTAGAGCCCAGCAGCCCAGCAGCCCCGGAGGCCTGGAGCCCTGGAGCAATGGAGCCACGGAGCCCTGCAGCCCTGCTGCCCTGGAGCCCCCGAGCCCTGGAGCCCTAGAGCCCTGGAGCCCTGGAGCCCTGCAGCCCTGCAGCCCCGGAGCCCTGCAGCCCCCCCGAGCCGTGGAGCCCTGCAGTCCCCGAGCCCTGCATCCCTGCAGCCCCAGAGCCCAGGAGGCCCGGAGGCACAGAGCCCCGGAGCCCCAGAGCCCCTAGCTGGGTGCTCGGGCCCTGGGCCCTGTCCCCCGGCCTGCTGCACTGCCAAGAGCCCAGGTCGGGGTTCCGTTGTGCCCGGACAGTCCTCCCTGCTTGTCAAAGTGCCGGGGGGCCCCGGGTCGGAGGGCCTGTCGGGGCCCCCTGGGAGCCTCCATGGCTGGGGCCCAGCTGGGGCTCTGGGGCTCTGGGCCTCCGGTCGGCCATGCCGCGGAGCCCGCTGACTCCTTCGTTGGGGCACAGGGTGTCCAGACGGCTCCTCTTTCATCTGGTCGCCCCGATTCCCTCGGCCATCTGGTCGACCGCAATGCTTTCCTATGGGGCGACCAGATGACCGAACTTCCCTGGAAGTCCCGATGAGGTGCCATTCGCCTCCCGGATCCCAGCCAGGGCTCCAGGAGGTCGGGCTCGTTCGTGCCTTGGGTCCCCTATGTGACCTCGAGTGCACAGATTACAAGAAAGGGGGGTAATGTTCCTCCGGATTACTAGGGAGAGGGTCAGTCAGACCTCCGGAGATTCTGAATCAGGGGAAAGCAGCCCTGGGGCCTGCCCGCCGGGGCCCCCATGTCCTGGGGACACTCTTGCCTCTCAGCCCATTGCCGATGGTCCTTTTTCACCGAGTTTGAGGGGGAAGGTGTCCCGGGGCCCGCCTGCCAGGGGCCCCCAGGGGCCCAGGGACGCTTCTGCCTCTCTGCCCCTTGCCGATGGTCGTTTTTCTCCGAGTTCGATGGTCGTTTTTCTCCGAGTTTGATCAGGCAGACTTCCATGAGGTCTGGCCATGCTGAGAGGGGGGATGCGTCCCGGGGCCCAACTGCCAGGGGCCCCCAGGGGCCCGGGGATGCTTCTGCCTCTCAGCCCCTTGCCGATGGTCGTTTTTCTCCGAGTTTGATCAGGCATACCTCTGTGAGGTCTGGCCTTGCTGAGAGGGAAAAGGCGTCCTGGGGCCCGCCTGCCAGGGGCCCCCAGGGGCCCGGGGACGCTTCTGCCTCTCAGCCCCTTGCCGATGGTCGTTTTTCTCCGAGTTCGATGGTCATTTTTCTCCGAGTTTGATCAGGCAGACTTCCATGAGGTCTGGCCATGCTGAGAGGGGGGAAGCGTCCCGGGGCCCACCCGCCAGGGGCCCCCAGGGGCCCGGGGACGCTTCTGCCTCTAAGCCCCTTGCCGATGGTCGTTTTTCTCCGAGTTCGATCAGGTATACCTCCGTGAGGTCTGGCCATGCTGAGAGGGGAATCGCGTCCCGGGGGCGGCCAGGGACCCCCAGGGGCCCGGGGACGCTTCTGCCTCTCAGCCCCTTGCCGATGGTCGTTTTTCTCCGAGTTCGATGGTTGTTTTTCTCCGAGTTTGATCAGGCAGACTTCCATGAGGTCTGGCCATGCTGAGAGGGGAAAGGCGTCCCAGGGCCCACCTGCCAGGGGCCCCCAGGGGCCCGGGGAAGCTTCTACCTCTCAGCCCCTTGCCGATGTTTGTTTTTCTCCGAGTTCAATGGTAGTTTTTCTCCGAGTTTGATCAGGCAGACTTCCATGAGGTCTGGCCATGCTGAGAGGGGGAAGGCGTCCCGGGACCCACCCCCCAGGGGCCCCCGGGGGCCCGGGGACGCTTCTGCCTCTCAGCCCCTTGCCGATGGTCGTTTTTCTCCGAGTTCGATCAGGCATACCTCCGTGAGGTCTGGCCATGCTGAGAGGGGGAAGGCGTCCCAGGGCCAACCCGCCAGGGGCCCCCAGGGGCCCGGGGACGCTTCTGCCTCTCAGACCCTTGCCGATGGTCGTTTTTATCAGGGTTCGATGGTCGTTTTTCTAAGAGTTTGATGAGGCAGACTTCCATGAGGTCTGGCCATGCTGAGAGGGGGAAGGCGTCCCGGGGCCGACCCGCCAGGGGCCCCCAGGGGCCCGGGGACGCTTCTGCCTCTCAGCCCCTTGCCGATGGTCGTTTTTCTCCGAGTTCGATCAGGCATACCTCCGTGAGGTCTGGCCATGCTGAGAGGGGCAAGGCGTTCCAGGGCCCGCCTGCCAGGGGCCCCCAGGGGCCCAGGAACAATCCTGCCTCTCGGCCCCTTGTCGATGGTCCGTTTTCTCCGAGTTTGATCAGGCACAGACCTCCGTGAGGTCTGGCCATGCTGAGGGGGGGAAGGTGTCCTGGGGACCGCCTGCCAGGGGCCCCCAGGGGCCCGTGGACACTTCTGCCTCTTGGCCCCTTGCCGATGGTTGTTTTTCTCCGAGTTCGATGGTTGTTTTTTTCCAAGTTTGATCAGGCAGACTTCCATGAGGTCCGGCCATGCTGAGAGGAGGGGAGGCATCCCGGGGCCTGCCTGCCAGGGGCCCCCAAGATCCCGGGGACGCTCCTGCCTCTCAGCCCCTTGCCGATGGTCGTTTTTCTCCGAGTTTGATCAGGCATACCTCTGTGAGGTCTGGCCTTGCTGAGAGGGAAAAGGAGTCCTGGGGCCCGCCTGCCAGGGGCCCCCAGGGGCCCGGGGACGCTTCTGCCTCTCAGCCCCTTGCCGATGGTTGTTTTTCTCCGAGTTCGATGGTCGTTTTTCTCCGAGTTTGATCAGGCAGACTTCCATGAGGTCTGGCCATGGTGAGAGGGGGGAAGCGTCCCGGGGCCCACCCGCCAGGGGCCCCCAGGGGCCCGGGGACGCTTCTGCCTCTCAGCCCCTTGCCGATGGTCGTTTTTCTCCGAGTTTGATCAGGTATACCTCCGTGAGGTCTGGCCATGCTGAGAGGGGAAAGGCGTCCCGGGGGCTGCCAGGGACCCCCAGGGGCCCGGGGACGCTTCTGCCTCTCAGCCCCTTGCCGATGGTCGTTTTTCTCCGAGTTCGATGGTTGTTTTTCTCCGAGTTTGATCAGGCAGACTTCCATGAGGTCTGGCCATGCTGAGAGGGGGAAGGCGTCCCGGGACCCACCCGCCAGGGGCCCCCAGGGGCCCGGGGACGCTTCTGCCTCTCAGCCCCTTGCCGATGGTCGTTTTTCTCCGAGTTCGATCAGGCATACCTCCGTGAGGTCTGGCCATGCTGAGAGGGGAAAGGCGTCCCAGGGCCCGCCTGCCAGGGGCCCCCAGGGGCCCGGGGAAGCTTCTGCCTCTCAGCCCCTTGCCGATGTTTGTTTTTCTCCGAGTTCGATGGTAGTTTTTCTCCGAGTTTGATCAGGCAGACTTCCATGAGGTCTGGCCATGCTGAGAGGGGGAAGGCGTCCCGGGGCCCACCCGCCAGGGGCCCCCAGGGGCCCGGGGAAGCTTCTGCCTCTCAGCCCCTTGCCGATGGTCGTTTTTCTCCGAGTTCGATCAGGCATACCTCCGTGAGGTCTGGCCATGCTGAGAGGGGAAAGGCGTCCCAGGGCCTGCCTGCCAGGGGCCCCCAGGGGCCCAGGGAAGCTTCTGCCTCTCAGCCCCTTGCCGATGTTTGTTTTTCTCCGAGTTCGATGGTAGTTTTTCTCCGAGTTTGATCAGGCAGACTTCCATGAGGTCTGGCCATGCTGAGAGGGGGAAGGCGTCCCGGGGCCCACCCGCCAGGGGCCCCCAGGGGCCCGGGGACGCTTCTGCCTCTCAGCCCCTTGCCGATGGTCGTTTTTATCAGGGTTCGATGGTCGTTTTTCTAAGAGTTTGATGAGGCAGACTTCCATGAGGTCTGGCCATGCTGAGAGGGGGAAGGCGTCCTGGGGCCGACCCGCCAGGGGCCCCCAGGGGCCCAGGGACGCTTCTGCCTCTCAGCCCCTTGCCGATGGTCGTTTTTCTCCAAGTTCGATCAGGCATACATCCGTGAGGTCTGGCCATGCTGAGAGGGGAAAGGCGTCCCAGGGCCCGCCTGCCAGGGGCCCCCAGGGGCCCGGGAACAATCCTGCCTCTCAGCCCCTTGCCTATGGTCCGTTTTCTCCGAGTTTGATCAGGCACAGACCTCCGTGAGGTCTGGCCATGCTGAGGGGGGGAAGGTGTCCTGGGGACCGCCTGCCAGGGGCCCCCAGGGGCCCGTGGACACTTCTGCCTCTTGGCCCCTTGCCGATGGTTGTTTTTTCCGAGTTTGATCAGGCAGACTTCCATGAGGTCCGGCCATGCTGAGAGGAGGGGAGGCATCCCGGGGCCTGCCTGCCAGGGGCCCCCAAGATCCCGAGGACGCTCCTGCCTCTCAGCCCCTTGCCGATGGTCGTTTTTCTCCAAATTTGATCAGGCATACCTCCGTGAGGTCTGGCCATGCAGAGAGGGGAAGGTCGTCCTGGGGCCCACCCGCCAGGGGCCCCCAGGGGCCCGTGGACGCTTCTGCCTCTCGGCCCCTTGTTGATGGTTGTTTTTATCAGGGTTCAATGGTCGTTTTTCTCCGAGTTTGATCAGGCAGACTTCCATGAGGTGTGGCCATGCTTAGAGGCGGAAGGCATCCCGGGGTCCGCCAGCCAGGGGCACTCAGGGGCCCGGGGACGCTCCTGCCTCTCAGCCCCTTGCCGATGGTCCTTTTTCTCCGAGTTTGATCAGGCGCATGTTCGTGGGGCACCCGGTGCTAAATCATTCGTAGACGATCTGGGTCAGGGTTTCGTAAGTAGCAGAGAAGCTACCTCGCTGCGATCTATTGAAAGTCATCCTCTGAGCCAAGCTTTTGTCTCTTTCCGTGCGTGGGCGCCCGTGGAAGCCTCCCTCCATCACACCCAGGGGTGGGTCCCTCTGCCGCCTGGCCGGCGGGAGGGATGCGGAGGGGTAACGTGGGCCTGTGGGAGGCTGCCTCCACCACGTGCCCTTCAGCAGGAGGGCCTCCCCCTCCCGTCCCTGCCCCACCGGGGTGCGGGGATGGGGGCCACACCTTCCCTTGCGGGTCAGCAGGGTGACCAGATGGCCTGGGCCGCCGCCGGCCGGGCCTCCGCTTCCCACTGCTGCATGGGCAAGTCGAGCAGGGAGGCAAACAGCAGCAGCGCCTGGCCACCCTCGCTGGACTGCAAGGGCGACTGGGTACAGCATCCTCCCAGGCCATCCGGGCGCTGGGTCGTCCTGGGTCATCTGGCTGCCTGGCTGCGCGACCAGATTGCCCTGCGGGCAGGGTGACCAGATGGCCCTGTGGGCTGGGCGACCAGATGGCCCTGCGGGCTGGCGGCCGGGCTAACTCCAACTTTTGTCCTTTCCCTAGGTTCTGTAAGCCCCCACTACGTGGGGGCTTAATAGTCAACAAAAATGGGCTCCCCGGGCAGGCCGTCGGGGAGAGGACGTGGCCTGGGCTTAACCCTCCTTGGTTCCGGCCCAGGGTCTGGGTGCTGGGGACAGGGGGGTCCACCGGGAGGCTCTCCCCGGGCCCGGCTAGGGTTGGTAGGCTGGGCCTGGGGCCTGAGCTCCGTCCTGCAAGCCGGCCGAGGTTCCGGGCGTTCATCGGGGCCAAGGGAGGCTCTCCCCGGGCTGGCTAGGGTTTCGGAAGCAGGGACCGGGCCCGGGGCTTGAGCTCCGTCCGGTAGGCTATGGGGTTGCTGGAGCCTCCCCGTCCCGCAAGCCGGCCGAGGTTCCGGACGTTCATCAGGGCCAAGGGAGGCTCTCCCCGGCCTGGCTAGGGTTTTGGAAGCAGGGACCGGGAGCGGGCCCGGGGCTTGAGCTCCGTACGGCCGGCCATGGGTTTGCTGGAGCTTCCCCGTCCTGCAAGCCGGCCGGGGTTCCAGGCGTTCATCTGAGCCAAGGGAGGCTCTTTCTCCGGCCTGGCTAGGGTTTCAGAAGCAGGGACCGGGAGCAGGCCCGGGGCTTGAGCCCCGTCCGGCAGGGCCTGGTGGTGTGGCAATACCCCTCCGTCCTGCAGCCCTGGAGCCCCCGGAACCCTGGAGCCCCCGGAGCACTACAGCCCCTGGAGCCCTGGAGCCCCCCTGGAGCCCTGCAGCCCTGCAGCCCTGCAGCCCCGGAGCCCGGGAGCCATGGAGCCCCCGAGGAGCCCTGCAGCCCCCGAGGAGCCCTGCAGCCCCGGAGCCCTGCAGCCCTGGAGCACCCGGAGCCCTGGAGCCCCCGGAGCCCTACAGCCCCTGGAGCCCTGGAGCCCCCCCCGGAGCCCTGCAGCCCTGAAGCCCTGCAGCCCTGGAGCCCGGGAGCCCTGGGCCCCCGAGGAGCCCTGCAGCCCCAGAGCCCTGCATGCCCGGGGCAGGCAGATTGGAGTCATTTCGGTCCCGGCCATCTGGTCGCCCCTCTCGCCACGGCCATCTGGTCGCCCAAAATGCTTTTCTATGGGGCGACTAGATGGCCGGACTTCCCTGGAAGTCCCTATGAGATGCCATTCGCCTCCAGGATCCGAGCCAGGGCTCCAGGAGGTCAGGCACGTTTGCGCCCTGGGTCCCCTCTGTCACCTCGAGTGCACAGATTACAAGAAAGGGGGGTAATTTTCCTCCGGATTAGTAGGTGCAAGGGTATGCCCAAACACCCTCCCAGGTCTGGTGGTTCCCTGCTGGGGACCAGATGGGCGATGCCCGGGGAACACCTCCCAGGCATCCGGGGCTCCCTACTCCAGGGCGCAGAGTGGCAAAGTACCCGGGATAGGCTCCATGGGTCCTGGGCCCTGGAGCCCTGGAGCCCTGCTGCCCTGGAGCCCAGCAGCCCCGGAGCCCTGCAGCCCTGGAGCCCTGGAGCCCTGGAGCCCTGGAGCCCTGGAGCCACGGAGCCCTGCAGCCCCCCGAGCCGTGGAGCCCTGCAGTCCCCGAGCCCTGCAGCCCCGGAGCTCCGGAGCCCTGCAGCTCCTGAGCCCTACAGGCCGAGGCAGGCAGATTGGCGTCCTTTCAGTCCCGGCCATCAGGTCGCCCCTCTCGCCTCGGCCATCTGGTCGCCCGCAATTCTTTCCTATAAGGGGGACTAGATGGCCGGACTTCCCTGGAAGTCCCTATGAGGTGCCATTCGCCTCCCGGATCCCATCCTGGGCTCCAGGAGGTCGGGCACTTTTGTGCCCTGGGTCCCCTCTGTCACCTCGAGTGCACGGATTACAAGAAAGGGGGGTAATTTTCCTCCGGGTTAGTAGGTGCAAGGGTATGCCCAAACACCCTCCCGGGGCTGGTGGTCCCTGCTGGGGACCAGATGAGCGATGCCCGGGCAGCACCTCCCAGGCATTCGGGGCTCCCTCCTCCGGGCCGCAGAGTGGGAAAGTACCCGGGACGGGCTCCATGGGTCCTGGGCCCTGGAGCCCCGGAGCCCCGGAGCCCTGGAGCCCTGCTGCCCTGAAGCCCTGGAGCCCTGCAGCCCCGGAGCCCTGCAGCCCCCAGAGCCGTGGAGCCCTGCAGTCCCCGAGCCCTGCATCCCTGCAGCCCCAGAGCCCCGGAGCCCCGGAGCCCCGGAGCCCTGGAGCCCTGCTGCCCTGAAGCCCCAGAGCCCTGGAGCCCTTTAGCACTGGAGCCCTGGAGCCCTGCAGCCCCGGAGCCCTGCAGCCCCCCGAGCCGTGGAGCCCTGCAGTCCCCGAGCCCTGCATCCCTGCAGCCCCAGAGCCTCGGAGCCCTGGAACCCTGCAGCTCCTGAGCCCTAAAGGCCCGGGGCAGGCAGATTGGCGTCATTTCGGTCCCGGCCATCTGGTCGCCCCTCTCGCCACGGCCATCTGGTCACCCGCAATGCTTTCCTATGGGGCGACTAGATGGCCGGATTTCCCTGGAAGTCCCTATGAGATGCCATTCGCCTCCCGGATCCGAGACAGGGCTCCAGGAGGTCGGGCACGTTTGCGCCCTGGGTCCCCTCTGTCACCTCGAGTGCACAGATTACAAGAAAGGGGGGTAATTTTCCTCCGGATTAGTAGGTGCAAGGGTATGCCCAAACACCCTCCCAGGTCTGGTGGTTCCCTGCTGGGGACCAGATGGGCGATGCCCGGGCAGCACCTCCCAGGCATTCGGGGCTCCCTCCTCCGGGCCGCAGAGTGGGAAAGTACCAGGGACGGGCTCCATGGGTCCTGGGCCCTGGAGCCCCGGAGCCCCGGAGCCCTGCTGCCCTGAAGCCCCAGAGCCCTGGAGCCCTGCTGCCCTGGAGCCCAGCTGCCCTGGAGCCCAGCAGCCCCGGAGCCCTGCAGCCCTGCAGCCCTGGAGCCCTGGAGCCCCGAAGCCCTGCGGCCCCCCGAGTCGTGGAGTCCTGTAGTCCCCGAGCCCTGCAGCCCCGGAGCCCTGCAGCTCCTGAGCCCTACAGGCCCGAGGCAGGCAGATTGGCGTCCTTTCGGTCCCGGCCATCAGGTCGCCCCTCTCGCCTCGGCCATCTGGTCGCCCGCAATTCTTTTCTATGGGGCGACTAGATGGCCGGACTTCCCTGGAAGTCCCTATGAGGTGCCATTCGCCTCCCGGATCCCATCCTGGGCTCCAGGAGGTCGGGCACTTTTGTGCCCTGGGTCCCCTCTGTCACCTCGAGTGCACGGATTACAAGAAAGGGGGGTAATTTTCCTCCGGATTAGTAGGTGCAAGGGTATGCCCAAACACCCTCCCGGGGCTGGTGGTTCCCTGCTGGGGACCAGATGAGCGATGCCCGGGCAGCACCTCCCAGGCATTCGGGGCTCCCTCCTCCGGGCCGCAGAGTGGGAAAGTACCAGGGACGGGCTCCATGGGTCCTGGGTCCTGGGCCCTGGAGCCCCGGAGCCCCGGAGCCCTGCTGCCCTGAAGCCCCAGAGCCCTGGAGCCCCGCAGCCCTGGAGCCCTGCAGCCCCCAGAGCCATGGAGCCCTGCAGTCCCCGAGCCCTGCATCCCTGCAGCCCCAGAGCCCCGGAGCCCCGGAGCCCTGGAGCCCTGCAGCTCCTGAGCCCTAAAGGCCCGGGGCAGGCAGATTGGCGTCATTTCGGTCCCGGCCATCTGGTCGCCCCTCTCGCCACGGCCATCTGGTCGCCCGCAATGCTTTCCTATGGGGCGACTAGATGGCCGGACTTCCCTGGAAGTCCCTATGAGATGCCATTCGCCTCCCGGATCCCAGCCAGGGCTCCAGGAGGTCGGGCACGTTTGCACCCTGGGTCCCCTCTGTCACCTCGAGTGCACAGATTACAAGAAAGGGGGGTAATTTTCCTCCGGATTAGTAGGTGCAAGGGTATGCCCAAACACCCTCCCAGGTCTGGTAGTTCCCTGCTGGGGACCAGATGGGCGATGCCCGGGGAACACCTCCCAGGCATAAAGGGCTCCCTCCTCCGGGCCGCAGAGTGGCAAAGTACCAGGGATAGGCTCCATGGGTCCTGGGCCCTGGAGCCCTGGAGCCCTGCTGCCCTGGAGCACAGCAGCCCCGGAGCCCTGCAGCCCTGGAGCCCTGGAGCCCTGGAGCCCTGGAGCCCCGGAGCCCTGCAGCCCCCCGAGCCGTGGAGCCCTGCAGTCCCCGAGCCCTGCAGCCCCGGAGCCCCGGAGCCCTGCAGCTCCTGAGCCCTACAGGCCCGAGGCAGGCAGATTGGCGTCCTTTCGGTCCCGGCCATCAGGTCGCCACTCTCGCCTCGGCCATCTGGTCGCCTGCTATTCTTTCCTATGGGGCGACTAGATGGCCGGACTTCCCTGGAAGTCCCTATGAGGTGCCATTCGCCTCCCGGATCCCATCCTGGGCTCCAGGAGGTCGGGCACTTTTGTGCCCTGGGTCCCCTCTGTCACCTCGAGTGCACGGATTACAAGAAAGGGGGGTAATTTTCCTCCGGATTAGTACGTGCAAGGGTATGCCCAAACACCCTCCCAGGTCTGGTGGTTCCCTGCTGGGGACCAGATGGGCGATGCCCGGGGAACACCTCCCAGGCATCCGGGGCTCCCTACTCCAGGGCGCAGAGTGGCAAAGTACCCGGGATAGGCTCCATGGGTCCTGGGCCCTGGAGCCCTGGAGCCCTGCTGCCCTGGAGCCCAGCAGCCCCGGAGCCCTGCAGCCCTGGAGCCCTGGAGCCCTGGAGCCCTGGAGCCCTGGAGCCACGGAGCCCTGCAGCCCCCCGAGCCGTGGAGCCCTGCAGTCCCCGAGCCCTGCAGCCCCGGAGCTCCGGAGCCCTGCAGCTCCTGAGCCCTACAGGCCGAGGCAGGCAGATTGGCGTCCTTTCAGTCCCGGCCATCAGGTCGCCCCTCTCGCCTCGGCCATCTGGTCGCCCGCAATTCTTTCCTATAAGGGGGACTAGATGGCCGGACTTCCCTGGAAGTCCCTATGAGGTGCCATTCGCCTCCCGGATCCCATCCTGGGCTCCAGGAGGTCGGGCACTTTTGTGCCCTGGGTCCCCTCTGTCACCTCGAGTGCACGGATTACAAGAAAGGGGGGTAATTTTCCTCCGGGTTAGTAGGTGCAAGGGTATGCCCAAACACCCTCCCGGGGCTGGTGGTCCCTGCTGGGGACCAGATGAGCGATGCCCGGGCAGCACCTCCCAGGCATTCGGGGCTCCCTCCTCCGGGCCGCAGAGTGGGAAAGTACCCGGGACGGGCTCCATGGGTCCTGGGCCCTGGAGCCCCGGAGCCCCGGAGCCCTGGAGCCCTGCTGCCCTGAAGCCCTGGAGCCCTGCAGCCCCGGAGCCCTGCAGCCCCCAGAGCCGTGGAGCCCTGCAGTCCCCGAGCCCTGCATCCCTGCAGCCCCAGAGCCCCGGAGCCCCGGAGCCCCGGAGCCCTGGAGCCCTGCTGCCCTGAAGCCCCAGAGCCCTGGAGCCCTTTAGCACTGGAGCCCTGGAGCCCTGCAGCCCCGGAGCCCTGCAGCCCCCCGAGCCGTGGAGCCCTGCAGTCCC
The DNA here is from genome assembly GCF_964263255.1 of Lissotriton vulgaris. Taxonomy (NCBI): domain Eukaryota; kingdom Metazoa; phylum Chordata; class Amphibia; order Caudata; family Salamandridae; genus Lissotriton; species Lissotriton vulgaris. The sequence goes on along the minus strand of NC_141693.1, from coordinate 538,845,391 downwards.
CGAGCCCTGCATCCCTGCAGCCCCAGAGCCTCGGAGCCCTGGAACCCTGCAGCTCCTGAGCCCTAAAGGCCCGGGGCAGGCAGATTGGCGTCATTTCGGTCCCGGCCATCTGGTCGCCCCTCTCGCCACGGCCATCTGGTCACCCGCAATGCTTTCCTATGGGGCGACTAGATGGCCGGATTTCCCTGGAAGTCCCTATGAGATGCCATTCGCCTCCCGGATCCGAGACAGGGCTCCAGGAGGTCGGGCACGTTTGCGCCCTGGGTCCCCTCTGTCACCTCGAGTGCACAGATTACAAGAAAGGGGGGTAATTTTCCTCCGGATTAGTAGGTGCAAGGGTATGCCCAAACACCCTCCCAGGTCTGGTGGTTCCCTGCTGGGGACCAGATGGGCGATGCCCGGGCAGCACCTCCCAGGCATTCGGGGCTCCCTCCTCCGGGCCGCAGAGTGGGAAAGTACCAGGGACGGGCTCCATGGGTCCTGGGCCCTGGAGCCCCGGAGCCCCGGAGCCCTGCTGCCCTGAAGCCCCAGAGCCCTGGAGCCCTGCTGCCCTGGAGCCCAGCTGCCCTGGAGCCCAGCAGCCCCGGAGCCCTGCAGCCCTGCAGCCCTGGAGCCCTGGAGCCCCGAAGCCCTGCGGCCCCCCGAGTCGTGGAGTCCTGTAGTCCCCGAGCCCTGCAGCCCCGGAGCCCTGCAGCTCCTGAGCCCTACAGGCCCGAGGCAGGCAGATTGGCGTCCTTTCGGTCCCGGCCATCAGGTCGCCCCTCTCGCCTCGGCCATCTGGTCGCCCGCAATTCTTTTCTATGGGGCGACTAGATGGCCGGACTTCCCTGGAAGTCCCTATGAGGTGCCATTCGCCTCCCGGATCCCATCCTGGGCTCCAGGAGGTCGGGCACTTTTGTGCCCTGGGTCCCCTCTGTCACCTCGAGTGCACGGATTACAAGAAAGGGGGGTAATTTTCCTCCGGATTAGTAGGTGCAAGGGTATGCCCAAACACCCTCCCGGGGCTGGTGGTTCCCTGCTGGGGACCAGATGAGCGATGCCCGGGCAGCACCTCCCAGGCATTCGGGGCTCCCTCCTCCGGGCCGCAGAGTGGGAATGTACCAGGGACGGGCTCCATGGGTCCTGGGTCCTGGGCCCTGGAGCCCCGGAGCCCCGGAGCCCTGCTGCCCTGAAGCCCCAGAGCCCTGGAGCCCCGCAGCCCTGGAGCCCTGCAGCCCCCAGAGCCATGGAGCCCTGCAGTCCCCGAGCCCTGCATCCCTGCAGCCCCAGAGCCCCGGAGCCCCGGAGCCCTGGAGCCCTGCAGCTCCTGAGCCCTAAAGGCCCGGGGCAGGCAGATTGGCGTCATTTCGGTCCCGGCCATCTGGTCGCCCCTCTCGCCACGGCCATCTGGTCGCCCGCAATGCTTTCCTATGGGGCGACTAGATGGCCGGACTTCCCTGGAAGTCCCTATGAGATGCCATTCGCCTCCCGGATCCCAGCCAGGGCTCCAGGAGGTCGGGCACGTTTGCACCCTGGGTCCCCTCTGTCACCTCGAGTGCACAGATTACAAGAAAGGGGGGTAATTTTCCTCCGGATTAGTAGGTGCAAGGGTATGCCCAAACACCCTCCCAGGTCTGGTAGTTCCCTGCTGGGGACCAGATGGGCGATGCCCGGGGAACACCTCCCAGGCATAAAGGGCTCCCTCCTCCGGGCCGCAGAGTGGCAAAGTACCAGGGATAGGCTCCATGGGTCCTGGGCCCTGGAGCCCTGGAGCCCTGCTGCCCTGGAGCACAGCAGCCCCGGAGCCCTGCAGCCCTGGAGCCCTGGAGCCCTGGAGCCCTGGAGCCCCGGAGCCCTGCAGCCCCCCGAGCCGTGGAGCCCTGCAGTCCCCGAGCCCTGCAGCCCCGGAGCCCCGGAGCCCTGCAGCTCCTGAGCCCTACAGGCCCGAGGCAGGCAGATTGGCGTCCTTTCGGTCCCGGCCATCAGGTCGCCACTCTCGCCTCGGCCATCTGGTCGCCTGCTATTCTTTCCTATGGGGCGACTAGATGGCCGGACTTCCCTGGAAGTCCCTATGAGGTGCCATTCGCCTCCCGGATCCCATCCTGGGCTCCAGGAGGTCGGGCACTTTTGTGCCCTGGGTCCCCTCTGTCACCTCGAGTGCACGGATTACAAGAAAGGGGGGTAATTTTCCTCCGGATTAGTACGTGCAAGGGTATGCCCAAACACCCTCCCGGGGCTGGTGGTCCCTGCTGGGGACCAGATGAGCGATGCCCGGGCAGCACCTCCCAGGCATTCGGGGCTCCCTCCTCCGGGCCGCAGAGTGGGAAAGTACCCGGGACGGGCTCCATGGGTCCCGGGCCCTGGAGCCCCGGAGCCCTGGAGCCCTGCTGCCCTGAAGCCCCAGAGCCCTGGAGCCCTTTAGCACTGGAGCCCTGGAGCCCTGGAGCCCTGGAGCCCTGCAGCCCCGGAGCCCTGCAGCCCCCCGAGCCGTGGAGCCCTGCAGTCCCCGAGCCCTGCATCCCTGCAGCCCCAGAGCCCCGGAGCCCCGGAGCCCTGGAGCCCTGCAGCTCCTGAGCCCTAAAGGCCCGGGGCAGGCAGATTGGCGTCATTTCGGTCCCGGCCATCTGGTCGCCCCTCTCGCCACGGCCATCTGGTCGCCCGCAATGCTTTCCTATGGGGCGACTAGATGGCCGGATTTCCCTGGAAGTCCCTATGAGATGCCATTCGCCTCCCGGATCCGAGACAGGGCTCCAGGAGGTCGGGCACGTTTGCGCCCTGGGTCCCCTCTGTCACCTCGAGTGCACAGATTACAAGAAAGGGGGGTAATTTTCCTCCGGATTAGTAGGTGCAAGGGTATGCCCAAACATCCTCCCAGGTCTGGTGGTTCCCTGCTTGGGACCAGATGGGCGATGCCCGGGAACACCTCCCAGGCATCCGGGGCTCCCTCCTCCGGGCCGCAGAGTGGCAAAGTACCCGGGAAAGGCTCCATGGGTCCTGGGCCCTGGAGCCCTGGAGCCCAGCAGCCCCGGAGCCCTGCAGCCCTGGAGCCCTGGAGCTCTGGAGCCCCGGAGCCCTGCAGCCTCCCGAGCCGTGGAGTCCTGTAGTCCCCGAGCCCTGCAGCCCCGGAGCCCTGCAGCTCCTGAGCCCTACAGGCCCGAGGCAGGCAGATTGGCGTCCTTTCGGTCCCGGCCATCAGGTCGCCACTCTCGCCTCGGCCATCTGGTCGCCTGCTATTCTTTCCTATGGGGCGACTAGATGGCCGGACTTCCCTGGAAGTCCCTATGAGGTGCCATTCGCCTCCCGGATCCCATCCTGGGCTCCAGGAGGTCGGGCACTTTTGTGCCCTGGGTCCCCTCTGTCACCTCGAGTGCACGGATTACAAGAAAGGGGGGTAATTTTCCTCCGGATTAGTACGTGCAAGGGTATGCCCAAACACCCTCCCGGGGCTGGTGGTCCCTGCTGGGGACCAGATGAGCGATGCCCGGGCAGCACCTCCCAGGCATTCGGGGCTCCCTCCTCCGGGCCGCAGAGTGGGAAAGTACCCGGGACGGGCTCCATGGGTCCCGGGCCCTGGAGCCCGGGAGCCCTGGAGCCCTGCTGCCCTGAAGCCCCAGAGCCCTGGAGCCCTTTAGCACTGGAGCCCTGGAGCCCTGGAGCCCTGGAGCCCTGCAGCCCCGGAGCCCTGCAGCCCCCCGAGCCGTGGAGCCCTGCAGTCCCCGAGCCCTGCATCCCTGCAGCCCCAGAGCCCCGGAGCCCCGGAGCCCTGGAGCCCTGCAGCTCCTGAGCCCTAAAGGCCCGGGGCAGGCAGATTGGCGTCATTTCGGTCCCGGCCATCTGGTCGCCCCTCTTGCCACGGCCATCTGGTCGCCCGCAATGCTTTCCTATGGGGCGACTAGATGGCCGGATTTCCCTGGAAGTCCCTGTGAGATGCCATTCGCCTCCCGGATCCGAGACAGGGCTCCAGGAGGTCGGGCACGTTTGCGCCCTGGGTCCCCTCTGTCACCTCGAGTGCACAGATTACAAGAAAGGGGGGTAATTTTCCTCCGGATTAGTAGGTGCAAGGGTATGCCCAAACACCCTCCCAGGTCTGGTGGTTCCCTGCTTGGGACCAGATGGGCGATGCCCGGGAACACCTCCCAGGCATCCGGGGCTCCCTCCTCCGGGCCGCAGAGTGGCAAAGTACCCGGGAAAGGCTCCATGGGTCCTGGGCCCTGGAGCCCTGGAGCCCAGCAGCCCCGGAGCCCTGCAGCCCTGGAGCCCTGGAGCTCTGGAGCCCCGGAGCCCTGCAGCCTCCCGAGCCGTGGAGTCCTGTAGTCCCCGAGCCCTGCAGCCCCGGAGCCCTGCAGCTCCTGAGCCCTACAGGCCCGAGGCAGGCAGATTGGCGTCCTTTCGGTCCCGGGCATCAGGTCGCCCCTCTCGCCTCGGCCATCTGGTCGGCCGCAATTCTTTCCTATGGGGCGACTAGATGGCCGGACTTCCCTGGAAGTCCCTATGAGGTGCCATTCGCCTCCCGGATCCCATCCTGGGCTCCAGGAGGTCGGGCACTTTTGTGCCATGGGTCCCCTCTGTCACCTCGAGTGCACGGATTACAAGAAAGGGGGGTAATTTTCCTCCGGATTAGTACGTGCAAGGGTATGCCCAAACACCCTCCCGGGGCTGGTGGTCCCTTCTGGGGACCAGATGAGCGATGCCCGGGCAGCACCTCCCAGGCATTCGGGGCTCCCTCCTCCGGGCCGCAGAGTGGGAAAGTACCCGGGACGGGCTCCATGGGTCCCGGGCCCTGGAGCCCCGGAGCCCTGGAGCCCTGCTGCCCTGGAGCCCTGCAGCACTGGAGCCCTGGAGCCCTGGAGCCCTGGAGCCCTGCAGCCCCGGAGCCCTGCAGCCCCCGAGCCGTGGAGCCCTGCAGTCCCCGAGCCCTGCATCCCTGCAGCCCCAGGGCCCCGGAGCCCCGGAGCCCTGGAGCCCTGCAGCTCCTGAGCCCTAAAGGCCCGGGGCAGGCAGATTGGCGTCATTTCGGTCCCGGCCATCTGGTCGCCCCTCTCGCCACGGCCATCTGGTCGCCCGCAATGCTTTCCTATGGGGCGACTAGATGGCCGGACGTCCCTGGAAGTCCCTATGAGGTGCCATTTGCCTCCCGGATCCCATCCTGGGCTCCAGGAGGTCGGGCACTTTTGTGCCCTGGGTCCCCTCTGTCACCTCGAGTGCACGGATTACAAGAAAGGGGGGTAATTTTCCTCCAGATTAGTAGGTGCAAGGGTATGCCCAAACACCCTCCCGGGGCTGGTGGTTCCCTGCTGGGGACCAGATGAGCGATGCCCGGGCAGCACCTCACAGGCATTCGGGGCTCCCTCCTCCGGGCCGCAGAGTGGGAAAGTACCCGGGACGGGCTCCATGGGTCCCGGAGCCCCGGAGCCCTGGAGCCCTGCTGCCCTGAAGCCCCAGAGCCCTGGAGCCCTGCAGCCCTCTAGCCCTGAAGCCCTGGAGCCCTGGAGCCCTGGAGCCCTGCAGCCCCCCGAGCCGTGGAGCCCTGCAGTCCCCGAGCCCTGCATCCCTGCAGCCCCAGAGCCCCAGAGCCCCGGAGCCCTGGAGCCCTGCAGCTCCTGAGCCCTAAAGGCCCGGGGCAGGCAGATTGGCGTCATTTCGGTCCCGGCCATCTGGTCGCCCCTCTCGCCACGGCCATCTGGTCGCCCGCAATGCTTTCCTATGGGGCGACTAGATGGCCGGACTTCCCTGGAAGTCCCTATGAGATGCCATTCGCCTCCCGGATCCCAGCCAGGGCTCCAGGAGGTCGGGCACGTTCGTGCCCTGGGTCCCCTCTGTCACCTCGAGTGCACATATTACAAGAAAGGGGGGTAATTTTCCTCCGGATTAGTAGGTGCAAGGGTATGCCCAAACACCCTCCCAGGTCTGGTGGTTCCTTGCTGGGGACCAGATGGGCGATGCCCGGGGAACACCTCCCAGGCATCCGGGGCTCCCTCCTCCGGGCCGCAGAGTGGCAAAGTACCCGGGATAGGCTCCATGGGTCCTGGGCCCTGGAGCCCTGGAGCCCTGCTGCCCTGGAGCCCAGCAGCCTTGGAGCCCTGGAGCCCCGGAGCCCTGCAGCCCCCCGAGCCGTGAAGCCCTGCAGTCCCCGAGCCCTGCAGCCCCGGAGCCCCGGAGCCCTGCAGCTCCTGAGCCCTACAGGCCCGAGGCAGGCAGATGGGCGTCCTTTCGGTCCCGGCCATCAGGTCGCCCCTCTCGCCTCGGCCATCTGGTCGGCCGCAATTCTTTCCTATGGGGCGACTAGATGGCCGGACTTCCCTGGAAGTCCTTATGAGGTGCCATTCGCCTCCCGGATCCCATCCTGGGCTCCAGGAGGTTGGGCACTTTTGTGCCCTGGGTCCCCTCTGTCACCTCGAGTGCACAGATTACAAGAAAGGGGGGTAATTTTCCTCCGGATTAGTAGGTGCAGGGGTATGCCCAAACACCCTCCCGGGGCTGGTGGTTCCCTGCTGGGGACCAGATGAGCGATGCCCGGGCAGCACCTCCCAGGCATTCGGGGCTCCCTCCTTCGGGCCGCAGAGTGGGAAAGTACCCGGGACGGGCTCCATGGGTCCCGGGCCATGGAGGCCCGAAACCTTGGAGCCCAGCAGCCCAGCAGCCCCGGAGGCCTGGAGCCCTGGAGCAATGGAGCCCCGGAACCCTGCAGCCCTGCTGCCCTGGAGCCCCCGAGCCCTGGAGCCCTGCAGCCCTGCAGCCCCGGAGCCCTGTAGCCCCCCGAGCCTTGGAGCCCTGCAGTCCCCGAGCCCTGCATCCCTGCAGCCCCAGAGCCCCGGAGGCCCGGAGGCACAGAGCCCCGGAGCCCCAGAGCCCCGAGCTGGGTGCTCGGGCCCTGGGCCCTGTCCCCCGGCCTGCTGCACTGCCAAGAGCCCAGGTCGGGGTTCCGTTGTGCCCGGGCAGTCCTCCCTGCTTGTCAAAGTGCCAGGGGGCCCCGGGTCGGAGGGCCTGTCGGGGCCCCCTGGGAGCCTCCATGGCTGGGGCCCAGCTGGGGCTTTGCGGCTCTGGGCCTCCGGTCGGCCATGCCGCGGAGCCCGCTGACTCCTTCGTTGGGGCACAGGGTGTCCAGACGGCTCCTCTTTCATCTGGTCGCCACGATTCCCTCGGCCATCTGGTCGACCACAATGCTTTCCTATGGGGCGACCAGATGACCGAACTTCCCTGGAAGTCCCGATGAGGTGCCATTCGCCTCCCGGATCCCAGCCAGGGCTCCAGGAGGTCGGGCTCGTTCGTCGCTTGGGTCCCCTATGTGACCTCGAGTGCACAGATTACAAGAAAGGGGGGTAATGTTCCTCCGGATTACTAGGGAGAGGGTCAGTCAGACCTCCGGAGATTCTGAATCAGGGGAAAGCAGCCCTGGGGCCTGCCCGCCGGGGCCCCCATGTCCTGGGGACACTCTTGCCTCTCAGCCCATTGCCGATGGTCCTTTTTCACCGAGTTTGAGGGGGAAGGTGTCCCGGGGCCCGCCTGCCAGGGGCCCCCAGGGGCCCAGGGACGCTTCTGCCTCTCTGCCCCTTGCCGATGGTCGTTTTTCTCCGAGTTCGATGGTCGTTTTTCTCCGAGTTTGATCAGGCAGACTTCCATGAGGTCTGGCCATGCTGAGAGGGGGGATGCGTCCCGGGGCCCAACTTCCAGGGGCCCCCAGGGGCCCGGGGATGCTTCTGCCTCTCAGCCCCTTGCCGATGGTCGTTTTTCTCAGCGTTTGATCAGGCATACCTCTGTGAGGTCTGGCCTTGCTGAGAGGGAAAAGGCGTCCTGGGGCCCGCCTGCCAGGGGCCCCCAGGGGCCCGGGGACGCTTCTGCCTCTCAGCCCCTTGCCGATGGTCGTTTTTCTCCGAGTTCGATGGTCATTTTTCTCCGAGTTTGATCAGGCAGACTTCCATGAGGTCTGGCCATGCTGAGAGGGGGGAAGTGTCCCGGGGCCCACCCGCCAGGGGCCCCCAGGGGCCCGGGGACGCTTCTGCCTCTAAGCCCCTTGCCGATGGTCGTTATTCTCCGAGTTCGATCAGGTATACCTCGTGAGGTCTGGCCATGCTGAGAGGGGAATCGCGTCCCGGGGGCTGCCAGGGACCCCCAGGGGCCCGGGGACGCTTCTGCCTCTCAGCCCCTTGCCGATGGTCGTTTTTCTCCGAGTTCGATGGTTGTTTTTCTCCGAGTTTGATCAGGCAGACTTCCATGAGGTCTGGCCATGCTGAGAGGGGAACGGCGTCCCAGGGCCCACCTGCCAGGGGCCCCCAGGGGCCCGGGAAGCTTCTGCCTCTCAGCCCCTTGCCGATGTTTGTTTTTCTCCGAGTTCGATGGTAGTTTTTCTCCGAGTTTGATCAGGCAGACTTCCATGAGGTCTGGCCATGCTGAGAGGGGGAAGGCGTCCCGGGGCCCACCCGCCAGGGACCCCCAGGGGCCCGGGGACGCTTCTGCCTCTCAGCCCCTTGCCGATGGTCGTTTTTATCAGGGTTCGATGGTCGTTTTTCTAAGAGTTTGATGAGGCAGACTTCCATGAGGTCTGGCCATGCTGAGAGGGGGAAGGCGTCCCGGGGCCGACCCGCCAGGGGCCCCCAGGGGCCTGGGGACGCTTCTGCCTCTCGGCCCCTTGCCGATGGTCGTTTTTCTCCGAGTTCGATCAGGCATACCTCCGTGAGGTCTGGCCATGCTGAGAGGGGAAAGGCGTCCCAGGGCCCGCCTGCCAGGGGCCCCCAGGGGCCCGGGAACAATCCTGCCTCTCGGCCCCTTGTCGATGGTCGTTTATATCAGGGTTCGATGGTCGTTTTTCTAAGAGTTTGATGAGGCAGACTTCCATGACGTCTGGCCATGCTGAGAGGGGGAAGGCATCCCGGGGTCCACCCGCCAGGGGCCCCCAGGGGCCCGGGATGCTTCTGCCTCTCAGCCCCTTGCCGATGGTCGTTTTTCTCCGAGTTCGATGGTCGTTTTTCTCCTAGTTTGATCAGGCAGACTTCCATGAGGTCTGGCCATGCTGAGAGGGGGGATGCGTCCCGGGGCCCACCCGCCAGGGGCCCCCAGGGGCCCGGGGACGCTTCTGCCTCTCAGCCCCTTGCCGATGGTCGTTTTTCTCCGAGTTTGATCAGGCATACCTCTGTGAGGTCTGGCCTTGCTGAGAGGGAAAAGGAGTCCTGGGGCCCGCCTGCCAGGGGCCCCCAGGGGCCCGGGGACGCTTCTGCCTCTCAGCCCCTTGCCGATGGTTGTTTTTCTCCGAGTTCGATGGTCGTTTTTCTCCGAGTTTGATCAGGCAGACTTCCATGAGGTCTGGCCATGGTGAGAGGGGGGAAGCGTCCCGGGGCCCACCCGCCAGGGGCCCCCAGGGGCCCGGGGACGCTTCTGCCTCTCAGCCCCTTGCCGATGGTCGTTTTTCTCCGAGTTTGATCAGGTATACCTCCGTGAGGTCTGGCCATGCTGAGAGGGGAAAGGCGTCCCGGGGGCTGCCAGGGACCCCCAGGGACCCGGGGACGCTTCTGCCTCTCAGCCCCTTGCCGATGGTCGTTTTTCTCCGAGTTCGATGGTTGTTTTTCTCCGAGTTTGATCAGGCAGACTTCCATGAGGTCTGGCCATGCTGAGAGGGGGAAGGCGTCCCGGGACCCACCCGCCAGGGGCCCCCAGGGGCCCGGGGACGCTTCTGCCTCTCAGCCCCTTGCCGATGGTCGTTTTTCTCCGAGTTCGATCAGGCATACCTCCGTGAGGTCTGGCCATGCTGAGAGGGGAAAGGCGTCCCAGGGCCCGCCTGCCAGGGGCCCCCAGGGGCCCGGGGAAGCTTCTGCCTCTCAGCCCCTTGCCGATGTTTGTTTTTCTCCGAGTTCGATGGTAGTTTTTCTCCGAGTTTGATCAGGCAGACTTCCATGAGGTCTGGCCATGCTGAGAGGGGGAAGGCGTCCCGGGGCCCACCCGCCAGGGGCCCCCAGGGGCCCGGGGAAGCTTCTGCCTCTCAGCCCCTTGCCGATGGTCGTTTTTCTCCGAGTTCGATCAGGCATACCTCCGTGAGGTCTGGCCATGCTGAGAGGGGAAAGGCGTCCCAGGGCCTGCCTGCCAGGGGCCCCCAGGGGCCCAGGGAAGCTTCTGCCTCTCAGCCCCTTGCCGATGTTTGTTTTTCTCCGAGTTCGATGGTAGTTTTTCTCCGAGTTTGATCAGGCAGACTTCCATGAGGTCTGGCCATGCTGAGAGGGGGAAGGCGTCCCGGGGCCCACCCGCCAGGGGCCCCCAGGGGCCCGGGGACGCTTCTGCCTCTCAGCCCCTTGCCGATGGTCGTTTTTATCAGGGTTCGATGGTCGTTTTTCTAAGAGTTTGATGAGGCAGACTTCCATGAGGTCTGGCCATGCTGAGAGGGGGAAGGCGTCCTGGGGCCGACCCGCCAGGGGCCCCCAGGGGCCCGGGGACGCTTCTGCCTCTCAGCCCCTTGCCGATGGTCGTTTTTCTCCAAGTTCGATCAGGCATACATCCGTGAGGTCTGGCCATGCTGAGAGGGGAAAGGCGTCCCAGGGCCCGCCTGCCAGGGGCCCCCAGGGGCCCGGGAACAATCCTGCCTCTCAGCCCCTTGCCGATGGTCCGTTTTCTCCGAGTTTGATCAGGCACAGACCTCAGTGAGGTCTGGCCATGCTGAGGGGGGGAAGGTGTCCTGGGGACCGCCTGCCAGGGGCCCCCAGGGGCCCGTGGACACTTCTGCCTCTTGGCCCCTTGCCGATGGTTGTTTTTTCCGAGTTTGATCAGGCAGACTTCCATGAGGTCCGGCCATGCTGAGAGGAGGGGAGGCATCCCGGGGCCTGCCTGCCAGGGGCCCCCAAGATCCCGAGGACGCTCCTGCCTCTCAGCCCCTTGCCGATGGTCGTTTTTCTCCAAATTTGATCAGGCATACCTCCGTGAGGTCTGGCCATGCAGAGAGGGGAAGGTCGTCCTGGGGCCCACCCGCCAGGGGCCCCCAGGGGCCCGTGGACGCTTCTGCCTCTCGGCCCCTTGTTGATGGTTGTTTTTATCAGGGTTCAATGGTCGTTTTTCTCCGAGTTTGATCAGGCAGACTTCCATGAGGTGTGGCCATGCTTAGAGGCGGAAGGCATCCCGGGGTCCGCCAGCCAGGGGCACTCAGGGGCCCGGGGACGCTCCTGCCTCTCAGCCCCTTGCCGATGGTCCTTTTTCTCCGAGTTTGATCAGGCGCATGTTCGTGGGGCACCCGGTGCTAAATCATTCGTAGACGATCTGGGTCAGGGTTTCGTAAGTAGCAGAGAAGCTACCTCGCTGCGATCTATTGAAAGTCATCCTCTGAGCCAAGCTTTTGTCTCTTTCCGTGCGTGGGCGCCCGTGGAAGCCTCCCTCCATCACACCCAGGGGTGGGTCCCTCTGCCGCCTGGCCGGCGGGAGGGATGCGGAGGGGTAACGTGGGCCTGTGGGAGGCTGCCTCCACCACGTGCCCTTCAGCAGGGGGGCCTCCCCCTCCCGTCCCTGCCCCACCGGGGTGCGGGGATGGGGGCCACACCTTCCCTTGCGGGTCAGCAGGGTGACCAGATGGCCTGGGCCGCCGCCGGCCGGGCCTCCGCTTCCCACTGCTGCATGGGCAAGTCGAGCAGGGAGGCAAACAGCAGCAGCGCCTGGCCACCCTCGCTGGACTGCAAGGGCGACTGGGTACAGCATCCTCCCAGGCCATCCGGGCGCTGGGTCGTCCTGGGTCATCTGGCTGCCTGGCTGCGCGACCAGATTGCCCTGCGGGCAGGGTGACCAGATGGCCCTGTGGGCTGGGCGACCAGATGGCCCTGCGGGCTGGCGGCCGGGCTAACTCCAACTTTTGTCCTTTCCCTAGGTTCTGTAAGCCCCCACTACGTGGGGGCTTAATAGTCAACAAAAATGGGCTCCCCGGGCAGGCCGTCGGGGAGAGGACGTGGCCTGGGCTTAACACTCCTTGGTTCCGGACCAGGGTCTGGGTGCTGGGGACAGGGGGGTCCACCGGGAGGCTCTCCCCGGGCCCGGCTAGGGTTGGTAGGCTGGGCCTGGGGCCTGAGCTCCGTCCTGCAAGCCGGCCGAGGTTCCGGGCGTTCATCGGGGCCAAGGGAGGCTCTCCCCGGGCTGGCTAGGGTTTCGGAAGCAGGGACCGGGCCCGGGGCTTGAGCTCCGTCCGGTAGGCTATGGGGTTGCTGGAGCCTCCCCGTCCCGCAAGCCGGCCGAGGTTCCGGGCGTTCATCAGGGCCAAGGGAGGCTCTCCCCGGCCTGGCTAGGGTTTTGGAAGCAGGGACCGGGAGCGGGCCCGGGGCTTGAGCTCCGTACGGCCGGCCATGGGTTTGCTGGAGCTTCCCCGTCCTGCAAGCCGGCCGGGGTTCCAGGCGTTCATCTGAGCCAAGGGAGGCTCTTTCTCCGGCCTGGCTAGGGTTTCAGAAGCAGGGACCGGGAGCAGGCCCGGGGCTTGAGCCCCGTCCGGCAGGGCCTGGTGGTGTGGCAATACCCCTCCGTCCTGCAGCCCTGGAGCCCCCGGAACCCTGGAGCCCCCGGAGCACTACAGCCCCTGGAGCCCCCCTGGAGCCCCCCTGCAGCCCTGCAGCCCTGCAGCCCCGGAGCCCGGGAGCCATGAAGCCCCCGAGGAGCCCTGCAGCCCCCGAGGAGCCCTGCAGCCCTGAAGCCCTGCAGCCCTGGAGCCCGGGAGCCCTGGGCCCCCGAGGAGCCCTGCAGCCCCAGAGCCCTGCATGCCCGGGGCAGGCAGATTGGAGTCATTTCGGTCCCGGCCATCTGGTCGCCCCTCTCGCCACGGCCATCTGGTCGCCCAAAATGCTTTTCTATGGGGCGACTAGATGGCCGGACTTCCCTGGAAGTCCCTATGAGATGCCATTCGCCTCCAGGATCCGAGCCAGGGCTCCAGGAGGTCAGGCACGTTTGCGCCCTGGGTCCCCTCTGTCACCTCGAGTGCACAGATTACAAGAAAGGGGGGTAATTTTCCTCCGGATTAGTAGGTGCAAGGGTATGCCCAAACACCCTCCCAGGTCTGGTGGTTCCCTGCTGGGGACCAGATGGGCGATGCCCGGGGAACACCTCCCAGGCATCCGGGGCTCCCTCCTCCAGGGCGCAGAGTGGCAAAGTACCCGGGATAGGCTCCATGGGTCCTGGGCCCTGGAGCCCTGGAGCCCTGCTGCCCTGGAGCCCAGCAGCCCCGGAGCCCTGCAGCCCTGGAGCCCTGGAGCCCTGGAGCCCTGGAGCCCTGGAGCCCTGCAGCCCCCCGAGCCGTGGAGCCCTGCAGTCCCCGAGCCCTGCAGCCCCGGAGCTCCGGAGCCCTGCAGCTCCTGAGCCCTATAGGCCGAGGCAGGCAGATTGGCGTCCTTTCAGTCCCGGCCATCAGGTCGCCCCTCTCGCCTCGGCCATCTGGTCGCCCGCAATTCTTTCCTATAAGGGGGACTAGATGGCCGGACTTCCCTGGAAGTCCCTATGAGGTGCCATTCGCCTCCCGGATCCCATCCTGGGCTCCAGGAGGTCGGGCACTTTTGTGCCCTGGGTCCCCTCTGTCACCTCGAGTGCACGGATTACAAGAAAGGGGGGTAATTTTCCTCCGGGTTAGTAGGTGCAAGGGTATGCCCAAACACCCTCCCGGGGCCGGTGGTTCCCTGCTGGGGACCAGATGAGCGATGCCCGGGCAGCACCTCCCAGGCATTCGGGGCTCCCTCCTCCGGGCCGCAGAGTGGGAAAGTACCCGGGACGGGCTCCATGGGTCCTGGGCCCTGGAGCCCCGGAGCCCCGGAGCCCTGGAGCCCTGCTGCCCTGAAGCCCTGGAGCCCTGCAGCCCCGGAGCCCTGCAGCCCCCAGAGCCGTGGAGCCCTGCAGTCCCCGAGCCCTGCATCCCTGCAGCCCCAGAGCCCCGGAGCCCCGGAGCCCTGGAGCCCTGTAGCTCCTGAGCCCTAAAGGCCCGGGGCAGGCAGATTGGTGTCATTTCGGTCCCGGCCATCAGGTCGCCCCTCTCACCACGGCCATCTGGTCGCCCGCAATGCTTTCCTATGGGGCGACTAGATGGCCGGACTTCCCTGGAAGTCCCTATGAGGTGCCATTCACCTCCCGGATCCCATCCTGGGCTCCAGGAGGTCGGGCACTTTTGTGCCCTGGGTCCCCTCTGTCACCTCGAGTGCACGGATTACAAGAAAGGGGGGTAATTTTCCTCCGGATTAGTTGGTGCAAGGGTATGCCCAAACACCCTCCCGGGGCTGGTGGTTCCCTGCTGGGGACCAGATGAGCGATGCCCGGGCAGCACCTCCCAGGCATCCGGGGCTCCCTCCTCCGGGCCGCAGAGTGGGAAAGTACCCAGGACGGGCTCCATGGGTCCTGGGCCCTGGAGCGCCGGAGCCCTGGAGCCCTGCTGCCCTGAAGCCCCAGAGCCCTGGAGCCCTGCAGCCCTGGAGCCCTGCAGCCCCGGAGCCCTGCAGCCCCCAGAGCCGTGGAGCCCTGCAGTCCCCGAGCCCTGCATCCCTGCAGCCCCAGAGCCCCGGAGCCCCGGAGCCCTGGAGCCCTGCAGCTCCTGAGCCCTAAAGGCCCGGGGCAGGCAGATTGGCGTCATTTCGGTCCCGGCCATCTGGTCGGCCCTCTCGCCACGGCCATCTGGTCGCCCGCAATGCTTTCCTATGGGGCGACTAGATGGCCGGACTTCCCTGGAAGTCCCTATGAGATGCCATTCGCCTCCCGGATCCCAGCCAGGGCTCCAGGAGGTCGGGCACGTTCGTGCCCTGGGTCCCCTCTGTCACCTCGAGTGCACAGATTACAAGAAAGGGGGGTAATTTTCCTCCGGATTAGTAGGTGCAAGGGTATGCCCAAACACCCTCCCAGGTCTGGTGGTTCCCTGCTGGGGACCAGATGGGCGATGCCCGGGGAACACCTCCCAGGCATCCGGGGCTCCCTCCTCCGGGCCGCAGAGTGGCAAAGTACCCGGGATAGGCTCCATGGGTCCTGGGCCCTGGAGCCCTGCTGCCCTGGAGCCCAGCAGCCCTGGAGCCCCGGAGCCCTGCAGCCCTGGAGCCCTGGAGCCCTGGAGCCCTGGAGCCCCGGAGCCCTGCAGCCCCCCGAGCCGTGGAGTGCTGCAGTCCCGAGCCCTGCAGCCCCGGAGCCCTGCAGCTCCTGAGCCCTACAGGCCCGAGGCAGGCAGATTGGCGTTCTTTCGGTCCGGGCCATCAGGTCGCCCCTCTCGCCTCGGCCATCTGGTCGCCCGCAATTCTTTCCTATGGGGCGACTAGATGGCCGGACTTCCCTGGAAGTCCCTATGAGGTGCCATTCGCCTCCCGGATCCCATCCTGGGCTCCAGGAGGTCGGGTACTTTTGTGCCCTGGGTCCCCTCTGTCACCTCGAGTGCACGGATTACAAGAAAGGGGGGTAATTTTCCTCCGGATTAGTAGGTGCAAGGGTATGCCCAAACACCCTCCCGGGGCTGGTGGTCCCTGCTGGGGACCAGATGAGCGATGCCCGGGCAGCACCTCCCAGGCATTCGGGGCTCCCTCCTCCGGGCCGCAGAGTGGGAAAGTACCCGGGACGAGCTCCATGGGTCCTGGTCCCTGGAGCCCCGGAGCCCCGGAGCCCTGGATCCCTGCTGCCCTGAAGCCCCAGAGCCCTGGAGCCCTTTAGCACTGGAGCCCTGGAGCCCTGCAGCCCCGGAGCCCTGCAGCCCCCCGAGCCGTGGAGCCCTGCAGTCCCCGAGCCCTGCATCCCTGCAGCCCCAGAGCCCCGGAGCCCTGGAACCCTGCAGCTCCTGAGCCCTAAAGGCCCGGGGCAGGCAGATTGGCGTCATTTCGGTCCCGGCCATCTGATCGCCCCTCTCGCCACGGCCATCTGGTCACCCGCAATGCTTTCCTATGGGGCGACTAGATGGCCGGATTTCCCTGGAAGTCCCTATGAGATGCCATTCGCCTCCCGGATCCGAGACAGGGCTCCAGGAGGTCGGGCACGTTTGCGCCCTGGGTCCCCTCTGTCACCTCGAGTGCACAGATTACAAGAAAGGGGCGTAATTTTCCTCCGGATTAGTAGGTGCAAGGGTATGCCCAAACACCCTCCCAGGTCTGGTGGTTCCCTGCTGGGGACCAGATGGGCGATGCCCGGGAACACCTCCCAGGCATCCGGGGCTCCCTCCTCCGGGCCGCAGAGTGGCAAAGTACCCGGGAAAGGCTCCATGGGTTCTGGGCCCTGGAGCCCTGGAGCACTGCTGCCCTGGAGCCCAGCAGCCCCGGAGCCCTGCAGCCCTGGAGCCCTGGAGCCCTGGAGCTCTGGAGCCCCGGAGCCCTGCAGCCCCCCGAGCCGTGGAGTCCTGCATTCCCCGAGCCCTGCAGCCCCGGAGCCCTGCAGCTCCTGAGCCCTACAGGCCCGAGGCAGGCAGATTGGCGTCCTTTCGGTCCCGGGCATCAGGTCGCCCCTCTCGCCTCGGCCATCTGGTCGCCCGCAATTCTTTCCTATGGGGCGACTAGATGGCCGGACTTCCCTGGAAGTCCCTATGAGGTGCCATTCGCCTCCCGGATCCCATCCTGGGCTCCAGGAGGTCGGGCACTTTTGTGCCCTGGGTCTAGGCGTGGGCGGAAAATCCGTTCCGCTCGCGGATTTTGCGGATTTTCGGGAAATCCGCAATCCGCGAGATTTGCGAATTTCCCGCAAAATCCGCAAATCCGCGAGCAGCGGATTTTGCTCGCACTGCTCGCACTGTTAGCGTGAGTTCGCGCCCCGCGAATAAGTGCGAAATTGCAGAAATACGATCTTGGCAAAACTGAAAGTAACTACTTACCAGGTTCAAAAGTTCAGGCACATCATTAGTAGCCATTTCCTGTAGGGCTTCCTGAGGGGCCCCTCCAGAGTTCAGTTGCCAGTTGAAACTATTATGTGACCCTGCTCTGAACCTCAGAATAGTTACACATATGCCACAAAGGTCCTGAATTACAGCTAAGGGAGACAAGCAGGAGCCAGGCTGGAAGTTAAAATCCATTAATCAGCCCCTAATTCATTATTGTCAGTTGGGGCAGGGCAGGTGTTGTAACTAATTTTGCAACAATGAAAGCACTTAGCAAGTGCAAAAGATCACTAATCAGGGCGCACTAAGGAAGCAGGTGCCAGCTAAAAAAATATTCTGTGACACATTAATCAGCCCCAAATTAATTCAGGTCACTTGAGGCAGGGAAGGTGTGCTTTGCTTTGCCGAAAATAATGTACACTGGACAACCAGAGGGTGTAGTGATGAAACAGAGGGTGGCATGGGTGGGCCAGAGGGTGGCATGAGTAGTCAGAGAGTGGCAGTGGTGACAGAGAGTGGCAGTGATGAAGAAGAGTGTCCCAAACAGGCTGGACACGTAGAAACAACAAGTTCGCAAAACTTGCGACCCGACAGGTAAGTTCGCAAATTGCGAAATTGTAAAAACCCTCGCGAACTGGCAGAAACACGGGCGAACCCAAAAAAAAAAAAAATCCGCAAATTCGCGGGAATTCGCGGATTTTGCGGATTGCGAATCCGCAAATCCGCAAAATTCGCGGATTGCCAATCCGCAAAATCCGCTCATGCTTACCTGGGTCCCCTCTGTCACCTCGAGTGCACGGATTACAAGAAAGGGGGGTAATTTTCCTCCGGATTAGTACGTGCAAGGGTATGCCCAAACACCCTCCCGGGGCTGGTGGTCCCTGCTGGGGACCAGATGAGCGATGCCCGGGCAGCACCTCCCAGGCATTCGGGGCTCCCTCCTCCGGGCCGCAGAGTGGGAAAGTACCCGGGACGGGCTCCATGGGTCCCGGGCCCTAGAGCCCCGGAGCCCTGGAGCCCTGCTGCCCTGAAGCCCCAGAGCCCTGGAGCCCTGCAGCACTGGAGCCCTGGATCCCTGGAGCCCTGGAGCCCTGCAGCCCCGGAGCCCTGCAGCCCCCCGAGCCGTGGAGCCCTGCAGTCCCCGAGCCCTGCATCCCTGCAGCCCCAGGGCCCCAGGGCCCCGGAGCCCCGGAGCCCTGGAGCCCTGCAGCTCCTGAGCCCTAAAGGCCCGGGGCAGGCAGATTGGCGTCATTTCGGTCCCGGCCATCTGGTCGCCCCTCTCGCCACGGCCATCTGGTCGCCCGCAATGCTTTCCTATGGGGCGACTAGATGGCCGGATTTCCCTGGAAGTCCCTATGAGATGCCATTCGCCTCCCGGATCCGAGACAGGGCTCCAGGAGGTCGGGCACGTTTGCGCCCTGGGTCCCCTCTGTCACCTCGAGTGCACAGATTACAAGAAAGGGGGGTAATTTTCCTCCGGATTAGTAGGTGCAAGGGTATGCCCAAACACCCTCCCAGGTCTGGTGGTTCCCTGCTGGGGACCAGATGGGCGATGCCCGGGGAACACCTCCCAGGCATCCGGGGCTCCCTCCTCCAGGGCGCAGAGTGGCAAAGTACCCGGGATAGGCTCCATGGGTCCTGGGCCCTGGAGCCCTGGCAGCCCTGCTGCCCTGGAGCCCAGCAGCCCCGGAGCCCTGCAGCCCTGCAGCCCTGGAGCCCTGGAGCCCCGAAGCCCTGCGGCCCTGGAGCCCTGGAGCCCTGGAGCCCTGGAGCCCTGCAGCCCCCCGAGCCGTGGAGCCCTGCAGTCCCCGAGCCCTGCATCCCTGCAGCCCCAGAGCCCCAGAGCCCCGGAGCCCTGGAGCCCTGCAGCTCCTGAGCCCTAAAGGCCCGGGGCAGGCAGATTGGCGTCATTTCGGTCCCGGCCATCTGGTCGCCCCTCTCGCCAGGGCCATCTGGTCGCCCGCAATGCTTTCCTATGGGGCGACTAGATGGCCGGACTACCCTGGAAGTCCCTATGAGGTGCCATTCGCCTCCCGGATCCCATCCTGGGCTCCAGGAGGTCGGGCACTTTTGTGCCCTGGGTCCCCTCTGTCACCTCGAGTGCATGGATTACAAGAAAGGGGGGTAATTTTCCTCCGGATTAGTAGGTGCAAGGGTATGCCCAAACACCCTCCCAGGTCTGGTGGTTCCCTGCTGGGGACCATATGGGCGATGCCCGGGGAACACCTCCCAGGCATCCGGGGCTCCCTCCTCCGGGCCGCAGAGTGGCAAAGTACCCGGGATAGGCTCCATGGGTCCTGGGCCCTGGAGCCCTGCTGCCCTGGAGCCCAGCAGCCCTGGAGCCCCGGAGCCCTGCAGCCCTGGAGCCCTGGAGCCCTGGAGCCCTGGAGCCCTGGAGCCCCGGAGCCCTGCAGCCCCCGAGCCGTGGAGACCTGCAGTCCCGAGCCCTGCAGCCCCGGAGCCCTGCAGCTCCTGAGCCCTACAGGCCCGAGGCAGGCAGATTGGCGTCCTTTCGGTCCCGGCCATCAGGTCGCCACTCTCGCCTCGGCCATCTGGTCGCCCGCTATTCTTTCCTATGGGGCGACTAGATGGCCGGACTTCCCTGGAAGTCCCTATGAGGTGCCATTCGCCTCCCGGATCCCATCCTGGGCTCCAGGAGGTCGGGCACTTTTGTGCCCTGGGTCCCCTCTGTCACCTCGAGTGCACGGATTACAAGAAAGGGGGGTAATTTTCCTCCGGATTAGTACGTGCAAGGGTATGCCCAAACACCCTCCCGGGGCTGGTGGTCCCTGCTGGGGACCAGATGAGCGATGCCCGGGCAGCACCTCCCAGGCATTCGGGGCTCCCTCCTCCGGGCCGCAGAGTGGGAAAGTACCCGGGACGGGCTCCATGGGTCCCGGGCCCTGGAGCCCCGGAGCCCTGGAGCCCTGCTGCCCTGAAGCCCCAGAGCCCTGGAGCCCTTTAGCACTGGAGCCCTGGAGCCCTGGAGCCCTGGAGCCCTGCAGCCCCGGAGCCCTGCAGCCCCCCGAGCCGTGGAGCCCTGCAGTCCCCGAGCCCTGCATCCCTGCAGCCCCAGAGCCCCGGAGCCCCGGAGCCCTGGAGCCCTGCAGCTCCTGAGCCCTAAAGGCCCGGGGCAGGCAGATTGGCGTCATTTCGGTCCCGGCCATCTGGTCGCCCCTCTCGCCACGGCCATCTGGTCGCCCGCAATGCTTTCCTATGGGGCGACTAGATGGCCGGATTTCCCTGGAAGTCCCTATGAGATGCCATTCGCCTCCCGGATCCGAGACAGGGCTCCAGGAGGTCGGGCACGTTTGCGCCCTGGGTCCCCTCTGTCACCTCGAGTGCACAGATTACAAGAAAGGGGGGTAATTTTCCTCCGGATTAGTAGGTGCAAGGGTATGCCCAAACACCCTCCCAGGTCTGGTGGTTCCCTGCTTGGGACCAGATGGGCGATGCCCGGGAACACCTCCCAGGCATCCGGGGCTCCCTCCTCCGGGCCGCAGAGTGGCAAAGTACCCGGGAAAGGCTCCATGGGTCCTGGGCCCTGGAGCCCTGGAGCCCTGCTGCCCTGGAGCCCAGCAGCCCCGGAGCCCTGCAGCCCTGGAGCCCTGGAGCTCTGGAGCCCCGGAGCCCTGCAGCCTCCCGAGCCGTGGAGTCCTGCAGTCCCCGAGCCCTGCAGCCCCGGAGCCCTGCAGCTCCTGAGCCCTACAGGCCCGAGGCAGGCAGATTGGCGTCCTTTCGGTCCCGGGCATCAGGTCGCCCCTCTCGCCTCGGCCATCTGGTCGCCCGCAATTCTTTCCTATGGGGCGACTAGATGGCCGGACTTCCCTGGAAGTCCCTATGAGGTGCCATTCGCCTCCCGGATCCCATCCTGGGCTCCAGGAGGTCGGGCACTTTTGTGCCCTGGGTCCCCTCTGTCACCTCGAGTGCACGGATTACAAGAAAGGGGGGTAATTTTCCTCCGGATTAGTACGTGCAAGGGTATGCCCAAACACCCTCCCGGGGCTGGTGGTCCCTTCTGGGGACCAGATGAGCGATGCCCGGGCAGCACCTCCCAGGCATTCGGGGCTCCCTCCTCCGGGCCGCAGAGTGGGAAAGTACCCGGGACGGGCTCCATGGGTCCCAGGCCCTGGAGCCCCGGAGCCCTGGAGCCCTGCTGCCCTGAAGCCCCAGAGCCCTGGAGCCCTGCAGCACTGGAGCCCTGGAGCCCTGCAGCCCCGGAGCCCTGCAGCCCCCGAGCCGTGGAGCCCTGCAGTCCCCGAGCCCTGCATCCCTGCAGCCCCAGGGCCCCGGAGCCCCGGAGCCCTGGAGCCCTGCAGCTCCTGAGCCCTAAAGGCCCGGGGCAGGCAGATTGGCGTCATTTCGGTCCCGGCCATCTGGTCGCCCCTCTCGCCACGGCCATCTGGTCGCCCGCAATGCTTTCCTATGGGGCGACTAGATGGCCGGACTTCCCTGGAAGTCCCTATGAGGTGCCATTCGCCTCCCGGATCCCATCCTGGGCTCCAGGAGGTCGGGCACTTTTGTGCCCTGGGTCCCCTCTGTCACCTCGAGTGCACGGATTACAAGAAAGGGGGGTAATATTCCTCCAGATTAGTAGGTGCAAGGGTATGCCCAAACACCCTCCCGGGGCTGGTGGTTCCCTGCTGGGGACCAGATGAGTGATGCCCGGGCAGCACCTCACAGGCATTCGGGGCTCCCTCCTCCGGGCCGCAGAGTGGGAAAGTACCCGGGACGGGCTCCATGGGTCCCGGAGCCCCGGAGCCCTGGAGCCCTGCTGCCCTGAAGCCCCAGAGCCCTGGAGCCCTGCAGCCCTGGAGCCCTGGAGCCCTGGAGCCCTGGAGCCCTGGAGCCCTGCAGCCCCCCGAGCCGTGGAGCCCTGCAGTCCCCGAGCCCTGCATCCCTGCAGCCCCAGAGCCCCAGAGCCCCGGAGCCCTGGAGCCCTGCAGCTCCTGAGCCCTAAAGGCCCGGGGCAGGCAGATTGGCGTCATTTCGGTCCCGGCCATCTGGTCGCCCCTCTCGCCAGGGCCATCTGGTCGCCCGCAATGCTTTCCTATGGGGCGACTAGATGGCCGGACTTCCCTGGAAGTCCCTATGAGATGCCATTCGCCTCCCGGATCCCAGCCAGGGCTCCAGGAGGTCGGGCACATTCGTGCCCTGGGTCCCCTCTGTCACCTCGAGTGCACATATTACAAGAAAGGGGGGTAATTTTCCTCCGGATTAGTAGGTGCAAGGGTATGCCCAAACACCCTCCCAGGTCTGGTGGTTCCTTGCTGGGGACCAGATGGGCGATGCCCGGGGAACACCTCCCAGGCATCCGGGGCTCCCTCCTCCGGGCCGCAGAGTGGCAAAGTACCCGGGATAGGCTCCATGGGTCCTGGGCCCTGGAGCCCTGGAGCCCTGCTGCCCTGGAGCCCAGCAGCCTTGGAGCCCTGGAGCCCCGGAGCCCTGCAGCTCCCCGAGCCGTGGAGCCCTGCAGTCCCCGAGCCCTGCAGCCCCGGAGCCCCGGAGCCCTGCAGCTCCTGAGCCCTACAGGCCAGAGGCAGGCAGATGGGCGTCCTTTCGGTCCCGGCCATCAGGTCGCCCCTCTCGCCTCGGCCATCTGGTCGGCCGCAATTCTTTCCTATGGGGCGACTAGATGGCCGGACTTCCCTGGAAGTCCTTATGAGGTGCCATTCGCCTCCCGGATCCCATCCTGGGCTCCAGGAGGTTGGGCACTTTTGTGCCCTGGGTCCCCTCTGTCACCTCGAGTGCACAGATTATAAGAAAGGGGGGTAATTTTCCTCCGGATTAGTAGGTGCAGGGGTATGCCCAAACACCCTCCCGGGGCTGGTGGTTCCCTGCTGGGGACCAGATGAGCGATGCCCGGGCAGCACCTCCCAGGCATTCGGGGCTCCCTCCTTCGGGCCGCAGAGTGGGAAAGTACCCGGGACGGGCTCCATGGGTCCCGGGCCATGGAGGCCCGAAACCTTGGAGCCCAGCAGCCCAGCAGCCCCGGAGGCCTGGAGCCCTGGAGCAATGGAGCCCCGGAACCCTGCAGCCCTGCTGCCCTGGAGCCCCCGAGCCCTGGAGCCCTGCAGCCCTGCAGCCCCGGAGCCCTGCAGCCCCCCGAGCCTTGGAGCCCTGCAGTCCCCGAGCCCTGCATCCCTGCAGCCCCAGAGCCCCGGAGGCCCGGAGGCACAGAGCCCCGGAGCCCCAGAGCCCCGAGCTGGGTGCTCGGGCCCTGGGCCCTGTCCCCCGGCCTGCTGCACTGCCAAGAGCCCAGGTCGGGGTTCCGTTGTGCCCGGGCAGTCCTCCCTGCTTGTCAAAGTGCCAGGGGGCCCCGGGTCGGAGGGCCTGTCGGGGCCCCCTGGGAGCCTCCATGGCTGGGGCCCAGCTGGGGCTTTGGGGCTCTGGGCCTCCGGTCGGCCATGCCGCGGAGCCCGCTGACCCCTTCGTTGGGGCACAGGGTGTCCAGACGGCTCCTCTTTCATCTGGTCGCCCCGATTCCCTCGGCCATCTGGTCGACCACAATGCTTTCCTATGGGGCGACCAGATGACCGAACTTCCCTGGAAGTCCCGATGAGGTGCCATTCGCCTCCCGGATCCCAGCCAGGGCTCCAGGAGGTCGGGCTCAATCGTCGCTTGGGTCCCCTATGTGACCTCGAGTGCACAGATTACAAGAAAGGGGGGTAATGTTCCTCCGGATTACTAGGGAGAGGGTCAGTCAGACCTCCGGAGATTCTGAATCAGGGGAAAGCAGCCCTGGGGCCTGCCCGCCGTGGCCCCCATGTCCTGGGGACACTCTTGCCTCTCAGCCCATTGCCGATGGTCCTTTTTCACCGAGTTTGAGGGGGAAGGTGTCCCGGGGCCCGCCTGCCAGGGGCCCCCAGGGGCCCAGGGACGCTTCTGCCTCTCTGCCCCTTGCCGATGGTCGTTTTTCTCCGAGTTTGATCAGGCATACCTCTGTGAGGTCTGGCCTTGCTGAGAGGGAAAAGGCGTCCTGGGGCCCGCCTGCCAGGGGCCCCCAGGGGCCCGGGGACGCTTCTGCCTCTCAGCCCCTTGCCGATGGTCGTTTTTCTCCGAGTTCGATGGTCATTTTTCTCCGAGTTTGATCAGGCAGACTTCCATGAGGTCTGGCCATGCTGAGAGGGGGGAAGCGTCCCGGGGCCCACCCGCCAGGGGCCCCCAGGGGCCCGGGGACGCTTCTGCCTCTAAGCCCCTTGCCGATGGTCGTTTTTCTCCGAGTTCGATCAGGTATACCTCCGTGAGGTCTGGCCATGCTGAGAGGGGAATCGCGTCCCGGGGGCTGCCAGGGACCCCCAGGTGCCCGGGGACGCTTCTGCCTCTCAGCCCCTTGCCGATGGTCGTTTTTCTCCGAGTTCGATGGTTGTTTTTCTCCGAGTTTGATCAGGCAGACTTCCATGAGGTCTGGCCATGCTGAGAGGGGAAAGGCGTCCCAGGGCCCACCTGCCAGGGGCCCCCAGGGGCCCGGGGAAGCTTCTGCCTCTCAGCCCCTTGCCGATGTTTGTTTTTCTCCGAGTTCGATGGTAGTTTTTCTCCGAGTTTGATCAGGCAGACTTCCATGAGGTCTGGCCATGCTGAGAGGGGGAAGGCGTCCCGGGGCCCACCCGCCAGGGGCCCCCAGGGGCCCGGGGACGCTTCTGCCTCTCAGCCCCTTGCCGATGGTCGTTTTTATCAGGGTTCGATGGTCGTTTTTCTAAGAGTTTGATGAGGCAGACTTCCATGAGGTCTGGCCATGCTGAGAGGGGGAAGGCGTCCCGGGGCCGACCCGCCAGGGGCCCCCAGGGGCCTGGGGACGCTTCTGCCTCTCGGCCCCTTGCCGATGGTCGTTTTTCTCCGAGTTCGATCAGGCATACCTCCGTGAGGTCTGGCCATGCTGAGAGGGGAAAGGCGTCCCAGGGCCCGCCTGCCAGGGGCCCCCAGGGGCCCGGGAACAATCCTGCCTCTCGGCCCCTTGTCGATGGTCGTTTATATCAGGGTTCGATGGTCGTTTTTCTAAGAGTTTGATGAGGCAGACTTCCATGACGTCTGGCCATGCTGAGAGGGGGAAGGCATCCCGGGGTCCACCCGCCAGGGGCCCCCAGGGGCCCGGGACGCTTCTGCCTCTCAGCCCCTTGCCGATGGTCGTTTTTCTCCGAGTTCGATGGTCGTTTTTCTCCGAGTTTGATCAGGCAGACTTCCATGAGGTCTGGCCATGCTGAGAGGGGGGATGCGTCCCGGGGCCCACCCGCCAGGGGCCCCCAGGGGCCCGGGGACGCTTCTGCCTCTCAGCCCCTTGCCGATGGTCGTTTTTCTCCGAGTTTGATCAGGCATACCTCTGTGAGGTCTGGCCTTGCTGAGAGGGAAAAGGAGTCCTGGGGCCCGCCTGCCAGGGGCCCCCAGGGGCCCGGGGACGCTTCTGCCTCTCAGCCCCTTGCCGATGGTTGTTTTTCTCCGAGTTCGATGGTCGTTTTTCTCCGAGTTTGATCAGGCAGACTTCCATGAGGTCTGGCCATGGTGAGAGGGGGGAAGCGTCCCGGGGCCCACCCGCCAGGGGCCCCCAGGGGCCCGGGGACGCTTCTGCCTCTCAGCCCCTTGCCGATGGTCGTTTTTCTCTGAGTTTGATCAGGTATACCTCCGTGAGGTCTGGCCATGCTGAGAGGGGAAAGGCGTCCCGGGGGCTGCCAGGGACCCCCAGGGGCCCGGGGACGCTTCTGCCTCTCAGCCCCTTGCCGATGGTCGTTTTTCTCCGAGTTCGATGGTTGTTTTTCTCCGAGTTTGATCAGGCAGACTTCCATGAGGTCTGGCCATGCTGAGAGGGGGAAGGCGTCCCGGGACCCACCCGCCAGGGGCCCCCAGGGGCCCGGGGACGCTTCTGCCTCTCAGCCCCTTGCCGATGGTCGTTTTTCTCCGAGTTCGATCAGGCATACCTCCGTGAGGTCTGGCCATGCTGAGAGGGGAAAGGCGTCCCAGGGCCCGCCTGCCAGGGGCCCCCAGGGGCCCGGGGAAGCTTCTGCCTCTCAGCCCCTTGCCGATGTTTGTTTTTCTCCGAGTTCGATGGTAGTTTTTCTCCGAGTTTGATCAGGCAGACTTCCATGAGGTCTGGCCATGCTGAGAGGGGGAAGGCGTCCCGGGGCCCACCCGCCAGGGGCCCCCAGGGGCCCGGGGAAGCTTCTGCCTCTCAGCCCCTTGCCGATGGTCGTTTTTCTTCGAGTTCGATCAGGCATACCTCCGTGAGGTCTGGCCATGCTGAGAGGGGAAAGGCGTCCCAGGGCCCGCCTGCCAGGGGCCCCCAGGGGCCCAGGGAAGCTTCTGCCTCTCAGCCCCTTGCCGATGTTTGTTTTTCTCCGAGTTCGATGGTAGTTTTTCTCCGAGTTTGATCAGGCAGACTTCCATGAGGTCTGGCCATGCTGAGAGGGGGAAGGCGTCCCGGGGCCCACCCGCCAGGGGCCCCCAGGGGCCCGGGGACGCTTCTGCCTCTCAGCCCCTTGCCGATGGTCGTTTTTATCAGGGTTCGATGGTCGTTTTTCTAAGAGTTTGATGAGGCAGACTTCCATGAGGTCTGGCCATGCTGAGAGGGGGAAGGCATCCTGGGGCCGACCCGCCAGGGGCCCCCAGGGGCCCGGGGACGCTTCTGCCTCTCAGCCCCTTGCCGATGGTCGTTTTTCTCCAAGTTCGATCAGGCATACCTCCGTGAGGTCTGGCCATGCTGAGAGGGGAAAGGCGTCCCAGGGCCCGCCTGCCAGGGGCCCCCAGGGGCCCGGGAACAATCCTGCCTCTCAGCCCCTTGCCGATGGTCCGTTTTCTCCGAGTTTGATCAGGCACAGACCTCCGTGAGGTCTGGCCATGCTGAGGGGGGGAAGGTGTCCTGGGGACCGCCTGCCAGGGGCCCCCAGGGGCCCGTGGACACTTCTGCCTCTTGGCCCCTTGCCGATGGTTGTTTTTTCCGAGTTTGATCAGGCAGACTTCCATGAGGTCCGGCCATGCTGAGAGGAGGGGAGGCATCCCGGGGCCTGCCTGCCAGGGGCCCCCAAGATCCCGAGGACGCTCCTGCCTCTCAGCCCCTTGCCGATGGTCGTTTTTCTCCAAATTTGATCAGGCATACCTCCGTGAGGTCTGGCCATGCACAGAGGGGAAGGTCGTCCTGGGGCCCACCCGCCAGGGGCCCCCAGGGGCCCGTGGACGCTTCTGCCTCTCGGCCCCTTGTTGATGGTTGTTTTTATCAGGGTTCAATGGTCGTTTTTCTCTGAGTTTGATCAGGCAGACTACCATGAGGTGTGGCCATGCTTAGAGGCGGAAGGCATCCCGGGGTCCGCCAGCCAGGGGCACTCAGGGGCCCGGGGACGCTCCTGCCTCTCAGCCCCTTGCCGATGGTCCTTTTTCTCCGAGTTTGATCAGGCGCATGTTTGTGGGGCACCCGGTGCTAAATCATTCGTAGACGATCTGGGTCAGGGTTTCGTAAGTAGCAGAGAAGCTACCTCGCTGCGATCTATTGAAAGTCATCCTCTGAGCCAAGCTTTTGTCTCTTTCCGTGCGTGGGCGCCCGTGGAAGCCTCCCTCCATCACACCCAGGGGTGGGTCCCTCTGCCGCCTGGCCGGCGGGAGGGATGCGGAGGGGTAACGTGGGCCTGTGGGAGGCTGCCTCCACCACGTGCCCTTCAGCAGGGGGGCCTCCCCCTCCCGTCCCTGCCCCACCGGGGTGCGGGGATGGGGGCCACACCTTCCCTTGCGGGTCAGCAGGGTGACCAGATGGCCTGGGCCGCCGCCGGCCGGGCCTCCGCTTCCCACTGCTGCATGGGCAAGTCGAGCAGGGAGGCAAACAGCAGCAGCGCCTGGCCACCCTCGCTGGACTGCAAGGGCGACTGGGTACAGCATCCTCCCAGGCCATCCGGGCGCTGGGTCGTCCTGGGTCATCTGGCTGCCTGGCTGCGCGACCAGATTGCCCTGCGGGCAGGGTGACCAGATGGCCCTGTGGGCTGGGCGACCAGATGGCCCTGCGGGCTGGCGGCCGGGCTAACTCCAACTTTTGTCCTTCCCCTAGGTTCTGTAAGCCCCCACTATGTGGGGGCTTAATAGTCAACAAAAATGGGCTCCCCGGGCAGGCCGTCGGGGAGAGGACGTGGCCTGGGCTTAACCCTCCTTGGTTCCGGCCCAGGGTCTGGGTGCTGGGGACAGGGGGGTCCACCGGGAGGCTCTCCCCGGGCCCGGCTAGGGTTGGTAGGCTGGGCCTGGGGCCTGAGCTCCGTCCTGCAAGCCGGCCGAGGTTCCGGGCGTTCATCGGGGCCAAGGGAGGCTCTCCCCGGGCTGGCTAGGGTTTCGGAAGCAGGGACCGGGCCCGGGGCTTGAGCTCCGTCCGGTAGGCTATGGGGTTGCTGGAGCCTCCCCGTCCCGCAAGCCGGCCGAGGTTCCGGGCGTTCATCAGGGCCAAGGGAGGCTCTCCCCGGCCTGGCTAGGGTTTTGGAAGCAGGGACCGGGAGCGGGCCCGGGGCTTGAGCTCCGTACGGCCGGCCATGGGTTTGCTGGAGCTTCCCCGTCCTGCAAGCCGGCCGGGGTTCCAGGCGTTCATCCGAGCCAAGGGAGGCTCTTTCTCCGGCCTGGCTAGGGTTTCAGAAGCAGGGACCGGGAGCAGGCCCGGGGCTTGAGCCCCGTCCGGCAGGGCCTGGTGGTGTGGCAATACCCCTCCGTCCTGCAGCCCTGGAGCCCCCGGAACCCTGGAGCCCCCGGAGCACTACAGCCCCTGGAGCCCTGGAGCCCCCCTGGAGCCCTGCAGCCCTGCAGCCCTGCAGCCCCGGAGCCCGGGAGCCATGGAGCCCCCGAGGAGCCCTGCAGCCCCCGAGGAGCCCTGCAGCCCCGGAGCCCTGCAGCCCTGGAGCACCCGGAGCCCTGGAACCCCCGGAGCCCTACAGCCCCTGGAGCCCTGGAGCCCCCCCGGAGCCCTGCAGCCCTGAAGCCCTGCAGCCCTGGAGCCCGGGAGCCCTGGGCCCCCGAGGAGCCCTGCAGCCCCGGAGCCCTGCATGCCCGGGGCAGGCAGATTGGAGTCATTTCGGTCCCGGCCATCTGGTCGCCCCTCTCGCCTCGGCCATCTGGTCGCCCAAAATGCTTTTCTATGGGGCGACTAGATGGCCGGACTTCCCTGGAAGTCCCTATGAGATGCCATTCGCCTCCAGGATCCGAGCCAGGGCTCCAGGAGGTCAGGCACGTTTGCGCCCTGGGTCCCCTCTGTCACCTCGAGTGCACAGATTACAAGAAAGGGGGGTAATTTTCCTCCGGATTAGTAGGTGCAAGGGTATGCCCAAACACCCTCCCAGGTCTGGTGGTTCCCTGCTGGGGACCAGATGGGCGATGCCCGGGAACACCTCCCAGGCATCCGGGGCTCCCTCCTCCGGGCCGCAGAGTGGCAAAGTACCCGGGAAAGGCTCCATGGGTCCTGGGCCCTGGAGCCCTGGAGCCCTGCTGCCCTGGAGCCCAGCAGCCCCGGAGCCCTGCAGCCCTGGAGCCCTGGAGCTCTGGAGCCCCGGAGCCCTGCAGCCTCCGAGCCGTGGAGTCCTGCAGTCCCCGAGCCCTGCAGCCCCGGAGCCCTGCAGCTCCTGAGCCCTACAGGCCCGAGGCAGGCAGATTGGCGTCCTTTCGGTCCCGGGCATCAGGTCGCCCCTCTCGCCTCGGCCATCTGGTCGCCCGCAATTCTTTCCTATGGGGCGACTAGATGGCCGGACTTCCCTGGAAGTCCCTATGAGGTGCCATTCGCCTCCCGGATCCCATCCTGGGCTCCAGGAGGTCGGGCACTTTTGTGCCCTGGGTCCCCTCTGTCACCTCGAGTGCACGGATTACAAGAAAGGGGGGTAATTTTCCTCCGGATTAGTACGTGCAAGGGTATGCCCAAACACCCTCCCGGGGCTGGTGGTCCCTTCTGGGGACCAGATGAGCGATGCCCGGGCAGCACCTCCCAGGCATTCGGGGCTCCCTCCTCCGGGCCGCAGAGTGGGAAAGTACCCGGGACGGGCTCCATGGGTCCCGGGCCCTGGAGCCCCGGAGCCCTGGAGCCCTGCTGCCCTGGAGCCCTGCAGCACTGGCGCCCTGGAGCCCTGGAGCCCTGGAGCCCTGCAGCCCCGGAGCCCTGCAGCCCCCGAGCCGTGGAGCCCTGCAGTCCCCGAGCCCTGCATCCCTGCAGCCCCAGGGCCCCGGAGCCCCGGAGCCCTGGAGCCCTGCAGCTCCTGAGCCCTAAAGGCCCGGGGCAGGCAGATTGGCGTCATTTCGGTCCCGGCCATCTGGTCGCCCCTCTCGCCACGGCCATCTGGTCGCCCGCAATGCTTTCCTATGGGGCGACTAGATGGCCGGACTTCCCTGGAAGTCCCTATGAGGTGCCATTCGCCTCCCGGATCCCATCCTGGGCTCCAGGAGGTCGGGCACTTTTGTGCCCTGGGTCCCCTCTGTCACCTCGAGTGCACGGATTACAAGAAAGGGGGGTAATTTTCCTCCAGATTAGTAGGTGCAAGGGTATGCCCAAACACCCTCCCGGGGCTGGTGGTTCCCTGCTGGGGACCAGATGAGCGATGCCCGGGCAGCACCTCCCAGGCATTCGGGGCTCCCTCCTCCGGGCCGCAGAGTGGGAAAGTACCCGGGACGGGCTCCATGGGTCCCGGGCCCTGGAGCCCCGGAGCCCTGGAGTCCTGCTGCCCTGAAGCCCCAGAGCCCTGGAGCCCTTTAGCACTGGAGCCCTGGAGCCCTGGAGCCCTGCAGCCCCGGAGCCCTGCAGCCCCCCGAGCCGTGGAGCCCTGCAGTCCCCGAGCCCTGCATCCCTGCAGCCCCAGAGCCCCGGAGCCCTGGAACCCTGCAGCTCCTGAGCCCTAAAGGCCCGGGGCAGGCAGATTGGCGTCATTTCGGTCCCGGCCATCTGGTCGCCCCTCTCGCCACGGCCATCTGGTCACCCGCAATGCTTTCCTATGGGGCGACTAGATGGCCGGATTTCCCTGGAAGTCCCTATGAGATGCCATTCGCCTCCCGGATCCGAGACAGGGCTCCAGGAGGTCGGGCACGTTTGCGCCCTGGGTCCCCTCTGTCACCTCGAGTGCACAGATTACAAGAAAGGGGGGTAATTTTCCTCCGGATTAGTAGGTGCAAGGGTATGCCCAAACACCCTCCCAGGTCTGGTGGTTCCCTGCTGGGGACCAGATGGGCGATGCCCGGGAACACCTCCCAGGCATCCGGGGCTCCCTCCTCCGGGCCGCAGAGTGGCAAAGTACCCGGGAAAGGCTCCATGGGTCCTGGGCACTGGAGCCCTGGAGCACTGCTGCCCTGGAGCCCAGCAGCCCCGGAGCCCTGCAGCCCTGGAGCCCTGGAGCTCTGGAGCCCCGGAGCCCTGCAGCCCCCCGAGCCGTGGAGTCCTGCATTCCCCGAGCCCTGCAGCCCCGGAGCCCTGCAGCTCCTGAGCCCTACAGGCCCGAGGCAGGCAGATTGGCGTCCTTTCGGTCCCGGGCATCAGGTCGCCCCTCTCGCCTCAGCCATCTGGTCGCCCGCAATTCTTTCCTATGGGGCGACTAGATGGCCGGACTTCCCTGGAAGTCCCTATGAGGTGCCATTCGCCTCCCGGATCCCATCCTGGGCTCCAGGAGGTCGGGCACTTTTGTGCCCTGGGTCCCCTCTGTCACCTCGAGTGCACGGATTACAAGAAAGGGGGGTAATTTTCCTCCGGATTAGTAGGTGCAAGGGTATGCCCAAACACCCTCCCGGGGCTGGTGGTACCTGCTGGGGACCAGATGAGCGATGCCCGGGCAGCACCTCCCAGGCATTCGGGGCTCCCTCCTCCGGGCCGCAGAGTGGGAAAGTACCCGGGACGGGCTCCATGGGTCCCGGGCCCTGGAGCCCCGGAGCCCTGGAGCCCTGCTGCCCTGAAGCCCCAGAGCCCTGGAGCCCTGCAGCACTGGAGCCCTGGAGCCCTGGAGCCCTGGAGCCCTGCAGCCCCGGAGCCCTGCAGCCCCCCGAGCCGTGGAGCCCTGCAGTCCCCGAGCCCTGCATCCCTGCAGCCCCAGGGCCCCGGAGCCCCGGAGCCCTGGAGCCCTGCAGCTCCTGAGCCCTAAAGGCCCGGGGCAGGCAGATTG
The DNA here is from genome assembly GCF_964263255.1 of Lissotriton vulgaris. Taxonomy (NCBI): domain Eukaryota; kingdom Metazoa; phylum Chordata; class Amphibia; order Caudata; family Salamandridae; genus Lissotriton; species Lissotriton vulgaris. Next base: position 538,813,582 of record NC_141693.1, on the reverse strand, counting down.
GCGTCATTTCGGTCCCGGCCATCTGGTCGCCCCTCTCGCCACGGCCATCTGGTCGCCCGCAATGCTTTCCTATGGGGCGACTAGATGGCCGGATTTCCCTGGAAGTCCCTATGAGATGCCATTCGCCTCCCGGATCCGAGACAGGGCTCCAGGAGGTCGGGCACGTTTGCGCCCTGGGTCCCCTCTGTCACCTCGAGTGCACAGATTACAAGAAAGGGGGGTAATTTTCCTCCGGATTAGTAGGTGCAAGGGTATGCCCAAACACCCTCCCAGGTCTGGTGGTTCCCTGCTGGGGACCAGATGGGCGATGCCCGGGGAACACCTCCCAGGCATCCGGGGCTCCCTCCTCCAGGGCGCAGAGTGGCAAAGTACCCGGGATAGGCTCCATGGGTCCTGGGCCCTGGAGCCCTGGAGCCCTGCTGCCCTGGAGCCCAGCAGCCCCGGAGCCCTGCAGCCCTGCAGCCCTGGAGCCCTGGAGCCCCGAAGCCCTGCGGCCCCCCGAGCCGTGGAGCCCTGCAGTCCCCGAGCCCTGCAGCCCCGGAGCTCCGGAGCCCTGCAGCTCCTGAGCCCTACAGGCCCGAGGCAGGCAGATTGGCGTCCTTTCGGTCCCGGCCATCAGGTCGCCCCTCTCGCCTCGGCCATCTGGTCGCCCGCAATTCTTTTCTATGGGGCGACTAGATGGCCGGACTTCCCTGGAAGTCCCTATGAGGTGCCATTCGCCTCCCGGATCCCATCCTGGGCTCCAGGAGGTCGGGCACTTTTGTGCCCTGGGTCCCCTCTGTCACCTCGAGTGCACGGATTACAAGAAAGGGGGGTAATTTTCCTCCGGATTAGTAGGTGCAAGGGTATGCCCAAACACCCTCCCGGGGCTGGTGGTTCCCTGCTGGGGACCAGATGAGCGATGCCCGGGCAGCACCTCCCAGGCATTCGGGGCTCCCTCCTCCGGGCCGCAGAGTGGGAAAGTACCAGGGACGGGCTCCCTGGGTCCTGGGCCCTGGAGCCCCGGAGCCCCGGAGCCCTGCTGCCCTGAAGCCCCAGAGCCCTGGAGCCCCGCAGCCCTGGAGCCCTGCAGCCCCCAGAGCCGTGGAGCCCTGCAGTCCCCGAGCCCTGCATCCCTGCAGCCCCAGAGCCCCGGAGCCCCGGAGCCCTGGAGCCCTGCAGCTCCTGAGCCCTAAAGGCCCGGGGCAGGCAGATTGGCGTCATTTCGGTCCCGGCCATCTGGTCGCCCCTCTCGCCACGGCCATCTGGTCGCCCGCAATGCTTTCCTATGGGGCGACTAGATGGCCGGACTTCCCTGGAAGTCCCTATGAGATGCCATTCGCCTCCCGGATCCCAGCCAGGGCTCCAGGAGGTCGGGCACGTTTGCACCCTGGGTCCCCTCTGTCACCTCGAGTGCACAGATTACAAGAAAGGGGGGTAATTTTCCTCCGGATTAGTAGGTGCAAGGGTATGCCCAAACACCCTCCCAGGTCTGGTAGTTCCCTGCTGGGGACCAGATGGGCGATGCCCGGGGAACACCTCCCAGGCATAAAGGGCTCCCTCCTCCGGGCCGCAGAGTGGCAAAGTACCAGGGATAGGCTCCATGGGTCCTGGGCCCTGGAGCCCTGGAGCCCTGCTGCCCTGGAGCACAGCAGCCCCGGAGCCCTGCAGCCCTGGAGCCCTGGAGCCCTGGAGCCCTGGAGCTCCGGAGCCCTGCAGCCCCCCGAGCCGTGGAGCCCTGCAGTCCCCGAGCCCTGCAGCCCCGGAGCCCCGGAGCCCTGCAGCTCCTGAGCCCTACAGGCCCGAGGCAGGCAGATTGGCGTCCTTTCGGTCCCGGCCATCAGGTCGCCCCTCTCGCCTCGGCCTTCTGGTCGCCCGCAATTCTTTCCTATGGGGCGACTAGATGGCCGGACTTCCCTGGAAGTCCCTATGAGATGCCATTCGCCTCCCGGATCCCAGCCAGGGCTCCAGGAGGTCGGGCACGTTCGTGCCCTGGGTCCCCTCTGTCACCTCGAGTGCACAGATTACAAGAAAGGGGGGTAATTTTCCTCCGGATTAGTAGGTGCAAGGGTATGCCCAAACACCCTCCCAGGTCTGGTGGTTCCCTGCTGGGGACCATATGGGCGATGCCCGGGGAACACCTCCCAGGCATCCGGGGCTCCCTCCTCCGGGCCGCAGAGTGGCAAAGTACCCGGTGGAGTTCTGGACTTTTTGGTTCCGTCCAGAGGTGTCAGGGTACAACACCCAAAGACCCCGGAGTCCCACCTGCCTTGGTGCACAAATGAACAGAAACACGGGCTTCTCGATGGTGGCGTCAAAGACCAAAGGTTTATTACTGCAGGGACACAGAAATCACAGAATCTACACACGGGCAGAATCTAGGAGACTGTTCGATTTGTACAAAGTGGGTTGCTCCTTATATACCAAAAATTGTGCTCTAGGCAAATATTTCACATGTCGGTACATTCCCAAACCTTTGTGTCTCTAAACAATAAATATTTGGCGTTACACAGGAACTGTCGATAATATCTGATACCAAACATCACGAAGAGGGGTTCCCACCAGTCCATCACAATCCCTTGTCAATATTGCATTCAAGACCCGGACCGCCTCATCGTAAAGTTCGTTACCTCCCCCTAATAAAGGCCCAGAAGGAAAGGAGCAGAGCCAGGTGCAGAAGATAGAAAAGCGGGATAAGAGATGTTTGTGGGTTGTAAATGGGCAAGGCTACCGGCTTCGGCCGCCTAATCATGATCAGGTACAATGGACAGGAAAACCAGTTCAGGTGGGCTGGCCTCGGGCAGAGGAGGCAGCCTTTGTCGAGTCATGCAGCTTCAGCGTGATCTGGTTTAAGGTGCACGTGTCATGTAAGAGGTGAATCTCCGGCTAAGGCTACGTGTCCTTAATCAAAGTGAAGTAAATGAAATGATCAGAGGCTATTGCATATGTGAGGGCAAGGAACCACAAAATGGCGGCCACGATCTAAGATGGATGCCGTGGGTATATCAGAAATATGTCAATGGAAGGAGTGCTCTTGCTCGTAGCGTAGCGAAAACACCAGGATATGCTAAATGGATCATTTGCGGTTCACTGATACTAATTTTATGTATTTCCGACAAACTTGGAAACACGGGTTCAAATCGTCACGGAACCTCAGACCCTCCTTTTGCCCTTACATAGGCAATTACTCAGTCTATGTCAGAGTCTAATTCTATGCTCATCAGGTCAGTGACATGCTGTTGTATCATCATCCTTTCTCGTGTCTTTTCTCCAAACGCAGGTGGTTTCCTAAAACAGGTTGCAGCACAAAGACTACACAGAGCAGGACCACACTGGATAATCAGACAACATGAGAATAGTAATATTAAGATGACACCAATGACCATTAGAACCTTCCATCCCCACGCTGAGATCAGAGTCCAAACCCACTCCATAAAGGACCAGTTTCCCTCATCTACATGTATGGAGTCCGAAATCTTGTGCAACTTAGAGATCGCCTCGTAAACTGTTGGAGCATTATTAGGAATAAAGACACAGCAGCTCGATTGGATCATTCTGCATACCCCACCTCGATCTGCAAGTATAACATCTAGAACCATACGGTTCTGCAATGTCATGAGCCTATCCGCCTGAAGCTCAGCTGTCAGATTGCTAAGGGCACCAGCAGTTTCGGTAATAGTAGATTCAACTACCCGTGTTAGCTGACGTATGTTTCTACTATTGGCCATAGGCCCCCAGAACGGAAGGAAGCCTTTGAAGAAGTCTCCAGCTTCCTGACCAGCTGTATCTTCCTTGCTGAAGACACCTCTCGCTACTCTTGTTCTGTGGTAATCAGGTGAAGCAGTGTATGTCGGAGGCAATAATCGAGCAATATAACATGATCCTGAGAAGTCGGCAGGCAACCATGTATAAGCTCTGTCTCGACAAATGAAATAGGTACCCCTAGCAGTAAGAAAGGCAGGGGAAGAGTTAGCCGGAAACACATAAGTCTCTACGCACTCACTCCTCCCTAGCTGAGCTCTCGGATTTCTCCCATTACCTTGCAAACAGACCTGACCTCGGTGAGGTACGACCCAGATTGGAGTTGAGCTTTTACGCTTGCTTTCTCCTAAACTAAGGCGATACTCTGAAGTATTCCAACTTAAATATACTCGCAATTCGTCTCTAGGGTATGATGGAGTATTATTGACGTCCTTGACCATGTCAATAATTCCCTGGACTAAAGCTTTGTTAGCAGAGTTATATTTAGTGGAACGTGGTGGACGTGGAGGATAAGTTTCAAGGGCATAAGCAAAGATGGTTTGGAAGGCCTGAAATGATCCATTGTAGCTGAAAGGCAAAACCAGATAGGGAATACCTTTATCCATAGTGTGAGGTATCAAGCCACACACCCAACAGTCTGTCGTGTTAACTACCAGTTGGTGTTGGTGCAAGAGCTGTACAAAAGTATTATTAATGAATTCTGAGCGTCGAGCTTGCTCATGTTCCGGAAACGAATGAAAAGAGTGTATAGAAGAAACAGTAGAAATAGCAGGATCAAGGGGAGGTACTGTAGATACTGGCACAAAAATCAAATTTATGCTAAAGACAATTCCACCCACCAGTGTTGCTAAAACAATCAAAAATGTAATGGCACATTGCATCAAGAAACATTTGCTATGAAGAATTCTATTTAGTCTGTTTCTGCGAACGTAAATCACATTTTCTCGTTGCAGCGCAGGAAGTTCCATCTTCTACAATCCGCTCGCGACCACTGATGATGTGTACGTAGATGAAAATGCCTCTGTCAGCCCTGGGAGTTCCCAGTACTAACAGAAAGATCGACCTTGTGTCAGACCCCTGCAAATTCAAACTAGGCACACAGCCACGACCCTACGGCTACCCAGACGGCAAGGCAATTTTAAAAACAATAAACAATAACAAACTTCCTGGCTGAAGGCAAAAGTTCAAAATATATATATATATATCAAAATCACAGTATGCAGTTGCCTGCTTTATTAGTCCTTTTTATGGCTTCTAAGGTTGTATCTTGTCTTCGCTGGTACTGTTTGATCGGAGAATAGTGTATCACTAGCAGCTGTTGCAGAGTTTACATTCGCAGATGGCAAAGTTTCTTCTGGTGCTGGAGACAAATTTTCAATGTTCAAAGCAGTCTTTTCAAGAGGAGAGTCACGTTTCAAAGTGTCAGAAATCAAATCGGCATCGCTGAAAGGGACAAATTTCGGAGTTGTTTCAGCTTCGGAGGCACCAATTCCCTTCTTCACCCAGTCGTCGTAGGGCAGCGGCAGTGGAACACGCTTTACGTGAGAAGCGTGGATCCAGTGCTTGCGACCAGCAACACGTACAGCTGTCCTCGTCGCCAGCAGGATTTGGAAGGGGCCGATGTAGCGAGGCTGAAGATTCTTTGTCCTCGCAAAATTTCTGACCACCACGTGGTCGCCGGGTTTCAGCTGATGCCCTGGACTCTCCGGAGGTTTTGGCAAAGCATCAAAGACCTGTTGATGAATAAGACTTAATTTAGCAGTCAAGTCGTAAAGATAGTCTATCAACATAGGATATTCAATGGAGCAGAATTGTTTAGGCCTTGGCACACCCCAGACATTTGCCGGGCGGCCAAATACAATCTCATATGGAGAAAGCCCTATTCTAGAATGCACTGTTGCTCTCGTTGATAACAAGGCCAAAGGAAGTGCGTCTGGCCAAGCCAAACCTGTGGATGCTTGAATTTTGGCTATTTTAAGCTTGAGGGTGCCATTGTAACCCTCAACTAAACCAGCAGACTGGGGATGGTTCGCACTATGAAATTTTTGTTTCAATCCTAGACCAGCACACACACTCTGCATAACTTTCCCTATAAACTCACTTCCGTTATCTGACCATACAATCCGTGGCATTCCAAACCTAGGGAAAAATTCTTTGAGAAGAATTTTGGCAGTTGATAAAGCAGTGTTGTCCTTTAGTGGGTATGCTTCTATCCACCTGGAAAAAGCACAAACCACCACCAGGACGTATTTTAAATTGTTGCAGCGTTCCATGTGAATGAAGTCTAACTGTATTACTTCAAAGGGACAGGAAGGAGGAGCAAAATGACCAGCTGGAGTTGGAGTTCCCTTGCCAGGATTATGCATCAAGCACACCATACAATTTTTCACCACTCTCTCTGCACACTTACTGATTCCCTCATTCTTCCAAACCGGAGCTAACATCTTACATATCCCTTTAGAACTTATGTGCGCCACTCCATGCGCCATCGTCACTACTGCAAGCACATATGCATCAGGCAACATCCAACGCTGCTGTTCTGTCAAGTCGATCCAACATCCATTCGAGTCCAATTTGCCCGTACTTTCTCTCCATACGCGTTTCTCTTCCTCAGTCGCTTCTTTCTGAATCTCTTTCACACTTTCCATTGTGTCCTCACACATTCCAGACTCAGCAATCCATCTTGCAGACGTAGCAACATACATTCTACTCATCATGTCTCTAGCTGTCTGTTTAGCGGTTTCATCAGCAAAGGCATTTCCCCGACCAACATCATCCGTGATTGCTTTATGAGCACTGCACTTCACAATCGCAACTTCAGTCGGTAAGGTTAGAGATTCTAACAAGTCGTTAACTAGCTGACCATGTTGAATCTTAGTCCCATGGGACGTAATGAAACCCCTTTCTCTCCACAACCGGCCAAAACTATGGGCCACGCCAAATGCGTACTGACTATCTGTAAACACATTCACTCTCTTTCCCTCAGCTAAAACACACGCTCTCGTAAGAGCTATTAACTCTGCAGCTTGGGCAGAATTCTGACTCACTCTTGCAGTCTCCACAATCGTCTTCAAAGTCGTTACCGCGTAGGCAGCAGTCACATCACCATTCTCCAATTTAAAACATGACCCGTCCACATACAGCGTACCATCTGGGTCGAATAGAGGAGTGTCTCTCAAGTCGATACGACCTTTTGTCTCTTCCTCCGTTTTGAAATAACAGTCATGTGGCTCAGAATCACTCGACTCTTGATCAGTCGGCAACAATGTTGCTGGGTTCAATACATTGCATCTTTTGATCTGAATATGACTCGCTAATAACGTCAGCTCGTAACCAGATAATCTCGCACTAGTAAGGTGTTGTGTCTTCGTTCGGTTCATGAGTGTGTCCACTGCATGAGGAACCATGACCACTAGCATATTGTTCATCACCAAACCAGCAGATTGTCGAATGGAAGCTGCAGCTGCCGCTGTAGCCCTCAAACAACTAGGCAATGCTCTAGCTACCGGATCTAATGTTGATGAGAAATACGCACAAGGGCGTTGTTTATCACCAAACTTCTGTGTCAAGACACTCAACGCGCAACCTTCTCTTTCGTGAACGTAGAGCGTGAATGGCTTACTGTAATCAGGTGTGCCCAATACAGGAGCTGAACACAAAGCTTTTCGTAATTCAGCAAAACTCTCTTGACATTCATCAGACCATGGCACCGGACTCGGAACATTTTTCCCAGTCAAAGCTACCAACGGTTTTGCCAAAAGTGAAAAATTTGGGATCCATTGCCTACAGTAAGAGGTAATACCTAGAAAGGCACGTACTTCCCTCTGTGTGCGTGGAACACTCATCTGCGTAATTGCTTTTATTCTTTCTGGGGTCAACTTCCTTCCCTCCTTTGATAAGAGGTGACCTAGGTAGGTTACTTCTTGGCAGCAATATTGCATTTTGGAAGGTGACACCTTATGATTCAAATTAGACAAATGATGCAATAGTGAAATTGTAGCTGCCTTGCAAGTTTCCTTGTCATCGGCAGCCACCAAAAGATCATCTACGTACTGTACTAGGGCAGAACCTGGAGGAAGGACAAAAGAATCTAACTGGCTTTTTAAAGCTTGACTGTAAATAGATGGACTTTCACAATAGCCTTGTGGAGCGCGTTTAAATCTGAAACTCCGACCTCCTAAACAGAAGCCAAAAATATCTCTGCTTTCCTCGGCTATCGGAATGCTGAAAAAGGCATTCTTCAAGTCGATGACTGAGAACCATGTAGCTGTAGCAGGAATCAATGTTAACAAAGCAGTAATGTCTGGCACTACAGGAAACTGCGGAATTACAATCTTATTAACTTCTCTAAGGTCTATGACAAACCTATAAACTGGAGGCTTTGTAGGATCTGTTCGTTTCAAAATCGGCAATACAGGACTATTACAAACATTTCCTCGCGTTTCTTCAACCACACCTTTTTTAATCAAATCTTGCACAATCAATAAGAGTGCACGCTCACCTTCATTCGATATTTTATATTGAGGAATTCTTGGAAATTTCACATTCGCTTTCAAAGTTACTACATACGGTGGAATCTCTAGTAGACCTACATCATTGGGACCAGTCGCCCAAAGAGAATCAGGGAGTGAACGTAGCTCCGGCGGGAGTTTGTCCATTGACAAGTACATCGGAGAGGTGAGTCTTTTACCCAAAGTAAGCTGTACTCCTTCCGGAGAACAGTACAATGTCGCATATAGTCGTTTTAACAAATCTAAACCAAGCAGATTTTCATTACAACCTGTCGTCAAAATTAAGGGTGCTTTCAATTGACACGGTCCAACAGAAATAGACAAAGGACCAGATATCGGGTTGTACACAGGGGCGCCTGAAAAACCTACGGAAACATTTGTTGAGCCAGACAAAGGTGCGCCAGGGAGTTTCGCATGCATGATAGAACTTTTCGCGGCACCAGTATCCAACAGAAACGGTTCGACTACACCTGATGTTGCTACTGCGACATAAGGCCCACTCTGATCCACTGGAACTGATACTACTCCCTCTCTCTGTCCATGGCTGTCCTAGTACCCATTTTGTTGAAATCCCTCTTCAACTTCACAATAATCCTCAACAAGATATTGCTGAGATCTATTCTGTTGAGCTGACTGTACATTTCGCTGATCAAAGTGATTAGAAGGACGATCATTAGTTTGTGGAGGCATAGCACCTCGTCCCCGACCTCTAGAATTCTGTGCAAAACCACCACGACCTCTCTGAGCTGCTGCCGCATTATTTTGCGCTAAAATCTGACAATCATTTTTATAGTGACCCTCTTTCTTACAGTACGCACACTGATTCCACTGGTATTGAGGCCTGGTCGAATTATAATCTGTCTTTTGATACGAATTCTGTTGCATATTAGTCTGATTCGTGCGAGGCGGATACGCCTGCTGTAAAAGAACTTTAGTCTTTAAATCTTTCGTTTTCTTCTCTGATTTCTCCTTTTCCTCTTTATCCCTATTTTCATAGTACTGTGCAGTCGCAAGTATTTGCGCTGTCGTAGATACAGCCCACGCACTTTCTGAGTCTTTCAATTTATTGCATAATTCGGGTAACAAATTATGCACAAATTTATCGACAAACAATCTCTGTCCTCCTTCAGTGCTCATATCCTGACCACTATGGTCTACAAAAGTCTCTTCGAACCTCGTGAAGAAGTCGGAGACACTTTCGTCTTTCTTCTGCTTGCATGCGGATAATTTATCCCAATTAACACGCAATGCTGGCATCAGAGTCTTCATTAAATCTATTATTCTGCCTGGCAGATTAGCAATTAGGGGTTCGGGTTTCGCACCACCTATTTGTTGAGCATCTGCTGCAGTGATAGCTGCCCAATCACCACCTAAAGCAGCCTGATGATCCTCTCTACGAATTTTAGCCCACACTGGTTGTGGAACTACATTACCGAACAACATATCAATGTCGGCTAAGTTCATTATACAAGCCTCAACTGTCTGTGTCAATTCCTTGTAATATCCGGCTGGATTCTTACGTGGATCTGGCAAGGCCTGTTTCACTGCTAACACTTCTGCTCGCTTCCACGGAATATGTATCCATACTCTTTGGAACTGTGCTGGAGCAGCTGCAATACCCGCATTATCATCACGTTGTACTGCTTCGCGCCAAATTGGAGGAACTTCCCTCATAGGATATTGGCGACTTGGCTTCATTCTACCTTTCTCTAAATCTCTCGGCGAACGAAGAGATGGATCATTCCTAAAACTCAAAATGAGTTCCATCGCTTCCTTTATATTATCGCCCACTATCATTCCAGCAGCAAACTCTTTTTGAATCTTAATTAAATCTTCCAAATCTGATTCGACATCGTCTTCTTCTATTTCCTCACGCAACAACGAGCACATCTCGTCGAAGACGTATCGCTGTGTTGGCTCTCCCCATTGCATAAATGTCTCTAACACATCTTTCGTACTATATCTTCTAACTTTTGTAATCCATCTGAGAGCTGTGGAGTCTAAAACTCCCCGTTCCTCAGTACTTGGAAGCTGACTCCGTCTCTGAACAGAGTCAGGAGTAGGAGTCTTAATCAAGGTTTTATATATAGGAGACAGCATATTAGTAACAGAATCAGTAATTCTTCGACGAACAGAAAGTGGAGTTAGTACACTCGCAGACATAGAGAACGCAGTAGAGGTAGGAATAGATGACGAAACAGTAGGAGTATCGAGGAAAATAGTTTGAGGACCAATAGGTACAGTGGTAGGTATAGGAGCGGGCAGTGCAGGAAGAGGAGGAGCTGTAGGAACATTTACATTCACCACAGGAGGTATAGGAACTTGATTCTGAGGAACAAGAACACCAGGTTGTCCAGCAACCGGCAATTGAACATTCGGTATAAGTGGAGCCGTAGCACCTTGTGCATACGGTGGAGGCGACCGTAACAGATAAGATAGCAGAGGATTGTTTTCGGAATCCTCCAGTATCTTAGCCATTTTCGATGGCAAGGCAGGATAGCACTTGTCAATCGCTAAGTTACGCTCTCTAATGGCTACATCTATGGCTTTCTCACACTCGTTAGCCTGCAACTGCTTAGTCGCTTGCTCTAGAGTTAACTCTTCTAGTTCTTTTTGCTTTTTTTTCAACCTTTTCATTTCTCTCTGTTTGGATTCTTTCCGCCAATAACGAAAAGAGTCAAACATTGCCGGCCGGGCTTTCTTCCTAAACAATTTCGCTTCTAAATTGTCGAGAATCTCTTGTTCAAAACTACCATGCAGTGGCCAACTAAGGACACCATCCTTCTTACAATAACGGACCCATATCTCATTATAAGTTATAGGACCCACACCATACTTACAATATAGGTCATATAGGGGAGTCCCAATCGGAGGAACCAGACAGGAATCCTCTAATTGTGAGTCACTGTTGCAACTAAAACAAGACAACATTTTCCGACTTACCATTCTCAGTCCGGAACACAAAACAAACAAAACACGAAAAAAATTGTGCACTTGAACCAAGAACTTAGGCCTACCAAAACGAACTGATGTATCGATACTCAAAACTGAACCAAATAGATTATCGTAACCAGAACAACTAGTGATAATCTTACAAAACCAAACCAAACCAAGAACCGATCAAGGATTTTTAACAATCCTCACAAAAGTAACCAGCTAGCTATCACTAAATACTTAACTGAGGCACTGAAGACGTCACCAAGGAGAAACCCGTCACGTTTCGCCGTACTAAGGACTGCACCACTTCGGGTCCAAGACAGGGCGACGGTCAAGGCAACGGCCCACTGCAGCCGTCCTGAAC